>NC_136067.1:1843184101-1843784101 GCF_964261635.1 Lissotriton helveticus | reverse complement strand
TATAGTGAAATGACACCACCATAAAGGTTGCTTGTAAATGTTGTATGAAGACGTCACATGCCGAACTGGCATTATCACAGTCTGCAGCAATAGCACCAGTGAAATCACATCATGTGCTTGTCCTGCATTGCCTCTAACCACTGAAAATGTAGATAGATACTTAATATATATTTGCTTGTAAACTCGGCACCTATTTGCAGCCCTCCACAAATAAGTTCTTTAATCTCCTTGTTTTCAGAGTGTCTTCTAACTTTGTGGAAAGTGTTACTGGACATTACAACATGGAATCAAGTTGTGGGAAGAGTTAGCACAATTCTAGGTCAGGTCTACAGTAATATGTAAATGTATAACTAGTTCCTGAGATTCAACAGCACCAGAACCAAATGGACACAGCTTCATCAGTCTCTAGTTGTGTTTGTTCACTTCAGAGTTGTAAGAGAAACCCAAGCAAACCAGGCTTCTCTGGACAGGACTTAATGATTCCCAACCCTTTTGAAGGAAGAAGCTTTCTTCAGCCATGCAAGAAGCCATCAAGTACTAGAAATTTCAGACAGTGTTCTAGATACAATTTTCCCCACTTTCCTCTATCAGGCATAACAATTGTTCCAGGAGTCTTCTTTCCTTCTTCTGTACCAGGCAGCTTTCTGTCGGAGAATGGTCATGGAGGAGCTTTTAAATAACTAAACTAGCCTGTGTTAGGTGACAATCCCATAGCATATCAAACTAAAGTTCTTACATTTTCTCCTAATATTTTTGGCAATGTGGTTCAATTCCTGTTTAGAGTTGTTCCCTACTGTAACATGTATGGTACAGTAATTTTTGCTACAGAAATGCAAGATGTTCACATCTCTTCTTCTTTCTCTCTCTCTCTTTCTATCACTCTGTCACTCTCTTTCTCTCTCACACACTCTCTGTATTTACCTAACAGCGTCCCCAAGAGAATCAGCACTGGGATTTTATCTATGTTATTGGGTACTTTATGTTATATTAAGTTATGCAGCTAACAGAGCGCACAGCTGCCCCAGCCAAGGGGCATCCCAGAGATGATGCCAGCCAAATGGAGAGCCACCATAAAAGACGAAGGTACCTACAGTGAAGGGAAAAAGTGTGTCGTAATTGCCTTACGGAATGCCAAGTAATTATTTAAGCTGCAAATAGACTGTGGGATAGAATTCCAGAGTCTGCAGAAGTCCAGAGTGTGCAGAAAGAATGCCCACAAGCCCGTACTCTCCTTACCCTAGGAAAAACCGCCAAGTATTGACCCACAGAACAAAGTTGGCGGAAAGGAATGTAGGATGAGAGCAGGGAGGCCAGAATGCCAGGAGAAGAAGTTAACACATTTCAGGCATAGGCAGTGGAGGCTCCTCCGCTAAGGCAGATGAGCGTCATTCCACTGCTTTTTGACCAGAGCAAAAAATTCAAATAAAATGATAATACCAAGCCGTTATTATCATTTTATTTTTATGAGAGGGATTGGAGTCAGGTCGGGATGGGGCAGGGGTTTGCACAGCAAGGAGTTGTTTTGCACTCCCAAAGTGCACATAAGTGTTTGGCCGGACAAATAATCATGTGCACTCACCATGTTCTCCATGGGGTTGTGTTGCACAGCCCCATGGAGAACATGCTCAGGCTCCCAGGTACTGCCTGAGCAGCCAAACATGCGACTGAGACCAATCTCATGCAGCATTGTGATTGGCTGACAGAAGCTGGGAGCCTTGGTGTTTCTGGTGCTGAAGAATGAGGACAGAGGAGAGGTGTGCGGCAGCAGCAAAGAAGATACATTAAAAAAGGTTTCTTATCCAAATCCCCCCATTCTCCACCACCCTCATTCCGAAGCAGCCGCCACTGGGCATAAGTACAGATTCCAACCACCAAGTCCCCTATGAAGGAATTCAGGGGAACTATGGAGCTACATTAATCTCTGGAACAGTTTGCCTCGAAACATTACCACTGGTGATGGGTACACAGCAATGTCATATGAAAAAACATTGATTTTACCTTATTGATGCACCACCTTTTCCCATAGTCTTAGGAGCTAAATGGCTAAAACAACCCATTCCACACATCAAGTAGGACACTCACACTATTAGATTCACATCTTCTAACATTCTATGCAGTCACACATTTAGGAACTTTTGGATGTCTTCAATTAGAAAGGAGTGGATATGCTGCCCCCATTAGGGAGTATGATTATATGATTGACTTGGTACCACGGGAGCCTTTTTTGACAGGGAAGAATACATCCATGATTAGCCAAAAGTGTCCTGGCGCTGAGAATAAGGAATCAATACATTATTGACTTGCAGAATTTTAAAAGATTGGATTTGGGATGTAACTCAATGGGGAGTTTGTTCCCTGCCTAACTTGTTAACACTGAGAGGGTACGTCTGCCAAGTCCTACCCTGCGATACCTAGGTACAACTGCCTGATTGGGAGAGGCTGAAGGTGGTAATCTAAGGGAAATATGCCTTTTGAACATGGAGGAAATGTAGTTGGTATGGTGCATCGGATAAAAGGCTTTATGGCACAAGCAGAGGGCCTTGAACCAGCATCTCTCCTGTACGGGAAGCCAATTAAGTTTCTATGATGAGTCGAGGTGCTCTCAAATTTACAAATGCCTAATATCAGTCTGGAAGCAGCGTTCTGGATTAACTGCAATCTGTGTATGAGAAAGGCTCGAAAGCTAACATACAATGCAGTACAGTAATCCAGACTGCTAATAGTGCTTGTATAAGTAGCTGCCTGTGTATTTGCTGGATAAAAGGTAACATTCTTTTTTAATTACTAGATGATCATGAAGCAGGGGGTCATACATTTCCTTACATGGGGTTCAACTGACATTTTGCCATCAAATTGGACTCTTTCATTGCAGACATTAAGAAAATGTTGCAGTTAGTTATCGACTGATTTTTATTCTGATTACCTGTTTTGCACTATATGCACTTTAATGTGTGGGTAATTTCTAAAAAGATACTTCAAGCAGCTAATTATTTTGGAAGGTCCCAGTTTTGGCTTCTTTTAGGAAACCTCTCCATGCTGTAGTTATTATGTTTCTCCCGGGAGAGGGACAAACATCTGATTTTGATATCAATAAATATCTGAAGAAAAGGAAAGACAACATCTTCAAAAACTAAATCTGTATTGTGGGAACCAGGACAGTCTGTAAAAGACTGCCAGTATAAACCTAAGAGTTTAAAGAATCAAGTGTAGCAGAAAAAAACAACTAGATTCTTCAACAATGAAGGCAGTTCCCTGGATGAGTAAAGGAAATCAGTCACTTTCAACCTGGGTAGAATATTCTATGCAGTCACCAGCTGCTTATTTTAAAGTGACTATGAACATAATTAAGGACTTTTTCATTCCAGAGCCAAAGGAAACTATCTGGACATTCAGTGTGTTCAATATTTACAGATACCTAAGACACAAACGGTTTCTGGACATGTTAAAGTAGTAGGTGGGTTGGCTTACCTTCAGGGTCTGTATATCTTTATACAGTTATGAGTACTTTGGTATGATTTGGAAGTCACCAATTTTAAATTGAGTATGGATATGCCATGGTTAACCTTGCATAATCCTTTCATTCATGGGACTACAAGAACCCAACAATCAATTTTGACTATTGTACACATCGTTCTTCTATGTTAGGGGAACAAGCTTATAGCCATCCTTCAAAAGATTTTGCTTGAATAATGACAAGTCATGTTATTGGTTGTGCAGCTACAGTGCACTCTTATTACAAAGAATTGTATGATGTGTTTGATAAAAAATAAAGCATATTAACTCCACTGCAAAGTTATGTTTGCAAGATTGAGCTGGAGCCTGAAACATCCATATTTCATAGCCCTGAATATCTACTCTGTGAATCAGAAACACAATATCTCAGACAATATTAAAATGAGAAGTTAACTAGTGGATTTATCAGACCATCACAGTATCCAGCTTCCTCTTCTTTCTTTTTTATGCCTTTGAAAGGGGGGACTTAAGCTCATGGATTGATTACAGAGCAATCAACATGAGTATAGCTAAAAGTAGGTATGCCTTGCAACTGATATCTGTTCTCTTAGATGGGTTCAAACAAGCAACTATTTTCACCAAACTAGAACTTAGGGGAGCATATCATGTTATCAAAGCCTGTGTGAGTGATCAATGAAAAACTGTTTTGCACCAATATTTGGGCTACTTTAATAACTTTACATGCCTTTTGGATTATGTAATGCCCCAGCTGCCTTTCCATTTTTAATTGGGGAGCAGAGAGGATGTTTGGGTGAACTTTGATTAGTTTATCTATACAATAGTTTGATGTATTCTGATTCTTGTGAAACGTATGTTCAACATGTTCAGGCACTGTCACAAACATTATGAGGCGTTCAACGTTTTTGCTAAACTTGATAAGCTTATATTTCATACCACTTCAGCTGAATTTTCGCAGTATATAATTAGGCCACTGGGAATTATAATGGGTGAAAAGAACGTTTTAGCAATACTTCACTGAGGCACCTACGTTTGTAAAAGTTGTGCAAAGTTTCCTAGACTTTTTCAACTTTCTAGGAAATTAATTCACCAGTTTTATCAGATAATTAGACCTTGTACTAACCTTTGTAAAAAAGTTATCTTTACCTGGCCAAGAGAAGATGATCAAGTTTTAGGTTTTTGAAGAAATGTTTTTCTTGTGCTCCTTTGCAGCATCCAAATATTAAACTTCTATTTAAATTGTTTAGACAGAGTTCTCATATCATGCTGTGGGCGGATTTTTTCTCTCCGAGAATTTCAACCTCTGTACAGGTTTATCCGTTGGCCTAGTTTTCCCAGATATTTTTTCTTAGAATTTAGGGCCCGATGACGAGTTTGGCAGTGCAGGAGCTGGGCTGCCACACCACCGCCCCGCTTCCACACTGCCAAAGCCATGTGAGCACCGCCCACTAGATTACGTGTCTGGTGGGCGTTTCTTTGGCAGTCCCATATCAGTGCCTCTGAAAAAGAGCACCGCAATGGGAGCATCAAAGGCAGTTCCCGCACGGCATGGACTCTGCAGTCCATGCCATGCAGGAACTGGGGTGCATGGACACAGGGGGCAAAACATGTCCCCTCCTGCATGCACCTGGTGGCCCTGAGGGAACTTAAAGGGCCCCCTTTGTTATCTCCCCACAAGAGTTTTCATGGTTCACTTCCCTGAAAACTGGCGGAGGGGAAATTTGTAATAAGGTCAATGGTACTGCAGCAGCACAGCCAAGCATATTATAGCATCAAGACGGCCACAACACTGCCAGGGATCTCTGATTCCTGGCAATTGCGGTGGTTCCATGGCGGTCCGACCGCCCAATTTGTAATAGGGCGGTCAGACCAGCAGTGCCCGCACCGCCACCTTGGCTACGGTCATAATTAGGCCCTAAGTTAGAACATTACAGACAAAGAACTTTAGGCAATCAAAAGATCTTTTGAGGAACGTAGAAATTATTCATTAGGAGCAAAGCAGCAGAGATATACACATACTACTAAAATTTAGATTAAAAGTCTGCTAGAACGTTGCCTCCTATACAGTTGAAGTGGGCCTTGTTCTTTTTAAATTATGATTTTTGTGAGGCGGATGCCGTATCTAGACAGAATCAACAACCAGGGCACATTGTCACTCTCTGCAGGTATTGTTGCTTCCCCTGAGTAAAGTTGTCTTAGAAACTCACCTTGAAGAGCAACCCATGAGTAACATCCCTCCTTTCTCAGCATACCTGCTGGTTTGGAATGCATTTCAGAAAAAGGTTTCATCAAGGCCACCATGTGAACTTCACTTCCTCCTTGAGTTCATAAATCACTGGGCGGGGAAGTCCTCTCTGTGTTAGAACCAAGTGGTGAGTTCTCAGCCATTCTTTTGCTGACCTCAGTGAAGTTGCTTTTAGGGTGGCCAGACTATTTAAAATCCCCATTTGCAGCTGGAGGTTCCGGAATATGAAGCATAAAAGATGGCACCCACCTGACTCATCGCCCTTTGCCTCTCTCGCTCTCTCGCTGTGGCTTTCCGGCTGATCCCTTTGCTCCTTTTTGCCATTTATAAGCAGCAGGCATTTGCTGAGCTTATCAATCTCTGGGACTGAGAATTGAGCAACACGTGCCATTTTAAGCTGTTAGGAGTAGGGGCAGGAGCAGAGCTCCAAGGATTCCCTTCCGGGCAATTCCTCTCATAGTAGCCACCACAAACACCCCTTGTGTGGGGATACATTGTCTATGAAGGCAATTAACATATCCCCTGATGCTGCATCTGATGATGGTCTCACTTTAGAGCTGTCTATGAGTCGTATCCAAACACTGTGATTTACCATCTTTGCTCTCCTTATTTTGAAGGTTTATTCCATATACTAAGGAGTCTATATTTAGTCAAACACATTTACAGACTGTCTTAAATGAGTATTTTAATGTAACTCTATAGTCTCTTTCTATCTGCCTTCAAACAATTGAAAATCTGAGGATTAATGTAAAACTTATTAATTACAGTTTTAAAAGGAAAGAATGAAATTCAGCTTCTCTGGAATATATTCCTCGAATAATGGAAGCAAATTGTGTGAAATGCGAATCTCTTTTTAATGGCAACTATTGATTCTAATGTCTGCACAGAGATTCATTGTGACTCAAATATGCTTTAATAAACTTGGCTTGTAGCTATATGGCCGGGATGCCCCCCACCCCCTCCCAACACATATCCCCAAGGATGGGAAGTCGGACAATAGTTGAACTTTTGGAAGACGGGAGGGAGTCACCCTCCCGGCCGTATTTATTAAAATATGAAACAAATTTAAAACATTAAATAAAAGTTTCATCATTATGCATTATGTACAATTTGTCATTTTATTACATTTCGATGCAGTCATGTACTTTTGGCTAACATCCTGAAAATGCATATACTCTAATTCAAATTGTACATCCTAGCATTAAGGGCCAACGGCAAGGTCTTAACCGGTGTCAGATCCCTACTACCAAACTCCTGCCCTCACTGTGTGAGCGGCGCATGCGCAGAGGGCTCTACCCTCATTGCCAACTGTAACTTCCCTTGTCGTGGTGGGGGCCCCCTTTCTACTCGACGCCATCTTAAGGGTCGTCCGAGTTCCCGTATGAGGTCTCTGTAGGAAGGACAGCGTGGACTCTCCCCCCCAACCCCACACTCTCTATCCGCCGTCGCGGATATCCGGCCCCCGGGAAATTAGTAAGGAGGGGCATATAACCGCCTCCCCCCCTGGGAGGGGCCCATGGCCATCTCCCCCTCGGCGCCCCATCCTTAGTGGGTGCCGCCTCCCCGTGGAAGGGACCAATGGCCGTCTTCCCCCGGGCGCTCCCATCCATTGTGGGTGGCGCCCCACTCTAGGGACCTTGAAATTACTGCTCACCGATCATGACCTTACCGCCCGACAAATAAATACGACAGTTGTTTTACCTACGAAAAGAATTTTTTTTACATCATCTTACTGTTATCACTGATCTTTCCTGCAAGAAGACATTTCTCTAATGCAAACCAAATCTTTATTCTCAAAGTTCCTTCATGCACTGTAGCAAGGAAAAAAGGCCTAAACTTTCATCACTCAGAAAAACTTTATTTTCCTCCAAACATTTGCTATCAGGGGCTGGTGGGTGGGTCAAAATTGCTGCTTGTTCCGTCGAGGGCTCACGAGCAACGAGTGGGTGCAGCCTTCCGATCCGAGGAACAAGAGGACGATTCTCTGGATTCCCGCTCCTTTATCCTTCTGCGGGAGGGCGTGTACCCGTCCCCGATACGCCTACTGGGCGTGGTCTTCCATCGAGGTGTCTAGGACAACCCTTCTTGGGCGGGGTAAGGCGCGCCCCGGCTACGCCGCTTTGGGCATACCAGCCGAGCTACGCCCACCCCGCCAAAACTGGTTTCCCGGGGGGTTCGGGGCACCCATCCATACGTTCGGGGGGACCGAGCGGTCGCCCCTTTCCATATGGCCGGGATGCCCGCCACCCCCTCCCAACACATATCCCCAAGGATGGGAAGTCGGACAATAGTTGAACTTTTGGAAGACGGGAGGGAGTCACCCTCCCGGCCGTATTTATTAAAATATGAAACAAATTTAAAACATTAAATAAAAGTTTCATCATTATGCATTATGTACAATTTGTCATTTTATTTCATTTTGATGCAGTCATGTACTTTTGGCTAACATCCTGAAAATGCATATACTCTAATTCAAATTGTACATCCTAGCATTAAGGGCCAACGGCAAGGTCTTAACCGGTGTCAGATCCCTACTACCAAACTCCCGCTCTCACTGTGTGAGCGGCGCATGCGCAGAGGGCTCTACCCTCATTGCCAACTGTAACTTCCCTTGTCGTGGTGGGGGCCCCCTTTCTACTCGACGCCATCTTAAGGGTCGTCCGAGTTCCCGTATGAGGTCTCTGTAGGAAGGACAGCGTGGACTCTCCCCCCCAACCCCACACTCTCTATCCGCCGTCGCGGATATCCGGCCCCCGGGAAATTAGTAAGGAGGGGCATATAACCGCCTCCCCCCCTGGGAGGGGCCCATGGCCATCTCCCCCTAGGCGCCCCATCCTTAGTGGGTGCCGCCTCCCCGTGGAAGGGGCCAATGGCCGTCTTCCCCCGGGCGCTCCCATCCATTATGGGTGGCGCCCCACTCTAGGGACCTTGGAATTACTGCTCACCGATCATGACCTTACCGCCACAGACCGGATAGTTGACCGACCATCCGGTCCCCCCCAACTCCTCCTATAGGTCATGCTTCCTCAAACCTCTTAGCCATGCAACAAAGTCTCCTATGAGTAAATCATTCCCCCCCTGGACAGGTGAACCCCATCGTTCAGATACATATGGTCACCCCGGATACACCCATGAGGAATGACATGCAACTGTGCAGAACGGAACAATCTACCAATCTTATTATTGACCCGTTTAACCGAATGGTTCAGAGCTGACACCGAAAGGCCCCCCTGCCACCTCCTTCTAGGAATCATGTGGGACCAGGCAATCGTGCACCCCGGGACTCTTTTAGCCAACCAGCTAACAGCCGACAAGACTCGTTCAAGTAATACTCGTCTACCCAGTGTCACCAAGTCGTTGCCTCCCAGGTGTACTATGACTACAGATGGCGCTGACCTATGCCGCCCTAAAAGTCCCTCGAAAAATGACTCAAATTTGTCAAAAACGAGCCCACCTTTCCCATGGAAGGCCACTCTGAACCCGTATTCCCCAGGTGCGTGAATCGCGTCACCTTCCTTGAATACGTCACCGGCGCGCCTCACGTATGAGTGGCCCACGACCCATACCATCCTCTCTCCAGTCGGTGACCTCTGACCGCTGGTCTCTTGATGCAGGGTCGACCTCCAATTCCGCCCTGCGTGGCAGGCTCGCGAAACTGCAAAGTAAACAAAAGACAGAGAACGTGAGTGCATGTCAATTGATCACTTACAACATGTGCAAACGCACATACCTCTTGAAGCAATTCGAGGACCAACGGCCCAATTGTTTCACTTCCTCAGCACTCTGACCCCTGGCTGTAGCCTCAGTAGCAGCCCCTATCCTAAAGGAGTGGGTCCCAAAATCGCACGGGTCCATGCCCGCGTCAGCGATTGCCAGTGCTAGCACCCTCTGAAACTGAAATCTCGTCAGTGGGGTGCCATCCTTGTGTCGGAGCAAACTCCCCCCCCATGCGGCCGCTCTCAGCGCCAAATAGTCTTCCACACCCTTCAACGGGCAAACGGGGGACCCACGTCTGCGCTGCATGACAACACTATCTCCCATAGCCCCCTGGTCAGTCTTGGACCTGGCTATCGTGATTACCATTGAATCACCCCTTATTTGGATGTGATCCCTGCACAAGCCTCCCTCCATATCTCTCTTGTTCCTTGCGACAAGTTCGCTCACCCTCATGGCCCCATGGAATGCCAATGTGAACGCTGCCCGGAACAGAACTGCTTCGTAATGGGAGGAACACGTCTCATCCAGCTTTGCTAAAAGCAGAGATAGTCTGTCTAAGCCAATCGGGTGCCTCGTATCTTTCTTGCAACCCTCAAGGCGCTGCCAGCCGCGAAGGGCTTTCTTCACCAAAAAAGAACCTGTAGGGTCTTTTATGCCGTGTACCTGGGCCATGAAGGAAATGGCCGCCCTATGCCTACCGGCCATTGCCACTGATCGGCCCTCCCTGTGTAGTGCAACCAGGTACCCCAGGAAGGATTCCTCCTGACCCCAATTCTGACTCCCCGTGGGACCTAAATATGTGCAATAGGAACGAAACGCTCCTTCGTATGCTTTCCTTGTCCTGGGGGCTAGACTCGCTGCCACGAGGTCTTGTAATCCGAGGCACCGATTAGCCACATTGCTTCTGGGAATGGTGCTGCCTCTAGGTCTGCTGTGGGCAGATAACCCCTGAATGCCTGTATATGTGAACGAGAGAGTGCATCAGCCGCATGATTCAGTACACCTGGCACATGTTTCGCCCTGAACAGTACATTCAATCTCATGCAAAGCAGCACAATCTCTTTCAAAAATCTCAAGATCATTTTGCAGCGTGCTGCCTGTTGGTTAATGCAATCAACAACAGTCATATTGTCGGACCAAAACACCACTGAGCGGCCCCTGAAGTCGTCAGCCCATGTCATCAGAGCAACCCAGATGGGGAATAACTCCAGGAACCCAATGTTACCTGTGAGACCGTTGGAGTGCCACCATGTTGGCCATGTTTGTGCCGACCATCGATCACCTAAGATGGCGCCAAAAACCCACGCTCCCTGCCGAGTCGGTCCATAGACCTAATTTCTCCGAAGACTCTGGCGGGGAGCTCCAGACGACTCGACCGTTGAAGTCCGCCAGAAATGCCAACCAAATACGCATATCCTGGCGAACCTCTCCAGACAGTCTCGTACGGTGGTGAGCCTCTTTGAGACCACCCATAGCTTGCGCGATAGAGCGCGAAAACGGGTGGGCCATAGGAATCACCCTCAAGGCAAAATTAAGCTGACCCACTGTTTGTTGTAACTGGTGCAGGGTCACTTTCTCCCCACCCAGGCATTGCATCAAGGAAGCCTGGAACTTGATCACTTTGTCTACTGGTAGTCGGAAACACCCCTCCACAGAATCGAGCTCAATTCCCAGAAACTCCAGTGAAGTAGATGGTCCGACCGTCTTACCTGGTGCCAATGGGACACCAAATTCATTCATGAGGATGCAGAAATCATACAGCGCCTGTGCGCAGTACGTATCACCGGCTGTCCCCAAAAACAGAAAATCATCCAGATAATGCATAACATGTCTATGCCCTGTAGCCTCGGTAAATGCCCATTCCAAAAAACAGCTAAACATCTCAAAATATGCACATGAAATGGAGCAACCCATGGGCATGCATTTATCCATGTAATAACTTCCCTGAAATGCAAAACCTAGCAGGCGCTGATCCTGCGGGTGCACCGGAAGCAACCGGAATGCTGATTCGATATCACATTTCGCCATCAGCGCCCCAGGGCCTAGGTGGTTCAATATGGCCACGGCATCGTCGAACGATGCGTATCGTACCGAACAAACTTCTGGGTCAATGGCATCATTCACCAAGGAACCCCTAGGAGCAGAAAGGTTATGTATGAGTCTAAACTCCCCCGGATCTTTCTTCGGGACAACCCCTAACGGGGAACAGATGAACTCGGCCACCGGCGGGCAGGAAAAGGGGCCAGCCACTCGTCCCAGACTGACCTCTTTTGCTATTCTCTTTTCCGCCACGCCTGGGTTGTGCCGTACCGATAACTGGTTTCTACAAAAGGAGTTCCCCCGAACTTCCCCCGCCGGGATGTGGAAGCCATGTAAGAATCCCTTCCTCAACACCCCAGCGGATACATGATCAGGGTATTTGTTTAACCACGGAATCATAACCATGAGATCAACGGGTGTAGGCAATCGGTCACAAAGGTCTATCTCACTCCTGCTTAGGTCCACCTTTTCCTCCCGTCCCGCCATTTTTTGGTCTACATGCACTTTCCGGGTGTGAGGAATTCCCACAGCCGGCACACACATGCTTAAACTTGCATGTTCCCTGCGGTCTGTTACAATTGCCTCGATTGAAGCCCCAACAGACCCCTCCTTTTCCGCCATTCCCGCCAACTCTAGGCTGATAGCCCCCACCTGTGCCTGCTCGAAAGGGCACTCCGGGCTTTTGGCGGACCACTCCGGATCCGCTCCCGCCTGGCGAGGACGTACCTGTCGCCCCTGGCAGGAGTTGCTTGTGCCATGACACCGAGTCCAAACAATCCCAAGACAAAGAAGCATCATATTCTTTTGCTTTACGGAACTTCATGTCATAGCCTTTCCATTATTCCCCCTCATACATTGAATAAAAATCCATAATGCGATTCTGATAGCAAACCAACTTAGTCATAACCTCAGGTTTACGTTCCCCCATAACTGCGGTAAATATAGAGAAGGCTTAACCCAGTTCGTCACTGTCTCTTCCACCCTGAACTCGGCCATCTTGGCGCGCCAGACACTAGGGTGCCACAAATCTTTCTGCGTTTTAGCATACTCCATCTCACGATGGTCCGTTAACAGTGAAAACATGTTGACATACTTGTCTCCCCATATTAACTCTTTCGTGGCCAAGGGAATGTGCTGTGCAACCTTTTCCCGCCTTGAGGGTATCGAGCCCTCCCCCACCATCGGCAATGCGAGCTTACCCGGATCGGCTGTTGTTGCCGCCGTCTTTTCTTGACCAGCTGCGGCTACTCCCGGCGCCACCTGTGGGGGAACAAGAGGAACACTCGCCTTCGCGACATCTCTCGATTGCCGCAACTGCTTTATTAACACTCTGGCTTCTTCGGCCGGATCTCCCGGGGTCGCTGTGCCCCCCACCTTTGTTTTGAGCCATGCCGTCAACTGTGCGGCCAATTCTGGGGGTATTTCATCGTCCTCGACAGAGGTGATCACCACCGGGATAGGCTGGCCTACATCTGGGTTCTGAACCGGGTTATCGACCGGTACGAGGGGGGCGATGAGAGGTACCTCTGGAACTGGGACCCCCCCGAAACCGCCCTTTCCTTGACCCGCTTCCCTCTTCCCCCGGGGACTATTCCCGGCAAAGCCGGGCCTATAACCTTTTTTGGCTGACCTGGGTCGTTCAATGCGGCCAATTGCTTCTTTACCTCCGCTAAACCTCTCCCGAGCGATTGGACTTGTCCGAACTTTCGGTCCATACAAGCCATCCGATTCGACAACAGGCGTAACATCCTCTCTGTCTCGGAACCCTTTCCTGCTTTCTTGCTAGGCATGGTTTCGAGTCTTCCGCCCTTGGTCGATCCACGAGGTCCTGAAATCTGTGGGCCCTGGAAACTGAAAGAGAAAAAACAAGATTACCACATTCAAAATTGCTTCTTGTTCCGTCGAGGGCTCACGAGCAACGAGTGGGTGCAGCCTTCCGATCCGAGGAACAAGAGGACGATCTTCTGGATTCCCGCTCCTTTATCCTTCTGCGGGAGGGCGTGTACCCGTCCTCGATACGCCTACTGGGCGTGGTCTTCCATCGAGGTGTCTAGGACAACCCTTCTTGGGCGGGGTAAGGCGCGCCCCGGCTACGCCGCTTTGGGCATACCAGCCGGGCTACGCCCACCCCGCCAAAACTGGTTTCCCGGGGGGTTCGGGGCACCCATTCATACGTTTGGGGGGACCGAGCGGTCGCCCCTTTCCATTATCAATGAGGTACTCCTTTCAGGGTAACAGGTATCTATTTGAGATACCTTTTAATGGTATCAAGACAAATGATACATTATGTCATTTCTTATTATTCTCATCAAGTCTGATGGGCATTAATGTTTGTTTACTTATATTAATGCTTTGTACTAATCTGCTAATGGTAGCCTTTTTGGTCTTCTTCACTTGTCTACAAGTGAGAACGTTTTAATATGTCTAATTCCAAATAGAGGGCATTAGAATGATGTTGTTTTGACTGACAACTGTTAATAACCCATACACTATAATTCTCATATGTTCGAAGATGTTTTCAGTGGCCACAAATAAATCCAACAGTTTTTGCCAATATTGGGGTTGTTGATGTTTTCAATACAGCCAAAGCCCAATGTGCCCAGTGATTAAGGACATTTTCAAGCGTACATTTGGCCTTGAAACAGGTGTAACCCATTCATGTATAATGTATGCAAGAATCAATTTCAAAGGCCTAATGACAGATGGAGTTACATGATTTGTACTTACTCAAGAATAAGTGAAGACACACACACACATACACACGGTTTCTTAGTCAATGGACCCCACTGAGGTTACCACCCTATTTATGTGTACTTGCTGCTGCTGCAGATTTTTTCAGAAGAAAACCATATGAATGTCTTTCTTGTGCTACCATATGATGTGATGTGATGACCATGGTGGAGCACTCGGAGTTATTTTATGTTTCTCAGAAATGAACACACATTTGTATATGCATTTCATACACGTTATGGCACATTTAAGTCATATCTGAGAAACTCAGGCTTGAAAGTGTGGGAAAGTGTGACAGTTTTTCACATGGAAATAAAGGAAGAATAGCTGTGGAAAATGTTAAACTGAAAACAAAACCAGTTAAAAAAACTTAGAGCCTTATTTAGATCTTGGCAGTAATGGTCCTGCGTCCCTTTTCGACACATTCCATGTTTGCTTACTATGCGGTCCGCCCACTCTAGTTAGATGGTGGTGCTCGATGGACAAAAGACCGTCGGAGTGCCGCCGACTCCACCAGGTATGTTCACCCATGTCAAAGGTGCCATAGGCAAAAGCAGCTGTTGGAGAGAAGACAGTCTGTTTGTCCGCCGGGCCAATTATGATGTGCCTTCCCGCTGACGTGATTGTGGCGGCAAAACCTTGACACCTGGTTTGGCAGTTTGGAAGGGATAAGAGACAGAAACTGTACTTTTTTACCTTCACACCTCCTTTTCCGCCATGGACCCCATCTTTCAAGTCCTGCCTCTTCCTCTGCTGCTTCATGACAAACACAATTAACACTGTTGTGGCTGAAATCGATGGTTAGCTCTGCTTTTGTCTGTTGACATTTACACTGGACTGGTGCATTTTTAAATCTCTCTTACAAGCAATAGCACACCGATGTGCAATTCATATGTGTGTATAATGGTGATGTTTAGGAAATTTAAAGAAACACACCTATAGGATTAAATTGTATTTCAAAACTTCAATGCAATCTGCCTTAAAAAAATTGACATGAGCACAAAAAAGGATTTCAATCAAAAAGTCGCCATACAGGTGTGTTCAAATACATTTCGAAAATTGTCTAATAAAAAACACATGCATTACACATCATTGGGATAAGTGCAAAGTAACATGATGTCGAAATTGCACTAGGCAAGGTGTAACCTTTGCCTTATTAATTACCTGTAACATCAATATCAGTCCCAAATTTGAATCATTCAACATATTCAACAACGTAATATTTCCCCTTATTTAGTGCATGTCCTGCATTGTATCCAAATTCAATAGTCACATGATTCCCATGGTCCCTTTGCCCTTCCTGAACTCATACTGGGCCGACCTTTTCTCTCCTCTACTCAGTCCTCCAATCTGTTTGGTAATAGATGTTCCATAATTTTAGCCGTACTGTAGATAAATAATATTTAGCTATAGTTTTTTGGGTCGCCCTTTTCCCCTTTTTTATATATAGGGATGATGATTGTGCCCAAGAATTAGGAAGACTCAACTTAGCTATTACATTTAAGCATGGGCGTAAAATCCGCTCCGCTCGCGGATTTTGCGGATTTTCGGCAAATTCGCAATCCGCGAACTCTCGCGAATTTGTCGAAAATCCGTGAATTCGCTCGCGGCGGATTTTTTGCTTCGTGATACAATATTGCGGCGCGCGGCGTGGTGCACGGCGTTCACTTTCCGTCATTCAGCGTTTGCCGAGTTGTTTTACTCGATCATATTTTGCGAGTGCTGCGCCATTTTGGATCTTGCTGCGGGATCCCGCGGGAGTTTGGCGCCCGCGAATACGTAATCGCGGCTTGCCACCTTGCACAGCACGCCTCGCGAGAGTTCGCAATTGCGAACACGTAGTTGCGGGGGAAAGGAACAATCTCGCACTCGCGAAATAGAGATTTAGCAATTCTGCACAAGAAATCCACCAGCAAACAGGATAAACCTTCAGAAAATGATGATTTTTATCAGAATCACTCCTCAGGTTGACATTTGCATGGCCTTTTTTTTTGCAAGGAGTCCATTTTTGGGGGGGGGGGGAAGGAAGTGCCCCACAGTCTCCAACGTCCTGTTCCTGTCCAGCAGGCTCCTCCCAGTGCTTTCTTCATGTGCTGGTCACTTTCATTTGGACCTTGACCTGGAAGGATTACTTTTTGTGGGTGCTGCTGGATATTTGGATTTGAGGCCTTTTTGACTTTCTTTGGATCACTTTTGGATTAGAAATCAACTTTTACAAGTAAGTTTGTTTGGGGCATTACAGTTGCTGCAACTACAATTTTGGAACTTTTTCAGAACATTAAATAAAATATATCGTGGGTAGCCTAGCCACAGTATCCAGTAGGACCAGTGTTGGTTATGGGTGCATGATACAACTGTTTTGTTGAATTTAAACACCATTGAGGCGATGGATGGGCTGGGATTGTGCTGATTTTTGTTGTTTTTGTCGTTTTTTTGGGGCTGCTGGTGGGGCCCTTTGCCCAGGGGTGGTGAGTGTTGCATGGGCCTAGTCTTTCTGTGGGGTGTCTTCTTGAATGTAAACACCATTGAGGCCATGGATGGGCTGGGATTGTGCTGATTTTTGTGTTTTTGTCGTTTTTTTGGGGCTGCTGGTGTGGCCTTTTGCCCAGGGGTAGTGGTGCATGGACTGAGTGTGCCTGTGGGGTCTCACTCTCTTTAATGTAAACATCCTGGATGGCATTGGATTGTGGTGATTTTTGGGTGTTTTTCTGTTTTTTTGGGGTGTACTGTTGATGTGGACTGGCCATGTGGGTGGTGGTGGTGGCCATCTTGAGTGCTGGCTGGTACAGGCAACATGTGCTTGGGGTGCAAGGGGCCATTTTGAAGAGAGGCAGTGTCTGAGGCCTGCACTTATTTTGCCTACTTTTCATCCATTATCCCCAGGGGTAGTGAGTGTTGCATGGGCCTAGTCTTTCTGTGGGGTGTCTTCTTGAATTTAAACATCATTGAGGGCATGGATGGGCTAGGATTGTGCTGAATTTTGTGATTTTTGTCGTTTTTTGGGGCTGTTGGTGGGGCCCTTTGCCCAGGGGTGGTGAGTGTTGCATGGGCCCAGTCTTTCTGTGGGGTGTCCTCTTGAATTTAAACCCCATTGAGGCCATGGATGGGCTGGGATTGTGCTGTTTTTGTGTTTTTTGTCGTTTTTTGGGGGCTGCTGGTGTGGCCTTTTGCCCAGGGGTAGTGGTGCATGGACTGAGTGTGCCTGTGGGGTCTCACTCTCTTTAAGGTAAACATCCTGGATGGCATTGGATTGTGGTGATTTTTGGGTGTTTTTCTGTTTTTTTGGGGTGTACTGTTGATGTGGACTGGCCATGTGGGTGGTGGTGGTGGCCATCTTGAGTGCTGGCTGGTACAGGCAACATGTGCTTGGGGTGCAAGGGGCCATTTTGAAGAGAGGCAGTGTCTGAGGCCTGCACTTATTTTGCCTACTTTTCATCCATTATCCCCAGGGGTAGTGAGTGTTGCATGGGCCTAGTCTTTCTGTGGGGTGTCTTCTTGAATTTAAACACCATTGAGAGCATGGATGGGCTATGATTGTGCTGAATTTTGTGTTTTTTGTCGTTTTTTGGGGCTGCTGGTGGGGCCCTTTGCCCAGGGGTGGTGAGTGTTGCATGGGCCCAGTCTTTCTGTGGGGTGTCCTCTTGAATTTAAACACCATTGAGGCCATGGATGGGCTGGGATTGTGCTTTTTTGTGTTTTTTGTCGTTTTTTTGGGGCTGCTGGTGTGGCCTTTTGCCCAGGGGTAGTGGTGCATGGACTGAGTGTGCCTGTGGGGTCTCACTCTCTTTAATGTAAACATCCTGGATGGCATTGGATTGTGGTGATTTTTGGGTGTTTTTCAGTTTTTTTGGGGTGTACTGTTGATGTGGACTGGCCATGTGGGTGGTGGTGGTGGCCATCTTGAGTGCTGGCTGGTACAGGCAACATGTGCTTGGGGTGCAAGGGGCCATTTTGAAGACAGGCAGCGTCTGAGGCCTGCACTTATTTTGCCTACTTTTCATCCATTATCCCCGGGGGTAATGAGTGTTGCATGGGCCTAGTCTTTCTGTGGGGTGTCCTCTTGAATTTAAACACCATTGAGGCCATGGATGGGCTGGGATTGTGCTGTTTTTTGTGTTTTTTTGTCTTTTTTTTTTGGGCTGCTGGTGTGGCATTTTGCCCAGGGGTAGTGGTGCATGGACTGAGTGTGCCTGTGGGGTCTCACTCTCTTTAAGGTAAACATCCTGGATGGCATTGGATTGTGGTGATTTTTGGGTGTTTTTCTGTTTTTTTGGGTTGTACTGTTGATGTGGACTGACCATGTGGGTGGTGGTGGTGGCCATCTTGAGTCCTGGCTGGTACAGGCAACATGTGCTTGGGGTGCAAGGGGCCATTTTGAAGAGAGGCAGTGTCTGAGGCCTGTACTTATTTAGCCTACTTTTCATCCATTATCCCCAGGGGTAGTGACTCAGTGTTGCATGGGCCTAGTCTTTCTGTGTGGTGTCTTGAATGTAAACATCATGGATGGCATGGGATTGTGCTTATTTTTCTGTGTTTTTCCATTTTTTGGGGTGTATAACTGAACTGATGTTCCTCTGTCTTCCATTGCTTTTAGGTGCACAAGACTCTAGAGAACCACCAGTGCCAGGAAGAAGTCCTGCAGCGGTGTGTGTGTGCAGCATAACGTCACGCGACGTCACGTCTGGACACAGACAACTCTGCAACTCGTGCAACTGCTGCCTGCTGTTCTGAAGAAGATGGCCCCAAAAAAAGTTACCCGTAGCTCCTCTAGCAAGAAAGTTGCCAGTAAGCAGCAGAAGAAGCAAGGTACCAAGGAGACTGGTGTGCCGGCCGCCCCTTTTTTTGGGAGTAAAAAAAAAAGTATGCCTGCAGCAGCAGCTGGATCTGCTGGGGACCAAGCTGGGAGCAGCACCCCCGCTCCATTGGGCTCAGTGCCACCACCACCACCACGCCAACTTAAGTCCAAGCCCTTCAGTGCTGCAGAGGCACTTAGTCTAGTTGTTCAATCACCATCGACCAGTGATGTTGGCTCATCGCAAGAAAGTAGCAGCAATGTCCCTCAATCAACACAGGTTGTTGTAACTCATCTGACGAGTGTTGAACAACCACAGCCGCAACAAAAACCACATGTGCAAGTACAAGCCCAAGTACATGTGGAAGGAGAGGCAGCGCAAGGAGATGCGCAAGCAAAGGTGCATGGAGGGTCACAAGTGCCCACAAAAGTTGTTCCTCCCGTAGTAGGGGCACATCAGGAAATCGACAATCAAGGCGAGGTATCATTTGAGGAAGACACTCCTCCTGATGATCATTCATTGTCTTCCACACCCCTAGCAAGGAAGAGATCAAGGGTGGTGTCTACATCTTCTTCAAGCACACCTCCTTCTGATGATACGGATCAAAATGGGGAACCAGCACCACTGCCGTCTGAGAGTGAGGCACATGATCTGACAAAGGTAGTTAAGCGTCAAAGGAAGCTCGTCCAAAGTCTCAGAGTTATGGAGTGTGATGATGAGGCTCAACAAGAAGTGGCGGATACTGCTGCTGATGAAGACTCTGACAACGACGACCCAGTCATCATAAAGGTCACTGCAGCCCCAGCGGGCATGCAGCAAACAGACATTTTGACCCTAGCCCGAAAAGCTGCTGAGCGTGATGATGATGATGTTGTCGACGAGGAGGCAGTGGAAACACCACAATCATTGGAGTTAAGTACACCAACTCGTACCGCTTCCATATTTCTTTCTCACAAGAAGGGACCTCCATCCACCTCGACCTTAATTAGTGGCGGTGAAAGTGCACAACGTACAAAAGTGGGGCAATCCAGATCCTCCACTTCATCTGGCATTAGCAGCATGACCACCACCACCAGTATCGCCGCCTCCTCCAGGCCCCACAGACACTTCAAGTCCCCAGTTTGGGACTTCTTTACTGTTTGCCCAAAAAGGGAAAAGTTCGCCATTTGTACCCTTTGTAAGCTTGCAGTTATTCGTGGTAAGTCAGGTACCAACTATGGTACCGGAGGCCAGAGAGGTCATCTTGAGAGACAGCACACTGTCCAATGGTTTGCGCACCTAGATGCGATCAAGGAAGCCCGAATTGGAAGTCAAGAAAACGTTGATGTTGCATCTGATGATGACGAGGATGAAGAAGACGTGTCAAACACTTCACTTACACCCAGTACCCCTGTCAGCAGCACACCCCGTGTGAGGCACACTAAGAGTGTTGGAGCGAGTGAGACACCAACGTGCAAAAGTTCACCAGCGAGCATTATTGGGTCAACGAAGTCATTATCATCCCGTAAATGCTTGGTCCAGGGCAACATTAGAACCATGTTTTCTTCATACGCGCCATATGAACGCAACCACCCACTGACGCGTCTGTATAACACTAAGCTGGCTAAAATGCTAGCTGTGGACCTTCTCCCTTTTTCTTTTGTAGAAGCGGTAGGTTTTCTAGAATTAGTGGCAACGCTCTGCCCTAAATGGAAGGTTCCTAGCCGGTTCTATTTTGCCAGAGTTGCGGTTCCAGCACTACATGAAGATGTGCTGGAGGCGATTGGGACAGCTTTGCAGAAGAGTGCTGTTCACACAATACATCTGACAACAGACATGTGGACCAGTGGCGCAGGCGCTGATTACATGTGCATCACTGCACACTGGGTCTCTTTTTCAGGTGTTAAAGCAAAGCTATACGCAGGTGTTGACCCGGACCAAGTTTTTAAAGCTGCTCGGAAACATGCAACACTAGCCATGTTTGGCTTGGAGAAAAGTCACACAGCACAAAACATTTTGGACGAGTTTAACAAAAAGGTCTTTCACTGGCTGTCCCCAAAAAAACGCCAGATTGGTTATGTTTCCACGGATAATGGCGCCAATGTAGTTAAGGCCATGGCGCTGGGTGACTATTTCAGAGTGCCGTGTTTGGCGCACTGTATCAACCTGGTAGTTCAAAAATTCTTGAGTGATAAAGACAGTCCAGCGTTCGAGGTAATGGACACCTGCCGCAAAATGTGCATCCATTTCAGCCATTCTTTTAAGGCCCGGAAGCATCTGAGGAGCCTGCTACTTGAACGTCGAATGCCAGTGAAAGCACTCATCCAGGAGGTGGCAACACGTTGGAACTCAACCTTCTACATGCTTGAGCGTCTGTATGAGCAGTATACGGTACTCAATCACTATTTCTTAAAAGAGGGTACAGCTCAGAAGGACCTGCGGATGGGTGCGGCGCAATGGGACATAGTTAAAAGCCTGACAGACATGCTTCGTCCTTTTGAGTTCTTCACGCGTGCAGTCAGCCAGGAGGACTGTAATTTGGGAAAAGCTATCCCATTGTTGTGCATGCTGGAGCACCAACTGAAGGCGGTGTCTTCTGAGTTAGAAAAAGATGAAAAAAAAAAAGACCCTTTTCTTTTGTCGGAGAAATTATTAGAGCGCCTACGTGGTGATGAACGTCTTAAAAAGATCAACTCAGAACAGCATTACATTTGTGCTACTATTCTGGATCCACGCTACAAAAATGCGCTGGCAGGCCAAGCATTCTTTCCTTTTGCTGATGAAGATGTTAAAAAGTACAAACGTTGGCTAGCCTGGTCAGCCAAGAGGTTTGAAAAAGAACGGCAGGATATTGAAGGAGAAGGCAGTACATCAGCATCAGCAGGCCATCCCCAGTCAAAACAATCCACTTCTGCACCTGTGGCTGTGGCACAAGTGACCTCTCAGCCGTTAAAGACACCGGCAACCGGATCATCTGCACCACACACAAGAGTAACAGTGGCTGCTGAAGAGGATTGGCTAACTTTGCTTGGGTATGGTTCTCGAAAAAAGGTCACAGGCACAGCAAAAAGTAAGCAAAGTGGAGGAACCGTTGAGGACCTTGAGTCGATGGTGCAGGACTATCTGAATGACTCAACAGAGGTCTTTCTTAATGATGAGCCCTTGCAGTATTGGCATGGGAAAAAACAATTGTGGCCAAAGCTCTCCAACCTGGCTATAAACTATTTGTCTTGCCCACTCGCAAGTGTGTCTTCTGAACGTGTTTTCAGTGCTGCTGGTGGCATTGTAACTCCCAAACGGAGCCGCCTCTTGCCCAAAAATGTGGAGAGGCTAACAATGATCAAGATGAATCAGCACCTCATACCACCAGATTACAAAGTACGAGAAAGCACGCCGCATGAAGACGAGGAGGACGGCAACGTAGATGAGGGGATTTGTTCTCTGTTCGGTGACGCTGACCTCATCCTGTCTGAATTCGCAGAGTGTGATTTGTTTAAATATCCTTTATTAGGGGTACAGGAGAAGTAAAGCATGAATGGTACAATACATATATTATTACATCTCAAGGATGTCTGTCATGTATTCGGGGCATAGCACCCAATGCACTGGTTTTCTTGCTTCATACATCATGGCTACATTTTCCATCACAAACGTTTCAAACCATGTTTGTGTAACAAGGATATAAATTCCGAAATAAACACCAAGGGAAGGAGGGGAGGATAGGGAACAGGGGACATAAAGGGAAAACCAGGAAAGGGTGGATATGGTCAGCTGATACTGGGGTAAGAGGTGTGCGTCTTAGTGTGGGGTGTGGTATCATGGGGAGCGTGTGTGACACTCAGGAGTGTCTAACGAAGTGAGCATGACCAGGGGGGTGAGAGCATGCCCGACACTACGGAGATCAGGCGTGAGGGGAAGGACGTGACGGTGGGGGTGACATCAGATGTGTCCGCGTGGAGTGTGCACAGTGGGTGCATCGTCGGTGCTGTCCGGGTGGATGACTCCTGTCGTGGTTTGTGCGAGAAGGCGTTCCTTGTGGAAGGAGGTGAGCATTGTGTCCCAGAGCTGCGCAATCGGGAACTGACGGAGGCCTGCCATTTCCTCGTTATGGAGGGCGGTGCTTTCCGCTTTTGCCCAGGTGTCTAGGGATGTGTGCCAGTGGTCTGGTAACGGTGGGGTAGCTCTCTTCCAGTGTTTCGTGAGCAATCTTTTTGCTGTGAGGAGGGCAAGGTCCCAGAATCGAGAGGGGGCTTTGTTTAACGAAGTTCGCTTATACAGGCCAAGTAAGCATGCCTCCCATGTGTGCGGGATCGTCATGCCTATGCATTTGTCTAGTGTCGTAAGTATCGCCCCCCAATATGTCTGAATCCGTGGGCACTGCCAGAGCATGTGTAGTAAGTCTGCCTCTTCCAGCGCACATCTCGGGAATTTGGCCGCCGCTCCTGGGAAATAGCGATTAATCTTATTGGGTGAGAGGTACGCTCTATGTAGTATGTAGAACTGTATCAGTTTAAAGCGCGCGTTCCGTGGCACGTGTCTGGGGCCCAATAGGATCATTTTCCACTCCATATCTGTCCATTCCCTCCCTCTGTCTGTGGCCCAGTGGTCACGCAGTGGTTGCAGCGAATGTTGTGTGTGCGACAATAATGCTTGGTGTAGCCAGTGCACTACGTGTGTGCCATCACCCATGACATGTAGGCTCTGTATCAATTGGTGCGTCGGCAGTTCATCAGTGATGTTGCCCCACCGCTGTGTGTATGCGAACAGTATTGAGGCGTGCTGTAAAAATTGACCCGTCGGGAGACCTGTGTCCGCCGCTAACGTTGCAAATGGTATCAGGACACCATCAGCGTATAGGTCTGCCATAGTGTCTACCCCAGTGCGCGTCCAAGGTTCCAGCGCTGTTTCTGTGACTATAGAGGTGGACTTGGGGGTGCCCAGGAGCGGTAGCGCCGGGGCATATGGCTTGGTCGCCCTCGTGAGCCGTAGGCTTCTGACATAGCAACGTATCGCCACGGCGACGTGTAGTTGATTGGATTTCCTTGGGTATGTCAGGGGTGGAATATTGTATGTAGTTGCGTGGAGGAATACATGTCTGTGTTAGTAGCAGTGTCTCCCAGGTGGTTGCCCGCTAGCCAGGCGGTGACCCATTGTAGCTGGGCTGCCAGATAATAAAGTTCGAAGTTCGGTACCGCGAGGCCTCCCTCATCGACCGGGGCATATAGTTTCCGGAGGGCTACTCTAGGCCGGCCCGTGTTCCATATCAGGTCTCTAACCATGGAGGCCAGTTCTCTAAAGGTGCGCGCCTGTACGTACACTGGCAGGTTGGCGAAGTAGTATAAGAGTCTGGGGAGTACAATCATTTTTGTCAGTGTCACTCTACTCGGGACATTGAGTGGTAGGGATTTCCAAAAGGCAATCTGGGATTTTATAGACGTGATGGCACGCGTCAGGTTTCCATCCAGTACAGCTTGTGGTGTCCTGTGGATGTACACTCCTAGGTGTTTGAACGTTGTGTGGTGCCATGGCAGCCTTTCCCCATTGATCGTGACTCCGGGGTCAGGGATGTCAGGGTTGAACGAGTATGCACCTGATTTGGCCCAATTAACCTTGAGGCCTGACATGGTCTCGAAGGATTGAAAGATCTCCGAGAGGCGTCGAGGTATGCGGGTGAGGTCCCTGATGTATAAAAGGAGATCGTCCGCATATAGCGAGACCGCGTGTATGCCGTCCGCGAGCGGGATCCCCCAGTGTATGCCCTCTGCGCGCAGTAGTGCAGCAAGGGGTTCAATGGCTAATGAGAATAGTAGCGGGGATAGCGGGCAGCCCTGCCTGGTGCCGCGTTGCACTCTAATGGCGTCAGAGAGTAGCCCGCCCGTGCGGACTCGCACCACCGGGCGTCTATATAGCAACCCCACCAGTTCAATAAGGTCATCCCCGAGGTCGAATCTGCGCAGCACTGCCAGTAAATAGGGCCATTCGAGCGAATCGAACGCCTTCTCCAGGTCCAGGACTAGACATCCCGACCTGGGCCAGTCTTGTATTGTATACTGTTGTACCCTGAATAATCTACGGATATTTTGGGAGGTGCATCTGGAGGGTACAAAGCCGTTCTGGTCTTTGTGTATCAAGCCGGGTACCAGTCCTGCCAGTCGTCGTGCGAGAGTCGAGGCCAGTACCTTGTAATCAGTGTTTAGCAGCGCTAGGGGCCTATATGAGCTGAGTAGTGTTTCATCTCTACCTGGCTTTAGGAGGGACACTAATGTTGCTTCATTCATGGACAGGGGTAAGTCTAAGTCTTCCAGTGCCGCAGCGAACACCCTCAAGAGCTCTGGAGTTAGGATGTCAGAGCATGCTTTATAGTACTCCGCTGGCAACCCATCAGGGCCAGGCGCCTTGCCGTTCGAGAGGGCAAAGATGGCGTCGCGAAGTTCCTCGGCAATCAACGGTGACCCCAGGTCCTCTCGTTGATCATCTGTTAGGGTAGGCAGCATGATGTCTTCCAAGTACGTGGCTATTACCGATGGTGCGGTCAGCAGTCGGGATTTGTACAGCGCGCTGTAATGAGCCACAAAGGCCTCGTGTATCCGCACCTGTGTGTATACCACCGGGCCTGCCAACGATTGCACCGCTGCCACCGGCGTGACACGTTGTTCGCGTTGGATCAGCCACACCAACAACTTGCCTGGCTTGTCGCCAGAGTGGTGAGTGCGGGCTGCGTGGGCCTTGTAATTGACATTTTTTAATCTGTCAATCAGGGTATCATGCTCTGCCCGTGTTTGTATTAACTCCGCGGTGGGGCCAGTGGTTGCAGACTGCTCCAATCGTACCAGGTCAGATTCAATGCGTCTGAGATCCGCCTCTAAGTGTCGCCGGGAGTGTGCTTGGGTGCCTAGACATTGTCCCCTGAGGACCACCTTGAACACGTCCCATTCAATCTGAGGTGTTGATGCCGAGCCTGTGTTGTCTTCAAAATATTGTGCCGTCTGTGTGCTGATGGAACCCCTGAACGTGGCGTCTAGTAGGAGATCGGGTTGCAACCGCCATGTGGGTATTGGTGGTCGAGGGCGATCCCACTGCAGGTCTAGGAGGTGTGGGTTGTGGTCGGAGTGTGTGCGTCCCATGTAACATGTGTCCGTGATTATGGGCAAGAGTTCACTAGAGACCATGAAGCGATCAAGGCGGACATGCAGGGTGTGCGCCCCCGAGTAATATGAGTAGACTCTGGAGTTTGGATTGCGAGAGCGCCATGCATCTTGCAAGCCCCATTGTATGGACCACGCCTATAGCGCCTTCGTGGTGGCCTGAGCTTGTGAGTTGGGTAATGTAGGATGAGAACGGTCAAGTGTCAAGTCTAGCGAACTGTTGTAGTCCCCGCCAATGACCCACGGGACCCCGTGCCAGGGGGCTAGTGTGCGTGACAAGCCTGTGAGAAAATCCGCTAACCCCGTGTTAGGCGCATAAATTGAAGTGATTACCATTGGGTTACCATCTAATTTGCCGTGGATAGCTACGTATCTGCCCTCGGGGTCTATGTGTACATCTTGTGTGGTCCAAGGGATGCCCGGCCTGACCCATACTAGCGTACCTCGGGCGTATGATGAGAACCCTGTAGCATAAAGTTGTCCGCGCCACCTGCGTCGCAGCATAGCAATTTCAGTGTTGTTAAGGTGGGTTTCTTGTAGGAGGGCAATTTGAATGTGGTGGCGTTTGAGGTATGAGTAGATTTGGTAGCGTCGGGACGGTGTGTGTATACCTCTCACATTCCACGTGCATATCTTAATGGGGAACATTATAGCAATTGAACCAAACCTCCCGCCCGTCTCTGCCACCACCCCTCAATACATGCCCGCTCATCATCATGAAATCGGTCCCCGCCACCCCATAAGCATTTGACGTGGCGCTCCAGTGCTCTGTGACCATGGGAGGGGGAAAAAACATGGCTATCGAAACAATAAACCATTGAACAATATGAACTTGCAAAATACCAAAAGGTCGGATGCAAAACATGCTCCCGTCCATACTCTCTAGGAGAGCAACAATGTTCAAGTCTAAGGGGGTGGTTGTGCTACATGCACAGGATCAGACGGATTATGTCAATATATTTGTGAAGTGAAGGCTTATTGCCTTCCCGGGGGGAGCGTTTCAGTCAATGCCACCCTCGAATTGGATGAGCCCATCACACATATGCGTAAGATGCCATACATTACGTGTTCCAGTCGGGCCATCTCCAGGCAAGGCAGAGTGTCTCCGCAGCTGTGCTTCGTCAAGCGTGGGCTCTCATCGCCAGTGCTTGGAGTCATTACCATCGATGTGTCCCTTGGTGGATGCGTCCCAAGGGTGTAGCACGGAAGACGAGGGGGTTAGTCCGCCATTGCGCACAGGATTCATTGTAGTCGTGGTGTCGCTGGCCCGCCGTGTTGGTCACATGTATACGTTTCCGTGGGGAGTTGTATCCGGCGCCTGCTCAGCTGATGTAGTCTGCCGTTTGGGGGGTGACATCAGGCCGGACATCTGATGTCGGGGAGTCTGGCACTCCATAGATTGCTTCATCGTCACTCTGGAGGCCTTGTGTGCCGCCGCTCGCCACCTCGCTCTGCTCAGGGGAGCCGCTGAGTTCCATGACGAGGCGGAGGGCATCTCGCTGCTCCCGCCGTCTGGCATCTGCAGGAGGGGAAGGCCGGGTCGCCGCATGTGTATCCGGTTGAGAATTCCGGCGGGGCCGTCGTCGTCGTCTATGATTGACGGATTGTCGTCGTGACGCAGGGCCTGTCGCCGTTTTGGGTTCCGTGTCGACTCCGCTGTCTAGCCAGGTTTCCACTTCCATGGGGTCCGTGAAGAAATGGGTCCGTTCACCCGCCACAACTCTCAGCTTCGCAGGAAAGAGAAGGGAGTACTGGAGGCCCACCTGTCTCAGTCGTTTCTTCACTGCGAGGAAGTCATGTCTCTGCCGCTGGACCTGTATAGTGTAGTCCGGAAAAAACATCACCGATGCGTTCTCTATTCGGACCTCCTGGAGCTTGCAGGTCTCTCGGGGTATGGTGTCTCTGTCGCGATAGTTCATTATGCGGATTAGCATGGGCCTTGGGTTGGAGCCCGTCGCCAGAGGTTTGGTGGGGACCCTGTGAGCCCGTTCAATCACGAAGTGTGGGGAGAGCGATCCTTCCGGCAGGAGGCCTCGTAGCCACTGCTCCATGTGGACTTCTGGGGATCTCCCCTCCCATTTCTCCGGAACCCCTACCAAGCGCACGTTGTTCCTGCGGGTCCTGCCTTCCGCGTCTTCAGCCCTGTCTTCCAAGAACTCCACCCTGTTCAGCAAGTCCTGGATGTGTTTATGCGACTGGTCCGCACGGGGTTGAAGTGTCTGCAGCGTGCCCTCCAAGGTGGTGGTGCGTTCCGCCAGCTTTTTGTGATCTGCTCTTAGGTGCGTGAGATCGATGACTACGCTGTCGAATTTGGTGGCCAGGGAGGTGCGGGTTAGGCTCAGTGACTCCTCAAGTCTCTCCATTGCTGCCAGCATAGTGTCCAGTTTGGCCGCCATCTGGTCCGAGTCGGTGTGTTTCCCGGTTTTATCCATCTTGGCCTTCTGGTTAGCGTTGCTGGAGCCAGTTCTCGTTTTGGGCCCGTTAGACATCTGCGTCACTCCCTCGGGATCAGCCAAGCAGTCCACGTCGTCCTCAGAAGGCCGGTTCGTGCAGTCAGCAGTCCAACCGCTGGACAGGCGTGCGCTGTATAATGTGTGCGGACCCCGTGGTGACACGGCCCCCGGCTGTGGTCCGCGGCGTCTTGCGCTTGGCGGGTCGGTATGATCTGGCCAGTGCGTGGTGGAGGGCAAGTGCGTGGCTCGATGTGGAGGGTCAGTCACTGCTGCAGGCTATGGGGGATCTCAGCGGCACTTCCAAGGCGCACGTGGTCACGCAGTCGTTTCTGGGGTGAGCCGGGGGTAATATCACGGTCTTACCGGCACTCGCCGCCACGTGGGCTCGCCCCACGGATCTCGTCGCCAGGCCTTCGTGGTGGCCCTGCCACGTTGCCGGTGTTTACCCTACGAGGGAGTGAGGCGGCTGGGCTGCAATGTGTCCTTGTGGCCGGTGTGTCGGGCTGCACCAGCCGCCGCTCGGTCGCGTGTGGCAGGGTGGCGCCGCTCTGTTCCGCGAGGCTGCACCGCCAGCATGGTGCCTTGGTGAGTGATAGTCCGCTGGTATAGCCACTGTGTAGAGCAGGTTTGGTGTGGCAGGTCGAGTTCGCGTCCCTCCTAGCGTTTCATGGCCTTTGCGTCTGCCGGGCCGAACTCTGGGCCTGTGTCCTCGGCTGGAGCCTCGGTCTGCCCTGCGCGCCTCCCGAGGTAGGGAGCGAGGAAGTCGGCAGCAGCCCGGCGAATACTCCGGTGTGCCTCGGGTGTGCCAATTTTTTTCAAAGTCGGCCAGCAGGCCGGCGGCGATGTCCGGAGTCGGCGCTGATGATTTTCGCCGTCCGCAGGCGGCGATTGCACGGATAAGTGCCCCGGGAAGGCAAGCCTGGCGCAGAGCTTCACTCCAAGGCGGCCATTCCCGTTGCGTGCGTAGCCACGCCCCCCCTGAATTCGCAGAGTATGATGACGAAATCTTCTTCTTATTCCCTGACACCGAGCCCTGAAAATGAGACAATGAATCAATAACTTTCTTTTTCGTCCTTATTCACTTTTATTCCTGTGTGTCTGTCTTTCTTTGTTTTGCACAGTTAATGTAATTCAAACTTTAATCACCTAATCCCAAAAACAAGCCCATCAGCAGAACTGTCTTCACTTGTTTGCCGCAGTCTACATTCCTCAGGTTCACAAGTTCAGAAGAACATGCTCCTCTATCCTCCTCCTCCTATTTCCCTCAAAGCAGAGGGCTGGATTACGCCCAATGAAGAAAGACTCAGCACTTGTGGGGGTGTTCTACTTCTTTGGGGGTGAGTTGACGGCTCTGGGCCCATTGCTGTGAAGCTCTAATAACGGATAAAAGTGTTTTGGACCAAATATGAGGCGGAAATTTCTTGCCGTTTTTGCTGACTTGCTTGCCTTTGAGGTGCTCTTTGGCGGGGATCCGGGTGTTTGTGGGTGAGTTTTGGGGTCTGGGAGCACTGCTGCGACAGTCTAATCTTGATTACATTTGCTTTTCAGGAAGTCCGTGGTGGAAAACAGGAGTTATGATGATGATGACCTAGCTGCACAGCGCGTTTGGACCGAAGGCCGAGAGATATTGTAAGTATGAGATTTTGCTTTTTGGCTGTTTGGGGGTGTTGTCGCGTGCTTTTTTGCGGGTGGGTTGGCGGGTCTCTTGGGGCATTCCTGGGAAGGTCTAATACCGGATAGAAGTGGTTTGGACAAAATCCATAAGGAAAAGCCTTTTTTTTGCTATTTCTTCTGACATCTTGCTCAATGTAGCGTTTTCGGGGGCCTGTTTGGGGGGCTTCCTGGTGTTTGTGGGTGGGTTGCGGGGTCTCTGTCGAAGCACTGCTGCGACAGTCTAATCTTGATTGCATTTGCTTTTCAGGAAATCCGTGGTGGAAAACAGGAGTTATGATGATGATGACCTAGCTGCACAGCGCGTTTGGACCGAAGGCCGAGAGATATTGTAAGTATGAGATTTTGCTTTTTGGCTGTTTGGGGGTGTTGTCGCGTGCTTTTTTGCGGGTGGGTTGGCGGGTCTCTTGGGGCATTCCTGGGAAGGTCTAATACCGGATAGAAGTGGTTTGGACAAAATCCATAAGGAAAAGCCTTTTGGCACTTTTTGTAACTTAGGGTTCGTTAGGGTTAGCCCTAGCAGCAGGATTGCATGTGTTTCGGGGTGTTCTAGATTTTTGCAACTGAGTTCTGGGGTCTTAGAGCACTCTTGGAGCGATGCTGGCTATGGATACTTTTGCTTGCTTTCAAGTGGTTTGAATACAATCCACGGTGGGTAAGGGTGTATTTGGGCCTACTTTTACTTTCAAAGTACGTTTTGTCACCATTTTTCTGCTAGGCCTCGTTTTTTGAGATCTGATTGGGGGTCTTCTACATTTTTGCGACTGGCTTTAGTAAGGGTCTTGGTGGGAGCATTGCTGGGAAGGTCTGATTTTGTTCTAAAACACAGTTTACAGTACACCTAGCTTGAGGGGAAAGATCCGCTAAATTAATTTGGCCATACTTATTTATCCTTAAAAAGGTGACTCAGACAGATTACGCAATTTCAAAAATATTGTACTGTCTATTAGGAAAATCAAAGTGTGACTTTTTGCACCACACAGCGTACATACCTTATATTTATTTATCAGTGGTATTGTAATAGCACTTCCTGTTTTCCGTTCAATAATTACAGGCCGGGTTTCAGTCAACATCCGCCAGGCAGGCAGTGGACAGGGTGTCTTCTGTCAGTGGTCACTGGTCACCAACATTGATGGACGAAGCGTCAGCTGGAATGGAGGAGTGCCGCTAATAAGAGGAATTGTTTGCTGCATGTAACTTACTTACCAAATTCAACAGGACAACTCCAACAACATACAGAATACAGATACAGTATCCATTGTTTTCTTCTATGAGTGTGACTGCATGTGGTTAGCTTTAGTTTGTACCCAAAGATTTCTTTATCTTCAATTATTGTTTGTCCATGCTGTGCTTTTTTTTTCTTCTCTCAACAAAACCTACCCAAAAAGAAACCCCCATTCCCATCCATTTTCCAAACCCTAACCCTCTTCCCCCGGGCTGTGTGGTTTTGCTTGATGTCTGACTAAATGAAATCAATAATTCCACACACTTGCTGGGGAGGATAAGGTCATAGCAACAGGCTGGTGAAGGAATACGAGGATATATTCTAGACTTACTCAGCTTCAGTACTATTTCTTGTAGTAGTAGGAGCCAATGTCAAATAAATTCAACGCAAGTACTAGTTATACTTGCAATACTTTACCATTTGTTAGGCTACATTGTGGCACTGTTCTAGTGTACTGTCACCTGCTATATTCTCTATCGTACCGTAACCGTTGTAATGCTACAGTAAGGACAAACCAGGTTTCGTTTTCTTTTTTTCCATAGGCATGCAACTGCCACTGTGTCACACCACTAGTACCACCGCAACGAGGAAATTTCATCCGCCCAGGATTGCCAACCTTAATCCCCATTTCCCGTGGAGCCAGCCCTGGGCCTAGCCCTAATTTCTAACACAAATTACAGGTAAAATAAGCGTTTGGTGGGAGGTAGTATAATGGAGTATTAGGAGTAGATGAGAGATTGACGGTAGTACTACTAAAGTCCTAGGACTCTTCAGGAAAACAAACTTACTGTTAAACCCCCACCCACCAGACTGAAAAGCAGTAAAAAACAGGTATGGTCAGATAAAGTTTAAAAAAGTATATTTATGTAGCCCTAACAAAATAATCTCCCTCAAGACCCTCCCTAACCCCAACGATTGTCTTTGAAAAGTCCCAAAAAGAACCCAACTCCCAAATCCCACCCCCCAAAAGTCTCTAAAAAAAGGGCAAGGGACACTCCACTACTGGAGGGTGCTGGTGAATTTTGCGGCCAGGGCATCATACTCTTTGCGGACGGTGGCATGGTCGAAGCGGAGGCCCTCCACCAAGTTCTTGTACCTAAGGACCTCCTGCTCCAGGTAGGACATTCTGACTCCTAGGCGGCGCTGGCGTGCCTTGCAACTCCTGTGGGGGGCAGCTGGTCTTTTTGCTGCTTGGCGGTGGCGGTTGGCTTTGTTAGCCTGGCTCCGTACCGCTGGAGCACTGCGCTGGCTGGCAGCCCGTGGGGGCACGGAGGAGGATGCAGCTGTCCCAGTGGAGGATGTTGTGGTTCCACCGGTTGACTGCGTGTCCTCCTCCTCCAGGGCCACCAGCCGCCGATATTCGGCGACAGTGGCATCCAGCCTCCGTTGCCGGGCCATTCGAGCCTGCTCCCTCCATGATGTCGATTTGGAAGGAGCAACTATATGAAGAAAGAAAGACATAGTCTGTAACCAATGCTCCTTAACATTAATAACACAAAGTGATTGAGCCGAAAGTTGTCACAGTACAAGTAGCAAATTGAAAGCACAGTACATAACTATTGAGGACAGTATCTATCTAACCTCCCACTTCTGCATCCTTGCTCTAACATTAGTGGGAGTTTAATGAACAAATTCTACGACCACTATGGACTTCCATTACAGTCGACTATGACAGTACACCAGTCTTATTCTTCTTCTTCTCTCTTGTTTAGGAAAATTGGTACGTTATCTTATGCAAGCCGGCAGAATGCCAGCGCAGTGAACTTGCACCCGAGAAAAACAGACGCACACCATGATGAGTGAGACAGACTTGCGTTACTGTACCGGTCCAGTACATGCAGGTGGTGAAGCTATTACTTTTCTATTAGGGGTGGCACTGAGAATACTCTGTTACAAGGGCTACTGCTTAATTAATTTACCTTTCACCCTACAGTGCAAATGAGTACTAGAAAAGGAAAATGAAGAAGCTAAATAATTTGATTATCTATCACTTCACATGGGATGTATTTGATGACATATGGGATGACTTTAGGTGCTTTGCTTATTATTGAGTGAACAGTGATACACCCACACATGAATGACGTACAACTACTAAACTTAAGTTATTAAGAGAGGTACGGAGTGTCCACCGTAATAACCGGATATATGCTGTGCTTGCAGTTGCAATACAAACTACTGCTACTATTCATGGTAGTATTGGACAAATTTACAATTTATTTTCCTTGCCTTCCCTACACTGGAACGGACGTGCGGGTGCGGTGTTACATGCTCTTCAAGGTAACACTTAGTTCATCCAGTGACCATCTACTCTCTCTAGATACACATGTGCTATCTAAGAGTCAGATAATACCATGCTCCAGGCATCCATCCATTCAAAGTATATGCACACATACAGTTTCTGTTTCACCCACCCAGGCTGTTGTCCTTCCACCCATCCTTGCTTCATCATTGACCCAGCCATGCACCATACCATATTCTTTCCTTCCCAGCCACCTCGGGGGCCAAGCAAACACATATCATTCTTCTTTGCCAGCCATCATAAAATTTCTCGTCCTTCCACACTTACTTACACCCTTCTTTCGCTTTTCGTTCATCCCATCCATCAAGTTCATCTAAGATCTTATTGGGATTCTTCTCACCAAAAACTTCACAGCTAAGTCGAAGTACATTTAGAGGAGGCTACTACCTGGTTGATTTATAATACACCTGTGCAGAAAGCACACTATGCAGTCTTCAATCTCAATAAGTAAGGAATATATAGCTTACCTCTTCCCGCCACCACCGTGCGAACCCTCACAGGAACGTCCGGCACTTGCACCGCCTCCTCCCCAGACTCCTCGCCCAACACCACCACCTCTGCGCTGGCCCCGCCACCAGATGTTCCACCTACAAAGTACATTTAAGAATGTTAGAATACACCACTCACTACTATATAATATTTGGTCTAGGAGGAATAAACAAATGTTAAAAAAACGAAATACAATGTAATAATTTGTAACTGTCTACTCTAAAGTAAAAATGTCCCTTTTTCCACAAGAAATGTGTCCAATTAATCGTTAGCACTAAGCACTTTTCCATTTTCAGTTAAACGTTTACTTTTATGACAAATTTGATTTTAATAAATGTGTTTACTTTTAATAAAGCTTTTAAACTTAAATAGACTCTGTGGTTTTTGGTCCTCCAGACTAGAGTGGATGAGCTAAAGGTTTTGGAATTTTTGCAAGCATGAGTGCCTCTGGCACTTCTTGACTCTGACTCCGTACTCTTGTCCTGCGTTGGATAATCTAATGATCATTGGGGATCAATCATCGGTGACTTTGGGAGCTAAATGACTCTGCCACACTATCTAGTCATTAAGGAGATCGGGGGGTTCTTCAAAGTCTGATATCACTGAGGTATGTGGAAAGAAAGTCTACCTGCGCCTATTATAATTGATAAACAATGCACTATTTAGTGTTCATAGTTCGGTTTGTGCAGATTTGTCCCTGCAACAGTAGTAGAATGGATTGTCCTCCTATCCAAACCAAAAGTAAAGTAGTATCTTATTCTTTCTTGGTGGTCATTCACCTTTTTATTGTTGGCAATTGTCAAAGCATAAACATTTAGAAGACTTGAAAAGACATTATGGACAATCCCAGAGGACTGCACTCAGTGCATAGAGCTATTGCTGACTAGAATGGGAGTCCAATGGAATTGCCAAATGTGCAATCTTAGTTAGCTACACAGACAGACTAATAAGAATGATCTAGTAATACCACAGGGAGTCATAGTCGAGGCAGGATAAGAATTTAGATCCAGTCTACAAGATCAAAAACGATTTAGAAAAAATCGAATGAGGAACGCTAGGAAAAAATAGGTACTCTATATTAAAATTAAAACTTACTGGGGCCAGCAAAGGAGCCCTTGCCTGCCCGATCCTGGTCTGCATCCTCCTGAACAGCACCCTCCTCCTCCTCCTACTGTGTCCTCTTGCCCTTGGGGGGAGCTGATGTACAACATGAAAGAAAGAAAGACCAGAAAACATGGATGAGATTTGTCAACCAAATCAAACATTTCAAAAGAACAATAACAAAATATTTTGGAGAAATAGCAAATAGATAGACAACTATTCCACAGGATATATTGACCTATCTCATGTGGTATACTACGTTATTCGTATTGCCTGATTTGCGGACCGTTGACTTTAAAAGTTCCTATGTAACTCACTAAACAGACTACTAAAAAGGTTTGCCTAGGCCTGGCGGGCAGCAGTCCGCAGCACGCGAAGTGACAGACAAAGTCCATCCTGCTTGCAGATCAGTGAATACTCAAACTATCAATCCACCGACCACCACCACTATTTCTTCTTATAGCCATGTGTCTAAAAGGAAGTACTGGACTTCAGTCTGTTGGGGCTGATTTAGAAGTCCCTTGCGGCTCACATTCCTCCATTCCTCCGGCGCAAGGGAGGGCGTTCCTGCGCAGGAACGAATCCTAAAAGTGGCTGAGGGAAATCTACAAGATGTCAATCAGTCACTTTTAGGACAATGATGCGTGATTGAAACCCTGCGCCTGCTTGAAGCCGACGTACGGCTTGATGCAGCATTGGGGAGAAAAGGCACTCCAGAGCATTGTGTTGTAACTTACGTTGGGATTTGTAAATGCTTTGTGGTTCAAAGGGAGATGTGTTGTAACCTACGCATGTTTAATAAAGTGGTACATTCCATCCCCCCCTTCCTGCCCCAGCCACTTGGTATCTTCCCCCTAGTCATCCCTGGAATGTGACATTTTCCTGCGAGTTTGGAGAGCAGGGTGACAACAATAAAGACGAGTTGACTTACCCTCGGTTCGTGTCATCTTTACAACACTGGCGACGAGGACGGGATCCTGGCGCAGGGGGCCTTGCTGTCACCTCCCCTTTCAGTACTCTCTCCGTCCAGTGAACAGGTGCTAGAGTTACTGGTGAATGCGAAGCGTTACTGGAAGGAAATTGCCTGCTAATCTGTAGTTTATGACAGATAATTGTCCAGAGTGCCAAGTGCTAAGGATTCACATGAGAAATTGGATGGATATTTAAGAAATTTCGAGATGCGAAGAGAGACATGTGAATTTGATGACAGTGCCGAGTCTAGGTGGTGAAAAGTAGAGGAAGGTAATCTTCATGCACTGGGTCCGCCTGTGTTGTCTCACGCTGTGGAGGTGAATGAGGCTGTCAATGAGGACGGTGTTTTGAGGTGCCTTGTTCAGCCGACGTCCTCCGGTGCCTTTGCTGTGTTCTTCAGTGCAGTTGTTCGTCGTGTCCACCGAGGTTTTCTCTCGGTCTGCCCTGCCTGTGGCCCTGTAGCGTCCGTTGCTCCGCGCTGTTTCACTGGCTGACGAGCACCGAGAGTATTTTCCTCAGGGTGCTCCGCCAGTCATAACCTGCAGTGCGCGGAACCACACGGGGAGAAGGCAGAGGGCAGTCATTCCTGTCAGCTTAGAGGAGCTCGTCTATCGCCTCAGAGCAACCTCGTCAGTTTAGTTGTTTTGCCCGCGCTGTGCCTGAAGAGAATCCCAGTCAGCGGTAGACAGGCGCAGTCTTCAGACACTGCTCTCCTGGTATCGTCGTGATTGCCGGGTCTGCGCAGCTGCGAGTCTGGAAAATCCTGTCAGGAAGCCCTGCAAGTCAGGAGGCGGCGTTCCGGCGCTCCAGCCACCTCAGGATCGCCATACTTTGATCTTCAATTTTCTTTCTGTTCGTGCTGTGAACCGAGTGCTGCAGCATCTTGGTGTGAGGATCGGGGAGTGTGATAGAGGGCAATTTTCGGTCTATGAAACTACTCCAGTGGAAGAAGGAAGAATTGGGGACTGCTGGTTTCCAAGTAAGACGATTGCAAGACTGCTACTCTCACAGTCTCATCTAGTCCTTGTTTACTTTGGAGTCTGCTCATTCCAAAGTAAGACTGCCACTAGACTGTCTCATTCCCCTTACTTTTTGGGTCCTTTGCTAGACTGTGTTTGGGTAATGTGGGGACTGCAGGTTTTCCGATAAGACTGCCTAAGACTGCTACACCTCTCATTCCTATCAGTCACTGTTAGATGTTATTTGGTTGCCCTCCCCTCCACATCTTTAGCCCTCTTCAAGGCATTCCCCTATAGATCGTCCCACTCTGTCCCCCAGCGCCCAGAACCTTGTGTTTTGTTTTTCTTTTCCCCTAAAGGTAAAAGAATATCCACATTTCAGGAACTGTGGGGCAGTATACTATATCCTGTCGTGATTTACCCCGTACTGTGTTTGATTTTATATTACAGGTGGAACAATAATTCTTGAGCAGCGGCCTATGTCAGAGTTTCTTTTCCCCTAAAGGTAAAAGAATATCCACATTTCAGGAACTGTGGGGCAGTATACTATATCCTGTCGTGATTTACCCCGTACTGTGTTTGATTTTATATTACAGGTGGAACAATAATTCTTGAGCAGCGGCCTATGTCAGAGTGATTTCACAGCAATATGCCTCGGCGTTCTTTTGATCCTTGTGGCTTAGCTCTCAGTGTAGCTGCCATATTAGTTAAGTGCGACACTGTGCATTTTGGGCAAATTACAGGTGAAGGGGAAGCACTGATATCAGGGTATTCCAGGGTGCACACTCCAACGTACCTAACTTCAGCTTTACGGTGCAGTGTGTGACTTCCTGCATACATGGTTAGCAAGTACCCTAGCATTTCTGGTTCCATTTATGTGTTAGCATAGAGAGTAGTTCGACATACACCACACCACAGTCCCAAACTTCAGTTGTACCGTGAAGTGGGTGGCATATTGTGCAATTGTGACTAGGTAATTACAGGGGTGGTCAGAGTGACAATTTGGTACACTAGATACTTTCGGCAGTTTCAGTAGAGGGTCCAGTTCTACCATATGAGGAGTGTAAGTACCTAATACTTCATTTGCTGTTCAGTTGTTCCTTGTACATTTTCTGAGCGAAGGTGACATTTTACTGTGTGCGCGGGGTAGTGACCATCAGTACATCTCAGTCCAAATTTTCAGTTACAAGGCACACGGGTGACTTCTGGGTTAAAGGTCCCCCATTCAGAATTTATAGACGGCCTGTTGTGTACTCCCTGTTCGCAGTGACGATTTTTTTTACCTCCACATAACTTATTCCCTGGCTCCTGCGAGTATTATTTCTATATCTGAGTATCCCTAAGGACCTAGCAAGGTTTCTCCTTCACTTCCTCCTAGTGCATTGGTGCTTATAGCTACATCTCACATGGCGGCTTCATCTATGAATCCCCCTCCTTCCTTCCTAAATGACATTGGCGATCCAGACATACACTGGAAGGATTGGATCAACTTGTTTGACTCATATCTAATAGCCATGGGGGGGAAAAATTCTCAGCGGTGCGGAAGCAACATGTCTTGCTTCACAATCTAGGGGTGCAAGGGAGGAAAATATATGACACTCTCCCAGACCCAGCATTGGAAGACGACGAGTTAGATTTAGATGTTTTCAAAGTTACAATGATTAAACTAGAGACACATTTTGGGGACAAGGTCAACGTTGTGCTTGAGCGTCATAAGTTCTTTTCAAGAGTGCAGGCAAAGAGTGAATCCATAACTAATTACATTGCCGCTCTCCGAGGTCTCACACAGCTGTGTGAGTTTGGGGAGTTGAACGACTCCCTCATCAGGGATCAGTTGGTGCGGTGCACCCACAACCCTAAGATAAAAGAAAAACTGCTGGCAAAGAATCCCTCGTTGAGGGAAGCGGTGGCCATCGCCCACTCCATTGAGCACACCGCAAAGTGCATCCAGGAGATGGACCAGCCTAAAGAATCCTTGGGTTGTGTGCATAAAATCAAAGGGATGGTGTTGGAAGATAAAAGAGAAGGAGAAGGTTACAAGTTCAAATCTAAAGAAGTAAAGAGTGATAAGCCCTTTAGTGTCACAGAAGGGGGTTAAAATGCTTCAGGTGTGGAAGCAACAATCATCTCGCTAATAGTGTACATTGTACTGCACGAAATTCAATATGTATGAAGTGTAACAGAAGGGGCCACTTCGCAAGGGTGTGTAAGGAGGGGGAGAGGAGTCAAGTAAGTGTGGTACACAACGAAGAGGTACAGGATCCTAACTACGTGTTCTAACTATTTTTGGTTACCTGTTCTAGGGTGAGGTATATTGTATACAGATTGTAATGGAGGTGGGGAGGTTCTTGTTTTTTGGACCATGGTAATTTCACTCTATTGCTCTTCCACCCGCCCCTTGAGGTGCTGTGTTTTAGGTTCCATTTCCCTGTGTTTTACTGCTATTAAGTGCCAGCACTTTCCCCTTGTTCTCCCTTTCCCCCCCCCTCCTTCCCACCCTTCTCCTCTTTTTGGTCCAAGGGAGTTGTGTTGTAACTTATGTTGGGATTTGTAAATGCTTTGTGGTTCAAAGGGAGATGTGTTGTAACCTACGCATGTTTAATAAAGTGGTACATTCCATCCCCCCCCTTCCTGCCCCAGCCACTTGGTATCTTCCCCCTAGTCATCCCTGGAATGTGACATTTTCCTGCGAGTTTGGAGAGCAGGGTGACAACAATAAAGACGAGTTGACTTACCCTCGGTTCGTGTCATCTTTACAACACATTGCTGGAGCTGCGCCATCGTTGGCACGCAACTCCAGCAATGCGCCGCCTTTACGGCACAGATGCGTAAGGCTCCTGTGACGTTTTGGGCCCATGGGTGGTGGTGGTGGCATGGCGCACAATTACTGCCGCATCTCTGCTACTTTGCAGGGATGCGCCGGTAATTGAAAATATGACCCTTAGTGTCTAGCATTACGCAGTTCTTTACACTACACTCATACATAATTTCTCAGGCCAATGAAATGAACACAAAATACAAAACAAATAAGCATAGTAGCAAGCAAGGCTACTGAGTAGGAGAGCCGTGCACCTGAAATGCATAGAAGATTTTGAAATATAATTTACCTACAATGTAATCGGCAGCATTATTGCTCTTGGTAAAGAACAAAGATTTGCAAATAACAGAGCCGGATAAAACAGAGTAGTGATGAAATAGCTAGAAATAGCTACTACTACTCACCAAGCCCGGGGACCTCTACGCCGAGCGCGTCCAGCAAGTCCCGTTCCCGGTCCATGACATCCGTCCAGCGGTGGGTGGCCTGGTTATAGGTGCGCCGGACCCCAGAGAGCTTAAACATGGCCCGGCACACCTTCTCCCATCGCTTCCGGCGCTCCCGGATGCCATAGCCGGTTGCGATCTTGCCGCCTCCCAGGATGGTCTTGGGGAGGCGGCGCTGGACGTAGAAGATTAGTGCGCCCACCCCCTCCGCGCTAAAGATCTCCCGTGGCATCACTTGCTCCCCCCTTAAAGGCCCGCACGGGAGCCGGGCACGGGGTGCGGGACCCTTCCCCTTCTCAGGGTGCTTCCCGGCTGCCTTTACCATGGTCTGGGCAGAAATGAAGTTAAATGATAAAGAAGAAATAGAATAGGGAAGAAGAAAAGAAAAGAGTTTAAAAAAGTAGTTTAAAATTAACTAAAAGTAGCAGAAAACACAAAAATATAGAGCTAGAAAAATAGAGGGATAGATAATAAGTAAAATAGATCAAATAAACTTCAAACAAGCAAAGGATGGCAGAGATTCAGAGAGGATATAGAAAGCATGCCCAGAACCATAGCAATGAATGAGAAACAAGATGGCCGCGCCCATTCACGACCGCGTGGGTAAGTTCGCGCGAGATTTTCTTCGCGAGCACGCGCGAAATTGTACTAGCGAGCAGCACACTTTGCGAGATTACACATAGCGGCCGGAAACGGAATTACGTCACGCAAACAAGATGGCCGCGCCCGTGTACGACCGCGTGGGTAAGTTCGCAAACGTATCACTACAAGCGCCTTGCGAACACGAGCAAAAAATAACGCGAACATACACGCCGCAAAAAAAAAATAGTGTATTCGCACGCATTCGCGGCTTCCGAAATCGATCTCGCACGGATTCGCGCCCCGCAAATTGCGCAAAATTGCAGAAAAACGACTTTTGTTAAACTGAAAGCAATCACCAGGTGCTAAAGTTCAAACTTAACATTAGTAACCATTCACTCTAGTGCTTCCTGAGGGGCCCCTCCAGAGTTCAGTTGCCTATTTGCAACTATTCTATGACCCTGCTATGACCCAAACAGCAGGCTCATAGAATAGCTACAAGTAGACCATAAAGGTCCTGTGAAAAAAAATTGCACTGCAACAGAAAGCAAATTACAGATAAGGAAGGAAGCAGGTGCCAGCCAGATTGGAAGTTTCAAAATTACTGACACATTAATCACCCCCAAATTAATCCATGGCAGTTGAAGAAGGGCAGGTGTGCTTGCTTTCACTGCAACAGAAAGCAAATTACAGATAAGGAAGGAAGCAGGTGCCAGCCAGACTGGAAGTTTCTAAATCACTGACACATTAATCAACCCCAAATTAATTCATGGCAGTTGAAGCAGGGCAGGTGTGCTTGCTTTTTTTCACCCCCATAATCTACAGTGATAAACAAACCTAATGGGTGGCAGTGAGGATGTACCAGAGGGTGGCATGGGTGTGCAGAGGGTGGCAGTGGTGAAACAGAGGGTGCCGTGAACCTGTGATGATAAACCAGACGTAGAAACAACATAGTCGCGGCCGTTGCGAGCCGAAAAGTACGTTCGCAATTGCGAAATGGTCCACAAATCCTGGCGAACGCTCGCCAACACAAAAACCGTAAAAATCCGCAAATCCGCGAGAGTTCGCGTATTTTTGCGGATTGTGAATCCGTAAATTCGCAAATTCGCGTACGCGAGATCCGCTAGATCCGCCCATGCTTAATTACATTGAAGACATTCGACTTGAGAGAGGCCCATAGCTCTTGGGACTCCAGGAATACATCTACGGGGGCCCCATCTGGGCCAGGGGCGTTTAGTGAGGTGGACTATGCTAATGCTTGCATTATCTCAGCCAATTCAAACTGTAGGTGGGGGTTATTCTCCCAGTCTACTAGGAGGCTAGTAGGACTCAACATCTCTACCGGGATTCGAAAGATGCTTTGAAAGTGTGCCACCCGTCCTGCTTCCTCAATGTGAGTTATCATGTGAATTTGTCACTTTTAATATGAATGAAATAGTATTTTGTAATCAAAACACATTTGGGATATGTTTTGAATCTAAAATGTATCCATTTAATCTGATGTTACCAGACATTTTGGCTCACTGCCCACTCTTGTTTGTCTATAAAACCAACTTACCAATGTGACATTTGGAACATCCACAGTATCATAAATGCTTTTTATGCTATATCACCTGTAATAGGACTAACCTAACATCATTTACAATAGCGAAGGAGCATCACACCTAACACAATAAAGACTAGTGGCCTGTTTGGTACAACTATCCCTTATAACATTAAACAAACTTATGTATATTTGTTGTTTAGGCAGGCATGTATCTGCTGAAACCAGTCCTTTGGTAGGGAACAGAAATCAGGTGGTCTCCTTTTCACAAATTCATATACAAAACACATCATCATACACCTTGGGCAAAATGTATACCTTCAAGAACCCTTCTTCTGTGTTGGACATATGTCAACCTCAATGTTGGTGGCAAAATTAGTTGCTGTAACAAAACTTTGTTATTTAACATGTAAAACCCACACTAGAACTTACCCCCTTGATGCTTCTGTTGGGCTCTCAACTGCCCATCAAGGTCTGGATAAGCCTCTGCAAGGATGCAGGCCGTTGGGGGTGTTCAGGGTGCAGCGCATACACTTCCCACATTGGGAGGACTTGTCAAGCTGGACTTCTGATGACTTTTTGGTCCAGCGTCATAGGTCTACTGCTTATAGACCCCCAGGGTGTGCAGATTCTTGGCAGTGGCTTTCCATATTTCCTTTTCTGATGAGTGTTGACCTGTATGGATACAAGAAATGAAAGGAAAAAATTGTTTTGTGACTTGTTTTTCTTTTTGATATACCAGAATTTTACTACATCAATCACAAGCGAATTTTCATCAGTGAATGTCATTGTGAAATACTGAAGGCTAAACAACTCACGCATTAGACACAGACACCCCCACACATAGCTACATTGACTTGAAGCCTAATGTCCATAGAGTCAGCTACTATGGTTTGAACTAAATATCAAGACTAAGGGCCCTATGAAAAGGCTAGCATGTATGTCATTGAGGTCGCGCTCTTTTGGCCCCAAAGGGGATGTATTTATATGGGTGACTGAGCGCCTGAGAGCCTGTGAGCCTGTGAGCCTGTGAAATTTAAATTATTTATGTAAATAATAACTCTCCATTCCATTTTTCTTCCATTTAAAATCATTCAGAAGCATCATTTTGTTCACAACTCCAATTTTGAATTGACAAGGAGTTTTTTCTCAGAGTCCAGTCCTTCAATGTTTTAGTTGTTCACGTCTGTGACTCAGTCTCATCCTGGCCCACAAATCTGACCTAGCGCTGCTAATTGTCAGGCCCTGCTATCTGCAGCCTGATTCTCATGATGGCCCATGTAAACAGGCTTTCCTTAACTTTCAGATGAAAACATGACATGGTACTCATTTGAAAAATAACTCAAGTCTGTGAGCTACTCTGATGGTGTCTGGGAACTACTGGTAGCTCCCAAACAACTGGTTGGAGACACCTGATCATGGACCTCATTTGGGAATAGTCCGGGGGTGCAGCTGGGATCTCTAGCTTGCTGTCTGCTACTCCTGGCACTTCCTTTGTGACCCTTTGTCTCAGAGGGGGCAAAAAAAATTCTCCTCTTAGGTCAGGGGTCCCAAAGGAAGTGCCAGGAGTAGCAGGAAGCCTGCTAAAGGCTACAGATGTGACCCCTGATTACCTCCAAATGACGTCCATGTACCTGACCTAGGCTGAGTGACCTGTGGAATAGTACACATAGCAATCATCATTTTCATTTGGTATTTAAAATTATATCTATGTACAGTAGTAACTAAGATGCAGTGTGTTTTCGATTTTTACATGATGTAACATTTCCACATCTACATGAAAATCATGAATATACAAAGATATATCTCAAAATACACACCAAATGAAATGTAGGGCTCCAAACACACTACACATACTAATGTTGTAGTTTTCTCCAATCAGAATGGGCTTAACAATTCAGACCATCATTGTTGTATGTAATGTAAAAAAATAAATGACACTTCACTTCAATCACTACACTTCACTCAGGAACTCAAAGGGACATTCTAGTCTGTGTATTAAAAAAATAGTTAGACAGATTTACAAATACATTTTAAACATGTACCTGCCAGCAACTCCAGCTCCTCAGGCGAGAAGGCTGGGGCCCTGTCATCTACTCTGTCTGGCATTGTGGCCCCCAGAGGTCAGAACAGCAGCAAAAATTTAGCAGGTCTTGTTAGCTGCAGTTTCTAGGAGACAAGTGAGCTTTTTTTGAAAGGCTGCGTACATGTACAGGATGTAGGTGATTTTCAGCGATGACAGACACATCCATTGGCTGTCCTATGTTGCTTTAACACACGTTAGCCTATGGCTGGGTCTATCATGGAGTTTCACACCCACTAGACGGTCCACTTCCGCAGTGGACGACTTATTCCAAATGTCATGATGGAATAGTGTGTTTGTGACTGTGAAGTGCATCACAACTACTCAAAATAGTGGCTACATAGTTTAGAATTTTAAAAATGCTAATGTACTTCAATTGTTTCTGTACTCTGCCATTGCCAGCCCCTTGACCTGCCATGGAGGGTCCGCCTCCTGCAGCACAGGGACAGAGGATGTCTCCTGGCAAGACCATGGGCAAAACTGCCCGACAGCTGATCTTCTCTGAGGCCCTGAACCAGCCTCGCACCACGTCCATCCCTGCGGGCACAGCCCACTTTGCACCGGACCAGTCTCAACCCACTGCAGCTAGCACCCCGGACACCACCATGGAGTGCATTCTACAGGAGATCACTGCTGTGGGCCACCGCCTGGAAAGCATGAATTCGAACATCTCCGCACTGACGACCAAATCTAAATCCATCCGCTCCGACATCGCAAGGTTCCAGACCAGGGTGGATGGTCTGACTGAACGAGTTTCCGTGCTGGAGGACTGCTTCAATACCCTGCTAGGGTGGGATCAGGAACTTTTAATCCTCCACAGCAAGGTAATAGACTTGGAGGACTGCAGCCGGTGGGTCAATGTGCGCTTTTTTGGATTGCCGGAGTTTGTGGAGGGGCAAGATGCCAACACTTTCCTTAAAGACACACTACTGATGCTCACTGGCCTGACCTTTGACCCTCTGTTAGAGATACAACGAGCTCACCCCAAAGGTCTGCCAAGGTGGGGAGCGCCCACAAGTCCACAGCCCATCATAGCCTGTTTCCTGCATCACAAACAGACCCAACAGTTGATCTCAGAAGCCCGAACTCATGGCCCATAAGTCTACGAGGGGCATGAGCTGGCAGCAGACTTCTCCTTGGAGACAAATGAGTGTTGCAAAGCCTTCCTTTCGCTCCGCCCCACGCTCCAGCAGCTGGACACTAAATATGGCCTCTTTGAACCTGCCCCCTTTAGGGTCAACAAGGACGGAAACTCAAAATAATTATTTGACCTGTAGGACCTGCGCTGCTTCCTTATAGACCTTTCCACCCAGGGCATGGACATTGCCTCTCCAGCTCCCACAGAGGGTCATGCCCTATCATTGTTCTCCCAAACTGCCGATCCCAGCGGCCTACGGCAGAACTCCGGGGCTCTTAGCCCAGGGGTAGAGATCATGACTGGGCGGCAGGAGCCAGACTCTCCAGGTGGTGGCTGCACTCACAAACGAGCGGGATACGGACAAATCCAGTTCTCCCATGAAGCCTGCCTCTGCTCCGTAGACTGAGCCCTGAGGACTGAGTAGCCATGGTGACTCCGATGTCAGGGGGGACATAATCTGGAGTGTAGAAAACCGAAGACGACACATGGCTGAGAACCGGCATGCCTTCTTGCAGTCTATCTTTTCTTCTTCATTTTTATGAGTGTTTCATGCCTTCCTCACTGTTCTTTCATTGTTTCTTTGGTGCCATGGTTTGCCTATCATGTATTCTACAGCAGCTAACAGCTAACATGGTGCGCAGTTCCTTGCTCCTTGATCACTAGAAGCACCAACGTATTTACCTCTCAACTAGGGGTGGCATGCAATCCCCCGCTATTCCCCACCTATTCGGCCCCCTGCTCCCCGTACCCCACTCATTGTGGGTCTAGATTCCAAGGGAACTCATATGTACATACTTGCTCATACACTGCTCCCCTACTGCACATCCCGCCTATGGCATCGCCACCCCGACGCCCAGGGGACCTCAGACTCATGGTCACCTCCTACCCCCGCAAGTCCAGATCTGCACATCCATGTACCTTCTAACTCTGACCCAAGAAGGGCCCTCCTTGCGCATTGCTTTCTCAAGCCTAGATCCACAGCACAAAGTTTAGAGCCCCAGGTACTGCACTCTCTGCTGCTCTTCTCCCGCACAACCCAAACACTGATTCCCTCCTTTCACATCCCACACTTCCTTGCATCCTCTGACCCTTCCTCTATTGCATCTTAGTGTCACAAGACCTCCCATCTCGCCCCGGCCATTGGACACCTGCAGGTGCCCTTTTTTGGCACCTGCAGTTGTCCCCTACCCACCTACTCCCTCTCCTTCCTACCTGAGCACCATCTCATTTCCTCCCTACCCCCACTTCCCCCACCCTCTTCCCACCCCTCCATCTTCCCCTTGTGCTCTTTACCCTCGTCCTTCTCTCAACCACTTCCAGGCCCACTCTCCCCCCACGTTTTACCCTCCTTCCCCCACTCCTGCCCTCTGACAGTTTGCATTCCTTTGCCACCTGTGTCACCCCCACACTCCTGGCTGACACTCACCACCCATGTTATCGCTCCCATCCTTGTGAGAACTGGGGCTCCACATGACTGCACCCACACCGCACCCTTCAATATTTGCACATTCTTTCCGGGAACGTCCAATGCCTCACACGCTATATGAAACAGAAAAAGGTACTTTTATATCTGAAGGCTAAAAATGCAGATGTGGCTCTGCTACAGGAGACTGCGGGAAATCCTACGGCGAGTAGGAATAACCTGAAGTACACTTAAAGCACAGTTGTGCTATCACTTGTAATAATACACCGGAGTAATATCCGCACAAAGAACCTTAAATCCAATATTGCGTCACATTTTATTCAACAGTCACACAACCCAAGCCAGATACGCTTCCTGATTTTGGAAACAGTGGAAAAACAACCACACACTGACAACAATAAACGATTACTACAGCGAGAACTACACTGGATATATAGATTGCAGGCGATTCAGCCTAAAGGACTCAATGAGCGCCTTGAATTTGGATGCCATTTATGATTAATGATTTGATACCACCCATTGAATACATTGTAAATATTGACCTCCATTTAGCTGTGTAATGATAATAATTTGTAAATAGTTGCATTCATACAATATTCCCAACTGGGGGTGTACCCTTAAATTTGCGTACAGTTTCTGTTTCATTGTGCTATTCTTATGTCTAGTTTAGTAGATTTTTTTAAATATGGATTTCAAATGTAAAATTCATGATTATCCTTGGTCAGGCTACTTCATTTCTCTGTGTTTACTTTTGTTCATGTTTCACTCTTTTATATTCTATCACGGGCTGTTTACTTTCTGGCTTTACTTAATGCATGCCACTCTTATTTCACAAGCCCATCGGGCAATATTTACACACTCGCATGCGGCGTAAGTCTTTTTTCCTTGTTGACTTTCCGACACGCCTTTTCAATGCGCTACTGCGCATGTGTGGCGTCTTCCGGGTTCCCGCTAGGCACGGAGCCGGGTCCTCGCCTACACTTGGTTTACCTGATGCTGATCCTTTGAGCTTTGCGTTACTTCGGTAAGACATTGTTGAATTTACCGTCAGTTTGTTTTTATATCACCACGTGAAATCTTGACACTTTGAGGGCTTGATGTTATTGCACGGGGAATCATAGTTGATGGTTCCGCTATCTACTTCACTTATGGTTTCTTCGCACTGTTTTCTCTCTTAGTCACACAACCGGTGCCACCTTCAATTTGTAAATAGTCACGGTCGTTTGTGGACCTTCGTTTCTTCTAGCACAGGTCGGTTTCTTTATGCACTAAGGACATTTTTCTTTGGGTACACGCACAATTCCGGTTTTGGTGTACACCCCAGCTTGTTTATTTTTGATCCACCCACTTTTCATCAGAATTGATCTAGTCACTGTAAATCAGGTACATTCATTTGCACTTTGCCGTCTCCTGGATATATATTAGTGTACCTACTGTTGTTTTTTCTACTTAATTCACAGACCCCCTGAGGAAGCGCACTTTTTGTGCGAAATGCATTGGGGAATTTAAAATAATTTGGATCAGTACAACGTTGTTTGAGAATCAATATTGAAATATGAAATAGAAGATGATAACACTCAATCATATGAATGGAATATGGTGATTATCAAATAAAGGATCTAAACAAATGCAAACTGGATTGAACTGAATTTGATAAATCATTTTGGATTAAATATTATTACAAGTGATAGCACAACTGTGCTTTAAGTGTACTTCAGGTTATTCCTACTCGCCGTAGGATTTCCCGCAGTTATTGTTCAGAGCACCTTGTGACCCAGGAGGTGAACACCTGAAGTACCTACAAGATTTGAACATTAACGAACATTTTTGTTACTAAATATACACATTGGAGTGCAGCGGTGCATATCTGTATGTAAGGTAATACGCAGCAGCACTTCGACACCCTCCACTGCCGCAAATAGTCCATAGCAAACATGTAGAGTAGCAATACTCCTCTGCAAATCGTTGGTCATCACGGTTGTTAGGACGTGGTCTGATCCAGATGGAAGATATTGGCAGATGTGCATTTGCCAAGCTGAGGGTGGGGAATAAGCCTCTGTGTGTGGGTTCAGTATACACACTGATGGGGGCCAAACGCACCTTCCTCCTCCAGTTAAATCCCCTTCTTTTGGAGATCAGCGCATCTCAATACATCATCGGTGGGTATTGGAACCTTGCTTGCAACCCAGTTTTGGATAGGACAGGTCCATAAGACAAGAGAAATGACGTGGATAGAGCCTTACTCGCAGATATCACCTCTGACCATGGCCTCGTCGATCACTGGCATCTCTGCCACCTGACGGAAAATGAGTATACATTTCTGTCCTCGGTACATTGCACACAATCCACACAATCCAGGATAGACTATTTTCTCATCTATCACCAGGTAGTGGCTCTTGTTGGGGAATCCCATATACTAGAAGCAGCCTTGTCCAAACACTACCCTACTACTGTCTTTAGATGTGGGCTTGACCTCCCCAGACCGTAAACCATGGTGCCTAAACGTACAAAGACACCACTTATGTCTCTAGATACATGGCAGACAACAAGTACTCCGTAGACTCCCACAGGGGGCTCTGGGCAGCTGCGAATGCAACCTTTCATGGCCAACTAATGAGGGACGCCGCCATGGCCAACAAGCGGGCGCCTTTACTCCTCCCACCCCACTTTGCCCAATCACCATCATCTGGAGTGGCCGGTATGGCCCATAATAGTCTTTATATCTCCAAGGCAGAGTATACCTTCCAGCACATGAAAAGGAGGCACTACGAGCAGGGGGAGAAGGAAGGCCATCTGCTAGCGGCCCAGCTCTGGCAATGGGAGGCTGCCATGGACATACCGGCTATCAGTTCGATGAGCGGGGAGATACTCACCCAAATCCAGGCCTAATGAGTTTGCGTCATTTTATGGCACACTATATGCCCAGAGCCACCGGCAGGTGCAGATTGAATCACAGTAATTCCCGAGCAGATCGACTTCTCAAGCTTAACAAACAAGGGTTGAGAGCTCTTAGCGGGAATAACTAGTAAGGAGGCGATAGCAGCGGCCATTTCCAAGCTACCCTATCACAAAGCCCCGGGAGAGTATGGCTTTGTGGCTGAATTCTACCGATGGGCAGGGGAAGAGGTGATCGACTCGCTCCATGCCGCCTCCCAAGAGGCAGAGCGGATGGTCTCTTTGGGATCTCTCTCTAACAGGGCTGTGATTGGGGTCCTCCCCAAACCGGGAAGGAATCAGGTGCTGTGTAGTAGTTGCTGACACATATCTCTCCTAAAAGGTGACATTAGGATCATCGCAATCATACTCGCTTCACGCTTAAAATCGGTCCTCTCATCCCTCATTCATAACTCGGAAGTCGGTTTTGTACTGGGCCATATCACCGGGAATCAACTCTGCACCCTGGAACATACTCTCTGGACTGCCCGGAACCTGATAATGAATGCCAAATCACTATGGCATTCATTATCGGGTGTGTAGAGGAGGGCTCTGCCAGTCTTATCCAGACAGTAAAATTTGGCCTTTAGGAACCCAAAAAACTTACTTTGTTCTTCCATGGACCTCATTGAAGTGGACTTCTGGTGTCCACAAAATAGTTAATGTGTTTATTATGTAATGTAACTTAAAGGTTTTTTGCTTTTTCCTGTTTTAGGTTCCTTCACCATGTCATCTTCATTTGGACATTTCAAAGTTGTGACATTTGCTGTTATATGCTGCTGTTGCAAAGTACAAAGACAACATGGCCTGATCCTGTGAAAGACAATCAAATCTTGCAGAAAGACAACTTGCACAGTGAATGAATGGAAGTTTTGAAGATTGCATAGGACTTGTTTTTTGTTGAATGTTGCCTCCAAGGCAGTATGTGTTGCTCACATTGCTCTAACCACATGTGGTAGCCAAGCCAAATCATACTAATCTCCCTTTACATTGGCAAAACACCTCTTTTTGTGGTAAGCTGTTGATGTGTCTCATCATTGGAGAAAGTACTTCTTGTAGCACACCACTGAATTATTATTATATTATTATAATTAAATTTCTAAAGCGCTCAGCTACCCGTAGGTTTCCCGGCGCTAAAACCAAAAAGTGAGAGGGAAGAGTCAGAAGTGAACTGTTTAGATGTCAAATAGCCAGGTCTTTATCTGTCCACGGAACCTGAGGTAGTTAGGTTCAGTTCGTATCTGAAGGGGGAGAGAATTCCAGAGTGAGGGGGCCAGCCAAGCAAATGAGCGGCCACCCATTCTGGCTTTCTTGATTCTAGGAACTGACAGTAGGTTTTGATTAGAAGATCGGAGATTACGAGGGGGATGGTATGATTGTGCTAAGGAGTTGAGATAAGGGGGGGCTAAGCCAGAGTTTATTCTGTGGATGATACAGAGGGCCTTGAATTTTATCCGATTTTCAATTCGGAGCCAGTGCAGGGAACGAAGGGCATTGGAGGTAGGAGAAGTGTTGGGTAATTTGCAGAGAAGTCGCACAGCCATGTTTTGAACTGTCTGCAACTTACGCGTCACCTCTTTACAGGCTCCCAGAAGAAGGATGTTCCCGTAGTCCAGTCTTGAAGTAATAAGAGCCTGGACCACTGTCTTCTGAGTGTCCAAGGGAAGCATCCAAATGATTTTTCGCAACCACTTGATGATAGTGATACAAGTGGATGAAGTTTTAACCACATGGTTCTTCATAGATAGTTGGTTATCAAAGGTGACGCCAAGGTTGCGAGCGGTTATGGATGGAGTGGGTAAAGGGCCCATTTGTGAAGGCCATTGCTGGGGTCCCCATAAGGTGGTGTTGGGACCGAATAGAAGAACCTCAGTTTTGCCCCCATTTAGTTGAAGTTTGTTGTCCAACATCCAGACTGCGATGTTGCTCAGACCTGTACGAAGGGAAGAGGATGAGGAATGAGAGTCAGAGGAAAGGGAGTAGATGATCTGGGTATCATCGGCGTACGAGTAAATGGTGAGCCCAGCTTGCTCTGCAATAGTAGCCAAAGGTCTGACATACAAATTGAAGAGCAAGGGGCTCAAGATGGAACCCTGCGGTACACCGTACGCCGATGTAAAAGTTTGAGAAGCAGAGGACGAGGAGAAAACTTGAAAGGTGCGGTCTGAAAGAAAACTAACAAACCAATTGAGAGCTGTGCCGATAATACCCGATGATCTGAGGGCATTGATAAGGATGGCATGGGAAACCGTATCAAATGCGGCACTCAGATCAAGTAAAATGAGTGCTACGGTTTCACCCTTATCAACTCGGCCCCTGATGTTTTCCGAGACACCTAACAGAGTGGATTCAGTCGAGAAGCCACGTCTGAACCCAGATTGAGATGGATGTAGAAGTCCACTAGCCTCAACATGGGTTGTCAATTGGGAGTTGATGTGTTTTTCCATAATTTTGGAAAAGACTGGAAGAAGTGAGATTGGGCGAAAGTTAGAAGGGATACTAGGGTCTGCATTAGTTTTTTTTAGCAGGGGTACTATCATTGCATGTTTCCATGCAGCGGGTACTGAAGCTGTGTTAAGGGAGGTGTTAAGAAGATCCACAATCGGTGCAAGAGAGGAATGGTCTAGTTTGTTTAGTATATGAGGAGGAAGGGGGTCCCGAGGAGAGCCGGATTTAATTTTACGAATGATATCAGAGAGAGTCGTGATGTTAAATGGCTCCCAAGTGTCGATCAGGGGAGAGAAAGGAGAACTGGTATCAAGATGAGTTCTGGAATCACTGGAGATCGTGGGTACTGGGGGAGTGTAGGGAGTATATAGAGCTGAAGTAGAAGATGAGCCCTCTGGTGTCGGCTGTTCAGTGAGTGAGCTAGGAGTGGATGGGTAAGACATGGAAGGGGAAGGGGCAGATTTCTCGAAATTGGAATAGATGGTATCTATTTTGGCTACGAAAAATTCGGCCAGTGAATTACACTGCGCAGCATCTAGGCTAGGTTGTTTGGGTTGACACAGAGCGCCCGACAAATTCTGAACTACCTTAAAGAGAGCTTTAGGGCGATTTTTTGCTTCAAGAATGGTGATATTAACGTGCTCCACTTTAGCAATTTTACATAAAGAATGGTATTTGCATAAAGCGGCTTTATAAATTTGTTTTGAACAAAGATCGTATTTTAAGCGCCATTTACGTTCAAGATTTTTGCAGATGGTTTTTTCTGCTTTTAAGGCGGATGTAAACCAGGGTGCGGGCGGATGGTGGAAGTTATATTTTTGCATACGTTGGGGTAGGCAAACGCCTGCCGCCTTAGCTAGCCAGGCGTCAACAGCTTCAGCAGCTTCAGTACAATTACCTTCCCTGGAAGGTCTAGTGTTCTGAAGACAGAGATTTAATTCATTAATGTCTAATTTGTTCCAGTTTCTAGAAAGTCTGGATTCCGTTAATTTCTGGGGAATATTAAATTGGTGACCAATGGTAATAGTGAATGTTGGTTGTGACATTACACCAGATACTGCAAGAGTGTATAAGAATGATCCTATGGACACAAAATGCGGTACTGGCATGATTTTGAGTATTGGTGCCATTGATATGGGTTCCTATTGTGAGCCAGAAGATCTGGCTCCAGCTGATGACATAAATCAATCATTGTTTGGCTATTGAATCTGATTTTTTTGATTATATCCCATCATTCCAGGGTGGCAAAGTCTAGAACTGTAAATGTAAAAATGGCACTGAGTATTTGGGCTATGCATGTGTTGAATTGTTTTTGGTAAACTGTGACAAACAAATATCTATTACATTTCCATACAATATTCAATGTTGATTTGTGGTTTCTATTCTTTTTTCCATTTCTGACATATGTGAGGAACATTTACTACATGGACATTATTTATGAATGAACATTCTATTTTTTGTCTACATTTAAAAATGTATGATGGAAAAAAACAATAAAGTAGTTGAGAAAAGTAATACAACACCAGTGCTTGACTTTGTTAGTTTTGCATTTATTATACAAAACCAAATAAACTTAAACTGGATAGAAACAATAAAGCACACAAACAAAAAAAATAATAAGTCAGTCATGAATGAAACTATTGTTGAAGAGCCATGTTTGTTTGAAGCCCAATGTACAAGATACATCTGGCATCAGAAAGGTAAATGTGTCCAGAAAATAGTTCACAGAGTGATGGGTAGTCACGAACTGGAGGTAGGTTCAGTATCTCTTGGTGGTGGTGGTCTTACCGTCCTCTCCTGGTGGTCTGAATGAACGTGTACTCCTGCAGGGGGCTGGTGGATCCACAGTTGCAGGGACTCAAGTGGCTGCAGGTGTTTCCTCTTGTGGCATGGCCTGCCTTTCTGTGGCTGAGACAGATGTAGTTGGCACAGATGTTGTTGGACCACAAAAAGGGGAAGATGGTGTTGGAAAAGGCCTGCACATATGACTGAATATGCCATGCAGCATCCCAATAACGGACCCCATATTGGAGTTGTGATTTTCCATCCGAACATTGAGCTCCCTCTGCAATTGCTTCATCTTGCGATCTCTGTAAGGACCTGACCCATCATGTCTTGGAGTTGATGGAAGGACCCCAAGACTTGGTTGATGGTGCCTGGGTGACAGTTAACCCATTGGCCTCACTTTGTTGGCCCATAGGTTCCCTCACATGATCCTTACCACGCTACCATGTGACCTTGACCCAGTGTGCCCCCAGCCCACTAGTTCCTGGCAGAACTTGAAGAGGTGGTGGTGGTGTTGGGTGATCAGCAGTAGGGACTGGCGGACACAAGAGTGGGGTGATGTTGCTTTGTACATAGGAAGTGGAGGTATCCATGGCCTGAGATATGCTAACAGCTGGGGTTGGATGTCTAGGAGTGGGTCGAGTGAGACCAGATGGGCCCGCCAGGTCCTCATCATCCAGACTTACAAGAGTGGAGTCCTCACTGAATCCTTGTTCCGTGTGTAAAGGTCTCCTCCGTGGCAGGTGTGTGCCCATGTACTCTCAGTGTTGGACCTAATATTAATGAAAAATGAACTAATAAAAGTCTGGATTATACATCAAATGTGTTTGAAACTAAAAAGGTAGCAACCTAAAAGGAAAACAATATTTAACATAATGATTGTATGTTTTAGTGGTATTATAATCAACAACAAAAACAGTTTCAATGACACACTGAAGTAAATGAGAAAAGCAAGTAAAAATAATTACAAAGCATTTGTTAGATATACAAACATTCCTAACAGCACAGTATAGAGAGAAATGTGAAATCAACCATTCAAAAGTCTAGCATGTTGACTATTACACAACCTAAAATGATATATAGCATTAATCATCATCTAAATATAGCAGAATACATTTTACAAATGCACCACTTATATTCAGCATACAAATTTACGTACCCTACAATTTTGAAATCTGCAGACTTTTCTTTGTGAAACACATGACCTCAACTCTATAGCATAACAAGGAAAGGACAACACAGAAATGTAAGCATTGCAATATTTTAAAACTTAGCATGGACTATTGATTGATAAATACATTACATATGTGCAAATGTTGTAGAAAAGAGAGAATGAGCAAGATAATATAGCAATCTTATTTTCACAAAACCAAAACAAAGCATCATGGTAGTTGTAGTTATTTCAATTATATATGAACAACACTTACAACATTGAAAGGTAAACATACCTTGTTAAAATATGCAGTTAAAAATAACAGACATTTACTATGTAAAACACATATGTGAGATATGTTCTTTGGTGTAAAAACACTTACTGTAATCTTAAATGAAAAATAATGCATTTCAACACACAAACAAAACACAAAATAGATGGATACCAATATATATAGGTTTCTATGTTTGCAAAATGTGCAAAACACATTAGCAACAGCTAAATGAAAAGTAATAAGGACATTTAGGATTAGTGACACATTCAACAGTCTAACTTACCAGTCTTCACTCTACCAGGGATTTCTGTCAAGCCTTCAGGATGTAGGATCTGCAAGGCCTTCTCCTCCCAGGGATGAAGTTATAAGACAGGTCTGGGAGAAGCACCACTAGTCCTCTGGGCTCAAGGTGATGCTTGGAGGCCAGGGAATGCACTCTCCACATCAGGTCGTTGGACCTCTTCCTAATTTCCTTCAGTGTGTGCAGGTTGTTAGCTTCAGCATTCACTCTGTCACTATTCTGGCCCACATGTGCCTTATCTGAGATATGCTTGTATTTTGTACAAACAATTGTGGCTCAGCTCCAATAAGTTCATCCACCATGTCTAACAATTATCTTTTTGCAAATGGGGATTTTTCTTCTCTGCCATTATCTAAATTAACAGATTTGAAATATATTAAGTAACCCACAAAAAAAATATGAAAGAAGGAAACAGGGAGGAGGAACAGGGAAAGCAAAATAAGACCCCTGACTTATCTGACAAAAGTTCAGCTTCAAAATGTTGTGTTGCAGTGGAATGGTGAAGGAATATGGTCTGAAATGGAGTGTATTTTATAGTGTGGTATGCAGGTGAAAGCAATTAGCCAAATACCATCAGGTGTGTGATTCTTGTATCTATCCTACAGCCACAAGAATTGTCCACAACGGATTCAGTCCATTGGCAAACTACTACTAGAACACTGCCAGCACAACTATGAAATCTAAATAGGGTCGTCACAACCCCGCTGCCCTGACGGCGATGGAGTGCTATTTACTAGCAGTGGAGTCCGCCGCGACTGCAATGGTGAGCTAAATACACGACAGTAAACACTCTGTCGAAGCGGACGTAGATTCAGCCTGCATACATCTAAATAGGGCAGGCGGGATTCCATCAGCTTGATGGAGTACTTGGATACTCCACTGGGGAGTGACATTGGTAGTCCCGCCAAAATCTAAATCAGGCCCTTTCATTTTGGGGAATTGTCTAATGATAAGCATGCATAATGTATGCAAGGCTTATTGTGCATGCATAGGGGGAAATTTACTTTTTTGAGATAAGTGACATACACCTGTTTCTACTGGCATGCATAAATCACCTGAAGAAACCAGATGCATTTGTAAACAGTGCAAAAATGAGCCAAATTACGCCCACTTGAAGCCATAAACAGTACATTGTTTAAGAATAATTTGTCTTTGTGAATCACACCCATGGTTTCAGATCCTTGACTAATGCAACTGTTAGAAATATGTCCTAAAAGGTGTTGGACAACCCCATTTAATGTTGTTATTGGTCTTTCATCAACAAATAAATGTTTTTTATTCTAGTTTACATATATTTTAACAATGTCTTCTGGGAATATGCAACACTCTATAAGTATGAAATGTATTTCTCTCATAGATGAAAGCCTGTTTAAGACTTCGCATTAGGCTATTTCTGCTACCTGTAAGCAGGCCTACTGCTTCCAATGCATAATCTTTGTTTAGATTGGGCTTTGGGTCAGACACTTTCTCATTATTTGAAGGTTTTATTGTCAATTTCAGTTTTTTAGTTTTGGCTTGTTGGCTTTACTTTCTATTTATTTGTTTGTCCCACCCAGAAGCAGTTCAGTCTCTCAGTGTTCTGGTGGATGAGTTGCATACTTCCTCCAATGCCTTGATGGGACGGTTTTATTGTGTCTTCAGTACTCCATATGAGTGCATTTGTATCCTTCCTCTCTGCCCCAATTGTACCTGTGCCCCATGACTGCTCTCTTTTTACTCACTTCCCCTCCATGTTCCCTGATACTTCCCATCCCATTTATAACTGATTTAGTCACTGGCTCCATGCCCTGAAGGCATCGCAGAGGGCACGCCGCATCTAGCACTGCAACCCTGGTCTCGCTGACGACGACTGCCGCCGAGCCATTGTTTGCACTGTGACCTGTCACTTCACTTCGCCGCCCTGGTCTCATCGACACCGTCGCTGACTTCGACATCCATGACCGCACTGTGGCTTGAGGGCACTGCTCTTAAGCCTTGCAACACACCACCCCGTCCCACACCGCAGTCCGGAGCGACCAAGGCCAGCTCTCTGCAACTGGCACTTTCACCTGCAACGTGATCTTTCAGCACCGCAACAAGCACCACCTTCACTCTGCACAACAGCCCTGGTCTCACCAATGCCCCTGGATGATCGTCAACGGGCCGCTGCCTGCACCTCAACTTGAGGGCACCGCTCTGCTTCACACTGCAACTACGATGGTGGCCATGACGGGCCCGCACCAACATCATCAACCGCAATGAAAAGGTACTGTTTACGAGTCTGTGGACACCCCGACTGACGTGGTCAGATGGAACTGTTGGATTCTGTTGTTCTCAGCACCACAGTAGCACCGGACGGAGCTACCAACTTCAAGAAACTGCATTTTTAAGGTTATTCTTGCAAAATGCATATTTTTAAGTACTATATGTTGGGTTTTTATCATTTTGGTATTGTTTTGAATATATAAACTATTCAATATTTTTCTAAACTGGTGTGATATCCTTTTGAAGTGTTTTCACTATATTACTGTTGATTATGTGAAAATCCTTTACACACTGTCTCTGAGATAAGCCTGCTCGTGCCAATCTACCAGGGGGGTGAGCAGGGATTACTTCAGTAGTTTATGACTACCACGACTAGAAGGAAGGATCCCTACTCGGACAAAGGTGCAAACCATTGCCAACTAGAGACCCCCATTTCTAACACCCCCCAATTACCGCAGCAAATATGTTTTTCGATGGGGAAATGATATTAAACTGTGTTTAGCAAACCAAAGGTCCTTGAGCGTATGGGTGTAGCCAAAGGTGTAGCTAAAAACAAGGGGCCTCATTTATGAGGAATTGGCGTAGGGTAGCACCGCAAGTCTTCTTGCGGCGCTGCCCTGTGTCAATGTGAAAGGGCAGGAATGCACCGTATTTATGAAATACGGTGCATTCCACTCCTTTTCCCTTGCGTTGATGCACAAATTGCTGCCTAGCACCAACATAGGCAGGATTGTTTTTGTACGGGAGGGGCACCTTCCTTCACCAAAACAATCCCGAGGGGCGTTTTCCTATTTCTGTGAGCTGCAGAATGCAACACACATGGAAAGAGAAAAAAACAAGGAGAAATTAAAATATTTCTCCTTGTTATGCCTCCGCTGGGGTGGGGCATCCGTTTTTTGAGCTGCCCCAGGTTTACGTGATTTTGTAAATGGGGGGAATGATCAAAATCCGTGGGATTTGCATGGGAAGCCCACGCAAAGCCCATGGAACACCTCCTTGATGCAGAGTAAGGCAACGCAGTGACTTGTGCTGCTATGTCTTACTCCATATCAATGAGGCCAAGCATAGCCATGCAGGTTGACTTTGCACTGCCTCATAGGTATGGTTGAGACTCTAGCCCCACCGGGAGCATAAAAAAAAGTGATGCTCTGCCGATGCAAGCTTCTCATAAATAAGCCCAAAATATTTTGTACGCTTTTTAGGTCTTTCACCATCAGGTATCAACATATAAAATAATGGGCAGCGTTAATGAAAAATAAATAAAAAAGTTATTGCTCAGTGGGAAATGCACTGTAGTACAATATGAAACCTCTATTAGTTAATGCACTGCAGAGGTCTGTATGAAATCAGAGAACCACAGAATTAAATATTGATTGGTGCAGTGGAAAATGGTTATGTGTATTTTTAGTGCTACGAAGTCACAGCCAGTGACAGAAAGCACTGTGAATATGTAAATCATTTTTTTATACTTGAATTACACACAGGGTAAGATAGAATGCTGCAAAACGTGCAAATAGTTTTACAATAAAATGGTGCTTTCCAAATGTAGATTTTAATAATATCAGAGTGTATGTAATGCAATTTTTTACATAACTGTCCCTTAAACACCTCTTTAGGGACACTAAGGGCTGTGTAAATGCAGTTAAAATAAAAGGCAAGAATTCCCAGCCCAGTTGTTAACTCTTTGCACTTCCATTCAAAAAAAAAAAATCTTTGTCTTCACAAAGAGCCAGAACTGCTCCCAACGATCCTTTACACTTGCAGATTAACTGATAAGGCACATTTGCCTTTCATTCAGGCAAGCAGCGGATACCGATCTAAATTAGCTGTCCCAGGGAAAAGTGAAGTTGGGGAATCTGCAACACCCTTCCCAGGACTCCACAACTCCTGGGGGTCGTACCCCACAGATTGAAGACCTCTGATCTAAGGACTTAGCTTAGACAATATCTATAAAATTCCCTGTTGCTCCTGAGTCCAGTTTACTGCGACTGGGTAACATATATTTTATTACCCCGTCGTCACATTTCCATAGGAAATTGATCTTTTGGTTTACTACTAACTTTGGTGCAGTTTGATAAACCTTCAAAGAACTTTCCAAAAGAAAAAGTCTCATTCATGTCAGGTTCATCCTGGAAAGTTTTAGGGTGAACTGGCAAGCGGTGGGGATAGGGTAAGGAGGGGGGTGAAAAAAAGGGGGGCACAAAACACATTCAATTTTCCATTGTAAAATTGAGCAGCAATACCATGGATGGAATTAAACCACATTCGGCAGAAAGCAAGAACTTTTCCCAGATAGCATGCTTTTTGTGATTTGGTATACATCTGTTCAGTAGTTTTTGAGAAACTAAGGTTAACATTTCATGAATATATTGCACTGAGGATCCGGGGACTCGATAGATCAACAGATAAGATCTTGTTGGCTGCCTCAACATCAACAAAGATGTTGCAGAAGCCATTTTAGGACTTGGGAACCCAGTCCCCTGTCCTGCAAAAATAATCAAAAAACACATAGGGTGAAGGGTTGTGATATCCTCCCTGAGGTCAAAAACATATTTTTGGAAAACTGGACTTTTAATCTCCATGGAATTGTGGATCTGCTGCCCTGTCAAATAAAAAAAGGGTGACCCCCATCTTCCAATATCCTGGCTTGGTCCTGGATGAGTGTGGGCAGGGAATGTAAGTCTTAATTCTCTGCCGTCACTCTCCTGGGAGGGAGGGAAACACATCTTTGCTCCTGCTTGCCGGGAACAGAGAAAGCAAGAGTTGGCATAGCCAACAGGTCTCGCCTTTGGGACCCTATAAGTGTTTAGCCAGGGCTATTGGCATTGTCATTGTTTTAAAGCTATGTTGTAGAGCATTGTGGCTGCTGTAAAGCATGTTGAAAAGTTATAATAAAAGAAGTCTTATAAGCATTTTTGTAACCTTATATGTAACCAAGAAGACATTATGTACAACTGAAACACCCAATAAAAAAGAGAATAAGCATGAAAATGTCTAGTCTTTTTTTTGTCCGTGGAATGCTGGCAACTTCTTCCTGCCTATTCTAATGTTGAGGTGGTGCTTAGTGATGCTAAGGTGATGTTGAGTGATGTTGTCGTGGTGCACAGTGATGATGTAGTGGTGCTTAGTGATGCTGTGGTGGTGGTGAGGCCTGGTGAGGTGGTGGTGTTGCGTTGTGTTTCAGGTGGTAAGTTGGTGCTGAGTTCTGTTAAGTTGGTGTTGTGTTGAGGTGCTGCTTGGTTGACAATGAGGTTATGTTGCGTTATAGGATATACTTTTAAGAGATTGCATAAATTACACATTACATCATTTAAGTGCCAAAAGGCAAGCTCAAAAGAAAGCACCACCTCCTCCAAAACCCTCTCCATTGCAGAAAAACAGAAATTATTCTGAAAAGCCTTAATAAAAATCTACTCGCAAAGCACCTATTTTTCACCCATGATGAACAACCCATAAAACTTGTGATTTAAGCATGCTCGCACAAAATAAACAGCATAACATTACAGTAAATAGCATGTTTACTGTAGTTCTCTACTTGCTATGAAAGACTTCTATCCAATGTATCTATTAACCCTTTGGACGCGGACGGAATTGCCCTGCGGGGCGGGAGAATTCCACACGTGCGCAAATCGGATGGTCCCTGGCCGTCTGACGCACATGCCCACTGTGACATCGGAGGGCCGGGGGCCCTCTGGCGCATGCAAGGGGTGAAAAGCTCCCAAACAAAAAAATATGTGGGCTGTTTTTCCAGTGGATTGTCTGACAGTTTAGAGAAGAGCATCATTTCTTTTAATATGGGTTTTTGCAGTTAAATAGTGCAATTTCCAGTGGCCCCAGTTGAATACTCTTTTTTGGGGGAGTGGGAGTTGCAAAATGCAGACAAATGCATACTCTATTACCTCACTATCTATCATTGATGGACTCTTGCAGTTGCAGTCTGAAGGCTGTGAAAGTCTAACTGCAGATGTGGTCTGTGCAGAAGAGCAGATAGCAAGGAGTTTGACAACCATGTAAGGAAACATGCTGAAGTGGTTGACTTTTGAGTAGTTTAGAATGCAACAGTAGATGCACATGATCCTGGAAGTCTTCTTATGGATGTGAAACACTCCCAATCCTCCCTCCATGATGTCATGCCTTGAGGCGACGGCTCCACGATGTTATTTCTAAATGAGTCGGCTCTTGTACTGTGTGTGTGACTGTCCCTGATGCAAGCTCCCAGGAGCATGTGCCGCAGCTGTAGCGTTCTACTTTTGTGCCCCAGCACATGCGTGATGCAGTGTAAGAATGGCAGGTTTGATGCTGGGCTTGGTAGAAAGCAAGCACAGGGGAGTTTTAATGTCTGCCATGTTGGCCACGGCATATTGAAGAGACTCGGAAAATGTGAAAGGGGGAAACCCCCTAAAAAGACAGGGGGTCTTCCAAATCAAAAGCTATGAAACTGAAACTGTCCATAGAAAGTGAGAAATATAATGAGCTGTGTCCATGAGAGAGGCCACGGGTGGCGGCGAGAAACAGCACAGATTTTTATTTTAAAGAAAATCAATTGATGATGCTCTACTTGCAATAAAGTTAAAGGTATCATCTATTGTTATTGTAATTTGTTATGTTTGGGGACTTTAATGGTTTTGAATTTATTATGTATCATAGCATCAATACGATGAGCTTTTATTAACGTAATTAAGGAATTAATGCGAGGAGCACAGTGCATAAAAACTGGGACCACTTGGATCCGATCCAAGTAGTTGAACAAAAGCTCCTGAGGTTGGCATACCTCACACATTGGGACAATGCTGCAGAAGGCGAGTCGTCTCCTGCATCGGGCCCCTGGGGGGATGGGCAAGTGTGCCCAGAGAGCCATTGACAAGTAGGAAACAAAAGGAGGTTCACTCACACATAGAGCGCAGAGGAAGAGTGGTGGCCGCAAAGCAGGTGCCACACTGAGCAAAAGAAATGAAACACCACATTTTTGGGAAGTGCTTGTAGAACATTGAAACAAGTGGGGAACGAGTGAATCAAAATATTAACACAGCACTTCAAGTAGACAACGAGAGGGCACTGCGGCCATGAGGAAAGATCAAGCACAGCAAATGATCCGGGCACATGAAGTAAACAAAAAAGAGTGCTCACACTAAACAAAAGCAGGCATTTATGAAGGGCAGTAACAGGAACCAATTAAACAGTTTGGCGGTGCTTGAAGCCCATATTGTAGATACAGCATGTCTCAAAGAGACAGCGCATGTGCTGCCTAGACGAGACCTAACAACTGCTCCAGCCCTGGCAGGAGCAAAACAACATAACTGGCTTCTGCTAGCTCATATGATGGGTGCTGGTTGGGGAGCTGGCAGGGGCTGAGGGGGCCCTGGCCCTCCCAATGTCTGCAACAATGAGCATGTTGTGACTGGACCAGATTGCACTGGGGCACCCACAGCGAAAATAAAAATGTTTGGCTCCTGCTGGCACCCAGGTATGGTGCTGGTGGGGTGCCAGAAGGGACATCCAATTAAAATGAAAGCAAATAAAAAAGAATAATAAGTGAGTGGTAGGAGCTGCTCATGTGTTGATCACCGCCCCAAGTAAGCGGCACCTCATTGTGGTCTGCAAGAGCTTTTTAATTGTATTTTCTGATCCTGGGGGTGCCCCTACAAGGGGAAGGGGCACCACCAACTATTTTCTAATATTGTGGGGGCTGCAGGAAAGGAAGTAACCCCCTAGTAACATTAAAAAAAACACAGTAAGTCTCCTGGGTAATTGAATCCATAACCCCAGGAGAGCTTACCATTATTTTTTGAAAGAACTCTGAGATGGAGCTGTATGTTCCTCAGATTGAATGCAGGGACCCCTTGTGGTTGGTTCTAGGGTTGTACTTTTTGGCCTGAAAAACGTAAAAAAAATACTCAAAGGAATGTTGATGTATTTTTTAAGAATATGCGACGTTACAACGCCACATATTACATTGCGGTAGGCAACAACGCGGATGTTACATCCGCGTTGTTACCACACATGGCGTTACAATGCAAGTCGTTTCTGTGACTTGCACTAGATGGCGCGCTGGACTTAGGAATAGTATAAATTACTATTCCTACTCCAGTTAGCGCAACAGCAGGGAATGTGTTGGACTTAAAATCCAATACATTCCCTGGTGTTACACGCCATCTAGCACAAGTCATTGAAACGACTTGCGTTGTAATGCCATGCGTGGTAACAATGCGGATGATGTAACGTCCGCGTTGTTACCAATGAGCGTGGTACTGACAGCGTTGTCCATTTTTTAAGTAATGCTTAATTGAAAATACTTTATGAAAATCAGTTTTAAACATTACAATGTGTTAATTTATAAAATATACATTTAATTTCAATTATTGGTGACATTTTAACAAAGACAAAAAGTCTACGGTATATATTTTGAAGCATTGACTTCTTGACAAAGCTATCAGGTTGCTTTTTACATTTTAGTGTTCTTACCCCTTAACAAAGTCAGTGGGTCTGCTTCACTTAAAACAACATCATTTATATTATTACATGACATAGTCAGCCATGTGTGCCTGGGGGGGTTGGGCGCAAGGCCCGGCTAAATCTATGCCATATGCAGCCGAATGCAGAAGGCCATGCACTGCAGGGCATTGGGCGCTCACATGGAGTTGGGTTCAGGGCTTGGCCTCTTCGGCCCTGTGCAGCATGGAGTTGGGCACTGCGCATTGCAATGGAGATCTTACATTTAAAGAAAAGAGAAATTCACTGAAAAAAAACAAATGTTAAAGGTAAAGGGATGTTATAGTTAGATGAAAATGTCAGTTAAAACATACTGTTTTAAATAAACCAAACCACAGAAATTCACCGCTTATTGCTATCTCACTTAACTATAACTTATCCCCTAAAGTAACTATAACTTGAGTCCAAACGATGCACTGCTAATTACCTCACATATTACATCACTCATGATATGTTCTATGACATCATTGATAACACCACTATAATATCTGAAATCACATCATTGCTTAGGTATTTAATCTCAAAAGTACAGTTGGGTTCAGTATTCCAATGACGAGTTACTTAAGGTGTCTTTTTTTCTTGTGGACATCTAATACAACCTGTAGCCTTCCTTCACTCTCGAGACGTGATGAGACACAGTGTGGAGTACTATGTCCCTGTTGTCTTTCATATCCAATTCCCCTTTACCTGCTTCTACCACTGACTTTCATGCTCTAGGATATGTGGTTATTGTTAGGGACAGTGACAGATGGAAAAGAACATAGCATTGGTTGGATCTTGCACATAAGGTTGGTGAAGAATTTGTTTATGTGGCAGGTTTCCTAAAAAAATACCGAACAGCGACACATAAAGAGGGGTCACTGTTATGTTATGTTAAAATATTTATAAAGCGCATGGCTGACCCAGGAGACGGGTTGTCCCAACGCTGACTGTCTAGTAGAGTAGGAAGAACAAGCAGTTTAGTGATTGGAGAATAGCCAAGTCTTCACAGACCTTCTAAAAATCCAGTGATCAGAGATGCTATGGGTAGAGAGATGTAGGGAGTTCCAAAGGGCAGGTGCCAATGCATTAAATGAGCATGATATTCTCAAGATATTCTCACTTTCCTGTACCAGTCATCATTTCAAGTGTTCTTCTCATATACCCTTATTGTAGATCCCACTGTATCAGTTCTTCTTATGGAAGTGTTTTTTCCTTTCATGAACGTTTTGAAGATAGGGAGTTCAGTGATCTAGGGCCAGATGTACTAAATACTGTTCACTATGACCAGTATAGAATTTTATAAAGCACTAATAGGTCATTTTGTAAACTTCTGAGGTTGGTTGAAAATTGTGACTCACTCCAATTGGTATTTACAACAAGGGGTGGTGAGGGACAGAGTCTCTGAATTAAGCAGAATACTCTCACCCAGTCAAGAGATCAGGGCTAGATCCAACACCGTTTTTTAGCTCATTGCACCATCCCAGTTTCAGAACCTGGCTGTATGCAAATTAGTCTGTCCCTGGCCCAGTGCATCATGGGAACAGGGCAGACCAGACTACAAAAGCCAATTCTTACACTGGGAAGGAAACAAGCTTCCGGGGACCGGTTTCTGGCATTACAGCCGTCTTCGGCCCGGCTTGCTTGAATCCTGATGGTGCAATGAGCAAGGGACTCATGTCTGAGTATACCCTTCCACGCTTAGGGTGGACAAAAATATTTACAACAAGGGGTGGTGAGGGACAGAGTCTCTGAATTAAGCAGAATACTCTCACCCAGTCAAGAGATCAGGGCTAGATCCAACAGCGTGGAAGGGTATACTCAGATGTGAGTCCCTTGCTCATTGCACCATCAGGATTCAAGCAAGCCGGGCCGACGACGCCTGAAATGGCAGAAACCGGTCCCCGGAAGCTTGTTTCATTCCCAGTATAAGAATTGGCTTGGTAGTTTGGTTTGCCCTGTTCCCATCATGCACTGGGACAGGTACAGACTAATTTGCATATAGCCAAGTTCTGAGCTGGGATGGTGCAGTGAGCTAAAAAACAGTGATGGATCAAGCCCTGATCTTTGGACTGGGTAAGAGTGGTCTGCTTAATTCAGGCACTCTGTTCATCACCACCCCCTTTTCTGAATCATTTTGTCCACCATAAGCGTGGAAGGGTATACTCAGATGTGAGTCCCTTGCTCATTGCACCATCAGGATTCAAGCAAGCTGGGCCGACGACGCCTGAAATGGCAGAAACCGGTCCCCGGAAGCTTGTTTCCTTCCCAGTATAAGAATTGGCTTGGTAGTTTGGTTTGCCCTGTTCCCATCATGCACTGGGACAGGTACAGACTAATTTGCATATAGCCAAGTTCTGAGCTGGGATGGTGCAGTGAGCTAAAAAACGGTGATGGATCAAGCCCTGATCTTTGGACTGGGTAAGAGTGGTCTGCTTAATTCAGGCACTCTGTTCATCACCACCCCCTTTTCTGAATCACTCCAATTGGTGGCCATCACTGACTCAGCATACTGCCATGTCTGTGATTACCTTTTAAGAAATTAAACTTTTTTTAAAGCAGTCCGTTTACTTTAAAGAAAGCGTTGCTGTCTTTAAAAAAGTTCCTTTTTTTAAAAAGTTTGTTTGAGAGTTCCGAACCAAGAATATTTCCTGCATTCACATTATTAGGTGTTATACCGATTCAGTATTTGGAATGCATCCCTTTCAAATATAGAATCGTACCTTAAAAAAGCATTTGTGGGGTCACAAATTCACAACCTGAAGGTTTATGAGACTGTAAGAATGTTTGTACATCTGGGTGCATATTCTCAAGCTTCCATCGCCACCACAACATCACTTTCAGTGACGTTGTTGTGGCGATAGTGGCTCAGCCCTATTCACAAGGCAGCGTTAAGCCACGTTAAGTGGCTTAACGCTGCCTCCCTGCTCCCTGTTTTTAGTGTGAAAGGGGCGTGCAGTGGGTGTTGTGGTATGCGTTCCACCGCAACACCCATAGAATTTGACGCTAACTTCTATTCACAAGGGCAGCATAAATAGGAGGTAGCACCAAACTTAAGACCAGGAAAATTCTGAACTTAAGGTGGAGAAATGAGGAGAAATGTTTTATTTCTCCTCGTTTTGCTTTTTCCATGTGTGCTGCCTTGTGCAGCACACATGGAAAATTCAAAATGCCATGGTTTGTTTATGTACAGGAAGGTATCCTTGAGAATAGGGTGCAGCCTTGTGTTTCCGAAGTGGCGGAGAGAGGCTTTAAGCCAAGAAGGCTAACGCCTCTCTCCGCCACTTCCTTGAGAATATGGACCCTGGTCTCTAGTTCTGCATTAAAAGAACTGAGCCTCACACACATACATGCCACACAAACACACATACACTGTACACTTGGAATACAGTTCTCAAAAGCAAGCTAAATTAACCTCACAAAGCTTCTCCCTGTACTCCTGCCAGGTTAGAATGCTAATGCAAGTCTTATAATATTTGGTCTTATTGGGTAGTGCCAACTGTATATATGGATTCTTCTCGTGCTACATCATCATGGTGGTCACTTAGAGCATTACCCAAGGTTGTGATGCATCAACATTTCTTGTGTCAATGTGAAAAAACCTTACAACGCCATGGATGGGCCATATTTACAATATGGGGTTCCACGGCACAAGGTCCCAAGGATGCATCAGGATGTGCAAGGCCTCCGGCTCAAAAGTGGCACATTGCTGAGGTTGGCCATAAGACTGATGCAACTACAGCAATGAGTCAGACATCAGAGGTGATGCGTCAGTTTTTATTGACGCTAACAGCCTTGTGTGGGGACAAATGTAACAGAGTGTGAAAAGGTGAAAAACTCACCTTGCACTCTATTACATTGGTCCTGGATGTCACGCATACAAGTGGGCATAGTGTACTTATGTGTACGTCTATGCGTAGGTATGTCTCACATATTATGTGAAAGCACAATGTGATTGCATACTAGTCTGTGATGGTGTGTGATGTGATATTTACTGTGTTACTTACCTTATGTGTGCACTTACCTGTTGAGGGGATGTGACTTGATTGCAGATTACACTGTTTCTAGTCACTTCAGCTGGTCAGATACCACAGCCAATGAGTCAATCCTATGCCTGTGTTTTAGAGGCATAGGGATTGTGGCGCATCTCAAACTCAGTTTTACTGTAGATTTTGGGTGGGAACACCTACCTTGCATATATTAATACTAACCTGACGCAGCCAATTCCAATTACAGTAAAAACCGGCGCAGGCCGAGAAAAGGTGATGTATCGGCCTAGATGCATCACCTTGTAAATATGGAGCAAAGAAAGCGCTGTTGCTGCATCAAAAAAAAGAAATGTGGCGCAAGCTCCTTGTAAACATTCCCCATAGTTTGCAGAGATGAGTAAGAAACTCACTGCCAGACAAATACAAATGAAAAGTGTATTGGATCTACCTACTTGGAACTGATGTTGCACAAGCTGAGCAAACTTTGAAATTAACATTTGCATTGAAAAGCTGCAACAGCGTGTAATGCTCGTCCTTTTATTTAGTACATTTCCCATGCTTTTATTTTTTTTAGGATTTTCTTTTTTTGTCTACCTCCAATGAGCACAATCTGACCTCTGGCAAGTTCTCTGGGCTGTGGACCCATAGGACAACCCCCCAACTACTGCTGACTTTAGAGGTTTTAATCACTGGACATGATTTACTCATCCTAACTTCACAAAATTCCAGAACACTTCTTCCTCCACCCAGTTCTTACTTTTCCTGTCCATCTCCTTATAACACCTCACTGACTTCTGTCAGGCATGCCACGTTGGGGCTAGAAGTTGGCACCACTATTTAAAATATCCCCCCTTGTCGGGAGGATCAAATTGAAATTCATCTTACATTGCTGTGTTGAAATGTAAACACCTCCATCTTCTTGTTGAACCAGGCCAAACGTAATCATAATGGGGCTTACCTCTATGGTTCGTCCTTATGCGTCATAAATTGTCTTACCCACACAAGACCAAAATTCTTCCAGGGTTCGGCAAGAAGCAAAAATGTAGACATCATCGCAATTTCGGCTGCCGCGTCGTTTACACCTCAAGTCCTCACTTGCCCATATCTTTGCCAACTTCATCCGAGTCCAATAGGTTCTGTAAAGGGTAAAGAAGTGGTTTCTCTTTAGTGCAGCAGATTGAATCACAGAGCACACTGTAGACATAGATACTTGCTATATCTCCTCCAACTCCATACTCCGCAAATATCCTTCCCATACGTGATACGGAAGTTTCATATTCCTCTCAGCTTCCCACAGGAGATGCTGGTACCAGTGTGCCACTTCGATCTTCCTTGCTCAGACCTCCAGGAGATCCTCCTCCATTAGGCAAGGTTCCCACTCGATCCACCTCTGATTCTTAAGCCATTCATTCAGTGTCCCCAAGATAATCTTGGGCAGTCTTCCTCTAACTTGCCCCACCTAATTATGCTGCAGTGCCTCAAAGGTTTTGCTAGGCTATCTAGAAGGCACTCCGAGGTTCCAGGGGAGTCCCAAAGTGCTATTACATGGGATTCCCAGTAGTGTCCTTACTCCATACCACACTTTAGCAGCTGTCTGCAGGTACTTTAATCAAACTTCTTGAAGTATTTAGGAGCCACTAATTTATATAGGTAGCCTTCCTTTGGTAAGTCAGTTAGCATAATGCTAAACATGGCCCACAATGGGGTCTCATCCGGACGAATGAGTAGCAATCTGCTATTCTTCAACTGAAAGGCCCAGCAATAAAGTTAAAGATCTGGCAGCCCTAAACCCCATTTCTCCGCCTTCCTTCTCAGTTTTTTCCAAGAAAGTCTTCCTTGCCCAAATGAAGGAGGTGATTTTCCCTTGTATTTTAATAAGGGCCTGCTTATCGAAATGTGGCTGTATATTGATGATGATGATGAAAGCATTTTATAATTTGCACAGTTACTCCAAGGAGTGTCCCAGCACAAAAGCAAATACACCAAATATGGAGCAAGATAGAAGGAGGCTTAAGCTTGCACAAAAGCCACATTTTCAGTTTTTTCTTAAATTATGCCACCTCACTCGTAGCCCTTAGTTCTAAAGGGAGCAAATTCTAGGTTGTCAACCCCAGGTATACTAGAGACCTTCCCCCTATTCTTGCCAGTTGAAACCTGGGGATCTCTGCCAAAAGTGTGTTGGTAGATCTGAGCTGTCTTAGGGGAGGTATAAAATCCAAATCTGGCTCTGAGATAGACGGGGCCTGAATGGTATAAGGCACCATATACAAGAACCTTAAATTTGACTTGTTCCCTGGTGGGTAGATAGTGAAGTGCGCGCCTATGCTCAAAAAGGAACATTTAGAAAGAGCTGCGTCGCCGCATTCTGAATCACCTGACGTTTGTCCATCAGATACTCAAGTAGCCCAAAATATAATGCATTGCCAAATCTATTCTAGATGCTATAAAACACTGCATAACCGTTTTCTTTGTTGGAAAGGGTAGAAGAGGCAGAGGTTTCTTTAAAGACCTCATCATCCCAAAACACGTGCCCATCAACATTGCCACCAGGAGCGGCCCCTGCAGGTAAGAGCAGGGGGGCGGGGTGGAGAAGGAGTCAACAGACAACAAAGAGGTAAAATCTAATTTTTTAAAAAGAAAACCACTTACCTTGCGCTCGACCCGTTGCTCACTCGGCGATGCAGCGACGAGCACAAGTTAAGTCTTTTTTCTTTCTAAAAATGTTATTTTTACCCCATCATCATCTGTCGACACCACCCCCAGCCTCAGCTCCGCACCACTGCACCACTTCTTTTACCTGTATGAGCCGGTCCTGATTGTCACTTGTAGCAAATAATACAACCGATTGTCAAATTTAATTCCCAGATTTTTCACTGGAATTTGTTCGGCTCTTGGGGGAGGGGCATCATCTAGCCAGCAGGAGTCATCCTACAGAAGAAAATGTAAGTTTTTTCTTCGTTGCATTTGAGTTGGGCAGTTGCTAACCAATTAAAGACATCAATCAGGCAAGATTTATTCTGTCCACCCTTCAACTCAACTCCCTTGTCCCAGCAGAAAAGCAGTTGTGTATCATCTGCATAAGAGATCAATTTAGCTCCCAGGCTTTCTGCAAGTTGAGCCAGAGGGGTAAGATAGTGTTGTATGTTGTTTTAGATTCCGAATGGATTTTCCCGATTCATGCCCTTATATAGATACAATTCCCATTGCCCTTATATAGGCATAGAAATCCAGACCTTATTTAGGCATAGCCCATGCTACCCACATACAGGCATGGCTACTTCCATCCGTTCACCAAACGTCACAACGATTTCTTGGAAAAACCAGCTTAAGCATTAAGGGACTTCCCAATGAACAACTAGTCCCTAGGGGTTAATTCATGATGTTCATATGCCCGACTTTACGTCAAAGATGGCATTCCTAAACACCTTCAAGGTATAAATATACCGTCACTTGCTATAGCAAAGTATGGTGGTTTGGAGCAGTTTGACGACCTACTTGCCCGACGCAGCTCGCTACAGCAAGTGCCGAAGGAAGCCGACTCTCCAGCTGATGCACTGATTAGGAAGCTGCCCTCCTTTGCTGAGAAATCCAGCTCCAGTGTTTCTGACTCCCCTTGCAGGGTGTTGGGAAATCGAGTCCCGAAACAGAGATTACCAGACCTCCTTCATTCCAAGGTATGGAGTTGATTAGAACCTAGAGAAACCTTTGGTAGATTCTTGGCAAACTAAGCCTATGCAAAAGACCGTACTTACTTCTTCCTCGTACTATACTTAGGTTAGGTACATTGGGGTAGGCGTATTTTAGATGCACCAGTTGAGTATTTTAGCCTGTGTTATTTATGTATGTATTTTTATATGGCTTTTAATGGGGTTTTCAGAAACGAATCCCTTCTTGTGAATTCGAAAAAGTTTCTAGTGACCTCTGAGCTAGCTGGCACTCACAATTAAGTTTAGTATATTCGATAGAGACCTATTGACTTAAGTCCTACGTCAAATCTATAGGATATATTATTCCAATGCGCAGAGCCTATTGGGAATATAGGAACTACACTACAATAGAGGTTAAATAGAGTGAGACTCAGGGCAGATCCCTGCAGAAGTTCTAACAGTACCTCACAAGGATTGGCACAGCAAGGTGGAATCCATACTTATTGGCACCTTTAAGGTAAAAATGAGGGTACCCAATCCAAAGCTAGCCCTATTACTGCAATGTCCTGAAGGCAGTCCAACAGCAGCACATAGGGGACCGTGTCGAAAGCTGCTGAGTGATAAGTCTATCATAATCAGTACAGCTGCACCCCCGGCATCCAATGTTCCTCCGATAAGTTCAGATACTCCCACCAATACCGTCTCCATACTATGTCAGATTCTAAAACATGACTGACTGGGATGGAGCAAATCATTTGCTTCCAAAAACCAGGAAATTTGTTTATTCACCTATTTTCTAAATTTTGGCTATAGCAGGCAATAGATAAATTGCCTGATAGTAAGACGGAATAACTGGATCTGTAGCTGGCTTTTTTATCAGCTTTTTTATTGGCTACTTCCACACCCTAGGAACTGTGACCGTCCTTATTGATGTATTTTAGATCGAGTTGACCACCGGATTTTATATTATTTAAATTTTAATTTTAAATTTTATTTAAGGTTTTATATAGCGCGAACATGACCCGTTAGGGTATCAGAGCGCTTTACAGGGAAAACATGTTACCTACAAGATAGGCATTGGGGTGAGGGTTAGGGAAATGACTAAAGTAGGATAAAAGCAAGAGTTATATATAATAAGTAGTACAGCACAAAAACAGCAAGCGACATATTAGCAGTAAAACAGCACGAACAGTTAATATATGGATAGGGCCAACCGAATACAGGCGATTATGCAGAGACACAAAGCCATAAAAAGGTGGTAAGTGTAGCAAAGAGGGTTATTGGGGAATTTGCTCATTAGGAATGTTTTTGCTTCCTTTTTGAAGCGCGACAAAGTAGGAATTCTTCTGATGGAGGGAGGTAGTAAGTTCCAGATTCTTGGTGCGGCCCCAAGGAACGCTCGGTTATATGCTTTTACATTGCGGAAGCAAGGTGGCTGGAGCACACGGTCTTTAGTGGACTGGGAGTTTCTAGTTCTCCCGGATATCACAATTTTCTGGCCAAGATACTTCGGAGAGTTTGTGTACAAGGCTTTGTGAGTGATGCATGCCAGTTTGAGCTGGATTCTGCCTTCAAGAGGAAGCCAGTTCAAGGCCTTCAGATGTGGTGAAAAGTGGTCAATTTTGTTTGAGCCAGTTAAGAGTCTAGCTCGTGCGTTGAGGCAAGCTTTCAAGGGGGCTGTCGAAGTCTTTGGTAGGCCAGATAAGGTAGAGCACCCGCATTTAATTCTTGAAACAACTAGCGCCTAAACTGTGGTTTTAAGGTTGGCGGTTTCAAGGAAAGGTGTTAGTTTTTTTGAAGTAGCTCAAATGGAATCTGGCAGTTTTGGCCATCGAGTTGATGTGTTCGTGCATATTCAGATTACTGTAAAAAAGTTATCCCAAGGGATTTGGCTGAATCCACTATGGTCGGCGTGCAGTTGAGTGCTGTGATCGAGTTAACCCATTCAAGGATGTAATTGGATTATTTTGGGGGGGAAATGAGAAGGAACTCTGTTTTTTGGGCATTCAGTTTGAGCTGGTTGTTGGAGAGCCATTGAACAGTCAATTTCAGGGCATCATTCAGATAGGTAATCTCCTTAAGAGAAGAGATTTTGAGTGTATATCTGAGGGGAGACAGCCATTACAGCGCGGGCTTTACACTGCGCTACCATTACGACGCAGCCATCACAATGCAAGTCGTTACAACGACTTGCACTGGATGGCGCTATATACTAAGGAATAGTATGATTTACTATTCCAACACCTTCCCTACTGTTACGTAGGCTGGAGTTGGAATAGTAAATCATACTATTCCTAAATCCAGCGCCTACAGCGCAAGTCATTGTAACGACTTGCGTTGTGATGGATGCGTTGTAATGGTAGTGCGGTGTAAAGCCTGCGTTGTCATGGCATACATCCATATCTGAGTACCGTCGGCATATATTTGGAAAGAGATGTTGGCTGTGCGAACATTTTCAGCTAGTGGTTCAAGGTAGAGATTAAAGAGGGTAGGGGACAGAGTAGAGCCTTGAGGGACACCAGTAGAGATCGGGGAAGGAGCAGATAGGTTGTTGTTGACTAAGAATCTCTGGGTGCGGTTCTGGAGGAAAGAACCAAACCATTTGATGACGGATTAAGGATATCAGCCCCTGATACAAATAATCTAGGGGGACACAGATCAGCCGGTGATCTAGATTTAATGGCTTTCAAAGTCTTCAAGGAACTTTCTAAAGAAACAGGCTCTAAAGTACACAACTTTATCTTGGGGGGAGGAATTACACTAGCTTGCTGTTTTATCCAGCAGTTTACATCTGGTCTTAACCCTACTGACCGACTGGCTGGAATTCTTAAAATCTTAGTGTTAAAAAAAACGGCGAGCTGTTCACACCATTCAACAGAGGCTAACTGTGGAATAACACATGCTGAATTAGTCGTCAAACTCTTAACAATTGAAATGACCACTCTTGATCTATTCCCAGCCCTTCCAATCCTTTCCTCAAATTAGACTTGTTTACTTTTAATTATTAAAACATTATATTCCGTTAATGCTAATTTATAGACCTCTTTGTCCAGGGTATTATACTCCTGTCTCCATTTCCATAACAACACCTTACATAGTTTATTTTCTATTTTAAGCAAATCTGTAGACCATGAGCTAGTAGGCTTCTTTCTATTTGTTCTGCTTGACAAAGCTGAAGCCAAACTTCTGTGACCTTTCTAATCCAATCAACACAAATTGTTATATCATCCTCCAACTAGCCAGTCAAGGTTGGGATATCTTGTTTAAGAGCCCTCGTGAACTCCATTCGTTTTATCCTATTAACAGCTTTCCCCTTACTAAGCCTTCCGCCTGACGCTGGATCACATTATTTTGGGAGCTGCCTAACAAATCCCAGTAAGTTATGGTCTGACAAAATCTAGGAGTGCGGATCTTCCATTTGTATCTCAACATTGGAACAAACTTGATCCAATACATGCCCACCCTAAAGTGTCAGTCTATCCACAAATAAGGTTGTGCCAAGAACGGCCATCATTTCTTTAAACTCGAGGACCTCTGTATCAGATGATTTCCCCAAAGGCAAATTAAAACTCCCAGGAGCACAAAATGTGAGTACCTCAAAGCTAGAAAAGTAATAGCTTTATCTAACGACTTCAAAAAGGGGCCAGCTGATCCCAGTGGCCGATGAATTAAAACTCCAATATTATCAAAGAGATACATTAAGGTGAAGTAGTCATTTGGACCAGATTTATCCGACCATATTTGGTAAGGGGTAGATTCTACCATCTCTTCATTTGCCTTTCTGTCTCTATGCTGCCCTCTATAAATTCACTGCTGGAATTTTCTCTAGATCTTGTATTATTTTTACTCCCAGGTATCTTATTTCCGCTACACTTCGAATTCCCATACAGAACTGGTTCCAAGTCATTAATTCAGTTTTTTCCTTGTTAACCTCATGAGCCGCATCCGAAGTTTATACCATCGGTCACATGCATTAAGTGCAATTTTTCTAGAGTATTTCCCTACCACAAATGGCATTATTTTCTTGTTCAACCTCAGGCTTTGGGTTTCCCATGTTTTAAAGTCCTTATTTGGTTGTGACTGAAAGGATCTATGTATCATAAACCCCTGCTATGCATAGATAAATCTATGTTGAAAGTTGAATGGCCATTTGCAATGTTGAACTTGACTCTTTTAAAGCACATGTAGTGTGTTGAATTGAGAAAGGAGCACATTTTCCACAAACATTGGGGCCAATTTCAAAGGTATTTTCTGCCATAAACCTTTGTTTACAGCTGGAAATGCCGTCATTAATGTAGCCAGAAATTCACAGTAGAATATCTGGCGGGTATAAATGAGTTTACCACTGCCGATTATTCCACAAGTATGACGACACCTGCAGTAGTAAATGCCCATCACCTGAGAATATATGTGAATTGTAACAAGTAGTAAACTTGAACACGTTCGTGGACATACTTTAACAGATGTAGATTAACTACTTATGTTTGTAAATTGGCCCAACTGAAGCTACATTTTAGTCTTTAGTGAAAATAAGATCTAATTTATTTGAGACGAGTACACACTTACACTGCACTTGCTGAGGAGTCAAACAAAACCATACAACTCAACTGGTATTGAAAGTATTCCATTTGTAAGATAACATTGAACATAGTTTCATTAGACAAAACACAATCCCCCAGGTTCATGAGAGCCTGCTGCTGAATAAGGCATTGCCAGCAGCTGGATTACTGTAAGACTAACAACATGCTCAGGTATTGTAACTGCATATTTGTATTGGCGAATGCTTATTCACAGAATCATGTCTCAGTTTATATATTATGATCTTTTCAACCCTGTCACCATCCAAAACTCTTTCCTTTATATGTGTCACTATTTCTATGAGTTAAATTGTAAGACATAGACACCAATTAGTGGTAAGAAATAATATACTCTCCGAGTCCTGAAATATGAATGTGATCTCTAGTATATGCTTGGGAAACCTGGCACATGAAGCTATCACCTTGTAAATGATGGTCATCATAATGAATTACAGATCTGGTTAAGAGTACAGAATGAAGCCTTGGATACATATTTTACTTTCATTCACAAGAGCAGGCATATCTCTTGGTAAAACTTGATGATTCCATGGATCACAAAAATCTCCCAGGAAATTGTGACTTCAACTTTGATACCGTGACAGAAACTACTAATTTATTCTCATTTGCAACATTCTCCGAGCATGGATCTCCTTTACTTATATTTCTAAACCTAAATCAATATAGAAATTACATGTATTATTCCATTCTCATGTTTTAGGAGAGAAGGACATTTAAAGGCATTTGGTGCTGGAAGGGGACATTTCTATACCCTGTCAGCACTACATATTGCTCTGTGGCACTCGTGCATTAATCATGGCTGCAAACGTACAGCAAAACAAATCTCAGTGTATTAGTGGCGGTTCCTCCATGGGGGCGTTTGGGCGCCGCCCCCCTGCTTTCTCGCCGTGCGAGAAGGCAGAAACAAATGGTAGTTATTGCCGTAATAACTACCATTTGTTTCTGCCTTCTCGCACGGCGAGAAAGCAGAAGTTCCTGGTTTAAAGTGGGCGGTGTTACTCGAGGGCAGGGGGGAGCGGCTTGCCCACTGTTGTTAATACTGTCTGTTTGGGCAGCCTGAGAGGCGACCAGTATTAACAACAGTAGGCAAGCCGCTCCCCCGTGCCCTCGAGTAACACCCACTCTCCCTATTCCACCCCTCTCTGTATGCTGCAGCATACAGATAGAAATGACGCGGGTAGGGCAGCCGGCCAAACCAATCACAGCGCTGGCTGCGGTGGAGGGGAGGGACGCTGCCTGCCGCGCCGCCTTCCTGATGACGTGCTGCAGGACTTGAAAACCAGGACGGCGGGAGTTGGGACGGAGTCTCCGGACGGTAAGTTTACTTTATTTTATTTTATATGTAGATTTGATTTTGTTTCCAAACCCCTCCCGCCTTCCCCCTCATCCCCTCAGGTCGTCGCGACCCCATTTCCAACCCCCCCTGCCTTCCCCCCCCCCGTAATGCCGGCCGCGACTGGCTGGCTACGCTAATCAGCAGGTGTGGTTCTCAGAAGCAGTGGTTATATGGGGGTGGTTCAAGGGGTGCACAAACATTTACGGTAACAAAGATGAGGGTGATGGACTAGTATTCATCATGTTCAATGCAGGTATGTGAAACTAGCGGTTTGGTACGGCGAAGGCTGGTTGTAAGAGGAGTGCATTGACACAAACAAGGGGTAAATGTTGATGGAACAGAATAAAGGAGTTGAAGGGTAAAACGAATGGTTTTGAAAGAAAGTTTGGCTTTTCATGAAAACAGAAGGGGTAACATTAACTCATGAAGGGGTTGATTAGAGGACATGAACTTGGGGATTGTAATATTAACCTTGAGATATTTTCGCGTGGCTGGCTGCTTCCTCCAGTGATGCACTTTCTCTCCTCGAGAAGAAGTCGGATTGTTAGCATTCATCATGCCCCGGTGTAATCATGTGAGAGACCTTTCTATCACCATTTCTGTGAGGTGTTGCTACATTGCATTATTGTGACAAATGACAACGAATTTTGCATGACATTTCAACTACTGTGAAGTTCTGAAGGGACGTCGATCGGGCCGGGTCTAAGTCAATGAAGGTGGCCCCTGTTCAGAATAACCTGATCACTTTCGTCTCCCGGAAAACTCTACTTAAGAAAGTGCGCTGCGCCGGTAGGTGGATTAAAGGTGCATTCAGCTGTAATGAGCCGCATCATTAAAAGCTAACCGCAGCCCATTGAAATGAGGTGCAGAATGTGTAATTAACAAGTGAAAGTGAGTACGTGGGAAAGAGTGACAGAGTATGAGTGTGTTAGAATGAGCGAGTGATTGGAATATTGTGAGAAGAAGTGAGTCAGGAATGTATCTATCAAAGCATTTGCACCAGGGCAGAGAGTCAGTGAGTGTGAAGGAGTGTTTGTGTTTTTGTAAGTGAGTATGAGAACATTTGTGCATGAGTAAGACTTGGAGTGAGTATGAGTGAGAATGAGTGAGAGAATGTGATTTAAGAGTGAGCGAGTAAATGTGAGAGGGAGTGAATATGAGTGAGGCAAATGTTGAATAAAATGGGGTGAACGTCTGGCAGGTATGACGCCCTACCACTTTCAAAAATCACCAGCCGCCACTGCAGCGTATCCTTTAGTGAATAAGGTATAGTCAGAGATATGTGCCTTCCAACATCCGAGGCCCGCCTCCATACACACTTCTGCTGAAGCCGATACTTCTGTTATTTTTTAAACATGCATTTGTTCTGAATACTTTATGCCACAATTCACTTTGTGAGTTAGTGTGTGCATACACACAACATTTTTCTCATCTTTAGCACAGCATTATAAAACACTATTTGAAAATATTGCTTTAAAGTGTATAACTTTTCTGAAAGTATTTCATTTAGTCATCATTACGAGTGCCCCTATGCCAACCATTCATTACCCCAAGTGTGCTATTCGCCATCCTTGCAGCATCAAGCAAAGTACTGATAACATAGGCATAAAGAAATGCTTTGAAAAATTACTAATTGAAAACTGTAGATTAAGCAAACTATTTTAGAAAGATTTTACATATCATTATTGGGGCATATACACAACAAATCTCCAAAATACAGGCTTTGACATGTCGACATGTACCAATCGGGGCATATATTATTTTCTATCCAGTAAGGTAAGCTCAGAGGAATTTATGTCTAATTATTTAAGAAGTACTTTTTAAATTTCTTTTTCACTTTCAGACTGGCTGCATTGTAAGATTTTCTGTATGTCACCTAAGATTTGTTCGCAGCATAATTTCCTAGATAATGAAAATTAAAGGGAAGGATAGATGAAAAGAAGTCAAAATGCATGACCCAGTTTCAAGGTCGGGGCTGCTTTAGGTTGCAACATTCTCACCCATAAAGGACAAGTCTCGATGCAGTAAAATAGGGTAACAATTTAAATGACAAGCACTTTGGTTGATGTTGTTTTTCATACTTAGTAGCTGTAAGCTTCTCAATAATAAGGCTACAAACACAAGTGCCTGAGTTGATAAGATTAAACTAATATTTTCAGTAAACAGATGGAAGAAGGCATTCAACTATTACAATTACTCTTGTTTGAATAGTTCCGCCTTTGTTACAGCTCGCTCTGAAGGACACTTTGCTTATTTATTTCAGACTTTGTGACCAACCATGAAAAGGCTACATACAGCGCGTATGAATTTTAAAAACCACTAAGTATGCCTACTTATTCGAAGTGATATTTTCCTTTCTATTATCACGTAAGAATTCTAAATGGGGGCAAACAGTGCAGAGGAAAGATTTGCAAAAAAAGCATATTATGAACTCCTTATTAACGAATAAGAAAGCCTTTTTTTTTTTTTTATTAAATCACATTAGTTCATCAAGACCCAAATAATTTTGAGATGTCAATAAAATGTATAACAAATGAAACTTTATGAGATATAACATGTTTGTTTGAAACATTACATGTGATTGAAATATAGGGCAAAGAGGAGTACAGACGTTTGGTTATGAAAACAAAGATGTTGATCTACTATACCTTGTCTGCAGTTATGGAATAATGAAGTCAATGATGTTAAAACACGGGAGGGGAGTGGGTGCTGCTACTGCACGAAGAGCCAGGTCTCAAGGAGTCTTCTGAAGGTGAGCAGGTCTTGGGTCTGTCGCAGGTGGGTAGGGAGGGTGTTCCAGGTCTTGGCAGCGAGGAAGTAGAAGGATCTTCCACCTGAGGTCGTTCGTTGGATGCGGGGGGACGGTGGCGAGGGCGAGGGTGGCGGAGCGGAGCTGGCGGGTGGGGGTGTAGAAGGTGAGTCTGCTGTTCAGGTAGACTGGTCCGTTGTTGTGGAGTGCTTTGTGTGAGTCGGTGAGGAGCTTGAAGGTGATCCTCTTGTTGACGGGGAGCCAGTGTAGGTCTCTTAGGTGGGGGTGATGTGGCTGCGACAAGGGATGTTGAGGATCAGAGGGGCGGAGGTGTTTTGGATGCGTTGCAGTCGTCATAGGTGTTTGGCCGGGATTCCTGCGTAGAGAGTGTTGCCGTAATCCAGTCTGCTGCTGACGAGGGCTTGGGTCACCGTTCTTCTGGTATTGGTCGGGATCCACTTGTAGATCCTGCGAAGCATGCGGAGGGTGTTGTAGCAGGAGGAGGACATGTCGTTGACCTGCTTCGAGGAGTCGAGGATGAATCCTAGGTTGCGTGTGTGGTCCGTAGGTGTTGGTGCTGTTCCCAGTGAGGTCGGCCACCAGGAGTTGTCCCAGGCAGAGGGGGTGGGGCCGAGGATGAGGACCTCCGTTTTGTCCGAGTTCAGCTTCAGACGGCTGATTCTCATCCACTCGGCGACGGCCTTCATTCTCCCGTGGAGGTTGGTTTTGGCGGTGTGCAGGTCCTTGGTGAGGGAAAGGATGAGCTGGGTGTCGTCGGCGTAGGAGATGATGTTCAGGTCGTGCTGGCGGGCCACTTGTGCGAGGGGGGCCATGTAGACGTTGAACAGGGTTGGGCTGATGGGGTACGCCGCAGATGATGTCAGTGGCTTCGGATCGGAAGGGTAGGAGGCGGACTCTCTGGGTTCTGCCAGTCCAGGGCGTTCTCCTGGATTCTGGCTCCTTGGAGGCGTGTCTTTAGTGTGCCGTGGCAGACCGTGTCGAAGGCGGCTGACAGGTCCAGGAGGATGAGGGCTGATGTTTCGCCGTTGTCTAGTTGGCGCCTGATGTCGTCTGTGGCGGCGATGAAGGCTGTCTCTATGCTGTGGTTTCTTCTGAATCCAGACTGGGACGGGTCTAAGATGTTGCTGTCCTCAAGGTGGCGGGTCAGTTGCATGTTGGCGATTTTCTCGATGACCTTTGCTGGGTAAGGTAGCAGGGAGATGGGCCAGAAGTTCTTGTGGTCCTTGGTGTCTGCCTTGGGTTTCTTGAGGAGGGTGTTGATTTTGGCATGCTTCCAGCTTTCCGGGAATGTCGCTGTCTCGAAGTAGATGTTGATGACCTTCCGTAGAAGGGGTGCGATGTTTGCATCTGCTTTGTTGAATACGTGGTGTGGGCAGGGGTCTGACGGTGATCCTGAGTGAATGGAGTTCATGACCTTGCGCGTCTCGTCGTCGTTGACGTGGGACCAGGAGGTCAGGCGGTTGGTGCAGGTGGAGTTCACAGGGTGGGTGGGGTCTGCCGTAATCTGGGCGGTCGCGGTGTTGAAGCTGTCGTGGATGTCAGTGATCTTGCGATGGAAGAAGGTGGCCAGTGAGTCGCACAGATCTTGTGAGGGCGGGATGTTGTTGGTGTTGGCAATGGGGTTGGAGAGTTCCTTCACTATGCTGAAGAGCTCTTTGCTGTCGTGTGCGTTGCTGTCCAGTCAGGCTTTGAAGGAGGATCTCTTGGCTGTTCTGATGAGTTGGTAATGTCTGCGGTGGCTTCCTTGTGGGCTGCGTGGCTGTCAGGTGTATGATCGTGGAGCCAGATATAATCCTTATAAGTAATTCGCTGGACATTAAATGATTATAATCATCTTAACATCTTCAGGCTATATGGTTTATTAAAGTTGGCTGCAGCATCAGCAACGAGAACAACACAAGACACTCATTAGAAAGCAACAAAGAAAGCAATAAAATGCTTTAAGTACTTACCAGTAATTTACACTGTTCTTCCTCATCACAATCCTTGTAATATGAGAGTGGATCATCCTATTCAACTGGAGTAGACCATACATTTTTTCACAATTTTAGCACCTCCCCTTCGCATAAATACCTGATCTTTCAAGACAAAGTCCTGTTTGCAATGATCAAGCAGTGGGCCCTAGGTCGAAGATATAAAAAGCATAGGATGAAGAGAGGTCTGGGCACCGTTTTTTCTGCCTGAATAATTTGTCAATTTTACAAATGGTGCAACATTTCACACATTCAATGCAATTTGTAAACTTTTGTAAATTTTTTATATTTTTTCTAGCAGGATACTAGTTTAGCAAGAAAATGTCTTGGGGCAGGCTGTATTTACCATGACCTTTCTATGCAAGGTATATAATCCTGTTCAGTTTTCACCCAAAATACCAGGAAGTGTGAATTTCATGAAATGTTGCCTTCTTCACATCATTTTCTTCACATCATTTTCACAAAATAAAATGGCAATTCCCCCCCCCAAAAAAATCACAATTTCACAACCTCTTGTAGTAATCTATTGTTGTGATGAAGAAAAGTAGAACTTGGTGTAACGAGGATTACTGGCAAGAAATCAGATCATTAACACCTTATTCCTCTTGCTCATTATAGTCCTAACATGAAGGGGATTAAGCAAGCTGTGCCAAGTCGATCAACATGTCTTATCTGCCACCTATAAGTCCTGCAGCACTTAGGACCCTTTTGGAAGCACTGAATTGAAACCATCACAAGTCAATCCACTATTTTTTGAACCATCGGAGCAACAGAAAATTGTCACCTTAAACCATAATTAGTGGCATTGAAGCCATCTACAGCAGAACACAATTTACAGAAGGCATAAACTCATCACAATATACAAACACCCAAGCAAGGAACACTAGGGATACAATGTACTTAAGCAGATAGATTAGCAACCAACATCTAGGAATATGGAGGCGGGAACCATGCCCAAAGGAGTAGGAGGAGATAATTATCAACCAAAGTGAAATCCTTTGAAACTATGAATAATAGAATAAGTTAATTACACGAGTCACCTCATTGAAGAGCAGAAGAACAAAGTATTAGAAAGTAAAATGATCTAGAATACACTTGTACAACATAATAATAAAGAGTGTGGGATAAGAGCAAATCAACACACATGCAGCAAGTCACTTTACAACACATCTGTCCTGAGCAGAATGATACATGCTAACACTGTAATTTAGATGAAGTACCATACCTCAGCATAGTGACCAGAAAGAAGTTAAAATTAAAAACATAGGGGCATATTACTAACAAAGTGGCGAAGAGAGGTGTTAGCCGCCTTGGCTTAACGCCTCTCTTCGCCACTTCGGAAACGCTAGGCTGCACCATATTACCAAGGATATGGTGCAGCCTAGCGTTTCCCCCTGCGATGGCGATAAGTTTTACAACTTAACACCAGTGCAGGCAGGGAAGGTTTGTTTATGTACAGGAAGGTGCTCCTTCCTGCACATAAACAAAGCTTAAATGCCATTTTGTAACTTACTTGTGTGCTGCTTCATGCAGCACACATGTAAGTTACAAATTGCCATTTTTAAAAAAAGGTTTGTTTATGTACAGGGAGGGACACCTTCTTGTACATAAAGACACCTTGGCATTTTGCTTTTCCCATGTGTGCTGCACAAGGCAGCACACCTGGAAAAAGCAAAAACGAGGAGAAATGAAGCATTTCTCCTCGTTTCGCCACCTTAAGAACAGGTCTTTCCTGTTCTTAAATTTGGCGCTGTCACCTATTATCGCCTCTCTTGATAATAGTTGGCAGCGTCGAAGTGAATGGGTGTTACGGTGGAACGCCCACCGCAACACCCACTGCACGCCCCCTTTCACAATTAGTTTATCGTGAAAGGGGCCCTATTACCAAGGCAGCGTTAAGTCAATTAACGTGGCTTAAAGCCACGTTAATTGACTTAACGCTGCCTTGATAATAGGGCGATGCAAATATCGCCGCGTTATCGGCAGAAAAGTGCAGATGACGCGGCGATAAGGGGCTTGATAATATGCCCCTTAATCTCCACATGCTGTGAGGAAAGCCATGTAGAATTTGAGAGCAGCTGTTGCTGTGGAACAGCAGGCAAAGAAAGAACATTGCGAACGTGAAGACATTTTGCTGTTTTAGCATGTCAGCTATGAGAACTAAGCATTAAAAAACAAAAACTCTGCATGTACAAAACCCACTGGGAAGGAATTCAAAGCCAAAAAACCCATGACTTACAGGTTGAAGTCACCCAAGAGAGTGTTGTGGGCATGTCAGATAGACATGGTGGTGAACAGATCCCAAAAAATCATAAATGAAGATGTTGTTGTAGGGTGCAGAAGGCGGAGGACTTATGGATCCACTGCCTCTTGGCTATATTTGTGATCTAGAATAAACAGATTCAGACATATACATGACAGTGAGGCCTCCTCCATTCTAATGTGTGTAGTCCACATAATGAATGCTGTAGCCTGTGCGTAAATGGATGTCTAGGATGTGCGAAGACGTACACATGAACCATGTTTCTGTGATCAAGTGGGTATGAAGCTTGTAATAGTTGATCAGGTCTGAGATGTCTGGTGCTTGAAGTACTGCAGAGTGACTGTAGATGAGCAGGAGTTTAAATGTGTGTTTTGTAGTTTGTGGGTATGTGCTAGTTAGTGAGGTGTGTATGAGGCTGGGTCAATGTACTGTGCGAATTCTAAGTGACTATCTTGGTAATATACATCTGGGTGTGATTGTGGGGCTTGGTAGCATGGGGTGCTGGATGATGCACGCAATTTTATCTTAGCTTGTACGTTTCAGTGGAACAGGGGTCCTGACCTAAAGCTCTTTTGGGCTCTTATCAGCCTAAACAGCCAATGCCCTTGTCTGTGTCCACCCTTATAATGGGACTTCCGAGTGATCGGACACCCTGAAGAGTTTACTGAAGTAGGAGAAGGCAGGAAGTTATGTCACTTCCTGTACACATGGATGATGAGAAATGAAGTCCTCTTGCTTGGCTTCTGTTTTTTAATGATGATTTTGGGAGGAAACCACTGATGTTGCTTCCTGTAAAACCACTTACTGTGCATATGGATGACGGAAAATCCTGTAATGGCACTTCCTGTGGTGATTGGTGATGGAAAATGCACTGCTGTCACTACATGTGCAGATGGATGTTGGGGAAAATATGCTAAATATCTATCCATGAACATCCATATCACCTGATCCATTCGATAGCAGCACCAGTTAGAGCAGTGTTGTTTACTAGATGGCAGCAGCTAAAGCACATCCATCATATGCTCTATTAGAGGCATAATTTCTTAGTACAGGTTTGCAGTTCCTCCTAAAAGTAGAAAGTATTTTAACCGAATTTTTGTTTAAATAATGAATCCTTTTTTTGTTGAAATGATGCATCATGCTCGGTGTCTGTCACTTCTGATTCTGATCAGTTTTTTCACGGAAACAAAATACTAAACATTCGTTAGGGAATGCATTTATGTCCATGAAGGGAAGTCAAATTAATTATAGGATCAAGGGAAGCATTAATTGTCTGCAAGCTAAGCTGTATCCACCCACAACTGCTTTGCATTGGGATGACCTTCAGTCTGTACCAGAAGGATGTTGCAACTGTAAATGGACAATGTACAATCCATTTTGTTATTGTGCTGTGACATATCTCTGCTTTGATCTGTAGTTCTTTCGTTGTAAAGCACGCCACTTGCTTATGGTAAGGTTCACACTAAATAATGTGCAAACACATAATACTATGTTCAATATGACTTGTGTAATAAACATTCAGACTGTTTTAACATCACTCATCTGATGTTTGTCAAGTTGCAAAGGATACAGGCACACCTGTATCAACACATATAGACATCATATAGGTTTATAATATTTATTGTGTTCTCATCAGAATACCTACAAGTGTTATTGATTCTTCAATTATCACGTGTACCTGCAAATATTTACCCAAATCCAACCTCCACTTTATTAGCAAATCATGGAAGGCTAGTTTACAGAACAACTAGAAGAATTCATAGAATCATACTTGATTCTTCATGACAGACAATCTGAATTCAGACCAGGGGGACATTGAAGGTATACTTTCCTCCTTGGATTTTGGTTGACACAAATTATAATGCTCTTCGTCCTTTATATGGCATGTAATGCCATCAACAAAAAATTATTAAACTACATGGAAAGATGGGCAGGGATCTCTGGAACGCCACTTCAATTGTGTAATTATTTCTTGTCAAGCCTTGCCAGCAAAGCAGAATTGGCCATGATTCTTCCACTGTGACGCTCATCTCAGGTGTGGTCATAAAGAGATCCTATCTGCCCCAGGGCAGCCTGATTACAACAAGTAGGTATGTCTGTCTGACTCGAGTTCCAAATTTGACTGGGGTAAAGTTTTGCTCCAGTCACAAGCTGCACAGCGTATGTTTGTTGAATAAAAAGTGTAGTACAATTTTCCTTCATGTAAATCATTTTTATTCATTGTTCTTCAAGTTTTTACACATCTTAAATGGAAGCGACTTAATTCCAAGCCTCAGATGCTGTATACATGCCTATCCTTTTTTTTTTTCCAAATCTTTATTTCGATCACATGATCATAAAAGATATACAAAATAACTGCATTAGATTAAAATCCAAATTAGAAGTAAGTCATTAGAATTTAAAGCATTAAGAATTAAGGGAAAAAAGGCAGAACGAAGAGACAATGGTGGTGGGAGAGGTAGCAATGGATCAAGGTATAAAGTTTTCAATATTCTCCAGCCATCTTTATCAATCGGTTTCGAGTGTGCCACATTGCAGTTAAAAATTTTGCCACAGCAAACACAATTGGCGGAGATAAGTCTGTCTTTAAAACTCTATACGCGGGTAAAAATGTTCTAAAACCCAAATTTTTAAGAAGAGGGACGAGCCAAAATTTCCTGCTTCTCTGGTAGGCTAGACAGAAGAAAATCATGTGGGCCTCATTCTCCTTTATGTGGTCACATGCCGGGCACATCTCCGTGGGCGGCCGGCAGGACCATGCTTTGGTAAAAGACATTAAAGGAAGGGTCCCGTACCTCCATTGCAGGAATAATTTTCTAGTTAGGGCAGGAGTCATGCCATCCAAAACACTTTCAAGGTTATATGAGTCTTTGATTGTAATGAAGCGTTGTGTCAGAGAGCCCTCGCGTGCACCATCCAGAGCTCTGGAAAGCATGTTGTCGTAGTATGCTCTGGACAGCGTTTTCCTCGAAATCCTGGTGCTTGTACATCCCGGATCTGACCATAGTTCTGGTAGTCCAAGGGTCTCGCAGGTTCTCTTGATACATTTTAACCAAGGGATCTTGGTGGCATTAGGTAGGGATAAAAATTCCTGCAACTCAGATCTATAGGAGAGGAGATCTTGGCTACTCCAGAGGCGACGCCAAAATGTTAGTGGCCTGAGCCCTAGTTCCTCCGTAATGGGCCTCAGGCCCAGGTCCAGCCTCAAGGGCAGGAGTGGGGTGCTTGGGGGAAGAGCAGTCAGCTGCCTCAGAAATTTGTTCTCTGTGGTTAGCAAAGCGGGCGATGTAATATAGCCCCACATCTCTCCCCCGTAGGTAACACCCCCCCGTGCCTGTGCTTTGTAGATTTGAATAGCAGGGCTGAGAGGGCGATATGTTGTCTTGGTCGCAATTCTCATAATACCACCGGCCTTCTGTGCTAATTTCATGTTTGCCTTAGTCTGATGTTTCCCCCACGTAAGGTTTTCGTTAAGTGTTATTCCCAAATACTCTATTGTGTGAACCCTCTCCAAGCGCACTGTACCAAGCAAGGGGTTTGAACGCTTGAAGGACGTGGGGTTTAGGATCATGAATTTTGTTTTCTGTGGGTTGATTTCAAGTCCCCTTTCTGTACAGAATTCCAGGAAGCCGTCTAACACCCGCTGTATGCCCATCGGGGATTTGGACAGCAGCAGGGTGTCATCCGCAAACATGATTGCGGGCACCCTGCTGCCAGTCAGTTTTGGGGCATCAGTGTTTGCAATCCCTGCCAGGTGCGCGATTACTCCGTTCACAAAAAGGCAGAACAGGGTAGGTGCGAGCACACTGCCCTGTCTCACCCCTCTGCGAACGGGGAATCTATCAGTTAGAATACCACTTCTCCCGCACCTAACGCGTGCGAAGTTATTGTGATGTCGTTTTATCAAGATTGCGAGAATATCTGAGGGGACGCCTAGCTCCTCCATTACCCTCCACAGTTTTGTTCTTGGCACCAGATCGAAGGCGGCACATAGGTCCACGAAAACCGTGTACAAGGTGCCGCCCTCGATCAATGCAGTCTTCCAATACATGAGGTTTAATCTAAATATTTGGTCAATGGTAGAGACCCCACTCCTGAAACCCGCCTGGTATGGGCTCAGGGTATCTGTTTCCTGAAGCCAGTTGTGCAACCGGTCCAGTATCAGCCTACCGAAAAGCTTCTGGGATACATCGATGAGGCTTATTGGGCGATAGTTGGCTGGGAGCAGAGGGGATCCCTTTTTAAATATTGGGACCACCTCTGCGCCCAGCCAAGTATCCGGGACCTCCATTCCCCTGAGAATTGCGTTAAATATCAACATGAGATAGGGGGCCCATATCCCTGGCTCCTGCTTGTAAAGGTCTCCTGGCACCCCATCGAGCCCCGGGGCTTTTCCTGCTGCCAAGCCCGCGATTGCTGCCCGGACTTCTTTTTCTGTGAAGGGTTCTCCCTCCTGACCACTCGCTATGATGCGGTAAGGTGTGCTAAGGGCCTCGTCCTCTATTGCGTATAGGGACTGGAAGTGATTTTGCCAAACGCTCGGGGCAATGTTGGATTCAATTGCCGGCGGGAGATCTTCTGACCCATTGTTGACTACCCGCCAGAATTTACGAGAATCTTTGGTGACGAGTGCCCCAGAGTGTTCCTCCCAATGTTGTTGGTCCCACTCGGCCTTGGCGTTTGCCAACAGTGTTTTATATGCCCGTCTTCTGGCTTGTATCTCCTCCCTACATCTACACGCCTTGATAGCGAGTAGGAGTTCACGCTTCGAGTCCCTGCATGTGGCATTGTACCAGGACTTTTTTTGCATCCCACTAGGTCTAACAGTGCCGTTTGAGAAGAGATCTAGCTCCAAGGTGCTTATTACTTCTCCGTGGAAACGCCATAGTTGGTCTCTATTCTCCCCCTTCCCCAGATCCAAGCCAAGATCGAAAGCTTTTTCCAGCACAGGGGTAATTCTGGCGTAAAGCCTGGGTAACTTATCGCCACTTGTGGCCAATTTTCCCCACCTGACTCTTCTCCTGTTATTCTCCAGGAGTAACCCTGTCTTTAGACTTTCTTTGTCCTGTCGCAGATCCTCGATGCCTGGCATGGCATATTCGAGTTCGAGGGCGTTGTGGTCACTGTCCCCTCAATCCAGTACCCTGAAATCAATGATTCGTGGCCAGCAGGACAGTTGAACTAAGATGTAATCTAGTCTAGATTCCCTTCCTGCTTTATTGTAGGTGCATTTGCTCGGAATGTCTGATTTAATTCGCCCATTGCAAGCTCTTAAACCATGATTGAGGGTAAGGGCGGTGATCTGCAATGCTAGGGAAGTCCAAGCTCTTGGTGGAGGTGCCGCCATAGCAGGTATCAGCCATCTTGAATCCTCCTATAGGGCGCGTCCATCAAGAAGACCAGGCAGTGGCTCATAGAGCGAATTCAGGTCCCCTCCCACCACATGTGGGAGGTCTCTTGGAATTTCGCTCAGGAAAGCCGAGAGTTCCTCAATGGTGTTCGATTCGCGTTGGAAAACTACAGGTCGCGAATAGACATTTATTATCATCAGCTTGGTCGCATTTGGCCATTCTAGGAGGACAGGTAATATGTCTTCGGAATCAACTAATAGTTGTCTCGCCTGGCAACCTAGATGAGAGGCCACCCAAGTTGTCAACCCCCCTGACGGACGTCCCCTTTCCCCCCATTTAGCGGGTTTTGAGAACACTGAAAACCCCGGGTATGTGTACTCCTCTCTTGCCCAAGTTTCCTGAAAGAGGCAGATGCTTTTTGAATTGACAAAGGAAGCCCACTACGGACAATCCATTTTATTGCCCAGGCCAGCAATATTCCAAGAAATCAGGTTAAGTGTAATAGGACTTGGGGATAGTAGGAGTGATCCAGAATGGTCGTTCATATTTGTGACGGGGTTTACCATTGGGTGTTGTGGCAAGTCCCCCTGACCAGCCCCAGATTTCCTACCCTTCCCCAGTGTGTCAGCTGTGGGGAGGCCGGGGTCCTGGCACTGCGTAGGATCATTAGGAGCAGTTGTCCCCTCTCGTGAAGCCTGGGGTTGGTCACAGGAGGTAGTTCTATCCTCACTGTCGTCTATTGGATGGAGTTGATGCGGGTCCCTAACTGTGGGTTCAAGCAGTCAGTCAACCCTTTCAAGCCTGCTGTACCTATTTGAGGTCGAGAGGTAAGCTGGCTGATGAGTTCTATATGGCCCCGGGACTCCTCTCACTCTTCCCCCCCATCCGCCCCTCCTCCTAGTGCTAATCTCCCAACCCTCTTCATCGCCATATTGGGGTAAGTATTCGGGGGCCATACTCCTGTGGTAGTGAGTGTCCCTCCTCCCAGCACGGTTGTTCTCCCACTCTTCTAGTAATTCTTGATGGTATCCCCATCTTTGGTCTTCTAATTGATATATGTTCAATGGATAGAAGTATGAGAGAGGGAGAGACTGAATTTGGCTCTCTTGGTCTTCGAGGGCCCAGCTACAGATGTAAGAGGCTGTCCTGGGTTCTCTGAAACTAACCACCACACAATCACCTCTGATTGTTTTTCTCGTGTTTCCAACCCAGGTGGTCCGTCTCACCATGAGAACATCGCTAGTTGTGCCTTGCGGAAGAGGTCTATATATGGACAGCCAATTGATGACTTTGTTCTTAAGGGAGGCGGTTGTCTCTGTGGCAGTAGATTTTAGCTCAGGTACACCCGCCAAGATGACTGTGTAGGGGGACGCTTCTGGTGGTAGGCTTGTGGGTTTAATATTGCGGAGGTTATGTGGAATGTTATCTTTGGGTGTTGTATCACTCTGCAATTTGTCCGAAGAAGTAACGCTATTTTTGGGATGTGCAGTAATATTTGAGGGGGGGTGTGGTAATACCTGGGTTTGTGTAGGTAAGGTAGTTTTGTTTATAGTAACCTGGGATTGTGGGGTCTTGATTTGGTTAGATTTGTATTGTGTGAGTTGGGAATTAACTGGGCCTTTTTTCTTCGTTGAGGATGCAGAATCAATACCCTTGTTAGGGTTTGGTTCCAGCCCCCTTTTAGTTCCCTTATTTTCTATTTTCAGGCTGTCTGCCAGCTGGACTGTAGATTTTTCAATGTTGACCAGCCTGGCTTCGATCTTTATCAGCCAGGCTTCAAGGGGGGCTAGGAGAGACCTGAAGAGTGTGCTTATGTCTGTAAGTGTATGTCCTCACTAGAAGAATCCGTTGAAGTATTGATGGGGTGAGAGGATGTACCTGTTGGTGCAATGAGTACTGGTTGAGCCTCGACACTAATTTTGGAAGGTTGGCCAAAGGTGTTGCTACCCGAACTGACAACATCCTTTGTGGGGATAGCCTCAGGCGTTTTTGGCTTGCATCCTCCCTTGGTTTGCCCCCCTTTCCTCTTTTTTTGAATTGCCCCTTCCCTTGCTCCCCTTAAAAGCTCCGAAGCGTTCTCGCTCATGGTGACTATGGCCGAGCCCAGGTTGGGGGTTAGGGGTAGGGTAGGTGGTATTTGGCCCGCTGGTAAGGTCATTAGGCTCATGTCCTCGAGGTCATTTAAGGCCTCCCTGGTGAGGTCTGGGCTAGTAGGTGATTGATTAGCCCCCAGACCCTCAGGGTTGGAGTTGTTAGCCTCTGGCCTTCCTTCAGGGATCTTAGCCAGAGCCAATGGGCCCATTGATGATCTCCTTACCCACTCAATTTCCTGGGAGATGCGTCTTTCAAGGACAGAGATTTCATCTATCAAAAGTGATCCTGCCTTGACAAAGTAATTATCGATTGTACCTTTAACGGCTCCTGCCGCAGCCAGCGTGGATTTGCTCCTTGTTTCCCTGGTGCACATCTCGACTTCGATGAAGACTGGGCCTGGTAGCGACTGGGGTAGAGGAGTGATCCGGCCAAGAGGGGGGGCCCGGTCCCGGTCTCTGCCGTCCTCGAATGGCCTCAAACGGCCCGCCCTTTGCCCGGGCTTCGCTCCGCGCTTTGTTCCGCGTGCGTCCCGGTATGAATCTGGATATATATGTGTACGCTGTGGGCGTGGCTTCCGGGGAGAGCGGGCCAGGTGTCAGTAATTGGCCTCGCAGGGACTCCTGGTCAATGGAGTCCCTGCCGTCACGCTCGCAGCCCCGTTGAGCCGCCGCAGCCCCTGGTTACTGGCCTTGTGAAGCGGGACCCGCGGAGCGGGTCCGGCGAACAGCTTCTGATGTTTTTCAGCACAGGTCAGTGCAGGGCAGCAGGTCCTTTGCTCCGTTAGTCTCACGCAATAGAAAAGAAGAGTCCCACCGGTTAGGGAGAGAGGGGCTGGTTTTTCCTGGTCCGGTTCGCTGTGGGCGTGGCTTCCGGGGAGAGCGGGCCAGGTGTCAGTAATTGGCCTCGCAGGGACTCATGGTCAATGGAGTCCCTGCCGTCACGCTCGCAGCCCCGTTGAGCCGCCGCAGCCCCTGGTTACTGGCCTTGTGAAGCGGGACCTGCGGAGCGGGTCCGGCGAACAGCTTCTGATGTTTTTCAGCACAGGTCAGTGCAGGGCAGCAGGTCCTTTGCTCCGTTAGTCTCACGCAATAGAAAAGAAGAGTCCCACCGGTTAGGGAGAGAGGGGCTGGTTTTCCCTGGTCCGGTTTGCTGTGGGTGTGGCTTCCGGGGAGAGCAGGCCAGGTGTCAGTAATTGGCCTCGCAGGGACTCCTGGTCAATGGAGTCCCTGCCGTCACGCTCGCAGCCCCGTTGAGCCGCCGCAGCCCTTGGTAACTGGCCTTGTGAAGCGGGACCCGCGGAGCGGGTCCGGCGAACAGCTTCTGATGTTTTTCAGCACAGGTCAGGTCTCACGCAATAGAAAAGAAGAGTCCCCTATCCAGATTCCAGGCTTTCTCATGCAACACGACAGAATAAACAATACATCCTGGTTCATTGCGCAAATATTGACCCAATGCATTTCGGGCTCAAAGCCCTTCCTCAGGGGTAACTGAAATTTTAAAAGAGGTCCATTAGCAATATATAACATCTTAAGGGACAGAATTAAAGACACACCATCAAAATAAAAAGTACATAACCTGAGTATACAAACAGGTGCCTCCCTTTCCCTAAATGCGCCGTGAATTACATGCAAACTTAGCCCAAAGACCGCTCCAGAGATGGTGCTCACTGGGACAGGGCACAAAACAAGCGAGCACGCACAATCTGCTTAGAACATCAATTCTGTTGAAAAAGTGATAAAATGGTGTGCATGGACTCACCTTTCATTTTATTGATGTTTGTCCCTTCGTCTATTTGCACCCACTTGAAAGAGAACAGGAATACAAAGTGACATCAAATCACGGAGGCTTCCTGGGGACAGTTGCAGAATCATCTACATGAGTCATCTTTTAGCATAAAAATATGAAATCTCTACATGGAAGGCATCATGTTTATTATATTGGCATCTAACTAATGCATTTGAGTTTATAAGAGTAATTGTATGTCACTATTATCATTTATCAATTCTGCAAGGTTTTTGTTAGAGATAAGCACCAGTAGGATTGTGGGACATGTAGTTTTGTTGTTTTAGTTCACTCTCGAGTTAACGTAGTTTGTCACGTGGTTGGGTCTAATTTAATGGCTTGCACCTGTGTTTTTTTTTTTTAAAGGGCTTCAAATACTTGTTGGTTTTCATTCGTCTGAACCATTATGGCGCTGCAAGCATGTGTATCAAGCAGCCGAATTGGCGCTGAGAAATTAAAAGGATGTTTCTTTGCAGTTGAGGCAAAGTAAGTCCCGAACTACCTTTAAGATGAGTTTGGTATTTTCATTTGATTTGGGTATGAGGCACAGTTTAATATGAGTTTGCAGGGGGATACCACATATATGTTTTGCGCAGTTACTTATTGGGTTTTGGGTCACTGGAGTGTTTTTGGGCTAAGTTTGCATGTATTAGATAGCAAGCATACCGGTTGTTTGAAAGCAAGGTGCTTGTAGCTAATTTCCATCTTGAAATTCAGGCCACTGCCGACCAGTATTGCTCTCTCCCCTTGTGTAAGAATCATAGGGCATAAAAACCCCATTTTACCCACCTCTTGGCAAATTGTAGTGATGCTCTTTGGCCCAGGTCATCTGCCGTAATACTGCTATGTCACTTTTAAGCCTACAAATGTATAGGTTGGTATAAACTGTGCAGTCTCCATAGAACATATAAGAATGGAACTTCGCCAAACCCACCAATCTCCCTCCCACCCTCTCTGTTTCCGCCAATTTATCAGTGACTCAACTTTGTCAAACATCTGTCCCCTGTAATACCCAATCATTCCAAGTGTTACACACATCAGGGCAGGGGCATGTGCCCACCACCCGGCATCAAAGCAAACTCATGGTAGCAAACCTTTAAATTTAAGTAGTCGGCTTTCAGACTGGTGTAGAGAGGACGTCTTATTTGGCTCCAAACTGTGCCTCGAAGGAAGCAATAGGACATACAATGGACTTCCATGATAAACAACAAAGGGCTCTCACATCAGTGCCTCCTGTTAAGGTTAGCTATCAGGGCCCATACCAGAGGGAATATGGCAACAGAAAGAGCATAAAGATGGTTGTATATCTCACGGAACAGTTGGTGTCTCATAAGTGTTTCAATCAATCAATCAATCAATCAACCATTTGTAGAGCGTGCTACATACCTGTGAGGGTCTCAAGGCGCTGGGGAGGGGAGGGGGGCCTCTACTGATCGAACAGCGAGGTCTTGAGAAGTCTCCTGAAGGTCAGCAGGTCTTAGGTCTGTCGTAGGCTCGGTGTGAGGGAGTTCCAGGTCTTCGTGGCAAGGTGGGAGAAGGATCTCCCGCCAGTGGTTGTTCTTCGGATGCGCAGGACGGTGGCGAGTGCGAGGTCGGCGGAGCTGGCGGTTAGGGATGTAGAAGGAAAGTCATCTGTTGAGGTAGGCAGGGCCATTCTTGTGGAGTGCCTTGTGTGCGTCGATGAGGAGCTTGAAGGATATCCTCTTGTTGACGGGCAGCCAGTACAGGTTGCTCAGGTGGGGGGGTGATGTGGCCGTGGTGTGGAACATCAAGGATCAGTCGTGCTGAGGTGTTTTGGATGCGTTGCAGTCGTTTGATGAGCTTGGTCGGGGCTCCTGCGTAGAGGGCGTTTCCGTAGTCGAGTCTGCTGCTGATGAGGGCCTGGGTGACTGTTCTTTTTGTATCTGTCGGGATCCACCTGTAGATCTTGCGGAGCATTCAGAGGGTGTTGAAGCAGGAGGAGGAGACGGCGTTGACTTGCTTGGTCATGGAGAGCGTTGAGTCGAGGATAATTCCCAGGTTGCGTGCATGGTCGGTGGGTGTCGGGGCTGCCCTCAGTGCCGTCGGCCACCAGGAGTCGTCCCAGGCTGATGGGTTGGAGCTGAGGATGAGGACCTCCGTTTTGTCCGAGTTCAGCTTCAGTCGGCTGATTTTCATCCAGTCGGCGACAGCTTTCATTCCTTCATGGAGGTTGGCTTTGGCGGGGATGGGGTCCTTAGTGAGGGAGAGGATCAGTTGAGTGTCGTTGGTGTAGGAGATTATGTTGAGGTCGTGCTGTCGGGTGATGTGTGCGAGAGGCCCATGTAAATGTTGAACAATGTCATCATTGTATAGAGACAGGGAGAATATTACTTCTCCATCATCATCTTTCTCCTTAGGGGTTTCCCCTATTTTTCTTGATAAAACAGGCAGCTCCAATGGCATCAGCCTTCCCATTGACAATTACTTTCAGTTTGGCTGGGTAAAGCAGTGAATATGTAATCCTCTGAAGTGTGAGATGTATTTTCATGCCCATGAAGGCTTTTATTGCCTTTGTAACTGCTGTCATGAATTCTGGATACAGTGCTATTGATGATCCTTGCTACTGCAATCAACTCTTCTCCCTAGCTTGCCGGGGAGCCATACTACAGTCTCTGCTGTTCAATAATTTAGCAATGATCAGACGTGAAACTGTGAAGTTCAATAATATAGCAAATGATCAGACGTGAAACTACAACAGGAGGTAATTTTAGCGCTTGTAATCTTCTGCACCCTCTCCACAATGACAACCTCCGAGAAGTTTGAGTGTCCCTTGAATTTGGAAAGTGACATCACCATAAACTGTTCCAGCTTACCCATTTTGTGAAGTCTGGCAGGACCAGGGCTCCAATGTTACATCTCCTAGAGAATGATTCCAGGTCTTTGATTTTTAACTCTGACCTCTGTTAGTTCTTTCGCAGAGCCGTGAATACTCTCACCTGTAGCTGTGGATTTATCCACTATTTCAGATACTGTCATTGAGTCTCTGTGTTAGCCAGCCCACTCGCATGGTGAGGGCATCTATTCTGCCCTCAATTAATTTGACTTTGCTCCTTATATCCAACAAGATGCACTTAATGTACATTTCATCGACCTCTGCCTCATCCTTCCAACAGTGGTCTGAAGTTTGCAAGATATTTGCTCATGTACGAAGTGGTGGCATCAGAGCTCCACGCAATCTGTGCTGCCATTTTGGCAGGCAATCAGCCACGCCCCAAACGGCCTCATGTTCTAGCTGATATAATCATATGCTAGTGGTGAGGAAAGGTGACTTTGGAACATAAGAGGAAGATGTACTACCACAGATGTACCTTCAATTGTAGATTATAGCACTTAGACTATTTAAAGGAAGCAAACCGAGAATACAACACCCAGAAAGCATTAAGTTGGCACTGGAAACTCTCATGCTGGAAACAGTTTCCATTATGACATGAGGTGAGACAACCACCATATTAAGGGGTAACTTTCTTCAGTGTTTTGGTTGTGTATCTCTCTTTCAGTGGGTAAATGGATAATATAGCACCTGGAGTGGAAATCACCATGCAAATGAAAGAAAATTAGCATGCATTCCTCTTCAGACATAGCAGAGGATAGGAGGTGCAGCATTTCTGATTCCTAGAATATACAGTAGTTGCTAGATTAGTGTGATTAATGTATCACTATTGATTAATATAGTCTGTTATTTCTCAGCAAATGGCAAGTACCCCATAACTCTAGGAAGTTCCACTATTCTAGCTGTGGTGAAAAAGGTCAAACCATTTGACGACAAATATCATACACTCCGTAATGGAAACCATGGCACAGATTTACCAAGCTTCGTACAGTGCAGTCCTGTGTGAATTTCTACAGCCATGTGTTGCACAAAGTGAAAGAAAATTGTGCATCCTCATATTTATGCAGTCTCGTGCTTATGATGTCATCAAGGGCACTTGCTCTAAATTGGCAGTTTAAGCACTAAGTGTTAGAAATGGGGGTCTCTAATTGGCAGGGGTAGGTACCACTGTCCAAATAGGGACCCTTGCTTCTAGTCAGGGTAAGGAGGAAACCGTCTGAGATAACCCCTGCTCACCCTCTAGGTAGTTTGGCATGAGCAATCTAGGCTATCCAGAGGCAATGTGTAAAGTATTTGTACCAACACTCACAGTAACAAAGTGAAAACACCACAAACTGACTCCACAACAGTTTAGAAAAATAAAGGTATTTAGTCTAAACTACACAAGACCAAAACGACAAAAATCCAACATACACAGTTCAAGAATATGGTTTCAAAAGAGTTCTTAAGGTTGCGATAAAATTCTTTAGGTTGCAATAAAATAATCCACAGTTATGTGAAAAGTTCACAGTTGCGTCACGTTTAGCTCACAGTACCTTTAGTTGCGACAAAGTTGCAGAAGCTGGTGCGGTGGAAAACAAGCGATACGTTGCTCCTGAGACCCTGGGGAGGCGATGCGACAGCCCCGCTGCAGCAGCAGGCGTGTTGCGACGAATTCGGTCTGTATGGAGAGGAAGCCCACTTGTATGGATTCCGGTGCGTAGGTTCCGTAGGAAGTTTGCTCTCGCAAAGGCACGATGCGAAGATCTTTGGAGTTGCGATGATCTCCGGGGCGACGATGTGCAGACCAGCGGTGATCTTCTCTCTTGCAGCTCCTCGATGCGATGGCTTCGGCGATGACTCTCACAGCGACGTGATGCGGTCCGCAAGCAGGCGGTGCGGCGATCTCATCCAGCGACGACAGGCTTTGCGACGACACTCGCAGCAATGTTAGGCTTCCCGCACCGATGGGGTGCGTCCCGCAAGAGAAGGATGCAATGCCTCTGACAGCAGCAACAGGCGCTGCGACGATCTCGACCTTCGTAGCGGCTGGAATTTCCTCGCACTGTCGGGGATGCGCTCCGCAGCGAGCAATGCGATAACTTTTCTGTAGCAAAGTTTCTCAAGCTAAGTTTCCAGCTTCCCAACACAGGTACAACTTCCAGATGCACCACACAGGGGTCAAGCACTCCAGGAAGGACAGAACTCTCTCAGTAGAGCTCAGGGGAAGCTGGGGGTGAAGTCCTTTGTACCTGGGACTTCAGAACAGGGAGCCAGCTCTTCTCAGGCCCTTGGAGATTCCTTCAAGCAAGGGGACACAGCACAAAGCAAAGTCCTTCCCCTCTCCTTGGCAGCAAAGCAACAGCAGGGCAATCCAGCAGAGCAACAGCCGGACAATCTTCCTTCTTCAGTTTCAGCTTTCTCCTTGGCAGAGGTTCCTTCTTGATTCCAGGATGATCTAATTTTCTGTTGTCAGGCGTCCTGTACTTATACCCCTAAAAGTCTTTGTTCTCTTAGTGCAAGTGGGCCCTGAGCCCGGTCTGAACCAGTTCTGGGTGTTCCTTCAGCACTTTGTTTTCCTGGCTTCTCCTTTCCTTTCAGAGTGAGGGGCAGGGTCGTCAGCTGCCCAGCAGGAGGTGGAGCCAGCATTGTGGAAGGCAGGCACAGCCCTATTCAGGCCCAGGTGCTATCTTCTCCCACCACTCAAGTTGCAAATGCAGTCATTCAGCCTAGGGCTGACTCAGCCAGCCTCCTGGGGAATCCCCAGCCCCTGTCACTCTCAAACCAGACAGTCAATACACAAACAGGCCAAGGCACACAGGAAGGTCACACAAGAGAACAGCAACTTTCTAAAAGTGCTGTTCTCAAACACAGGATTCAAAAACAACCTTTCCTAAAAAATGTGTTATTAAATTCTGAGTTCAGGGATACTAGACTCTTATGTCCTATCTTGTTCCTATGGGAAGAAATGCGGGTAGCCACTGAAGCCAGCATCCCCCATGTTCACCTATGGAGCAAGATAGCCTTACAATAGTGAAAAAGTGTGGCTCAATGGTTAGAGCGGCAGACCCTGATGCAGACGTCTAGCCCGGGACCATGGTTCAATTCCCGCCTCGGCGGGTCTTGTGCTAAATTTCCTCGGACCTGATAATTCTCGCATCGGTGCCTATTCTAATCATGGGTCCCACTCTGCAACTCTGGGCAATAGCTTGCTTAATCTCCACAACGTCCCCAACAACGCTAGGATGCCTGGCTTCACCTTGGGGGTGCCCAGGAGTGGGCACTTCACAGGGAAAAGCCTGGAAGGGTTCCACAGCGGTATGCGTACAAGCGCCGAGATACCCTCATGGGTCGATTCGTGCGCTATACAAGTACTACTACATTTACTACGACTACTACAAAAAACAAAAAAGGCTGTAATTCACTACCAGAGCATGTCACCTGCACCAGTACATGCTCTACCTTTCACTTACACTGCACCCTGCCCAGGGGGGTACCTTGGGCCTTCCATAGGGGTGACCAATGTGCACAAAAAGGGAAGGGTTAGGCCTGGTCAGTGGGGACACTGACCAGGAGGACATGGCAGTTCACAGACTGCACACAGGCACTGCGGTGGCAGGCCTGAGACACCATTTTAGGGCTACTCATGTGGGTGGCACAATCAGTACTGCAGGCCCACTAGTAGCATTTGTCATCACCAGCCCTGGCACACCCAGTGCACTTTACTAGGAACTTCATGGTGATACAACTATGCCAATCATGTATATCCAATCATAATAACAATTTACATAGGGAGCACTTACACTCTGGCACTGATCAGCAGTGGCAGGGTGTCCAAAGCATCTAAACCAGCAAAAACGAAATCCAGCACAGCATCAAAAATACAGGAGGTAGAGGCAAAAAGATAGGGGAAAACCACGCCAAAGATGCCAGGTCTAACATGTGTCCCCTCCAGCTGAAAGTGGGGAGAACTACCCACCCTCTTGCGAGTCCTCTTCACTAAGGCGGAAAAATCTGGACAGACCATCAGCATTGGCGTGTTCTGTACCAGGGCGGTGTTCCACCGTAAAGTCCATTCCCGGTAGGGAGATGGACCACCTCAACAGTTTTGGGTTCTCACCCCTCATCTGCATTAACCATCTGAGGGGCCTGTGGTCTGTCTGAACACGGAAGTGGGTCCCAAACAGGTATGGGCCTCAGCTTCTTCAGAGCCCAGACCACAGCAAAAGCTTCCCTTTCAATCGCACTCCACCTCTGTTCCCTGGGGAGTAGCCTCCTACTAATGAAAGCTACTGGCTGGTCTCCACCATCCTCAGTGACCTGTGAGAGTACTGCTCCCACACCATGCTCTGAAGCGTCTGTCTGCTCTATGAACTCACTGGAAAAGCCAGGTGCCTTGAGCACCGTCTTCAGGGCATCAAAAGCAGTTTGGCAGGCTTCGGTCCAGTTCACTCTTCTGGGCTGCTTCTTAGAAGTCAGTTCTGTCAAGGGGGCAAGGATGGCGCTATATCCTTTGACAAACCGTCTGTAATACCCGGTGGGACCTAAGAAGGCTCTCACCTCTGTTTGGGTCTTGGGGGGCTCCCAAGCCAGAATGGTATCAATCTTTGCCTGTAGGAGCGCCACCTGGCCGCTCCCCACCTGGTGTCCCAAATACACCACAGACCCCTGCCCTATCTGGCACTTGCTGGCCTTGATAGTGAGGCCTACCCTTTGCAGAGCCTTCAACACTTCACAGAGGTGTTGCAAGTGTTCCTCCCACGTGGAGCTGAACGCAGCAATGTCATCCAGGTATGTGGCACTGAATTCCTCCAGCCCGGTCAGTACCTGGTTAACCAGTCTCTGGAAGGTGGCTGGGGCATTCTTCAACCCAAAGGGCATGACTCGGAACTGGAAGTGCCCCTCTGGCATTGAGAATGCAGACCTCTCTTTGGCCCCATCAGTTAAGGCAATCTGCCAGTACCCAGATGTTAGATCAAACATACTGAGGTACTGGGCAGCTCCCAACCGATCCATAAGCTCATCAGCTCTGGGGATGGGGTGTGCATCAGTTTTCGTGACTTCATTGAGCCCACGGTAGTCCACGCAAAACCTGAGTTCTGGAGTGGCAGCGGGCGCAGCAGCTTTTGGTACTAAGACCACTGGGCTAGCCCAGGGGCTGCTGGAGGGCTCAATCACCCCTAGCGCCAACATCTTGGAAACCTCTTCCTTGATGCTGGCCCTAACCTTGTCAGCTAACCTGTAAAATTTCTGTTTCACAGGTAAACTATCTCCAGTGTCCACATCATGGATGCACCAATTGGTGATATCTGGGGTCAGGGAGAACATGGGGGCAAACTGACCCAGCACTTGGCGACAGTCCCTCTGCTATTCTGGGGTCGGGGTGGGCGAGAGAACCACACCATCCACTGACCCGTCTTGCTCCTTAGCTGCCAGGAGGTCAGGTAGAGGATCACTATGCTCTTCCCCTCCAGCATCTGTTGCCAGGAGCATTGTCATCTCAGACCTCTCAAAGTGTGGTTTGAGGCGGTTCACATGCAAGACTCTCAGTGGTTGCCTGGGGGTTCTCAAGTTAACCAGGTTGGTTACTTCACTCTTCCTTTCCACCACCTCGTAAGGCCCAGTCCACTTGTCCTGGAGCGCACAAGGCTCCTCTGGCGCCATTACCCACACTTTCTGCCCAGGTTGAAATTCAACCAGAGTGGTATTCTGGTCGTACCATCTTTTCATTTCTTCCTGGCTAGCTTCAAGGTTCTACTGAGCGAGCTTCCTGAAGCGTTGTGTCTGGTTGCGGATGGCCAACACATAGCTGAACACATCCTGGGGGGTTTTCCCACTGGATTTCTCCCACCCCTCCTTCACCAGTGCGAGAGGTCCTCTAACAGGGTGGCCATACAGGAGTTCAAAGGGACTAAACCTCAAGGACTTCTGTGGCACCTCCCTGTAGGCAAACAACAGGCATGGTAACAAGACGTCCCATTTCCGTCTCATGGGTTCTTCCAGGCCCATGATCATGCCCTTCAGGGTGCCGTTGAACCTTTCAACCAACCCATTTCCTTGAGGGTGGTGAGGAGTTGTGAACTTATAAGTTACCCCACACTCCTCCCACAGAGACTTCATGTACCTAGAGATGAAGTTGGTACCCCGGTCGGAGACCACCTCTCTGGGGAACCCCACACGGGAAAATATCCCCATCAATGCACGGCCCACCACGGGTGCTGTGATTGTCCTGAGAGGGACTGCTTCCGAGTACCTGGAGGCATGGTCCACCAAGACCAGGATGAACCTGTTGCCTAAGGCTGTCTTGGGGTCCAGGGGCCCCACGATGTCAATGCCCACCTGCTCGAAGAGGGTGCTCACCACAGGAAAGGGTTGGAGGGGTGCCTTGCACTTCATTCCAGTCTTACCACTGGCCTGACATGTTTGGCAAGACCTACAGAAGGAACCAACGTGCTTCCTCATCTGGGGCCAGTGGAAGTGGGTGACAAGCCGGTTTAGGGTCTTGTCTTGCCCCAGATGTCCTGCGAGAGGCACGTCATGAGCCAGATCCATTAGGAAGTCCCTGAAGCGCACGGGTACCACCAGCACAGGGGCTGCACCGGGCTCAGCAAACTTAGGCTCGCTATAAAACAAGTCATCTTCCCAGTAAATGAAGTGATCTCTGGCCGCTCCACCTGCTGCCTGGTCTGCAGCCTGTTGCCGCATACCCACGAGAGAAGGGCACTCTTTCTGTTCTTTGCAGAACTCCTCCCTGGGAGGCCCACCTTCTTGCTGCCAATGGGTCAGCTCAGGGAGGTCGCCCAGTTCGGCCACCTGTTCCCCTGTAGGTTCTAGGGCATCCCCCTCAGGGTCTACCTCCTCCTGGACCGTGGGAACGGCTGGGGCTGGTGTTGAGCGCCCTCTGCCCCTTCCTCTCCTGGCAGGTCTCTGGGCCACTGTTTCAGGCTCCAGTTATGCTGAATCACCCCTACTGGCTGCCATGGCACGCGTGGTCACACAGATCCACGCAGGCAACCCTAACATCTCCAAGTGAGTTCGGTGTTCTACATCCTTCCATGGAGAACTCTCCAGGTCATTACCTAGCAGACAGGCTACAGACACGGCATCACTGACAACAACTACCAAAAGACCAGAGACTCCCCCCACACAAAGGGAACACGTACCACTTTGCAGAGGTGCACTGAACTGTCAGCTGCTATTACGGGGCGGAGTACATTGGGGAGACACTGCTCTTCAGACACCCACTGACACCTCACGGATGTCACGCTGGCCCCTGTGTCTCTCAGAGCCTCTATCTCCCTCCCATTTATGGCCACCTTCTGCCCATATTTCTTAGTGTTCATGGGTAGTAAGGTTTACTGGACCATCTCTTGGTCTCCTAAAGAGACAAGGGATATAACTGCTAGCCCCACCTCCCCACTAGAAACCAAATCCCTTCCCAAAGCTACACTTGCTAACCCTGGGGCTGGAGCACCAGTGGGTGCTGGGGGTCGCTTGGGGCACCGGTTGATAATATGTCCCACCTGAGTGCAGTGAAAGCAGGTAGGGGACGTCTGTTGTCCCTGGGGTCTCTGTAGTCCCGCCTACCCCTAGGGGGCCATGGCAGTCTAGGTCTGGGGGGGTTGGGATTCCGTCTCCTGGGAACTATTTTGGGGCCCTGGTGTGGACTCCTTTTGATTGCCCTTGTCCCCCCCACTCTTCTGCTGGGGACCCTGCCCACCATTGGTTGTGGTACCCACAATTCCTCTGTGGACCCTGGTACTGGTCCAGTGGTCCGCCTCCTTAGCAAGCTCAATGGGGTCTGTCAGCTTGCTGTCTAAAAGATGCTGGTGCAGCTCTGGAACACAAAGACTACTCAAGTGCTCCCAACCGATTAAATGCAACAACCCCTTAAAATCAGTTACTTTGCTGCCCTTCATCCAACCTTCCAGTGCACGCGAGTACAAATTCACACACTCCATCCAAGCCTCAGATTCTTTCTGCTTAGAATTTCTAAACTGCAGTCTGTACTGCTCTGGAGTAAGTCCATACCTGAGACATGAGGCCTCCTTCATATTGGAGTAGGTCATGGCACCTGCTAATTCTAAGTGCTCTAGAGCACTCCTCCCAGAAGCCTCAAAATGTTTCCACAGGCCCGCCCCCCAATACTGTTCAGGCACACCATTCATCCTCAATGCAATCTCATAGGAAGTAAACCAGGCATACATATCCTCACTCCTATTGCAATTCTGTACCAGATCCTTGGGAATATATACTTTACCCCCATGAACTGGCTGCGCGCTGCCACCATTTGAACTGGCATCCACCTCCTTGGCTTTAAGATCCAGTTCTCTCATACTCAAATCATGAGCCAAAAGCAAATTCTTCTCCTCCAAGGCACGGGAATTTTTGCTCTCCTCCGCCGCCTTTTCTACCTCCAATTGCTTCATTTTCATGACTTCCAGGTCATATTCTCTTATTCTCTGATTTTCTTGCAACTCTTCTTGGGTGAAGCCCCTACCGGAATGGTTGCTGCCAGCCCCTGAGCCTACTCTGCCCTCGGGCAGATCTGTTGTTTGAAAACCATTCCCTGTATTCACATCATCATTTCCCTCTTGTGCCTCCCAATGGGCCTTCAAGATTCTCTGCAGCACCTCCTTCCTGTATGCGGTCTTTATGGGGCACTCAAACTCATGGCAGAATTTCCTAAGGTCATCAACTTTTTAGGAATACAAATCCTCAATGACAAATTCCAACTCTACTTCTGCCTCCTTACTGGGTGCCTTTCATTTTGTAGACATGATGCTTTGAAGAGTTACTCAATAATAGCATCAAAAAATCAAAACCAGTAGTATGCGGTGGCGTAGTGGTCTGCACTCACTAGTGATGTACACCAATCACTGTGGGTCTAGTACAAATACAAGTTAAAATCCCCACCGCTGACCAACAATGTTAGAAATGGGGGTCTCTGGTTGGCAGGGGTAGGTACCACTGTCCAAATAGGGACCCTTGCTTCTAGTCAGGGTAAGGAGGAAACCCTCTGAGATAACCCCTGCTCACCCTCTAGGTAGCTTGGCACGAGCAGTCTAGGCTAACCAGAGGCAATGTGTAAAGTATTTGTACCAACACTCACATTAACACAGTGAAAACACCACAAACTGACTCCGCAACAGTTTAGAAAAATAAAGGTATTTAATCTAAACTACACAAGACCAAAATGACAAAAATCCAACATACACAGTTCAAGAATATGGTTTCAAAAGAGTTATTAAGGTTGCGATAAAACTCTTTAGGTTGCGATAAAATAATCCACAGTTACGTGAAAAGTTCACAGTTGCGTCACGTTTAGCTCACAGTACCTTTAGTTGAGACAAAGTTCCAAAAGCAGAAGCTGGTGCGGTGGAAAACAAGCTCCTGAGACCCTGGGGAGGCGATGCGACAGTCCCGCTGCAGCAGCGGGCGTGTTGCGACGAATCCGGTCTGTATGGGGAGGAAGGCCACGTGTATGGATTCCGGTGCGTAGGTTCCGTAGGAAGTTTGCTCTCGCAAAGGCACGATGCGACGATCTTTGGAGTTGCGACGATCTCCGGGGCGACGATGCGTGGTCCAGCGGTGATCTTCTCTCTCGCAGCTCCTCGATGCGATGGCTTCGGCGATGACTCTCGCAGCGACGGGATGCAGTCCGCAAGCAGGCGGTGCGGCGATCTCATCCAGCGACGACAGGCTCTGCGACGACACTCGCAGCGATGTTAGGCTTCCCGCACTGATCGGGTGCGTCCCGCAAGCGAAGGATGCGACAGCTCTGACAGCGGCAACAGGCGCTGCGATGATCTCGACCTTCATAGCGGCGGGAATTTCCTCGCACTGTCGGGTATGCGCTCCACAGCGAGCGATGCGATAACTTTTCTGTAACAAAGTCTCTCAAGCTTAGTTTCCAGCTTCCCAACACAGGTACAACTTCCAGAGGCACCACACAGGGGTCAAGCACTCCAGGAAGGACAGGACTCTCTCAGGAGAGCTCAGGGGAAGCTGGGGGTGAAGTCCTTTTGTTCCTGGGACTTCAGAACAGGGAGCCAGCTCTTCTCAGGCCCTTGGAGATTCCTTCAAGCAAGGGGACACAGCACAAAGCAAAGTCCTTCCCCTCTCCTTGGCAGCAAAGCAACAGCAGGGCAATCCAGCAGAGCAACAGCTGGACAATCTTCCTTCTTCAGTTTCAGCTTTCTCCTTGGCAGAGGTTCCTTCTTGATTCCAGGATGATCTAATTTTCTGTTGTCAGGCGTCCTGTACTTATACCCCTAAAAGTCTTTGTTCTCTTAGTGCAAGTGGGCCCTGAGCCCGATCTGAACCAGTTCTGGGTGTTCCTTCAGCACTTTGTTTTCCTGGCTTCTCCTTTCCTTTCAGAGTGAGGGGCAGGGTCGTCAGCCGCCCAGCAGGAGGTGGAGCCAGCATTGTGGAAGGCAGGCACAGCCCTATTCAGGCCCAGGTGCTATCTCCTCCCACCACTCAAGTTGCAAATGCAGTCATTCAGCCTAGGGCTGACTCAGCCAGCCTCCTGGGGAATCCCCAGCCCCTGTCACCCTCAAACCAGACAGTCAATACACAAACAGGCCAAGGCACACAGGAAGGTCAGACAAGAGAACAGCAACTTTCTAAAAGTGCTGTTCTCAAACACAGGATTCAAAAACAATCTTTCCTAAAAGATGTGTTATTAAATTCTGAGTTCAGGGATACTAGACTCTTGTGTCCTATCTTGTTCCTATGGGAAGAAATGCTTGTAACCACTGTAGCCAGCATCCCCCATGTTAACCTATGGAGCAAGATAGCCTTACAATAGTGAAAAAACGAAAATGGCTGTAATTCACTACCAGAGCATGTCACCTGCACCAGTACATGCTCTACCTTTCACATACACTGCACCCTGCCCAGGGGGGTACCTTGGGCCTTCCATAAGGGTGAACAATGTGCACAAAAAGGGAAGGGTTAGGCCTGGTCAGTGGGGACACTGACCAGGAGGACATGGCAGTTCACAGACTGCACACAGGCACTGCGGTGGCAGGCCTGGGACACCATTTTAGGGCTACTCACGTGGGTGGCACAATCAGTGCTGCAGGCCCACTAGTAGCATTTGTCATCACCAGCCCTGGCACACCCAGTGCACTTTACTAGGGTCTTCATGGTGATACAACTATGCCAATCATGTATCTCCAATCATAATAACAATTTACATAGGGAGCACTTACACTCTGGCACTGATCAGCAGTGGCAGAGTGTCCAAAGCATCTAAACCAGCAAAAACGAAATCCAGCACAGCATCAAAAATACAGGAGGTAGAGGCAAAAAGATAGGGGGAAACCATGCCAAAGATGCCAGGTCTAACACTAAGCCATGCTGTAAATACGAGTGCGCAGTGTCTTGCTTGTGATTTTGTACACTGTTTGCATCTGGTATAATTTGCAGATAAGATTCCACGCAAAGTCAGGTTACACTATTTTAGCAGAATCCTAGGGGTATTTGCACTTTTTCAATTCCGTTAAACTCAATTTGCATAACGTAGCATAGGTTCGGGGAATTGCAATGCATTGATATTTGGCACTGCGTTTGAATCAACGTTTGGTACAAAGGTAGGTTTTCTGTGTGAAAGAAATATGTGCTTCAGTTTGCAATGGGTTTTGCCGACCATGCTATTAATAGTATTGCATTATATTGTTAATGTAATATTTTTATAATGCCTACTACCACTATTTGGATTGCCTAAGAGTTTGCCAACATGGATTGCATACTACACCGTTTAAGATGTGTGGTTGTAAGTGTGTAGTCTTTGATTTAATCCTGTGTGGGAAGTGTTATGACAAGTGTGAGGACCACTGAGATGTTGTTATCATGTAATGGGATTTAGCAGTGTGACGGATGAGAGACAGGCACGCAGTTTATGGTTTTCAGTAAGCTGGCAGATTTGAGCAGCTCTGCAGGTCCCTTTATGGTATTTATTATGTTCATAGTCCACTTAACTGGTTACTACTCTGGATTGTCCATTTTGAGATATTGTGTTCAAATTTAAGGTTCTCAGTAGGCATAGGTTAAAGGGAGAAATGGTGGAGTGATCTGCTGGGATGGACTTTGTTAATTTAATCCATGGCTGATTGTAATTGTGAGATGTCAAAAAGTGGTTGTAGCATGCATCTAGTTGAGACCTTCAGTGGTGGGCTAAATTAAAATCCTCCATTGGCAAACAGCATATGACAGATCTCTTGAGTTATTCAATGCCTATTCTGTTAGTGAGGGGTGATTTATTTTCTGTGCATTGTTCCCGTACTGAGTAATGGACAAGTACCTTAGCATTTTTGTCTTATGTGAATGTAAGAGTGTCAAGCAGCAAATGGGAAATATTATGCAGCCTATCGACTGCCCAACTACAGAGTGTTATGATAATGGATTATATATTGTATTTGTTTTGAAATTTCATTTATATAGCACATACTTCCTCATGCAAGGTGTTGTAGCACTTTACGCTGGGCAGTACACTGCACCGGAAGCAAGGCATAGTATTTTCTTTATTATTAGGATTATTCTTGCACACTTAAGGGAATCATGCCATGACTTACTGCAGACTCTATTTGGTATATCAAATTAATAACAGTTAGCTGTGATCTTTAGTGGGGGGTGGGTCTGTGAATTCATTTACTGGTTGGTGGTTTTAATAGAGGAAGTACAGAAGATTAGGTATTGTTAGAACAAAGGCTATGACTTTTAACACAGAGGTTGGGATCTTTGAAATGAGGTGTAGGTGAATTGTACAGAAACAGTATTAGGGTTTAAGGCAAAACATACATTTAAATTATAGTAAGGCATTCTCAAAGAGAGGATGTATGCGGAGATGGAAATTAGGGCGAATTTCTTTTTCAAAGAAAAAGGTGAATCGACCTTCAGGCGTTTTAAGTGAAGGTCAGTTTTTATGCAGTGTTTCTAGGAATATAGGGGCAGATTTACGAGCCCCTTGCGCCACTTTTGCGCCGCCGTTGCCTCACTTCTGTGACGCAGCGTAAACCATGCGCCACGTTGCACCCTATTTACCATGTGACGCATCTAGGGAGATGCATCATGTTGTAAAGTCCTGTGCCACATGAAACCTGCGTCAGGTTTCACGTGGGCGTTACGACACCGGGGGAGAGGTGCCTGAGTAAAATCTACAAGATTCCACTCAGTCACTTTTCCGACGCCACTGCATCAAAACCTTGCACCTGCTTGAAGCAGGCGTACGGCGTGACACTACAGGAACAAAAAATGTCTGTGGGTCTGAAAAATCAACTATACATCCTCTTCAGGACACAACTAAATCGTGAAGGAGAATATGCACCTGAGAAAACTAGAGGCACAACATGGTATCACCAGGGTATGAAAAGTACCCATCAGTTCCCGTTCGGTACCGCCCTTGTCATCATATGGGTTCTCCTCACACCAAGGAGAAAATGCTCGCAGCCACTAGATGTCAAGGTGGCTGCTGATAAACCATTGAGAATAGAATTTAGTAATATGGAGTACCAGACAAAGTGTGTGTTAGGGTAACTGATTTGCAGTGCGTGAATAAGTGAAAGTGAAAAATTTGTGAAGTGTATAAAATTGGAGAGAAGAGAGAAAAAGAGGATTTATTGATATCTCTCAAATCTTCCAAATTTTAAAAACAGTGCAAAAAATCAGCAGATTCACCAAATAACTGCTTTCCAAATTTATAGTCCACGTTGTGTATGGGCAGACCACGAGCACTGCTGGAGTTGTATCGCGCTTGAGGCACGACTCCAGCAATGCGCCACCCTTCCGACGGGAGATGCGTCACACATCTGTTTATCCTTGCCCCATGATGCGCCGCATTGTAAATGCGGTGTATCTGTGGTGGCGCAAGGGTAAACTTGCATGACGCATCTTATCTGGCGCATCTCTGCTGATTTGCAGGTATGCGCCAGTCATCATAAATCTGCCCCCTTGTGTCACTTTGCTCACCCACTCCCATCTCTGCCTCTTTACTCACCCTCATCTCTGCTCTAACTCTGGGCCTATCTAAGACTGGACAGTTACACTAAATGATGATTCCAAACAAACCCCAATGAAAGATATCACTGTGTAAAATGTATTTCTGACCATTCAATTCCATCCAAAAGGATTTATTTTACACATGGCAATCCAAACAGGCTTCCCAGCCCTAAAGGTCAATCAGGTTCAGTGCAGTGATCTTAAGCAAACAGATAGGTCTTGAGTTGGTTCCTAAAGCTGAGTAAATTATCATTCAGGCTATGAGTTAGAGGTAAGCCGTTCCACAAATTGGGGGGAAGATAGGCAAAAGAGTGCCCACCGCATCTGCCTTTTTTCACCCTGGGGGATGGAGAGAAGACTCAGGTTGCTAGCTCTTAGCTCTCTTTTGGGGCGGTAAGGCCTGACTAGATGATGAAAGGATACAATGCCCCTCCATGTGCCTCACGCGTTGAACCATGTAGAGTGCTTTAAACTGAATACTCTTGATTATGGGCAGCCAATGTAGAGTGACATGTGCAGAGGATGCAGTTTTAAAATTCCTAAAAGGATGCGCCACAGCATTCTGTATAACCTGGAGTTTTTTGTAACAGAGGGTGGACTGCCCTAAGAGAGTTCCCATACTTAAGGCGGGAAAGTATTAGACTCTGAGCCACCATTCTCCAGACAGCAACTGGTAGCCAGATAAGCGTCTTCCTGAGGGCTCTTAAAATGCGGAAACAGCTGGATGCCAGCTCCTTGGCCTGAGCTACCATAATGAGTTTTTTGTCCAGTATGACCTCCAAGCTTTTTACAACTCGATTGGACTGGTGGTCTCCCAAGGATGAGGGCCAGCTTAGCTGGTTTCAAAGTAACGGGCTGTTACCGACCACCAGAACCTCAGTTTAATCGTCATTTAAGCGTAAGGCCTTGGCAGCCATCCAATCAGTGATTTGCTTTAAGCAGGAGTTAAGCTGCTGTGAAATAAGTCTTGTTTTGGAAGTGAGGGAGACAATGATCTGTGTATCGTCCACATAAGGCATCCTAGCAAAACCTAAAGAGCAAATGATGTCTGACAGTGGACGAAGGCAAACATTAAAAAGTGTCAGGCTCAAGGAAGAGCCCTGGGGAACACCATATTTTAGGTGATAGGTGGCATAAATCAATGGCCCCTCACTAGCTTCAAAGCTTCTGTTATTTAGAAAAGACGAGAGCCATTCTAGTGCACTGTGATCCCGACCTCTTCTAATCTGCACAGTAGGGTTGGGATGGAGACCTTGTCAAATGCTGCACAAAGTTATGGCAGAATAAGAGCAGCTGAACCACCTAGGTCAAGGACCTTTTTTAGCTCCTCCATAGCACGCAGGAATGTTGTTTCTGTATTACACCCTCTCTGGAAACGAGTTTGGGTAGGGTGTAGGATGTTATGAGATTCCAGAAATATCTACAGGTGGTTATTTATTGTTTTTTCAAGACTTTTGTTAATTCTAGGAAGGAGATAGATAGGCCTATAACTTCCGACTAACTCTGGTTCCAAAGAAGGTTTATTTAGCAAAGACTTAAAGATCGCATGCTTCCATGCAGCTGACCATTATTTTTTTTTTTAGAGTTTTATATAGCGCAATTTTGACCCGAAGATATCAGGTATCAGAGCGCTTTACATGAGCAACAGTTTCATTACAGATGGACACATTCATTTTTGTTAGGCACGGGAAAATGAAGTGATTTACCCAGAATCACAGGATGGCGAGCATCCCTGCTGCACTGGCGTAATGAAAAGAGAGGGGGCCTCCCTGCACGGTATGGTGAGGGGCCCCCTCCGAGCTCAATCAGGAGCTTTCCGGCCAGAGTGCAGTGCTGAGGGGGCCCCTTGGAGCTTGAGGCCCCCCCGCACCGCGGGGGCTGCAGGGGCCTGTGTTACGCCCCTGCCCTGCTGACATTCGAACCCGGTTCCCCCGCTTCGAGGTTGAACGCTCAAGCCTTAAGGCTACATTCTCTACCCTCTGCACATTGCGGCTATAGGTCAGTAAGTACTGCAAGAATGACATCCCCCCCCCTTCAACAGTATATCTGGGGTTGCCGGATCCAATGGAGGGCTTGATTTCACAGTTTCTGCTATGTTTAGGATTTCCTCCCTGATAATCTGTGGTAATGAGGAAAGTTCTCCCTTTGACCTGTCACTGAGATCTTCCTATTAGTCGTGTTCTTGTGATCTGATACCCCAACAAGCGTGTCGTAAATGAGTCTTTCTATCCCAAGAAAGTAATTGGCTAATAACTCACAAGGGGACTCAGAGGGAGGAGCGCCTGTGATAGGTTAAAAAAATTAATCAACAATTTGGAAAGTTCCTTCGAAAACTTAGAGGAGTTCTCAATCCTTGCAGCAATCAGCAAAGATTCATTTTATGTTTTAGTAGATGAGAACTAAAATGTTTCTTAATTAAGATTATTTTTAGCAAAAGTGCTGTATCTGTTTATTCATACAAAGGTGTTTAAACTCTTGGGGACCTATTCACAAACTGAAGTTTGTGGTATGTTTAGCAGTACCACAATAGTACTACTATCGTACTACCACATGCAATTCACTAACCTACGTGCAGAGGACCCTGCGTCTGCCTCCCTCACTTTTATGTGCCGAGATCTCCATCCCAATTGCATAGATATCTGAACACATCCCCTTATATTTTAGTAGTAGATGTGGGAGGGACAGAGGGATAGGTTGGAAAATAGTCAATCCCTACTGCTGAAGGGGAGGGTTTTGGAAGGAGTATGGAGGGGTAAAGGGAGAGCTGGCATGGGGTTTAGGGAGGGACATCAACCTACCCACAATAGAGAAAGCACATTCCTATTTACAAACTGCATTTCGAAAGTTACTACAGCAAAAAAAGAACCAGAAACAGTTACAAATGAACTCCAGCTCAGAGCTGGAGTAAGTCCAGTACAGTTCATAGCCACTCACAGGTACTGCCATTGAAAAGGATGTAGGTAAATAAAAAAAAAAACATCCGAAGTGTCCAAATAAATGAATTTACTTAAACTTAAAAAATATATATACATACATTTGTTTTAATGTTCCAATATAAAATATAAACTATAAATAATGTTATTTAAAATTCGATTAAAATAATTTAAATTAATTCTATACTTTGCTTTGGTAACTTTTAATAGATAATAAATAAATGTTAACATTTCACTTTAAAGAATGTTATTTTTTATCTTTAAAAACTATTGTTATTTGATGTATTGTTAAATAATTAACACTTTTAATTTAAAATTTGGTTAATAGTTCTGTACAATTATTTGCAAATTATTCTACATAATATATATATATGTGGGTATATATATATTTAATATATATATATATATATATATATATATATATATATATATATATATATATATATATATATATATATATATATATATATATATATAATATATATATATATATAAAAACACACAATTATTTTATGTAAACATTTAACTTACAAAAATGTAGAATATTTCATTGTGAACTACAATTAACTTTTACATTTATCTATAGTTTACCATAGTGAGATCTCTGCCCTGATTGTGGATCATGAGATTTGGTCTTAAGTCTGTACTAACAGTAGTCTTACAGTCCTACATAATGTGTCTTTTGCCCCGTCTCACGGTGTGGGTTTACTCTCATAAACGGTGAATAGCCAAAAGAAGTAAACTTACACAAAACAGTGAGAGTAAACTTACACATGTACATTTATTCTGATGTAAGTTTACCTTTGTGAATAGGCCCCTTTAATAACACAAGTATTATTTAGTGTTTTTAGAGCAAGGATTACCTATGTTTGGCCCACAATACATATTTGTAATCAATCAAAACGTAATTATAAAATAGTAAAAAGAGCTGAATACAGATGTGCAATGGAAATTGTAATAGATTTCCTCTTAATGTAACAGAACTGGCATGAGATATTGGAAACTGACAGGAGAAGTAGTTACCCGAGCATTGTGTTTGTGTGTTATTTAAATACAAGTGGCAGCAGTGTAAGTACCTCTGAGTACACCTGAAAGAAATGGTGCCTTGTAATCATTGTTTCAGCAATTGACAGCTCTTTGCACAGCAGCAGCACATTCTCTGCTGATTAGAATAATACACATGCTTAAACACCAGCTGGATAATAGAGGGATAATTGAAACACAGTGTAAAACTCTGATTTGTAGGCCCGGTAGTAGGGCCCTTCTGTTTTTCATACAATGCTGCACTCTCCTGCTTGCCGCTTGAAAAATTAAAAATAAGTATTGTTTCCAAACATGTCTGACTACGGTGTTTAGAAGTGGGCCTCATATGTTTCATATTCTAAAATCCATTTAATTAAACTGTAAGTGTTTATGAATGCGATATCAAACACGTCCCCCAGTTTGGAAGTCGGGTAGGGTTAGATGAGCTGGGGGGAGTCTGCTGCCAATCATACATGAAAACACTTTATTTATTTTAAATAGTACATTAAGTGAGAAGTACTGACATGTTTAAATGGTCACACACTCCAGTTGCAAAACATTATTTAAGAATGTGGTGCAAGGTAAATTACAAGCAGCATTATAGCTTCATTATGCAGTGCATTCCAATATACCTTAATAGAATTTCCCACCGATACATTCACTGTACCCAGATTCATTCAGAGGGCCCGATCCATAAACCTAACTTTAAAAGGTTTACAAGAGCAAATGTCAGGTTTGGGGCTGCTAGGCATTCTCAGTAGCTGACATAGCAGCAAGGATGTTCTCAATATTCAGAAGCTGGATAATGTTGAGCGGATTGCCGGCTATATAGAGGCTGGGGCAGAGTGTTAAGGTTCACTAGGTGATGAAAGCACGTAGGCGTTCATTTAGACTTCAGTTGGCTGGCATCTCAGTGGGTGAACAGATGAAAGCAGTGCCACCCTACTGCTGTCCACTCGTTCATTGGACATTTTTGCAAACGTGTATCCCGCATCCTTGGAAGGAACGTCTTCACCAAAATATGGTGGCAGGTCCACCTTGCTTGACATGGTAGAATTGGGGATCCGCTGTCACCAGTGCTTAACTTGAGCCTGTGGTTTCCGGTGCTCAGCTACGGCACTTAATCATCAACACCATAGTTTTTCATGAGCACCAGTTAAGGACCCATTCATTTATGGTAGGCACAGGAAGATTAAGTGATTTGCCCAGAATCACAGGTTGTTGAGCCGACGCTCAGTATGGTCGAAATACATTTCACTTGAAAGAAACTCCTCAGACTTGTCCAACTTGTCTCATTATCAGCTTCTGTTTATTTACTATGAATATCATTAAGATACTGTATACCTAATGTGTGCACGGGACTTGTGTTCTTTTTATTGGGTGAGCCCTTGTCACTCGCTGCAGAGGTTTAGGGGTCTCCTCTGACCTGTAGCACTGCCATACTGTTATAATCTCTGTTATTATCTACATACCGCAAAAAGCCTAGGCGCCAATTTTTCCTGCATACTCAGAAACCCTACACAGAACCCACGGCATTGCCTCCATAATGGCCCAGTTGATCTTATAGCCAGAAAAGTGGGCAAAGAAGTCTACAAGGTCCATAAGAGCTGGAATCAACACTCCCGGATTGGCCACTGTCAAGGGGATATAATCTGCATAGAGAAGGAGTTTTTTAATTCTGCTGCCCTTGTTTAAATCCCCGAAATGTGTGCCAAAGATCTAATGGCAGCTGCCAGGGGGTCCAATGGCAGGAGGAAGAGGAGGATTGACCGGGTATTGGAGACCGGGTCGGAGAGGATTCCATTATAGTTGATTGGTGCTACAGGGGATTGATACAGACAATGAACCGTTTGGATAAACTTATGACCAATTTCGAATCTAGCAATAGTGCGGAAAAGGTAGGGCCATTCGACCTGGTCAAACGCATTCTCTGCATCAAGGGAAAGCAGCAGATTCTCATCCAGGGCCAACTTAGGAGATCATATCACATGCCCAGTGTACGAAGGTGATTTTGGGATGAGCGATACAGGACAAAACACGCCTTATTCTCATGTATCAGTGACCTGATCATCCGTCCCAATTTGGTGGTCAGGAACTGGTCCAGTATTTCCACATCACAGTTCAGAAGCGATATGGGGGGTGGGGGGGTTGATTGTTGCAGTGGAGGTGGTCTTTTCCCAGTTTCTGAATAAGGGGGATGTGCGCTCTATTGAATTCAGGACAGAGCGAGCCCATAGTCGTAGCATTCTGGAACATGGCAGTAAAGAGGGGGCCGATCAGGCCACAAGTAGCCCTGTAGAATTCTATGAGGAAACTGTCGTCCCTGGGTGCTTTGGCACGGCCAAGAATTTGATGGCCTCAGCAACTTCCTCCTCCAAAATGAGGAAGTCCAGGGCCTCCTAGTCACTGCCAGGAAGGGTGGAAAGTTGGAGAGCCGAAATGAAAGCCGTTTCCTGTGTGGTATCTGCTGGACTGTCTAAAGTGCTGTGTCAAATGTAGAAATTTCCTGCACAAAGTCCCCCATAAGTGCTTTGTCAAAAGTAGAAAATTCCTGCACGATGTCCAGCGGGTGAGTCAGGAGAGTCCCGACATCAGTCTGGAGGACTGGGATCGCCTTCTGCACTTACCGTAGTCTCAATTGCATCAGCGGTAGGAATCCTGCTATTTCACTGTGATCGTACGTGGTCTGTCGTATAGGGAACAGCGCCTTTTCCACTGCCAGCTTTTACATGCAGTTGAGTTCAAACTTTTTGTCATGAGGATTCGCAGGCCTTAAGGAGCGGAGCAGATTCAGTATTTCTCTAGAAGGGTTTAAACATCTTTCTCCAATGCAGTACTCTTATCAATAGCTTCAGAGCATGCAATACCAGCCTCCCTCATTAGCAGGCCACGCATGTATGCCTTCCCCGCTGCCCAGAGGAGATGTTTAGAGGTCGGCAGAGAAAGCAGGCTATAAACGGACTATAAAGGTTGGGGGCAGGAAGAGGTGGAACAAGAAGCAGTTGTAACTCTAGCGGGAAGGTGAATCTCAAGCTTATCAGCTGTGGGAAGAAAGACTAAAGAAACTGAGGGACATCCTGTGAGTCAGCCAATTAAGGGGCCCAAAAATATGAACATATTTCTGTGACTGTGATCCTACAGGTCCATCAGCTTCTTGTGGGTGTTGCAAAGTTCACTGCTTCAGGTTATGGTCTCCTTCACCCTTAGGTCAACGCCATCCACCTTGAGTTTTGTAGTGTCCATGCAGTGTCACAATTGTGTCTAATCACCTTTCAAGAGCTTAAGCTCCACATTTGTTTCTGTAGTGATTGAGGACTGTATATCCTTCAAGGAGCTCATGATAGACTCCAGGGTACTATTCAATGGGGTTGGGGACACAGTTTGGTGGTCTGAGTAGACTCCTCAAAGATCAATTGCTGTGTTACTTTGCCTGAAGCCATGTGTGCTCTGAGATGGGGGAGGCGAGAGAGGTGTTAGGACCCCAAAGTCCACTGGTAGCCTCACCAATATGCTCCACAGCTGAACTCTTGAGTGACAGAAGCACAGGCAAACCCCATGAGGCAACCTCAAGGAAACAGAAAAAACCCACGGAGAATAAGGGGCAAGGTAAGTGCAGAGGAGAGGACCCGTGAGAGAAACCATGGGGACTACCTACCTGGGTTGTCGCCGGTAGTATCCACAAAGCAGCCTCGAACAGCAGGAGAAGGGGGATCCAGGGAACAGTAGAGGGTTCAAAGATGGCAGTGACTCCAGGCAGGCGAGGCTGCGAAAGTGCCAGGCGGTGACTAACCAGGCATCACATCCCAGTTGCACCAGCAACGCACGTAAGTGGCAGATTTAGTTCCCCAAAGAGTCCCCCAGTGGCGGCTCACCAGGCTTGGCCCGCTTTCAGCACCACCTCAACAGATAAGACCAGGAGTGTCATGAATGGAGGATAAGTACCTGAGGCTGTGCAGTCTACAGGAAAGTTGCCAAATGTGATGGAGCGGGGTGTGGGAAAAAAATACAGGTCGAGATCCTTATTGCCTCCCGAGGTCTCACCCCATCGCTGCAGAAGGAGTCAGAAAGCCAGTTGAAGGTACTCAGGGGCTGCGGTTTGCTAGATCGTAAAACAGGCAGCACCACTCAGCCAAGGGCCAGGTGGCGGAGAGATATCATTTTGGGTGGCAGCTTGCCATAAAGAGTCTGTTGGCATCACAGCAGCACCTGGGCCAAGCAGGCAGTGAGCGGTTTAGGCAGAATTGCCCGGTCTGCCACCATGGTGGAGGGTGATGCGGCCTAGACCCTGCAGGTCATGTAGCTCCCTCTGCATCACAGAGAAGCCCTCAGATGTCTCAGCGGGGCGAGTAGAGGTCGGGAGGGTGACCTTACACACCAGGATGGGGAGGTAGGCAGGGAGATCCCCCTGGACCAAGGTAGTTCGCTGTATGGAGCGGGAGGCTTGTGAGCGGCACTCATGTTGCTGCAAGTTAACAAGTGATGGAGAAAAACTATATCAAGATATTTTCTGTTTAGCACTAAGAGCCCAGAAGGCATCTGTAACTTCAGGAATGAGTAACCTCATTTAACCCATGACTGACAAACAGGCAGTCACTGAACTCTACCTTACCTACTCAATACATGGCAGTACAGAGACTTTGCTCGAAATGGTACCTGCACCTCCTCATAAGAGGAGTGTTGTGGTGTCTAACAAAGATTGAGTCTTCAATCTCGAATGGGAAATTAGTTCAACAACAAGAGTTCATCGGTGTCAGAACTAGATAGCCATCAGAGTCACTCTGAGAAACCTGGTTGCTGTAATGCGCTAGAAGAGGTGCATTAACACATTCTCAAGTCTGCCGAATGGAAGTTCTGTTCTTTCGTAGAGTTGGTCCTGTGAAGGGGTTATAAGTAGGAATGGGTGCTTACCTGGTCCCTAGGGTGTTGGTCCCTTGATGACAGCTCAGGATTGCGTGATCAACCTACACATGAAAGAAGGACACGGGTTAGACAAGGAGGAGAGGGCATAGAAGGAGAAAGAAGTGGAAACTAAAAAAGGACTCGTCCCTACAAGAATAAGGTTTAGAGAGTAAGACAAAAAGCTGCAAGGACATGAAGAAAGGGAAGGAGGAACAAGGGGTAGACAGAGGCTGGATGGCGAAGAAAAACCGAATAATTGAGTCACCCAAACCAGAGAAGAGGTGAGGTAGTGAGGAGGAAGGTTGTGGCAAGCCTAGCGAGAGAGTTGGAAGAGAAGGACATGCCCGCAGATGCTGATTGAACGCAGGGACCTCGACTGCCAGGAGAGTGAAGAGGAGGACGTGTAGTCTGAGGATTGGTGGACAGGCCCTGTGGATGTGGATTCACCTGCCACAACCCAGGAGGATTGTGGCTAACCAGGTGGGTGACAGGGAGATAAACATTAGGCAGATAAGGGGACACCCGCAAGCTACTTTTTCTAATGTGTGTTGGGAATTTCTCTTATATCTAAGTTGCGTTACCCACTGTAATGTCTCACATTGTAAAGGGAAACCTGGATGGGACATGAAATGGGGTGTGTTGTGAACCCAATGGATATAAACCTTGGTGAGGGACACCAACCCGTCATTAGCCTGCAAATGTAAACCAGACAGATCACGTGCAACCCAGAAAGTAAGGTCCATATAGGATAGAAGCCACAGGTGAGCACTAGTGAAGGGATTGGTTTGCTTGACACCTCATGACAATAAACAAAGTAGTAAAAGAGAATTGACAGGAGCAGAGTGCATCCCGTACCACCCAGATTCATGGGGACGATTGACAGGGGGGGGGGGGTTGATGACTTGCCAGGCATTCTTTTTTTTTCAGAGGACACAGGTGGCCCCATATTACTGAACCTGGGAATAGAAGAACACAGACAAGCCATTACCAGATAGTCAACTTGCTTTCCCGGACATCCTGCTAAAACACACCCTCCTGACTTCCAAAGATTGGGTTTTTTTCTCTTTCTTTATAACCTCCATCCTAATGGGGTGCGTTTAGTCTCAACTTCAATTGAATTTGCTAATGAGTCAGACAAGCCTTCCAAGCCTTATTTCCACCCATTTCTTCCGCCACAGGTCCTCAACACACATCCACAGCAGATTCACTTTGTCTCCCCAGAACCAAACTATTTATTGAAATAAATGACTTAGATATTATTATATTCCCTGTAATTTTACAGTCATCTAACAGCAATTCCCCTTCCTCCTTGATGTAGAAACTGAGCAACAAGGAGAGGGACAACAGGTTATTAGAGGAAGGAACCAATTGCTTTCTATAAGGTCTATTATCCTGCCCTGGCTTTGATGAATGAGGCAAGAAAATGAAGGCTTTTGTGACATGAGATTTGCCTTCCAAACCAACAATCGAGATATAAACGCTGAAGTGGGGCAACAAATCGCAGTTAATGAAGATGAGGAAATTGCTAGAAAAATAACAACAAACTGAGCAAAGGGCCAGCATAACTGGTTGCTTATTGGCATCCTTTGTGCAATGCCCTTCACTCGAACAGTGAAGTTTCCCTCTCCCTTTTAAAGGGAGTGAAATGTCTTAGTTTGGTCAAATCCTTTTAAGAAATAAAAACAAAATTTCTGGACAGATACACCTTTCATATTATCCCATGCACCCAGAGTAGTACAGGAGACAAAATCAAAAATATCCATGATTTGTTTTGTGTCAATGGTCCAGAGAGAGTCCGCTGGAATCTTCATAACATTGGCCTAGTCAATAAACCATCATCATAAACACACACTGATGCATAATAATACACATGAAAGGCTTTTTATTAGCTCTCATCATCTGCCACTTATGGGTGAAACAGTTTAGCCTAACCTCTTTCTGTATCCTAATGACTGCAAATGTTTTTTCACCCCTGTGAAAGCATAAAACTATATCCAGTAGTTATATTATTAGTTTAGCTATTACTTTCTTTAGTAATCTTTTCTAGTCGCTAAGATTTCCTACATGAGCAACCCACCTCAAACATGGAGCCTCTTCTACATCTTGGCTCCTAAGGTTTGTAATGTCACATAAATCTTGCTCAGGAGAAACTGTTTACATATCAGCAACTGTAGGAAATTGGGTTTTTGATTGAAGTGGGTGAAGACTATTCTCAAGTAACAACCACAATCCCTGTCAGGGTGAATCACAAGTCACTGATTTAACTTGTGCCTAATCCTCTGGTAGCTTCGCACAAAAGCAGTGAGGCTGAAATGAGAGGAAATGTGTTAAGTGTTCATACAGCTAAAACAAACAGTGATACAGTTTAAACACTACTCAAGAAAAATCCCTGACCAATTTAGGAAAATAGAGTAAATTTTACTAAATAAGATGACACGAAAACAGCAAAAATCAAAATAGAACCGAAGAAATTAGTTTTGAGCGTTTTAGATGAAAATAGCGTCATGAAGTACAAAGCTCCTGTCACGGTTACCTGGTCGCCCGGGACTGGGGGAAAGTCACAAGTTCAGGCCGACCGCAATGGAGCAGGAGTTGGATGCAGTGACCAGGTTAGTTCCTCTAAAGGCTTACCTTCTCAAGTCCAGTGCGAAGGGTGCTGATTGTCATGGATGGTATCAGCCAGAACAAAGAGCAGATCCTGCTGTAGTTTTGCATTGGCAGTCGTTGCTGGCAGTCGATTTTTAGTGCGAAGCGGTCATTGCACAAGAAGCCCAAAACCTCTGTTTCTTCACCTTTTGTTCAGGAGGAGTTCACATTAATGCCCACCAAGGGTCCAGGACCTGGGGGGCACCTCTTGGGGATCACTACTCACTCCATTAAAAGCCGTCAGCAGGGCCCAGGCATGTCCACTTAGTGCTAGTCAGCGGCACAGTTGCAGGGAGGCCTCTGGAATCTTTTGTTTGTTGTCTCTCTCTGTAGCTCACACAGGAGGTCAGCCAACTGACCCTTGGTATCACTTTAGGTAACCTGGGTTGAAGGCAAGCAGGTCCGATTTTCCTTTTTAGTCAGCAAGACAGTCCCTCTTCGGAATCTTCTACAGGTCAAGGAGTGTTTTCATGAGAGGTTCTGAAGATGCCATGTTCATAATCAGTTCTGACCAGTTCTTACCCTTCCCTTGGTTGTGGCTACAAACTGTCAAGGGTGACAAAGGCAAGGGCAGGTTTGGTGTAAGGTAACCATGGGCGTAGTTGGCAAAGCCGGACTACCCGGAGGTCCACGGAGTTGGGAACAAACTCCCTGGAACTCCGCTCCACTCCACCATCCGCCTCCAGCCCCCTATTAACAATTGATTTTACATTAATGAAAAGTCAAATTAAAAACACTTACCTGTACTGTGGCGTCCCCGGCTGCCCTCCTCCTCTTCCTCGCCGTCTCTGGGTAATCCTTGTGAAAACTGCACATGCACGCGCATTGGCATTTCTTGCGATAAATGCGCATGCGCGCAAGCGCACGCATGCGCAGTTTTCTCAAAGATCACCCAGAGACCGTGAGAAAGAGGAGGAGGGCAGCCCAGCCACAGTACAGGTAAGTGTTTTTTATTTTACTTTTTATTAATGCATAATTAATTGTTACTAGGGGGGGTGGAGGCGGGGGCTGGCCAACTCCGCTCCACTGCGGAGTGTGCGGAGATTTGCCTACTCTGCATTCTCCGCGGAACACAGAGTAGGTTAAATCTCCGCACACTCCGCGGGCCGAGTACAGTTCTCCACCTGCGCTTAGTGTCAGTTTGCCTTGTGTGTGTACTGCAAGCATGGCCCTTTGAAATGTAATAAGGGCAGGCACAACTTCTCCCCGGGTATCCTGTCAGAAAGACCCTCTCCTTCCACACTATTGCCTTGTCTAGATGCACAACACTGTTGTGATGCCTTCTTGGGTCCTCTTTGGTACTCCATTTTAGTTTTATATTTTACACATTTTAGCAGCCATCGTTTTAGCAATGTTATTATTATGTTTTGCTGGCACGTTATTTGGTGAAGACACTGTACATGTTGCTTGTTTTTAGAAAGCCTTTTTCACTATGTAATCAGTACACTCCATTCAAGGCTAGGAACAAAGAACAAGATATACTAGTGCTTGTGTTACCCATTCTGAGACAGCTTCTAACATCTAGACATATCATTGCAACAGCGCAGTACCTCTAACATAGTGGGTTTATTATATAAATGGTGCACTGCCCTTTTTCGGGATGGGAGCACTCCGGTCACAATTGTCTTGGAACAGGGTCTGTGTTAGAGATGAAGCTCTACTGATGGTGATCTTCCAAGTATGAGAAGGTAACCTCCTAAGAGAATACTTTTAGGCCTAGGTGCAGGGGGAATAAACTGCTAAAGAAAGAGAGATGAGCAACCTCTTGACCTGTATTACTTCAATTTTGCTGATACATGCTGGTGGTGGTGCCCCATTTATAATAAATCATTCACAAGAAAATGAATCATTTTAAGATCAATTTTATAGTGGTTTTTTCACGGGAAGCAGCAATTACAACGCAGATTTTGCCATGCAATACCATTACATCGCATGTGTTACAACACATGCAATGTAACAAGGCTTAGCCATTACTACGCATACCGTTACATTTCATGCGCTATCACAACGCATGAGATGTAACTGAGGCTGTTTCCTCACAACGATGTAATCAGGCAGCAATAAGGTGCCGTTTGAGAATGCTGCAGCCATTAATGGAGGACACCGAGCTGTTGCACAGGGATGACACAGCTGAGGAGAGAGGAACCACGAGGAGAGTGAAGTAAGTGGGATTGCGCTTGGGTTGGGGGTTATTTTTGTTGTAGTGTTGTAATGTTTGTGTAGTGTTGTGTAGTGTAGTGTTTTAGGCTTTATGGTAGTGTCAGGGAGGTCGTGCAGGGTAGTGTTTCAGTGGAGGGTCCGGACTGGGGGTATGGGCAGGGTCATGCTGGGGGTAGTGTTTTAGGGTTTAGGGTAGTGTTGTAGTGTTTGTGTAGTATAGTGATTTAGGGATTAGTATAGTGTTGTAGTGGTTGTGTAGTGTTTTAGGGTTTAGGGTAGTGTTGTAGTGTTTGTGTAGTGTAGTGTTTTAGGGTTTAGGGTAGTGCTGTAGTGTTTGTGTGGTGTGTTGTTTTAGGGTAGTGTCGGGGGTCGTGAAGGGTAGTGTAGTGTTATTGTAGGGAGAGGGCTGAGGATAGAGGGAGGGTTGTGCAGGGGTAGGGTAGAGTCACTTACCGTGCAAACTTTAACAACGAGCATGCGTGGTAAAGGCATAGTCATGGTAAAAGTTTGCGATGTAATGGCATGTCGTTGTCATTGACATCGCGTAGTAATACCCGCGTTGTAACGGCACGCGTGGTATTGGTATGCAACGTAATGACATACATCCCTTTTTTACATATGATTTTTTATTGTATTTTTTTAAATTATTTGTCAAATTGTCCATTACTCCTTATACATTATTTGCAAGACAACATATAGCTAATGGCGATCTACCAATACATTTCATCATTCTTTCTATGTATTGTGACGCAATAAATAACATTTGTTTCTTTGATATTAGTAAAACACAATGGTGTCATCACCGATAGTTCAACTATCTGCATACCCACACCTCTCATTCGTACTTTCAATCGCACTATAACACTAACATACTTAACATTCATCCAGTTGTCCAAGTAATCTGTACATCAAACTAAGCCTCAGCACAGAAACAGCAATTGATATTATTCACTGCGGTGTTGTAAGCTTGGGTCTGTTTTCCAATCAAAGGTTGATGCATGTTTCGGTATAGGCAAGAAACTTGCCTGTCACCTTCTTCAGGACCATAGTGTAATATTAAAGTCACTTCCAGAGGTGGGTATGGCGGGAAGACTTTAATGAAAAACATTAATGAATAATGACATGGGATCAGGGCCAACCAAAATACCTCCCAAACTGCAGTGGAAAAACCTTAAAATTAAAGGTGGGTCACATATGTAAATCCATTAGTCTAATATAAAAATTGTGAGAGTAAGGGGAAAAAGTGCTACCTGTCCCACGCATTCCATGTACAAGGCCCATGCATATTATGTATTGCATATGCCATGCCTAAGCAGAAAAATGTTTAAAAGAATTTTTTTTGTAAGATGAGGATAGAAAACCGAGGGGCATATTATCAAGGAACAGCATTAAACTTATCGCCGCTTTAGCGGCAGGAAACTGCCGCTAATGCGGCAATAATGGGCTTGATAATATACCCTTGAGAATTCCAATAGATGTCCATGTTCTGGTGCTAACATGGGCTTCTAGTGGAATTCTCTAAGGCATATTATAAAGCCCATTAACACAGTTTTTGCGGCAGTTTCCTGCCGCTAAAGCGGCGATAATTTTAACGCCGTTCCTTGTTCATATGCCCCCACGTCCAATAGTTATTTTTAAAAAGAAAGGGTAAGTGAGTAAATTTTAGGCAAATCTTTCGCATGTTAATAGTGCTATTTCGCAAAGCCTCATACATAGGCGTGTTGATGAAATACATCTGCACTTACTACAGGGATTATGAGGAAATCCCTATTCCTAAGGCGCACTGGTCATTAGGGATTCTGTATGAGAATCCCACATGAGAGGTGTGGGTATGCAGATTGTTGATCTATCAGTGATGACACCATTGTGTTTTTAATAATATCAAAGTAACATATGTTATTTACTGTGTCACAATAGATAGAAAGAATGATGGAATGTGTTTGTAGATCACCCTTAGTTATTTGTTCTCTTGCAAATAATGTATAAGGAGTGATGCTGATCTTCCATCCTGCCAAGAAGGATTGACAATCCCACTTCAGGCCGATTCCCTGGACAGGTTATCCAGGTATGGGACCTCAGCCTAACCCAAGAGATCGGGCAGAGGGACACCCACTCTGCTCTCACAGTAGGGGTAGTGATAGGTAGAAATATATAAAAAAAATTTTTTATAAAAATCAGACTGCCATGGTTTGACTATTTATTCTTTTCACCATGTTCATCGTGCTGGTTACATTCGTTGGTTTTATCTGCCTAATAATCCCAGAGCATTGTTTCTATACAATACTATGATTGATTGTTTCAATAAATGCATTGAAATCTTTATTCGTATCTTTGTTGTGTTTACCATGGGCATGCATAGGTAAACAACAAAAGGAGTAAGCTCTGTTTCCATGATTCCCTTGTGGATCAGTGTCATGTCCGAGGTTACCAAAACCACCTGCTATTCCAGGAAGGTTAGGGGTTCGGTGAGGCACTGTGAGATGGCTAGGAATTGGGCTGACAGCCGGATGGTGTTGATGGACTCAGTCCCTACATTCGGAAGTTCTGTCATCCTAAAATGCAGTCCTACCTTTTTTAGTGGGAACCGTAGAACAACACAAAACATAGCAGGAGAGCCATGCCCAGTCATGTTTTTCAGGAGACTGGCAAAAGGCCTAGTTGGTTAGGGCTGAAAAATGCCAACTTTCTAAAAGTGGTCTTTTTTAAATTGTAAGCTAAAATCTGACTTTAAAATCAAAGAGAATTTTAAATTACCAGAGTGTAAACATCCTCTCTCTGTTCTCAATCGGAAGTTAGCAGTTATTAAGTGTAATAAGATTACCGGATGATAGTTTATCAGAGATATAGCCTAACAACAGTGAAACATTACTTTAGGAGTTTTTCACTTACAGGACATGTAAAATTGAAACCCACATGTCCTGCTTTTTAAATACTATGCGCCCTCCCCTATGAGCCATTAGGGCACACATTAGGGGTGGCTTAAAAATATAAAAAAGGAAGGTATATGGCTGGCTAAAGGTTTATTTCAATATAACAAGAAATCCTTGGGTCTAGAAAAACAACATGCAAGGAAAAGAATAAGACTCTGACAATCACGCAGGTCTAACTGTGGGATGATCCCTTTTTATGACGAAATCCCTCACCCACAGAAGGTGGCATGCTTTATCATTTGGGATTCTCCTCTCAGAGCTAACCTAGTACCTCTGAGGGCTCCAACCCCCACTCTGAGTGAGAGGAGCACAGGGATGTTTTAAGATCTACTCTGCAAGGATTTACTAAATCCACTAAATGAGAGACAAAGTGTGGGTGAAAGCGCAGCGCAAAAAAAGAGGTAACGTGAATGAAGTGAAGGTTTATTTTGCCAGGTCGAAATGGCAGTCTAAAACTGCACTACAGGCTGAAGTGGCAGGCCTGAAACATGTTTAAAAAGGCTACTTTAGTTGGATGAATATTTTGTTCTGCAGCCAACTAGTAGCATTTAATTTACTGGCCCTGGGTACATGTAGTAACATATACTAGGGACTTACAAGTAAATAAATGTACCAATTAGGTGTAGGCACATTTTACCATGTTATCAATGGAGAGCACTTTGCCACTTGTTAGCAAGGAAAAGGTGCACAGAGTCCTAAAAGCCAACACAAAGGGCTTCAACAAACAAAGGAAAATCTGGATTGACCCTGCAGAAACAACCAGGTCCAACACTCAGGATAGTCGGAAATAGATTGTGAGGCAAAGGGGGAGAGTTTTTGCCTTGAGGAGAACACCTTCACCTGAGAATAGTGATGATTTGATTGAACTTTCACATGTCCCACCTAGTGCCATGTTACCCTCGAGGGAGTTCATTCGCCACAGGCATGGGTTCCAGATCACAATCCACAATTCAGGGTTCCAATCTGACCTTCTGAATGTCAGCAAAAGTGCATAAAATATGGGATAATCCAAAGAAGAATTGTAAACTGTCTTTGAAAGTTTGAATCTTAACTTGGCTGACGTTAATCAATTGTCAAAAAGTACTGTGCTACTAGAGATAAAGAACTGGCTGTTACAGAAAGCTGGATGGCCACAACAGCCACTTGCAGATCATGATTCTTTACTCTATTGAATGCTGTTATTGAAGTGTGTCCTTTGAAAATCAATTAAAAAAAAGATCAATACTTTAAAAAACAAAAACAAATGGAAAGCCCCTGCTGATATCTTTGATCTTGATGCTTGAATATTGTGTGGCCCATCGAGTGGCAATAGTAACATTCTCTGAGTTCTGGCTGCTGCCTAACTCCCTGATTTCTGCCATTGTAGTTAGGTGTCTCATTCAGTTTGCTCCTGTTTCTCCCTATCATTCTCCTGTTTCTTTTCGTATTAGTGCAATATGTAGGCCTGTATTTCCTGACAGGGTTTCGAGTCTACTACACTATCCAAACTGCTCTGTATTTCGGTGGGTAGCCCCTTTTTGAGGATGTTATAGAAGAACGCAAATTGCAGGCTCATATCAGTCCATTGGTGTTATGTCACATGTCCCCAACGTTCCCTCATTCTATCCAAAAACTCAGTTATGATCTCCCCGGGTTGTATAGTTTGCACCATTAACCCTCCTACATCCAGGCATTCAGGGAGTATTTCCCTCAGGACCATCCAAATATGGTGCCAGTACGAATTGAATCCAACCCCATCAGGCTTGGTGTTCTTCTTAAAACATAAGATTAATTTCTTTGCTCCATCCAGCAAGGGTGGGACTTTGGTCCGTAGCTTTTCTTTATCCATCTGAGCTCAGGGCACATAAATGGTCCCTGACGTGCCCTTCTGCAGCATTGGGTACAATTTGGCAAGGGAGAGCGCCACTGATTGTTCCCTATTTCTATTTCTATTTTAAGCATTTATAGAGCACGACAGCTGCCCCAGCCAAGGGTCGTCCCGGCGCTAGCAGCAGAAACAGCAGCAATGCCACGGACAGTGGCCTACACAGTAGGAAAAAGAAACGTTTTAATGGCTTTCCTAAAATCAGTGAGATTGTTAAGGCCACGAGTATGGGGGGGCAGAGAGTTCCAGAGAATCGCCGCTCTATAAGAGAAAGAACGACCTCCGGGTCGAGTTTTCCTGACTCGAGGGACCCACAGCAAATGTTGGCCCATGGAGCGGAGCTGGCGGTAAGGAACATAGAAAGAAAGCCGATCTGTCAGTGCGCTGTGGGATCCGAGCTCGAGAATTTTAAAGACTATACAGAGGGCTTTAACCTCGATACTTTGAGCCACGGGCAACAAGTGAAGGCGGCGAATACTGCCAGACACCAAGCAGACTCTATGCAAGCCCAAAAGAGCTCTCACTGTGGCATTCTGAACTCTCTGTAACGTTTGTATTTCTGACTTGTTTGCCCCTAAGTACAAAGAGTTCACATAGTCAAGCCTAGATATAATTAATGCTTGAATAATGAGCTGTCTGGTTGGTGCATCAAGGAAGCCTAGAATGGGTCTCAGCCCATGTAGTAGGCTGAAACAAGTGCCCGCTACCTTCTTTGTTTGTGTCTGGAAACTGAGCGAAGAGTCCATCCAAACCCCCAAGTTCTTTACCACCTGTTTAGGAGGGGGAGGGGTACCTAAATTCTTGGGCCACCAGTGCTCATTCCATAACTGTGATCCCTTCCCACCAGCAACACCTCCAACTTACTGGCATTCAGCTGGAGGCAATTGGCTGTCATCCAGCCAGCAACTGCCTCAAGATCACCTTGGAACTTAGCGGTGTTGTCCTTAGAGTTACTCGAAAGTGCCACCACCAGCTGCATGTTTTCGGCATAGAAAACCACCATCAGTCCTCTGATCTTGGCAAAAACAGCCAAAGGTTGTACATACAAGTTAAAGAGCAGAGGGCTCAGAGAGGAACCCTGTGGTACTCCGATCTTGATGGGAAAGATAGATGAAAAAAAGGGGGAGCAATCACCTGATAGGACCTGTCTGAAAGAAATTACACTAGCCACTTCAAAGCAAGGCCACTGATGCCTGCCTCTTTCAGCCGGCTCAGCAAGATGGCATGGGACACAGTATCAAACGCTGCACTTGAGGTTTAAAAGGATCAGTGCCGACATCTGTCCTGCGTCCAACGCTGCCCAGAGATGTTCTTGTACTGCCAGAAGCGCTGACTCTGTGCCATGACTGGCACGAAACCCGTTTTGCGAGGGGTCGAGTATATTATTACTAGTCAGGTGGTCTGAAAGAATGGAATTGACATATGCTTCCACAATTTTTGCATTCCATGAGAGCAGTGAGATTGCCCTGAAATTCTCTGGTTTTTTGGCATCCAGAGAAGGTTTTTTAACCACTTGAATGCTAAGGCACTTTTAGATTCTTCATTGAATTTCCATTGAAATCAATGGAAACTCCAATGCGAGCTGAGCTCGTCATGAGCGTCCAAGGGGTTAAGCAATGGCAATACTCTAGCTTGTTTCCATGCTGTAGGTACAATCGCCAGACTGAGTGATTTGTTGATCACTTGACCAAGAAAGGGAGAGATGGTAGGTAAAATTTTCCTAAATTGGTCAGGTTTCAAAGGATCGGCTGGTGAACCTGATTTGATTTTTGCACAAAGAGCAAGTAGGCGGTCCTGCTCAATCTGAGGAAAAACCTCTAAGGTGTTCAACGTCCCATTGCTAAGTACTTCAGGGCAGTCCAGAAAAATCATGGGAAAGCCTTTATAGATGTCTTCTATCTTTTTAGAGAAGAATAAGGCAAATTCCTCACATTGCTGACTCGAGGAGATTAGTGGGCCAGCCGTCTCCTTCAGATTTTTTAGATCTGACACAATGGAGAAAATACTCTTCGCAGGATTAGTACTATTGCTAATTTTTAAGGCAAAAAAGGCTGCACGTTCAGTATGGATTGCTTTGTGAAAGATCCTTAGTGCGTCCTGATAGTGCGCTTTAGATAGAGGGTCGAAGTCCTTTCTCCAGGATCTTTCAAATTTTTTGCAAATTTTTCGCAGCAATGCTAGCTTTTCTTTGTACCAAGGATTAGACTTGGTAATTTGATTAGGGGACCATTTAGCTGGAATCAGCTTATCCAGCGGCTGACTGATCCAATCAGAAAAGGCTAAATACGCTTTGTCAGGATCTGTTGGCAACACCGGGACAGAGCTCAAAAGAAGGGTTTCAAATTGATCCCAACATAGCTTATGCCAAGGGCGTTTTAGGGAATAAAACTTGTCTAATTTACGTTTAGGAGCTATACCCTGAATGCGCAGAGGGACCAAAAAATGGTCCGACCAGGCCATAGGTACCGGTGGTTGAGTCGTCAGGGAAGGAATGTTGGTAAAGCAGGTGACTGGCTGAATGAGTGGGACAAGGAACCTGCTGGTCCAGCTGGCAGGCCGCTAAGTCCGCCATTAAGTTCACCACATCCACATCAGAGTGGCTATCAAAATGAAGATTCAAATCTCCCAAGATCGTAAAATTGGGAGAATTGGCCATCAAGGGGCAGACTGTATCAATGAACGCTTCCCTAAAGGCTCTGGATGGGCCTGGTGGACGATATATCAATAACCCAGCCATGGTGTAATTGGTATTAAAGGTGATTTTAAAACAGGCACATTCACAGCCTACAATGGGCTGTTTAGTAAAGGAACAGGCATAGCCGGTTTTCACAATGGCCGCAATGCCACCACCTCTTCTATCTCTATTAAGAGTGTGAATGACATAACCCTCTGGAAGTGCCAGCCCTGGGATCGCTACTGAGTCTTCCGACAGCCAAGTCCCTCCACACAAACAGCACCCCCTGCGGTGGACCGGGAACTGGCTAAATAGGAGCGGGGAGCATCAGACCAAGATAAAAGGTGAGCAAGTTAAAAAGAAATGCACAAATACACACACAAAGTTTTAAAACAACACACGCTGCGATATAGCGCCAGCTGGTAATGCATTGCTGCCTATTGCTGCGTGGTCGAAAAAACACCCTGATTAAGTATCTCCCGGTAGCAGAAATGACTAAAGGAGGGCGGAGCCACGTCCCTCCACACAATCAGCACACGCTGCGGTGGACCGGGGACTGGCTAAATAGGAGCGGGGAGCAGCAGACCAAGATAAAGGGTGACCAAGTTAAAAAGAAATGCACAAATAAACGCACAAAGTTTTAAAACAGCACACGCTGCGAAATAGCACCGGCTGGCAATGAGTTGCTGCCTATTGCCCTAACATAGCGTTTCCATCCTCTTAGGTATTCCTGCATGTAGGAGGAAGTTCCACTTGGCATCTCCCGAGCCATGGCAGATGCAGTCTTCTGCGACAGTCATGTCCTCTGGTTCGAAGGATCCCTTCTCTGGCCTGGGCCTATCACACTGATCCTTTCCTTCAGTCCAATGTGCTAACAGGTGGCAAAATGGCCATGCTAAGATATAGCCTTCCTCTCAAGCCACTATATCCCTTGTGGTTAGTCTATCTATCATGCACATCCAGGAGGGGCAGCAGACGTCTTCATCGTTGCTTCCCTCATGCGCATGGAAATGTGTCATCCTACTACTTCTATGTCACAATTGAGTTTGTACCAGGCTACTATGGTCCCTGATTTCCTGGTCTGCACCACTCCATTGATAATCTGGTGAGACCCGGGTCCCAGCCCAAACCCTCTCCTCTAGCTCTGCCTCGGATTCTACCTCAAATCATGCTCTGCATTTCAGGAGGAGGGCAGGCAGCTCTGCGTTCCGGCTGGTCCTCTATGGCTCAATCTCTCTGTCTCTCCTTAGGTTGCGTCTTTCCTCGACCTCCCACCTAGATTGCCTCCTTCGCTCCATACTATGCACAGCTTTTTAGGTCAGAACTTGCTACCCGTTGTTTCTTTGGCTACCTGAGCAAACTCTGCGGATCCCACCTTGTCGTTGGATCCCGGAGGACTGGGACCCCGTTCCTCGCCACTGATAGTCTATCAATATCCAGAACAGCTATGAATCTCCCTGTTACCCAAGAGTGGTCACCTGACCCGGTGGGAGTACGAGGTCTTTGTGCTCCTGGGGATAGATGGGCCAAATGCAACAGATAAGGGGGTTGAGCTTCGGAGACCCCTAGCACTTGTTTGGGGTGGTGCCTGGGCCTACCGCCCAGTTAGCTTCTCATGTCTAGACCTAACAGCTGGCTGCTCAGTAGAGTACCCTCCAGTTCCCTCAATTGGCGTTTGGTGTATCTTAATGCGGGGATAGCTGGAATTGGGCAGAGCACCTACATTTGGCTGGGGAGGTGCTTTGATTATCGATTGTGGGATATGATTATCGGTTTCAAAACTGTATGCCTTGGTTAGCAAAACAAAAATCTGTAATCCCTTCATGAACCTAAGAATTAATCCACTGAATCTATACTCATGTCTCTGCAAATGCAATCTTTTCAGCCACCGGTCAGAGAGCGGGGATCAGCAGGAATCAGAAATAAATGTGAACCTTGAAGGCAGGGCTGACAGCAAGGTGTAAGAGTTGGAAGAGGCCATAGGCAGAAAAGGGGAGAGTTGACCCCATCTGGTAATTTCTCATATTTCGATTTAACGGTGAATTACAGCACTGGAAACAAGATTGCTTGAATCTGTCCCAAAGTTCACATGAACTACCAGAGCACTTCCCCTTCCAAACTGCCCCGCAAGTGCCTTAATCGCTGTTGATTAGAAGGGTCATACATAAGATGTGTCATTAACAAAAAAGTCCACGTCATGTCTGATTGATACTGGTGTTAGATCATTAGCTCTAAAAGCCTCCTACTCCCCTTCTTGTGTGAAACTATAGATGCAGTTGGCATTTCTAACAAGCCTATAATATGAATCCTGTGACTTGTTCCTTTGGTTTGATTATTGGCCAACCCGCTTTCCTTTTGCGTCCCACCTCCCCCACAAACCTCTTTTGGAAGAAATGCTTATACAAAATACTGTTTCTTATCTGGGGTTACCTTTTGCTGCAACTGGATCATGGGCTTCACACACTTCTCACTTTAGGACCAAACTCACAAGAGCTATTGGCACACTATTTAATTTATTTACCCCAACCCTGGGAGCTCTTATGGCTCTGCTGCAAATTTACAAAACACAGTGTATCTCTATTGCAGCGTATGGTGCTGAGGTGTGGGGTATCTTTAAATGTGATATTATGGAATTCGGAGAAAAATGGTTCTGCATAAAGGTCCTGGCGGCCCCTATCTCATCTTCCCATCTAATTTGCCATAAAGAACAGGGCATCCCTTATATGACATCAGAGCACGCCCACCCTTATTATGGCTAGCAGTATGGAAAAATAGGAGGGCGAGACTCACTAGAGATATAAATATGGATTGCCTCAGTTGTGATAAGAGCCTTGTGATTCCGTTGTTAGCTGGAGTGGAATTAAGCCTACAAAGGATCGGTTTTCAGCATGTTTTATGGATCCCGAGCTGAGAACTTATATAAATAAAAAAACATGTACAGCAAGCCCTGTATAAACTCTGACAAAATGACTGTAGAGAGGGGGAAGACGAGTGTGGCTGCCTATATGAGTATTGTAATAGCCCACCCACAAGGTACCTCACTAGACTGAGAGGCAACCCCCGCGTCTAGGGGAGGGGTGCCTTTAGTGGGATTTAGTGCTGAGGGAACAGTTTCGTTTCCCTGAAAGTGGGCAGGGGGAGGGACGCCTGAAATGCGTGTAAGAAGGAGGTGCATTGGCGGCCCCTCCTCTGTAGCAGATAAAATAGCCGGACTCTAGGGAGTAGCCCTCTTTGTCCTCTCACCGCTCGGAGTGGCCGGAAAGGCGCAGCGGGAACAGTTGCCCACCCACCCATCCCTAAGTTTTAAAGGAGGTTTGGCGGGGTCCCGGACAACAGGAAAAGGCCGGGGGACCTCTGTATGCGGAAACTGCCCGACCCTGCAACAGGGAGGCAGTCATTGGGGCTCTGGGCAGGCGGGAGAGGGGGCCGTCCTGCTGGTGGTCCTGGACTCTCCGGCTCTACCCCAGTAGCCGGTGCTTGGATGAAGCAACATGTTATCTCATATGGATGAAGCAGTAAGGGGTTGGGTGGTGTCCTGCTGGTACAACACGCCTCGAGGGGATCTAGAGCTGAAGAATTGTAAATACATGATAACCTGTGGCACAGATGTATACTGCGCCTCCCTATGTTTGGTAATGGGATTTTGATGGTTAATAAAATTGGTCAAAAGTTGGAAGTTTTTAACAACTAATAAAGATGGTGTTATTGACAAGTAATAAAGCTACGCAGTGAACACCAAGATCGGGTAAGGTGTCTTTGTGGTGGGGGGAGTGTGGTGGACGAATGGCACTGATATCCCCACTATAATGGGACGCTAGGAACGTAGCCTATTCTTTTGCTTTGGCACAATAACATATTTACTGTGCTTCCCACTGGGCTTTCAAATGAACCTTGACTCAATATCCTGTCCCTGCGATGGGAGATCAGGCCAGACCTTGCTGCAATTTATATTTTTCCCGGGTTTTTACATTATGTACACAAGCACTTTTTACTCTCGCTTATCAAAAGGCGCAACGTTTGAGACTATAGGGTAGCTTTTAATCTTTTGCTCCAACTTGCAAATGATTAGGTAACTTCTCATGCATGTGCTTTACAGAGAATAGATATGTAGGCTCGTAGCTCTATGCACACTGAATACCTTTGCACTAATGACTACGATGTACTGTATTGATTATTGCTGCCAAGGTTTGGATTTTAACTGTTTGTTTTATGAATTGCATTTTTCTTACTATGTATTTACATGCTCTTTTAGTGCATGTTTGTGCTTTTATGGGCACTCTGTGTTACCGAATAAAGATATTATTGATTGATTGAAGTTGCACTGTATTCTGTACTAGTGATATTGTCTACTTAAATCTACCAATTGAAAATGAAAATGCTATTTTCGCTATGTTGTGTGAAAATAATGATCTTTGAGAGACCAATAATGTTGTGAATGCTACACCCAAAACTGTGTCGAAAAATTGACCTTAGTCTCACCCTCGTTGTGGTCTCACCATGCTAGTGATGTCAGTTGTAGTTTGACATTTGAACTGGTGAATATTAGGGTGAATTCAGCACAAAGTGTCCTCAAGTAATCGGATATCCATTATAACTTAAGACACAGAGGGGGTTTGCCCATCCATAGCTGTTTAGGAGCTTTTGCTACCCACTGTAAGTATCTATAAAGAAGACTGCCATGAGCACCTTCTCATTATTCAAGTTATACCTGAAATAATGCCGTTATATTATGAAGGTTTGCATACTGTTGAAAGGCACTTGGTTTACATTTATGTTCTGTCTTTCTCAGTTCCCATACACTATGAAAGCATGTCCACATTGTTTTGGGGTCTCTATTCCCATACACTATGAAAGCATGTCCACATTGTTTTGGGGTCTCTATTCCCATACACTATGAAAGCATGTCCACATTGTTTTGGGGTCTCTATTCCCATACACTATGAAAGTATGTCCACATTTTTTGGGGGTCTCTATTCCCATGCACTATGAAAGCATATCCACATTGTTTTGGGATCTCAACTAATATTGACATGGTTGCCACAGGGAAATGCAGATGCATCTATCTTTTCTCAACACCTCAAGAAGGATTTGTTCTCCTTGGTCTATTGAACACATTCTACCCTGGTTTGTTATGGCTCCTGAAAACCGACTCCAGAATATCATGTGACAATAATATTGTGGTTAAAAAGATAGCTGGAGTAAATATTATTGAGATGCTAAATACCAATACGCTTTAGTAACAATCATCAAAACCACAATGGACTCCATAACACACACTGAAATGAACGCTAGAACCTGATTAACTCTTTATTTATGTCAGCTTCAGTCTCTCAATGCAACAATGACAAGTGTATGGTATTTGAAGTGCTTGATACCAGTAGTGACGATGTTCAGCTTAGTGGAGGGTGAGGGGTTAATTACTTTAGATAAGGTCGTAGTTCACATTTTTGGACCGTCAACTGCATTTCTTCAAGTTAACCTACTGCATGCTCCTATGTCATGTACTCTTTCATGGTTACACCTATATTCTGTAACATTCCTCCTTCGCGCTGTGTAATCTGTTCATCAAAACGTACCAGATGTTAGCACTTGCATATAATCAAAAAATGCAATAAAGTTTGTGTTAAAAAAAATACCAAAGGTAAGCATATTGTTATTTGCGTTGCAGTATTATTGATGTATTGGTGTTTAAAATATTGATTTTTACAATATTGTTATAATTCATTTTGTATTAATAGGTTTTAGACTATGTATATTTTTTTGATAATATATTATAGAAATATGTCCTAAATATTTTTTTTACAATTATAAACTTGTATCTATCCGTTTTGTTTTTGGGTTGTGGGATGTATTGGTGAATTGGACTGGTACTGTTTCTTATTAAATTATATTACTATCATATTACAGTTTTTTATTCATGATATGCATTTTAACTGGTCATATTTTTGGATATGTTTACAATATTTTCATTATGTTTACCATTTGTAACTTTTGTTGTTGTGGGGTTTCTTTAGCGATTGGGTGGATGATTTTTTTTTAAAGGTGTTATTTTTTTGTTTTTAAAGTAGTCATTTGAATGGTATTATTGAGTAAAAATAGTATTATTTAATTTAATTAATTAGAAAATGTTGGGGTTCATTTTATTCAATTTTGGGAGAAATGTATGGGTATTATTGGGAAGATTAATTGGTGGAAATAATATAGGGTTTTAGTGATCTTTAATTTATGAATATTTGTTTTTTTGAAATAAGCAGATTACATAATCTAAACTCAATTGTTTAAATAGGTATATATGTAATAACATTATTCAAATTATTAAATATAAACAGCAAAAAGTATATGAACTTTTCCAAATGTTAGTTGGATTGGAGTTTCAATAATTAATCTGATACCCCTGCCCCAAATATTTGTAGGAATGGATTTAGAATACTAAATATGACGCTCTGCACCCCAAGGTATATGCATTTCTCCCAACATTAGCTGTACTGGAATTCGAATAGTACTTCTGCCCCAACCCAAATATATACACATTCACCAATGTTAATAGGATTGAAATTGGAAGATTAAATCCGACTCTTTCACTCCAAATATTGCACTTTTGCTAGGGTTTGTGAGACTGGAGTTATAATAGTACATTTAATGCTTCGAAATATAAATATATATACTTTCCTCAATATTTGTTATTTTAGTGTTAAAACAGTAATTGTCACCCCCACATCAATACACATATATTTAATGTTTTTATGATTGTAATTGGTCCTTTTTAAACATTTTCTATTTATGGAAACAAAGAGACAAGTTAATTATACATAAACATGAATGCAAAAGATATTCTACAATATTTGCAGTATCACTTCGACATTCATATAGACCTGCATTCTGCTCTCTGTTATGCCAGTACCGTTTCCTTTATGCTCTTCACCACTGTCATCTGAGCTCCTATAATAATGCCAAAATCACTCACACCAGCAAGCTGTGTAGGGGGGATTTCTGTTTGCAGCTTGTCACAATACACAATCTGGAGATAACAATTGTGATGAACAGAACAACGCTATAACACTTAAGGCATTTGAGCATCTGCCCATAGCATATTACACAAACTAGTTAGCATCCTATCGTTATTAAGCCTTTTGGATAATATCCTTGCAATTGAAGACCAATACATGAGAACAATTGGGTAATGTATAAGCATATGTGCATTATCATCTAGTTCTAGTGTGTATCAAGTACATCTGAAATGTGCTAAAATATTGCATTTGAACATTTTTCCTGGCCCTGAAGAAACAGTGGCCCTGTCGGGCCCCCCTTTGTTTCCTCGCGGTTACTGTTACCATGGCGGCCTCATCACCATGAAAGCCGTGGCAGTTAGGAAACTCCTAAAATGCCTGACGGTGACGCAGTGGTACCGCAAGCATATTAAGACCTCCCACCGCCACGCCACCGCTGCGGGATGCATAATTCCTGGTGGTTGCAGCGGGCCTGTGGCAGTCCTGCTGCCGTAATCGTAATAAAACAGGTGGACTACCAGTCTGGCAGTCCAGAGACTGCCACCAAGGGTTCAGTGGTCCAATGGACCACCAAACTCGTAATCAGCCCCATAGACTGTTTCCCTCAATATTGAACCTTGATTGCTCTGTGTTGTCTTCTGTACTATGCTTAGGTCTGCTACAATTACTTGCATGACAATTTAATATTCATATTCCTACCAGTAATCTTGAATGTTTTTCATGTCCCTTCCTCTCCAGTTTTAAAATATACTCCCCATGTTCCCTCTTTTACCCAGCTAGCCATCTTTTACAATACCTTATAATTAACCAACCTACTATAGGTAGGGCTAGGCACACAGAACTACTCAGCCCCAGGATACTCATGCGGGTGATAGAGCGCTTTACAAATACACATAACATAACAAAATAACTTATCCCTACTATCCTTTGCCCACCTTTTGAGGAAAATCAACACCTTAATGGCTGTCATCCAAGGAAGAACAGCATTGGGGCAACCCAACCCTTTATACCTTAGCACCCTCCCCCAACAAACAGGGAAAAAACAGCCCCTCCACTGAGTGTGAAAATGGTATTACATTATTCTTGCCCAAATCTTTCTCCCTTTTTTTCTCCACTGTTTTCACACCCTTAGAAGTTCCTGGACCATACCTTTATGTTCTTTAGTTCTGCAAAATTAACACAGATTTATCATGTTCAGTGCATGTTCAGTGCTCACTCAACATGTTTGCTCCGTCCTAATCAATATCACTTAAACGTTTGTCTGGCACCACTTACGCTTTTTGATTCCTAACTTTAGAGCTGGATGACCATTGTGAGATGTGAGCTTCAACCTTTGATTCCTCTTTTATAAAATATGTTCTGCCTTTCCTAATTATTTTTATTTTCACTGGTATCAATCCTTTAGACTTGCTATTGGTCACTGTAGAAGTTCTTCTTACTGAAGTATTAACAGATATTGAACTTGGGTCATTCATTGCTGTTGCTGTACTGCATGCTGCAGCTGTGTTATTGTAGACTATTAAATCACAGTACCTTCCTATGGCTAGGTTATGAAATATCTCACATCACACCGGTTCACATTGGTTCAATGCCCTGTGCTATATTCAGCATCTTTGTTCCTTACCACCTTATTAGGTAAACCACAAAACTGTTTGCCCGCAGCTGCCCACATTACCAAACCAGTGTTGACATCACAGATGCACCTTTACTGAACTGAAATCTTGTACATAAGGTTGATGTCTCCTGCCTCACAAATCACAAGAGAGCCATGGTTACTGGATGCTGTGCATTGTCTTAAGTTGTTGAGAGTAGATGGTTCCCACAATTTCTGCTCACGTTGCCGAATTTGCAGCCCTTACCAGGACCGGGCTTTAGCGACTTAGGCCCGGATTACAAGTGGGTTGGTGTATTCCGACCCATGTGTAAACCTCTGTTTGCATATGGTTGGAATTATGAGTTGGGAGGTATTTAACTTATCCGATAATTATCGGATGGATTAAATACCTCAACCCATGTTAAATTTCGGCAGGTCAAACCTTTTTAAATTCAACATGGGAAAAGTGTACATATTTAATTTACCATGCGTATTCTGGTAGTGTGTATAATCTGCAAGTTAATCCCTAAAATGTCATAGTAGGTGCTATATATTGCTCTCGATAAATAGCATACTCAGGTGTGTGGTTATTTATAAGGTGCTATAAATAGCATATTAACTTGTAACTGAGCTTTTTAGAAAACTGAAACTATTTTCAGATTTCAAAGACGCTTTTGGAGTTGCTCACGGATTGTTCAGTCATGTGAATGCAACAAAGGTTCCTCACTTCACCTGGAATACTAATGACTTAAAAATGTTTTTTATGTGAAAGGTTTTCTTGTTGCTTTTAAACTGCCCTTCAAGGTCGCTAATGTCAAATGTTCTGCTCACGAATCTGCTCCAAGGGTAATTTTTTCTCTGACAAACTGATAAAAAGGCTGCCTGTCCCATGAGTCTGAGGTAACTGTGTAAGTGCCCCATGATGTTGAACCCCTCCTGCCCACTTCAAATGATACTGTCAATTTCAAGGAGCAATCCCCCCAAACATGTAAAAAGTACCTGGGTTAAGAAGAAGTGCCAAAAACACTTGATGGATTCTGACAAGACAAACTAGAAAAAGAAGCAGCTCCTATAGTATTGCACCGCAATTTAGCTCAATTGTATCATGTTGTTGCTCATGTTAGCCAAGATGGAATAATACGTGCTGGTGACACCCCTTCATTCACAGCTTATTCGCCTCCTTTACTCAGCATTACTGTCAAGCGAGTGCCTTATGCCAAGCCTACAATGTTGGTAAAGGGGTCAAAATTATTGCAGCTACACACCCTCGCCCCCATGGAGCCAATTTGTACACGTTCAGTTTGATTTCATGTAGATGCCCAACAATCTTTTCCTATGTTTATGTGCTCTTGCTTGTGTGTTTGTTCTCAGGATGGATCGATGATGCAATCGCTGCAGCACAGATACTACGCTATGACTTTATAGCCAAGTTTGAAGTCCCACTTTGGATTTGGAGTGGCAAAGGAAATCCTTTTGTGCATGCTGCTGTCTATGCAAAGCACTAGGGGCCTCATTTATGTAAAGTGTTGCATCGCTGGTTGAAAACAGCGATGCAACACTTTTCAGTGCACCCTCCTTGCGATACCATGGATGCACCGTATTTACAGTACAGCGCTTATTACGCAAGGATTGACCAGATAAGTCAGGAATCCTGAAGTATCTGGTGGCGCAGTAACAACGCATTGCTAGAGTGTGGGACAAAACAGACGCAACTCCAGACATGTGTCATTACACATGGGCGAGTCCCATGTAAAAGGGCCTACTACAGTCCATACGCCTGCTGTAAAGCAGGCATAGGGATTTGAAGCAGTGAACTCATAGAAGGGGCACAGTGAAATCTCGTAGATTTCACTGGGCCACTTCCATGAATCTTTTTTATGGGGGAATGGCCATACTGCATACATTATACATGATGCAGGTTTAATGTAGCGCTGGAGTTTACAAAGTGACGCATCTGCTTGGATGTGTCAGTTTGTAAATATGATGCAGTGTTGTTTACGCCCCATCAGCATCACAAAAAAGTGACACAACAACAGTATAAGACCTCATAAATAAGTCCCTAGGGATTTATTACCGTTTTCATTATGCTCACACCCTAAGTCTTCAGAGAAAGGTGAGATGTACAATGGGTCAATGGGGTTGATCTTTTCAGAAAGGGAAATAGGGATATCACCTACTCCTAGTTGTACATTTCCACCTGAATGGTATTTACAAATCCCAGGCAGAAATCTCCACTTAGTTATTGGATTTATGAATCCTCCACTCCAATACAGAAGAAAGGCAGCCTCCTAAGACTGAAGTTATAACTGTTTCATACATTTCTACAATACACCTCTTTGGGGCATTCTAAACTCTGATTTATCTCCTTCGATGCTCATGACGAGCTCAGCTCGTCATGAGCCACAGTGCTCGTGTGCTAATGACGAGCTGAGCTCGTCATGACCGTTAGAACGCTCGCATGCTGGGCTAATTCCCCTGCTGTGCGAGCGTTCTATGAAAACGGGTGTGGTCATGACGAGCTCAGCTCGTCATGAGCACACGAGCACTGTGCTGCATGACGAGCTGAGCTCGTAATGAGCATGGGGGCGCTGTGCGTGCCCCCCCTCCCTCCAGCATAGTGGGGGAATGTGCCCAGCAGGGAAGGTGTTATAGATCTTTGCTCCAGGGGTAGTGATCTGTGCAGCAGGCCGGAGAACTCTGAATGAAGGGAATATGGAAACACTATACACATGACCCAAATCACAAACACAGACACATTTTAATACTCCAGTATATATTACAGGAGCAACCTGTAGGTCCAAAGGACAAGCGTTTCAATGAAAACATACAACAGTGTCCGAATAGGTATAATTCAAAAGGATGTTCATCACTTATGCAATACTTGAGCACTGTATCATTAGGCGTATATAAATAGCTAAAAAAGATGTGACGAAAAATACATTACATAATTGAAAATATATACTTTTGCACCCCACAATATATCCAACATTGAGAGCTGCAGGGATCCCAAAGGTCCCCACATGCCCACCAGCACCCATCCCAGCTGCTAGCAGGAGCCAGCATTGCTCCTACCATGTGGGAGCAGTTTTTCTTATGGCTCCCACTAGTCTATGTTTCCCTGCATGGCGCAGGCAGGGAGAAACGTTTATGCTCCCACCCATTAGGAGTCATTCTGATGGGTGACTTCCTGCCTGCGCTCTTGGGCAGGGAAAAGACAGTGTCCCAGGGAATGGGGTCCTCGCGACACTGTCCTTGAGCTGAGCCCGAGGATGGGTCCTGTGAGGCATCTTTAAAGCTTGAGGAGGAAGCAATTTGTTCCCTGTACCATTATTAAAATGCCGGCCCCAGGGGCGTGGCTTGAGCGCCGAAGTGAGATGGTGGCTTCCCGGTGAGCTCCGCTCCGACGCGGACCTCCATTGGCTTTCCGAACCTCCTCGACTGCCCTATGAAGTCCCACTGACGAGTTTCATCAGTCGGAAGATGGCCTGCACATGAGGGACGCATTAGCCCCTCGTTCACATGTGCATTGTGACTCATTTCCATGCCGGTAACTTTCTTGCTAATATAAACGCGGGCGGCCGCCATATTGTGCCGCCGTGCCCGCGTTTCTCCTCAAGTATCTGCATTTTTGCCGGCATTATGTCCTCTCTGTATGGACATTCGCGTGTCCTTTTGGCCTTTTATAATAATGTACATTTGGTGTAAAACGCAATGTTTTCTGCCGTTTTTCATGGCGTTTTTCTTATTCTTTGCCTCTCTCTATTCCCTGCTATCAGTATGGCCGCCATTTTATATTTATATGCTTGCATATTAGCTTCAATACACTTTGGATGCATCAGAGACTTTCTTGATTTTTTCTTTTTTATTGCCTGCTGCATTGATATTTTTCACCGCTGGCTCTCCTCTTCTCGCAGCAGCTTATTCTTTTTCTCTCTCATTTTTGTGGAGATTATTTCCTTTATGTGTTGCCTGATTTTCATACAAGGATTGGTCCCTCTTCTTCGTGCCACTTAATGTGAGACTGATTTTTTTGGGAGCTTACTATAGACTGCAACCTGTTTCCATGCCTACATTGGTTTTCTGTTGCACTACTGTGTCATAGGTCATTACTACTAATTGCGCAGTCCCTTTTCCTGGGTGCTAGTTCTGGATTTTCTTCTCTTTTCTCCACATATTTTCATCATGGCACATGACTCAATCAGTTCAAAGCCTTCTACAACTGGTACAAAGTCAAAAAGACCCAAAAATTACCCACCGTCTCCTACTCTCTCTTCTCCAAATCCTGTTTTGGATTCTATTCTGGGGGAAGTACGTGGTTTACAGCCTTTCATGTCAGCTACCAATGAAAAACTTAATCAAATCGAAGAGAGATGGGCTGTCATGGAGGGTAAAGTGCTGCACCTAGAACAACGGGTTAGTGATATTCAAGATGTCTCCTCAAGGGTTCCTTTTTTGGAGCAAGAGATCCACAAGTTGAAACTCCATGCCGAGGACCTTGAAAATCGTAATCGGCGAAATAACCTACGCCTTTATGGCCTTCCGGAAAATATTGAAGAGCCTGACATGATATCGTTCTTACAGAAGTTTCTCCCTGAACTTTTGGATCTTCAATCTACATCACATCCTCTCAACATTCAAAGAGCTCATCGGTTAGGGCGTCTCAATTCTAATGCCACTAAACCGCTTGGCATTATTATGCTCTTCCTTGAATTTACTGAACTGATGTCTTTGTTGAAGGCTGCGAAGATTAAACGTTGTCTTGTATGGCCTGGTCAAAACATCATTCTTTCTCAAGACCTATCCAACGCGACTAATGTCCGACGTAAAGAATTCTTGAATCTTCGCCCACAGATGAGACAGTTGAATATCCAGTATGGCATTCTTCACCCGTGTTTTTGTAAAATTACACACAATGGTCGTACTCGGTCTTTCGATGATCCACAGAAGCTCCAGGCATATCTACAGATTATAAAGAAAGGCAACAGGTGATAGGGCGCACAGCTAGTAATTTAGGCTATTTTCAATTGACGTGTAACTCCTCTTGCTACTAGGCAGAATAGGGAGGTTACCTATCTCCCTTACTAATACACTGATCCCAGGTATTTAAATAATTCAAAAGGTTTTCTGACGAGCAAAAATTATATTAAATAGCAACACTCTCAAAGTTCTTAGTCACAATATTCTTATATTGTCCATTGAATACATTAACTAGTTAGACACCAGAATCCAGTGTAGATTAGTCCATATTTATTTTTCACTTCTTATTTCACTTCTCTTGATTCAATTCATCAATTTCAATATTTTCTGTAGTCAGATCAGCTTTATAAGCAGGTCAGCCGACACGTGTTTCGTTATTTAAAACAACTTCATCAGGGCTGCAAACCAGAATGAATATATAAAATAAAATAAAAACCTTGTATACTTAACTATTTACAACCAACTGTAATAATTTGAAAATATTAATATTAATTAATCTAACACCACCTGAGTGAAAGACAGGCATAGAATTCCCAATACATTCGTGTCTCGAATTTATAAATTGGTGATTCCCGGTGTCATAGAGTAGTACACATCAAAATCATTCGGATCTTTTGCCGTCTGTACGCAATTTGTACACTTATACATGCATTTTCACAAAAGTTTTACAAAAATTTTTTACTCATCTATCTTAATCTATGGAGTGGTATGGACCCCCCCGATATGTACCGCGTATCGATGGCCGCACAATACATCGATACGCGGTACATACTTGCAAAATATTTACTTAAACAAGATGGCGCTCGGAACAAACGCCGGTACGCGAGCAGATGGGAAGAAGTAAGAGAAGATAGACACTCTTACTAGGTGAGTGCAAATGATTTCACCGATCGTTTATCTAATCGAGATACTTTGGCATACAAAACGACTTACAAGACAACTAATGTTGTTAAAAATATTCTTTTATAGATATTGACAGACGATTAAGAAGTGGATAATAATACTAGAATCATAGATTTCGTTAGAGGTAAGGACTATTGCTAAAATAGTAGCAAAAAACTGTTGAGCATTAAAATGGATATAAGGGTGAATTATGATTTTAATTTACTCCCTTATAGCTTAAACAAAGTTATCGGTACCGCGCTTATAGGAGTAATAGGCGAACTCTGGACATTTGACTGGTAAGACCTATTTCAAGTTATGAATAACATTTATTTTGAGTAAACTGAGGACACATATATATAGTCATGTCCCTCTCTTTACAGAACCTGCATAATAAAATCGAAAATTTAACTTTAAAGAAACGGAAGGAACATATTATTGAATTGAGAACTGAGACTTAGAGAAAGGTAAAAAACTTCATCTCAAACTGTAGGAAATGGACTTTGAGCAGATATGTAGAGTAATACAATTGCTTCTGGGGTTGAAGTGGCGGTGATCAACAGGACGAAGCGGGGGGGTCCATACCACTCCATAGATTAAGATAGATGAGTAAAAAATTTTTGTAAAACTTTTGTGAAAATGCATGTATAAGTGTACAAATTGCGTACAGACGGCAAAAGATCCGAATGATTTTGATGTGTACTACTCTATGACACCGGGAATCACCAATTTATAAATTCGAGACACGAATGTATTGGGAATTCTATGCCTGTCTTTCACTCAGGTGGTGTTAGATTAATTAATATTAATATTTTCAAATTATTACAGTTGGTTGTAAATAGTTAAGTATACAAGGTTTTTATTTTATTTTATATATTCATTCTGGTTTGCAGCCCTGATGAAGTTGTTTTAAACAACGAAACACGTGTCGGCTGACCTGCTTATAAGGCTGATCTGACTACAGAAAATATTGAAATTGATGAATTGAATCAAGAGAAGTGAAATAAGAAGTGAAAAATAAATATGGACTAATCTACACTGGATTCTGGTGTCTAACTAGTTAATGTATTCAATGGACAATATAAGAATATTGTGACTAAGAACTTTGAGAGTGTTGCTATTTAATATAATTTTTGCTCGGCAGAAAACCTTTTGACATATCTACAGATTGTTGCTGCAACTGGCATGGACACTAATAATTGATATGTATCTTTTTTCCTTACAGGGATCCTTTCCTTTTTCTTTTCGTAATTTTTTTTTGTCTCCCATGTAATACTTTAACAAGTGTTCCTATTCCTTTCAGAGGTTCTATTTTTTCATCTTCCTTTTCTCACTCGCGGAAGTCCGTCTCTTCTTTGGTGTTATTACGCTCCCGCTGCTTCGGTTTCTCCTCTCTTTTCAGACCTGGCTCTTCTGCCTTGATCGGTCTACTTATTTCTCTCTTTTTTTTCTTGTCTCTTCTTCTTTGTCTTCCTTTTCTCTTCTATATCTTGTCCCCTCTTGGTCCTATTCTCCTCTTTTTGTATTTTTTTATTGCCCTCTTCCTGAATGATCTCTTTGCCGCCCATTTTGGTTTGTCTATTTCTCATTGTTTTCTATTATTGTGTTAAAAGTAACGTATTGTATTCCTGTGCTTGGAATAATTTGTCTGCATGTTGGATCTCTGTTTATTTTGTTCTTTTTTATAACTGTCTCCTTGCAGTGTTTCAACTCCAGTTGTCTCCCATCCCCCCTGCCTTCTGTCCTGTGTAATTTTGTAACGTGGAATGTTCATGGTCTGGGACACCCTATCAAGCGTCAAAAGGTATTGTCTTATCTATCTAAACTTAATTCCCAAATTGTTTTCCTCCAAGAAACTCATTGTACAGATGTTGAATATCTTAAATTGAAAAGAGAATGGGTAGGCCAAGTTGTTTTCTCTCCTACTGCTAACAAAAAAGGTGGTTTTGCCATATTATTCCATAAATCTCTACCTGTTCAAATATTATCTACCCAAAAGGATGATGATGGAGGTTGGGTAATGGCTAAGATTGTCCTTCAGAATAAGACATTGGTTCTGTTAAACATTTATGGTCCGGTCCGACCTGATCCAAAATTTTGGAATGATATTAAATTTCTTAACTCCTCAATTGATTGTCCCAATATTGTAGTTTCTGGTGACTTCAATCAATGGTTAGATCCATTCTCTGATAGGCTCTCCTCTTGTAAATTTCAACCAGATAAAACGCATAAATCCTTTCAATCGGCCATTGCCTCTCGTCCATTATTTGATGTTTGGAAGACATGTAATCCAGATTCCCTTGAATTTACTTTTTTTTCAAATGTACATCATACCCGCTCTAGGATTGACTATATTTTGGTTAGTAAGTCTCTCCTCCCCTCTATACAGAAGTCAGAAATTGGTTCTTTTTTTACCAAAATATGAAAAACAATTACAAAAGATTAAAAGTTTAGAGCATATATATTTTACTTCCAAGCCCAATGTTGCTCTCCATGATCTAATCTCCGCAAAAACTGAGCTTAATAAAATCGCCACTACTGAAGCATGTAACACTCTACTCAAGATAAAAGCTAAATTCCATGGTGGTCAAAATAAAGCGGGGAAAATGTTGACAAATTATTTAAAAGTTAAATCAGAACGTAAATCAGTCGGTCCTATTCTCAATGAATCCACACATACACTGGTCTCATCAGATGAAGAAATTGCTGAGGTATTTCATGACTTTTATCAATCTCTTTATACTGATGATACACATCCCTCTCCCCAAAACTTAATCTCTTTTTTTAATGGCCTACCCTCCCCGCCAGTTATTCCTGATGAATTTGAGCAATTGGAGAAGGACATCTCTTTGCAGGAAGTGTTACAAGCTATTAACTCCTTGAAAAAATCAAAAGCTCCGGGTCCTGATGGGATACCTTTTTGAGTTTTACTCTGCTTTCCACTCCATTTTTGCTACTAAGTTGCTGCAATTATTTAACTCATTTATTCATGATGCTAAAGCTTCTGGATCCTTTATGGACGCATTGATACTCATTATTCCCAAACCTGACAAAGACCATTCCCACTGCAAGAATTATCGTCCCATATCATTAATCAATTATGATTGCAAAATGTTTGCAAAGAATTCTCGCTTCCCGTCTTCATTCTATTATCCCCCTACTGATTAAAACTGACCAGGTTGGTTTTGTAAAGGGCAGATTAGCGTCTGATAATGCTCGTATGTTCTCCAATATTATTTCCCATGCCAAATGCTTCAAAACTCCCCTTGCAGCTCTGTCCTTAGACGCTGAAAAAGCTTTTGACCGTAATAATTGGCAATTTATGTTTGAAACCCTCCAATGGTTTGGTTTTGGCCCCTCTTTTATTTCATTTGTTAAACTCTTATATTCCTCTTATTGTGCTAGTATTTTTGTTAACAACCAATTCTCAAGATTTTTCTCATTGTTGAGAGGTACTAGACAAGATTGTCCGCTCTCCCCCTTATTATTTACCCTTTGCCTTGAACCTTTTTTGGAACGCATTAGGGCTAACCCTCGAATTTCTGGTTTTAAGCTCTCCTCTGATGAAACTAAAATTTCTGCTTATGCTGACGACATATTGATTTATATGTCTGATCCAGTTGAATCCCTTCCCCATTTTTTGGATGAGGTTAGTTTATATTCTTCTATTTCGGTTATAAACTTAACTTATCCAAAACTGAAGTTCTGCCCTTGAACTCAACTTGTTATCAATATATGTTTAATAATACTGACTTTTCCTGGTGTCCACCTAAAATTAAATACCTTGGTATATGGTTCTCATCATCCCTCAATGATACTCTTAAATTTACCTTTAATGCCCTCACGCTAAAACTTCAATCCCTACTCCAAATTTGGTCTCCCTTGTATCTCTCCTAGTGGGGTAGGCTAGACACTATTAAAATGATGGTTACCCCACATGTTTTATATACTGTATCTATGCTCCCTATAAAAATTCCCAATGTTTATTTTTCTCGTTTAAACTCTATTTGTACCAAATTTTTGTGGAATAATAAACACCCCCGTATTGGTCTAATTAAATTGTTCCATCCTAAGAATGAGGGTGGTGTCTGATTTCCCAACTTTAAGATTTACCATTCTGTTTTTTTGATCAAACAATCTTTTTCTCTAGCCTTTGATTTTTTGGAAACACCCTTGCCTAGTTGGGTTATTTTTGAACGCTCTTTATTTAAAGATTTTTCCTTTCAACATGCCGACTTTATGTCTAACTGCTCTTTTTTGGCCAAAGTTCCTGTTTTGAAATAGTCCCAAACGTTACTCTATAACACATTTTCAAAAGATTTTACTCCACTTCAGTGCTTTTTATCTTCAATTGTGTGGTGTATTAAATTTCTGAAATACAAAGGCAAATCGTTCTATTTCAAATATTGGAAAGAAAAGGATGTTCTGTTTGTTCATCAATTTCTCTCCAATTATTCTATTATTCCGTTTCATGATTTACAAACCATATATCTATTACCTGATTCATGTTTCAGTGAATACACCATTATTACCACTGCCATACAATCCCATCTATCTACATTTTCATTACCTTCTGCATCACTTTCTCTTTCTTCCAACTCTCCGTTATATACTTTATTTTCAAACCAGAGACCTAAGGCTGCACTTGTATATAAGTTGTTGTTATCTAACGTTAATGTTCGTTCTAAATCACCTGTTGAGGTTGCTTGGGAAGCTGATCTGTCCGTTTCCCTACCTATTGTTACTTGGGACAAAATATGGTCTAAATTGTTCAAAATTTCCTCTGCTGCTCGTATTACTCAATCTTTACTTTTTATTTATCATAGAGTTATTATCACTCCCATTAGTATTTGTAAATTTTCAACCACCTCTTCCCCATTATGTTGGTCATGCTCTAAAGAAACGGGCACACTTAAACATCAATTGTATGAATGCCCATCTGTTTTATCGTTTTGGAACTCTATTTGGAATGTTTGCATGCAATTGTTTAATTTTACTAATTCGTTATCTTTATTGAATGTATTTTTAGGTTCTTTATCACTTGAATTGGATATAGTACCTTCTCATGCAAAATTACTTGATCTTTGCATTGCTTTAGCTTTCAAAGTTGTTTTATCCTCTTGGAAGGATAACTCTAAACTGTCTCTTCTTACCTGGTGGAATTTTATTTGTGATGAACATAGGATTGCCACTGTTTCCTCTACTTCTGTTTCTTCGAAAATTAAATTCGATCTTCTCTGGCTTCCCTTTACTACCTACCTTTCTTCCAAACCTCCCTTCCGATGATTCTCTTTTTCTTTCTCTTGCAAATATTCCCTTCCTTATTTTATCTACATCCTTCTCTTATCTCTTCCCTTTTCCCCTTCTTTTCTTCTCTTTCCTTCTTTTCTTTCCTTCTTCCTTTTCCTTTCTTTCCTCCTCTTCTTCTCTTTCTATCTTTTTCACTACACTGTTTTCTTATGTTATTTGCCTCATGTATTGTTTTATTCAGTTCATATCTGCTTTCATATGGCTTATGTAATGTATTTTTCAAAATTCTAATAAAAATTTCTTAAAAATACCAGCCCCAGGGGATGGGGTCCCCAGGACTTCAACGAGGCTCGGGAAGGGGGGCCAGGCATCCCCTCCCCATTATAAAGAGTACCAGCCCTAGAGAATGGTACCCTGGGGCCTCAATGAGGCTTGAGGAGGGGGGGCGTACACCCCCTCCCCCATAAAACATATTGCACTGCCTCCTCCGTCCCTGGGCCAAACCCAAGGGGGTTCATTAGAAAAAAGGCAGCAGACAGATGCATTTTATTTTTAATCGGTGCCCTCGCCATGCACTGCTTATGAACTCACATATTACATCACTCACGACATGTCCGATGACATCATTGAAAAAAAATCATTGCGAAATTGAAATTACATCATTGATGACAACACTGTGTATGGTGGGAGCGAGAGTTATAGTTACTTTAGGGCTCAAGTTATAGTTACTTGAGATAACTATAGCTGGTGAATTTCAGTGATTCTTTTTTTTTAATGGTATGTTTTAACTGACATTTTCAATATAGTCTCTTTAATCTTAATTTTTTTCAGTGAATGTCTAAGGTTTTTTTTGGGCAACATTAGATATTACAACCATGCCTAAATATAATGTCACTTCAACCTTTGGGTTTTTCGGTGAATTTCTAAGGGTTTTTGTAACGTAATGCAATACTAGATATTTAAATATGTGGCCAAAATCACTTACAAGTACCAAGCTTTAGTTTACAGATATGTGATTTAGCCAATCCATGTCATTTTTTTCTAGGTGGTTAGCTTCCGACTGTGAGAACACTTGGATGTAGATTTACTAACATTTCATGCAACGTAGCAACCAAAGTTGCTGTACTGCAGTGCTTGAAAGTGAGATAGAGGAAGAGTGCCATATTTACTAGGATATGGTGCTGTTTCTCTCTCCACTCACGCCAGTGCTCTCAAGCATGCCTTGCACCACGCACACACTAATGCTCCATAGTGTATGATAACGAGCATCAATTTCAAACTGGTAGGGCACGCTTCCAGTACAAAATACTTTGCTTAACCATATGTTAAAACTTTTCTACTTGTGAGCAGTGTATGAGCTTGGGTAGGTAGGCGTTCAGTCTGGTGGCTAGAATTTTGGCGTATATTTTACAGTCTACGTTGATAAGTGATATTGGTCTGAAATTCTTTGCCTCAGTTGTGTCTTTGCCCTCTTTCGGTATCACTATTATATTGGCTTCTGCCATGGTTGGAGTCATGCGTCCCTGCTGAACACATTTCGTGTAGACCTCTTTCATTGTGGGTCTTAGGATGTGTAGGTAATGCTTGTAGAAGCCGGCCGTGAAGCCGTCCGGTCCTGGTGCTTTGTTGTCCTTGAGGCTCGCTGTGGCTCTCCCTATCTCATCCTCTGTTATGTTCATTTCTAGGGTGTCTCGCTCTTTATCTGATAGCGTTGGTGTGACAAGGCTTGCTAGGAGTTTTTCCCCCCCATCCCTCTGAAGGGTGTCATCTCTTGTATAGAGTTCCTCGTAGAAGTTTTTGAACACTTCCAGGATCTCCTTGTTTGCAGTTTGGGATTTGTTGTTCTTGTCTTTGATGGCCCCTATTGAATGCTGTTTCTGTTTCCCTTTGAGGTATGATGCCAGGTTTTTCCCCGCTTTGTTGGCTGTGCATAGGTTGATGCCTTTGTATTTATTAATCCAGGTGCCCGCCCTTTCACTGAGGATTCTGTTTAGTTCGTACTTGCGTTTTGTTAGGGTTGTGAGGGTGTTCTTATCTTCCAGATTGGCTATGTGTCCCCTCTCTAGGCTTTTGATTTCTGTTTCCAGTTCGGTAATTTTTTTGTTCCTGTCTTTGTTTATCCTCCCTTTTATGCTCATTACTGTCCCTCTGATGGTGGCTTTTAAAGCATCCCATAGCAGGTCTCGGGCCAGCAAAACTGAAACTGATGTCTTTTTTCCGCAGTGCATCTCTGAGAGCTAGGAAGCCTTTCCTTGTCTCGACCGTTTGTTTCGAATAGTCTTGGGTCAGAACTATCTTGCTGCCTTCCCATGACAGGTTTTGATTCTTTCTGGCAAATGTGAAAATGGCCTCGGTATGGGATGTTCGCAGTGGGCTGCATATTATCGGTCTGGGCCCCCTCCCTGTTGTTGGCTTTCCTGCTGGCACTCTGTACGCCTTCTGCACCTCGAACCTCCTGTCGAAACTGATGCCTGTTAGCTTGGGGAACATGTCTTCAAGCATATTTGCACATGAGCCTGCCTTATCCTCCATTCCTTCTGGCACTCCAAGGATTCTCACATTTCCTCTTCTTGCCCTGTCATCCTGCTCCGCAAGTTGTTTTTGTATGGCTTTTGTTGCTTTTTGACATTCCGCTATTACTTTGGAGTTCTCTGCATTGGTGTCCTCCTCGGAGCTGATGCGGCCTTCAGCTGCTTCCATTCTCATGTTGGTGCTGTGCAGGTCGGCCCTGATTGCCGCCAGTTCAAGCTGCATATTGTCTATCTTTAGTTTAGTTTCCTTAGCCACAGCGTTGCCTTCATTAATCTTCCTGAGGATTGTCTCCAGGGTTGCTGTTTCGCCTTTTGTCTTCAAAGGAGAGTCCGTGTCTCTTTCTTAGCTTTTTTAGGGTCCCCTGCTGTTTTCCCATCATTGTTAGCCATTGCTCCGATCACTCTCCTTGACAGGATACTACCCAGGCGTCCTTCTTTCTGAGCGTGGGTAGGGTTGTTCGTTGGGGGTGCCCTGGACGGGTGGTCCCCTGCGTAGGTTCTATACCTACTCGGTTCTCTTATTTGCCTTGTTCGTGTCTTAGCCTTAGGTCCTGCCAGCGTGTGCTTTGTCTCGTCCGCGGCCGGTTTCGGCTGCCCTTGCTGAGTCTGGCCCACCTACACATGCCCCTGCGGGCCACTGTGGCTCCTGGCTGCTTGACCTCCTGCTCTCGGGGTCTGTTGCTAGTATGTCGAGTGCTGTGTGTGCCTGCAGGCGTCTATTCAAAAGCTCGCTTGTCTTGGCCTTTTGGCACTTCCCCTTCGTGCTTCCTCTTGCCCATTCTCCCCCTTCCTTCGCTGTCCGGTCTGGCTTACTTGCCCTGTTTGGCGTGCATGTGGGGCGCCCTTTGCTCTGTCCATCTTTGACCCTGGCTTGGCCCACCTTCGGGGGCGGGTGCCTGGTGCTGGGTCGCTTGTTGCCTAGTGGCTGGGCTCAAGGGTGGTGCGGTCTGCCGTGCCTTTTTGGCGTGCTCACGCAGCGATAGCTCTGCCTCCTCTCGCCTTATTTGTTACCTCGTTCCTCGTTGTGGCTTCGCCCTTGCATGGGTTTGTTTCGCTTTCCGCCTTCCTTGCGCCCTCTTGCCCCTTTCTCCCACCTAGCTTGGCCTTGCTGTTCATCCAGGGCATATGGGCACAGAGGTGGTGGTAGAGGGGGCTTCTCTTCTGCGCTCCCTAGGGCGTTCACCACATCCGGCGCTCGTTGTTTACTCGGCTTTATTTCCGGTAATGGCGGCTCCCAGGCAGCGCTGGTTTCGTTTTCACCAGACTTGCTTGATGTGCCGGTGGATCTGGACCCGCTGCTCGTTCCGCTCTTTTCTCCTTAGCGAGCCGCCCCAAGAGCCCTCCGGTGAGTTCTCCGCTCTCCGCTCGTGCGCCGACCCCCGCTGCTCCCCTGCTACGAGTCGCGCTCTCTCCTCTCTGCACCACTCGTCAGTCACGCTTGTACTCACGCTTGTGCTTGCAGATTTTGTCTTTGTGGGGGCACGTTGAGGGGTGCGTTCTGCAGCGGCTCCTGCTTCTCTCGCTTCTTGTCGCTGCTCGGCGTTCGCAGCGGTGTTCTTTGCCTTACTCCCTGGCCGCCATTTTGTCTGTTCGTGTTGCGGGGTCTTCAGGGTCTTCAGGGTCAAAAACTCTCCGTTAGCGCCGATCCTTTTCTTGCGCTTCCTCGATCAGCTTGTGGGCATACACTTCCCATGCATGAAACTTGTTCTTTCTTGTGATCAGAACAAACTTGTTTGGCTGGTCGTTTTGGCCTTAGTTCGCCTCAGGGTTGCAGAGCGAGTGGACTCAGACAACCGTCCATACACTGCTCACAAGTAGGGTACCTCAGGAACAGAATGTCCCACGATAACACAAGACTGCTATGCCATATAATAAATCACTACTCCAAAAGCACCGACGCAGCGGTCATGATAGCCCTTGACGCTGAGAAGGCGTTCGACAGAGTATCCTGGCCCTTCCTGAACCAGTGCATGCTGAAATTCGGGTTCGGCCTGCAATACAGGAAAATGGTGATGGCACTCTACAACACCCCCAAAGCATGAGTTGTATTAAATGGAGGGACCTCACAAATACTACACCTAGAAAGGGGGACCAGGCAAGGATGCCCATTGTCGCCAGCCCTGTTCCTGTTAGCGATAGAACCCCTCCTAAACATGATCAGGACCAACACAGACATAAAGGGCATACCAGTAGAGGGAGAAACTTTCAAGCTAGCAGCATATGCAGACGATGTGCTAATAATCACAGAGGACCCAGAGAGATCAATAAAAGCACTGATGGAGACAATAGAGAAGTACGCCCAGGCCTCGGGATATAAACTAAACAGGGACAAATCGGAGTGCAAACCTATGAACGTCCACACCACCAAGACGGTACTAGGCCAGTCCGGCTTAACCTGGCAACAGAAACCCATTAAATACCTGGGACTCCTCTTCGAAAGGGACCTCAGAGCAACACTAGAACAAAATGAACAAGCCGTACTACACAAAATAAAGGAGAGAGTAGAGAGCTGGTCTCCCAAATTTACCACGTGGTGGGGTAGAGTAGAGACGATCAAAATGATGCTCACACCAATGGTGAACTACATGCTGAATATGTTACCATTGATAAATACAGAAGACTTCCACAAGAGACTAGACAAAATGCTGAACAGCTTTCTGTGGAGGGGGAAAAAGCCCCGAATAAGCCTAAACAAACTCAGGCTGACAAAAGACCAGGGAGGCCTAAACGTAACTAACTTCAGAAGATTCCAGACAGCATGCATAGCAAGACAGGGATTATACTGGCTCACACCTAGCACAGAGTACACCCCGGCGTGGTTAACACTAGAGAGAGAACTACTGAAAGGAATGAACCCCATCGCCTTACTTACAGCCACCCGCCACCCGGCAATAAAAGGAAATGCCATCCTAAGCAGCACGAGGAAAGCGCTCCTGGGCATAGATAAGATAATGAGCACAAGCATAAAAAAAACACGGTTTGAATCCATATGGCACAACCCCAAAATAAAATATAGAGACAAGACCTTAAACATGCACACATGATATAAACACGGAATCACGACGACTAGCGACCTACTCAAACAGGGCACAAATGCAACTTTCGACATACTCAAAGCCGAACACAATCTAGGCAACATAGAGCTATACAACTTCCTGAAGATTAAGGTAGCGATAAGAAAGGCAAACCTGAACGGACTAACACCCTCTCTCATACAATACGCCATCAACCTCAACAAATTAGGACACCAAGTGGCACATCTCTACAAAGCCCTAGAACCAAAAGCCACAAAACTGAATGACAAAGTGAACACCTACTGGGGCACACTAGCGGGCAGAGCACTGAGCGAGAAGGAAAAGGCGGAGCTATGGAGGTCCACATCAAGGGGGAAGGTTACCTCGACTTTAAACCAGACAAAATTCTGGCTCATACACAAGGCGTACTGGACCCCTGCCCGCTTGTCAGCCATGGGAATTCGCGATAGTGATAGGTGCTGGAACTGCAACAAAGATAAGGGGGACCTGGCACACCTACTCTTCCAATGCTCCAAAGTCAGAACCTTCTGGGACACAATAGAAACACTGATAAACGAGATCACGGGGGCCACCCTACAACTAGACTTCCACAGCCTGGCTCTAGGGTTTCACATCCCCCTCAATAGCAACCAAAGAAGACAGAGACCTTACAGATCTTCTGCTGACAGCGGCAGTCAAAACGGTCCTGTATAATTGGAAAGACACAGGGAAAGCCACACCTAAGACATGGCTCAACTGGGTCACCTTCCTAAGGGGGCCGGACACCATCACTGCGAGACACTCACCCAAAACACACAGACAGTCAAGCATGTGGGAGTCCCTAGACAGGTACCTCTCATCATACAAACCGCCATAGGCAGCAAGGCCAACCACCCACCACCAGTAGCCAGGCAACAGACCTCCGAATAGACACACACCAGGGAAACGCAATACTGCCACTCCTCCTTGCCTATCTCCTCTAGCTATCTCTGTCGCTTGGGACCAGGGGCGGGAAAGAGAAGGACAACCAACGCAACCCCGAGATGGGGAACCGAGGGACAAACAGCGCTCGCACGACGAGAAATGGACTAACGTCATAGAACTGAAGCAGGAAACGAACAATTGGTCAAACTCCCTCCCCCCCTGGGCGTTTTTTCTCTCCTCCTTGCTTTCCTCCTCTTTTCTCTCTCTTTTTCTCTTCCACCCATGTATATGTTATGCTCGTTGTAAATATATATTTTTTCTACAATAAAAAATTACAGAAATAAAAAAAAAAAAAATAATTCTGACACTTGATGTGTGCTGTACAGTGCAGCACACATGCAATGTTGGAAAAGTTAGGAGAAATTAAAACATCTCTACTTTTGAACGCCTGCTTTGAATAGGCATTATATTTTTTGACACCAAGCCATGTATGCCATTTTTAAAAGAAACCGCTTTGCATCAAAACTCATGGATGTTTACTAGGGAACGGCTCTGTACCGCCTATGGTATGCCCTCTTGATGCAAAGTAGTGCATAGCGCAACTTTGTTTTACTTGAGGGCTGCTTTCCAGTACAAAGCATGTTATGTACAAGAGTCACTTTTGTGATGCAAACCTAGTACATTAACTCTGGATGCTAATATCTGATGCTGGACTGTGCCATTTGTACTAAACGGGTTACTCAGGGTCAGACTAGGACAGAAAATAGGCCTGGGTCCCAAAATAAAAGTGACACTCGTTAGCAAATCAGATAGCTAAAAAAGTGCCCCGCCTTTGCAAATCAAGGCAGTTTTGAACTGGCAAAGACAAGCTGTATATGTGTTTTGCAAGCTAGGGGAACTATATGCATGTGTGCTTGCTGCAGGCACGGTTTGTCTTAATACCCGAGAATAAATCGGCCGAGAAGAACATAAAACAGACCCACAAACAGCCGAAAAACCCGGCCCACACACTAACCCGTCAAACCAGCGCTTTGGGCACTGGTAGACTAGACTGCCATATAGGCTGGGATTACTGGTCAACATCCCGAAAACCTGCACTGTGCAAGTCTTTACTGATATTTAAAAAAAAATGTTTTTTTTATGGGACAGGTGCATATTTTTATTTAGTTACACTGATATACAGTTCCACTGGGGATGGAAAAGTAAGTATAGGTTATGTAAACAACAATGTATGACTTGACCACAGCGCACACTGTTAAATTAGTCATGTTTCAGGCGAAATGGAGCAAAACTGTGCTTAGCAATTCTCCATCCCATTAGACATAACGTAGAGTTAATTAACTTGGTTTTAATCGGAGCTGCCTTCCCTCAATTGTACATGTTTAAAGTGAGTAACACGAGCCAGCCTTCAATAACTTTCAAGGAAGCGATCCTGCGTCCCAGTTCTGTGATGTGTAATACCACGAACTTCTCAGGAAATTGAAAAGCTTAACAAATATTAAGATGTTTAAGATTACCTGCCCATGTCAGATTTTATCTTTTATCCCTTATCATTTAGAAAATGAAAAGCTTGAGTTGGAAATCAGGCAGCCACGTGACCTGCGCAAGCTGGCAGCTCCTGAAACAAGAGCACGCAATGCAATGCAGATGTTCCAATTTCATTATTAGATTGTCATTCTTAAAGAAATGGTAAAATAAAGAAGAATTATTTGAGAAATTGCTTTCACTGATTTGATAACACCATGAATTGGGTCACCCAGCGGGCATGATTGTTAAAAGAATTAATTCTAGAAAGTCCTCATCGTTTTTAGAGGAAACCTTCACCTTCAGACAGAAATAAACACTGTTCCGTTAAACCGACTTCCGTGGGTGCCCACAAAATGCGACACGTTTTCACAAGCCTGATGTGTTCTCTATGAGGACACTAAGGGCACGGAGAGCAGAAGTCACAACACCTACTTTTAAATAGCTATGAAAAATATACTATTTTAATGTATTCATTTCAAACTAGTCCCACATGAAATATTTAAGTCGAATTCCAACATTTAAAAAGTATTTAATTATGCTATCGATCAGGTTCCGAATTGGTCGTCGCACACAATAGTTCCTTCTACATTAAAAAATATTAAACATTAAAATGCTCTCTGTTGTAATATTGGCTTAAAATGTTAATAGTCAGCCATTGAAGCTTATCGGAAGCCGTCCCTCGGTAATGACTGAAGACGTGTCTCGTGCTATGCACATGTTAGTGACGAGTGTTTATATATCTGTGCAATACAGGAGGGTACAACGTTACAACGCAGGCATTTACCATTCATGCATATCCAACAATTTTTTTTAATGCATGCATTTACCACCACTCATCTGCCTTTACCACACATACCTTTACCAAACAGATATGTATAAACTAGGTAAGATATATATATATATAGATATATATATATATATAGATATCTATATATATATATATATAGATATCTATATATATATATATATATAGATATCTATATATATATATATCTATATTACCTACTGGCGGTCGCCAGTAGGTATATATAGTTAGGATTTTTTCTCTATGGGTTTTTTGAAAATTCTATGTCTAATAACTTTGGCGTTTGTGGACGGAATTGGCTGAAATTTTCAGGAAAATGGCACATTTTGTTTCTGAGCAGCCCTTGAAAATTTGGGGGGGGTTCGTCCAGTGGGGGCCGAGAAAAAAGGGGGGTCCCAAAACGTGTTTTTAACATTGAGTTTTCCATAGGGCGGTTGGCCTCACTTTTAGCCCGAACGGCTGAATGGATTTGCACGAAACTTGGCAAAATTGTAGGGACTGGTAGCCCGATGTGCCTTTTGTAGGTCTCAATATATGTGCTCCAGTGGATTTTGAGAAATTAACGTTTAAAAAAAGATATATATCTGTAACAGCGGACCGGGCAGCGCTCTGGTTCGCGGACTTTTCGCGCAACGGAGCTTTGTGAAGCGAAGCTGATTGGTTCTCCGGCGTCTGTCAACATTCCAAACAGTCCGTAGCGGCCGCCATCTTGTCTCTCGGTAGGATCGAGAGACAAGAGGAGGCCGAAGCGAACGGGCAAATGACCATAAGGGGGCATAGTACATTGTCGCTCACCCCCTAGGTTTGATGTGGAGGTTTTAAAAGGGCCCCGCGGGGCAAAAAAAAATAAAAATAATAATAATCGAACAGCTGAATGGATTTGCACGAAACTTGGCAAAATTGTAGGGACTGGTAGCCCGATGTGCCTTTGCTAGATCTCAATATATGTGCTCCAGTGGATTTTGAGAAATTAACGTTCAAAAAAAGGTATATATCTGTAACAGCGCACCGCTTCGCGTACTTTTCGCGTTACGGAGCTTTGCGAAGCGAAGCTGATTGGCTCTCCGGTGTCTGTAAACATTCCAAACAGTCCGTAGCGGCCGCCATCTTGTCTCTCGGTAGGATCGAACAGCTGAATGGATTTGCACGAAACTTGGCAAAATTGTAGGGACTGGTAGCCCGATGTGCCTTTGCTAGGTCTCAATATATGTGCTTCAGTGCATTTTGAGAAATTAACGTTCAGAAACAAGATATATATCTGTAACAGCGCTCCGCTTCGCGGAGATAAAATTATATGTGTATTACCTAGCTGTTGCTAACACCAGTTAGCGACGGCTAGTAGAAGATAGCGACCATCTTGGGCCCCACTTTGCATGTGAGTGATATTTATCACTAATGACATGCAAAGTGGGCATGCCAAGATGTTAGCGACTGGAAACAGTCGCTAACATCGCTATCTCCTATTATCAACTTTTGGAAATATTCGAGATAAGGGCGAATATCTCTAAAAGCTACCACCTGCCCTGAGCAGTTCTTAGCCATGTTATCCAATGGGAGGTGGATAACATGGCTAAGAGCATTAGCTCGGTAATGCATGAATATCGCTGAGTTTTCAGCGATATTAATGCATTGCGGTCGTTTTTTATCGTATTTCCGATAAACCTTGATAATAGCAAGGTTTATCTGCGATAATTTCTGACGGTAAAAAAATCGTTGCTAAGCATCGTTAGGGATAAATATCGCTTAACTTTGGTAATATGCCCCAACGTCTGTTAACGTTCGATTCGAAGGAAATCAGGAAGTGTTGAAAAACATTGTCTGCGCCATCTTGTCTTTTTTCAAATGCCACACTTTTGTCGTGCACGGCAGCCATTTTAGATGCCTTGACCAGACCCACTCTGTGCACGCTGTCGATCCTTAGCATGGCTCCCCACCCTCGCAAACATCTCCCCCAGGCAGTGGTCACCCCCGCTCTCTGTCTTATGCATGGGTAATAAACCTCCCCCATCTGCGCTGCTGTTCCCTGAGAATCACACCCTGTGCCCGCCCGACACCTCCCTTTCGCCCTATTCACTACCGCACCCTCTGACACTCCTTTTCCTCTGTGTCCGATTGTCCAGGCTGGTCCTAGGGTATCAGCTAGCCCTGCAGATGTAGTTTATGGCCACAGCTGTAAAGAATCACCCCTCTTCAAAGGAGTTATAGTAGATCAAGGCCCACACTCGATGAGATTCGTCACAGCAGAAGCGTTGCTATTATCTGAAAACCATCCTGTATTGTGATTGGGGAGGGGACCGAGCCTGAAGCGGAAGATTCCAGGGATGACTGTTTGTACATCAAAGTTTTTACAATTATGTGTCACATTAAAAATATATAGCACTCCGACAAAGTAGTAAGATTATAAAACTTTAATAATTTATAAATATATACAAGAAAACAAAAATAGTAATAACATATAAACATTTTTAGGGAAAAACAACGAAGTAGCGGTCGGCTGTGCGAATAGTCCCAACGCAGCACAACGTCCAGATTTCCGGCGTGGGGCGTCGCGGGGGGTGGGTCATCAGTAGCAAACTGTTGTGCGAATAGTTCCAAGGCAGCAGAACGCGTTGAAATCTAGATGACACGAAAGTGATGTCTAGTAAGTTGCCACCCAGCAAATAACGGCATGGGGCGTCGCGGGGGGTGGGTCATCAGTAGCAAACTGTTGCGCGAATAGTTCCAAGGCAGCAGAACGATGGCACCAAGGTGATGTCCAGTAAGTTGCCGCACTGGTTTTGGTATCCTACAATGCTGCTCCGAATAACGGCGTGGAGCGCCCCGGGGGAGGCGGCGTGAACGGGCCTCTCCAGGTGGAGTGTCATCTGTTGTAGTGGGGCGCCCCTTTACCGTTTCAGTTGCCATTCCGTCCGTTTTTGGTCCACTGTGTCAAAAGCCGCAATTCAGCTGAGTTGCGCCCACTCTTGCGGTGCAGCGATAGGCGGCTGTCACAGGACTCTCAAAATGGCGGCAGGCTGTTTCCTTTTTGGGCCTGGTCCACTGAAATGGCCCTGGGACACCTTGGAAATCGGACGCTTGTCTGCTAGGTCTTGGACCTCATTCTCGAAAGCGTCCCCTCCGCCTTGAGAATTCATCAAAAGTTTTGGGGGCTCTGACTCCTGCAGGCTTCTGGTGGGGAGCGGCTGCCATGATTGCTCGCGGAATGACCACGACTGAGCTACGAGATGGTGGTGCTTTCATGCTGACGCCAGCTTCAGTCTGAAACATCCAGAAACAAGGTGGGGCTTTCATCGTTTGGGGAAAAAAAAAAGTTTTCATCCTATGAAAAGTGTTGTTTTTAGGTCACATGATCAAGCCTTCCATCATTAGGAAACCAAAAGTAAAATGAACCAATGAAAAGTTTTATAAACAAGTCACATGACCTGTTATGCGGCATAGGGTGTAAAATTAGGAGAAAATACGTTGGCACGTGAGGCGGCGTCAGTAGCGGACCGATGTGCGAATAGGCCGAAGGCAACACAACGCGCCAAGATCTGGATGGCACCGAGGTGGTGTCCAGCAAGTTGCAGCACTGGTGTGGCCATCCTACAATGCTGAAAGTCGGCGTGGGGCGCCCCGTTGGCCTGTGAGTTTGCGTCAGTAGCGGACCGATGTGCGAATAGGCCGAAGGCAGCACAACGCGCCAAGATCCGGATGGCACCGAGGTGGTGTCTAGTAAGTTGTCGCACTGGTGTGGCCATCCAACAATGCTGAAAGTCGGCGTGGGGCGCCCCGTTGGCCTGTGAGTTTGCGTCAGTAGCGGACCGATGTGCGAATAGGCCGAAGGCAGCACAACGCGCCAAGATCCGGATGGCACCGAGGTGGTGTCTAGTAAGTTGCCGCACTGGTGTGGCCATCCTACAATGCTGAAAGTCGGCGTGGGGCGCCCCGTTGGCCTGTGAGTTTGCGTCAGTAGCGGACCGATGTGCGAATAGGTCGAAGGCAGCACAACGCGCCAAGATCCGGATGGCACCGAGGTGGTGTCTAGTAAGTTGTCGCACTTCTGTGGCCATCCTACAATGTTGAAAGTCGGCGTGGGGCGCCCCGTTGGCCTGTGAGATGGCGTCAGTAGCGGACCGATGTGCGAATGGGGCCAAAGGCAGCGCAACAATATTTTCTGATTTGAAGACACCACAAGGCGCTGAGATGCCAAGATCCGGATGGCACCGAGGTGGTGTCTAGCAAGTTGTGGCACTGGTGTGGCCATCGTACAATGGTAAAAGTCGGCGTGGGGCGCCCTGTTGGCCTGTGAGATGGTGTCAGTAGCGGACTGATGTGTGAATGGGGCCAAAGGCAGCGCAACAATATTTTCTACTATATTTTCGGAGTAGAAGACACCACAAGGCGCTGAGATGCCAAGATCCGGATGGCACCGAGGTGATGTGTAAGTTGCGGACGGATGTGCGAATGGGGCCAAAGGCAGCTCAACAATATTTTCTGAAGAGAATACACCACAAGGCGCTGAGATGCCAAGATCCGGATGGCACCGAGGTGATGTCTAAGTTGCGGACCGATGTGCGAATGGGGCCAAAGGTAGCGTAACAAGATTTTCTGTATGGAAGATACCACTAGGCGTTGAGATGCCAAGATTCGGATGGCACCGAGGTGATGTCTAGGAAGTTGTGCCACTGGTGTGGCCATCGTACAATGGTAAAAGTCGGCGTGGGGCGCCCTATTGGCCTGTGAGATGGTGTCAGTAGCGGACTGATGTGCGAATGGGGCCAAAGGCAGCGCAACAATATTTTCTGACTGACACCACAAGGCGCTGAGATGCCAAGATCCGGATGGCATCGAGGTGATGTCTAAGTTGCGGACTGATGTGCGAATGGGGCCAAAGGCAGCGTAACAATATTTTCTGTATGGAAGATACCACTAGGCGTTGAGATGCCAAGATTCGGATGGCACCGAGGTGATGTCTAGCAAGTTGGTGTGGTCATCCTACAATGCTGAAACTCGGCGTGGGTCACCCCATTAGCCTGTGAGATGGCGTCAGTAGCGGACCGATGTGCGAATAGGCCGAAGGCAGCACAACGCGCCAAGATCCGGATGTCACCGTGGTGGTTTCATAGTTGAGAGGCACTTCATCTGCAGTGGGGCGCCGAGATCCGGATGGCACCGAGGTGATGTCTAGCAAGTTGCTGTACTTGTGTGGTCATCCTACAATGCTGAAACTCGGCGTGGGTCGCCCCATTAGCCTGTGAGATAGCTGTTCTTTGGATTTGGGCCTGGTCCACTAAAATGGCCCTGGGACACCTAAGAACTCGAACGCTCGATTTTTTTTTCCTTTCCTGTACATGCAAAAAAAGGTAAATGCCCGGTATGTTACACGCTTCATCTGCCACGATGAACTCTCCAGAGGAACCGAAAAAATATATAGTTGTGGTAACTATACCATGCATCGTCATATGGAGAGGTGGCACCAATTAATTATAGTGCTGCATAAAAGAGAGATTTGGAGGAGAACCCCTGACCTGCTAGTACATTCATCAAAGAAGTGGCACTGAGAGCTTCAGAGGCAAGGGAAACGGTCCCAAATATTTAGAAGAACTTTGGAAAGATTAAAATGACATGTTTAGATTGTGGTAAATTAATTTCATGTGGGCAGATGAGTGTTACTCTAATAAATACAGCATATGAACATCATCATAGTCGATGGTTGGTAGAGACATTTTGACTATATCCTGGACCTGCCCGTCCTCGCCCAAAATGGCGCCGGAATAAATGGGACTCGTAACTCCTTGTTGTGTACTGGTTGCAGAACCTTGAAATCACGAGATACGTATGCAGTTTTGAAGCACATGGCGGGCGGGGACGAGAATTGATTGAATATTTCGACATCCCTATTGATATTAAGTTCTGATGTGTTATTGATTACTGTACTGTTGAAAATTCGAATTAACGTCACCCATGGTACTTGCCCGCAAATGTATATCTAGATAATTTTATTGTAACTGGCCCTGTCGTATTTTAATTATAAAATGTACGTCCACCGATTCCGTAACTGTTAGACACCTTAGTTTTTGCAACCTAATGGCCCGCCCGTTACGTTCCTCTACAGTGTAAATGTCTATTCATCATATACGATTACAGTTTGCTCCGTGGCAGGCCCACGTGGTTATAGGCTCGTATTTGTATAATGAAATTTTCACAATAAAGGTTTTTAAAAGAAAACATGGTAGTAGTGTATACATTGGTAAAGTTTTTCTAATTTAATTTCTAATTTAAAATGCTTGTAAAGCGCAGCATACACCTTGCGGTTTCTTGGCGCTGAAGGTTCAGTGGCTGAGGGGAGGGAAGACCGGGGAGAAAATTTAGGCGGGGAAAGCCTGGCTAAATAGGAAAGTTTTCAAGTCTCCACGGAAAGAAAGGTACTGAGTTGCGGAGCGGAGGTTATCAGGGAGAGAGTTCCAAAAGGAAGGGGCCAGAGTAGAGAAATTGGATCCACCCCATTTTTTGCGCGAGAAACGGGGGATCCGGAGAAGGGACTTGGAGGAGGACCGGAGGTTTCTTGCAGGGACGTAGGGTTTGATAAGTGAAGTGATGAAAGCAGGGGCAGTGCCCTGACGGGCCTGGAAAACCATGCACCCGATTTTGAAGAGGGACCGTTGTTTCACGGGGAGCCAGTGGAGTTTCTTTAGGAGGGGGGTGGAGTGGTGATAACGTGGGAGGCCAAATATCAGTCTGGCCGCCTGGTTCTGGATGGCTTGGAGTCTACGCAAACTATAGGCAGGGATGCCATGGAAAAGAGCGTTGGCGTAGTCCAAACGCGAGATTACCAGGGCGGCCATGATGGTCTTGAGGGCCTGAGGGGTGAAGAAGCGGGAGACAGAGCGGATGGTTCGAAGAGTGAGGAAACAGGAGGAGACCACGGAGCTGATGTGTGAGTGAAGAGTGAGCTGATTGTTCATTTTTACACCCAGTGTCTTGACAGTGGTGGAGGGGGAGGGTGCAGGGCCGAGAGAGGGGGGCCAGAAAAGAGAGTTCCAGGGACTGGACGAACCACCAGTGAGAACCAGCTCAGTTTTATCAGGGTTCAGTTTAAGGTGGTTGTGATTCATCCAGTCCCTGATGAATGTCATAGTAGACTGGAAATTGGAGACCGAGAGAGAAGAGGGGGACAGATCAAAGATGAGCTGGAGGTCATCCGCGTAGTTGAAGACGGTGACCTCCAGCTGCTGGAGAGCAAAGATGAGAGGAAAGATATAGAGATTGAAGAGGAGGGGGGAGAGGGAGGAACCCTGGGGAACACCGCAAGTGACAGGGAGGGGAGTGGAGGTGAAGTCGCCTAGACGGACCGCCTGGGTGCGGTCCCTCAGAAAGGAGGAGAGCCAGACAAGGGCTGATCCCCCGATGCCAGCCGCCTTGACACGGGTGAGTAGGATGGTATGGTCCACCGTGTCAAAGGCGGCGGAAAGATCGAGGAGGACCAGTGCCTGGTGGTTGTTATCATCCATGCCCTTTCTGAGGTTGTCTAGGACGGCGACTACGACCGATTCTGTTGAGTGCCTGGGGCGGAATCCTGCCTGACGAGAAGCCAGTCCCCCATTAGCCTCAATGTGGGAGCTCAGAGCCGCGGTAACATGGCGTTCCATCACCTTGCCCAGAAAGGGCAGCAGGGAGATGGGGCGAAAGTTGGACGAGATAGAAGGGTCCGAGCCGGGTTTCTTCAGCAGGGGTACGATGGTGGCTGCTTTTAGTACCGGGGGCACCACACCCTGTGCCAAGGCGCTGTTGAGGAAGGCAATCGGGGGATCAGGGCAGCTAGAATAGATTTGCTGTAGGATGCGAGCGGGGCAGACATCCGCCGGGGACCCGGATTTAACTTTGGGGAGAATCGACAGAAAGGATTCCTGAGTGAGGGGAGGGATAGCAGTGAAATGATTTTGTACTGGGGGGGGGGAGGGATCGACGAAGGTAGGCGAGGGTGAAGGGATATTGGCCTTGATATTGGTGATCTTATCCACGAAGTAGTTGTTTAATTGGTCGCAGAGAAGCTGGGAGGGAGGGATTTGGGGCGAGGCTCGATCTGAGAACGCCAGGTCGTTTACGATGTCAAAAATAGCCCTGGGTTTGTTGGCGGCCGACATTATTCTCGTAGAGAAGTAGTCGGTCTTTGCAGCTAGGATTGCTGATTTGTAATCAGCCAACAGTGTCAGAAAGTGGGTTTTTAATAACGGGCAGTAGTTCTTCCTCCACTGCCTCTCCGCCCTCCGAACGCTCAGCTTAAGTTCTTTTAGATGGTCGTTAAACCATCGGTTAGAGTCCTTAAGCCGGCGGATGGAGATGCGTCGTAAGGGGGCCTCTGAGTCACAGGCTCCAGCCAGCCAGGTGTTAATGGCCTTGGCCTGTGAGGCCGATGATAAGCCAGAGAGGGGGGGGATGGAATTGTGAAGCAGGGAGGTCAGGGAGGGGAGGTCCAACCTGTTCCAGTTCCGCGCCCAGGTGTTTTTGGCAAGCGGGGTTTTGGGGGATGAGTTGTGGGGGATGGAGAAAGAGATGAGGGCGTGATCGGACCAAGGGCAAGGGGAGACCGCCACCGAAGCCAGTGGGAGGTTAAGAGCCCAGACCTGATCAAGTGTGTGCCCGTGGGAATGAGTGGGGACAGAAATGTGTGGGACAAAGTTGAGGGAAGACAGAGATTCGGTAAGTTCTTTTGAGGCGGAGCACTCGTGTGGGTCTGAGGGCCAGTAATTAAAATCCCCCAGCACCAAAACCGAGGCAAAGTTGACCGCCAGATTTGCCAGCAGGTCTTGGAAGGCAGGTAGAAATGAAGGCGAGGGCTGAGGGGGGCGGTACATGAGGAGACAAGTGATGGGAGGGGCGGTCTGGAGGGAACGGGCCACCAGGAAGTCGACAGGGGCCATAGGGGGAGAGGGAAGTAACTGGAAGTGCAGATCTGACCTAGTAATTAGTGCGACCCCACCGCCCGCCCTGCCGGCCGGTCGATCGGCACGTAGGGCCACGTAAGACGGTGGAAGGGTGGCCAGGAGAGCGGGAAGGGAGGTATCGCAATACCAGGTCTCGGTCAAGAGCAGTAGGTCAGGTTTTTAATAATAGTCACTGTTTTAGAATCATTAAAAGGCAAGTGAAATAAAGCAGACCAATTACATGAAGGGTAAAAGGTATAATACGAAGGAACGCAGTAAAGATAAATGGTCAAGGGCTGTTGTGTTTTCTATTCCTGCAACATAAAGTGATCGATAAGAATCTCATATTCAGGCGTATCGGCGACTAAGACAGCAGGTCGACCCTCTTTTGCTCAACGGCTCCGTCATGGGACGAAGAAACGCTCTTTTTCTCGAAAAAAGAATATATTTTACTTGCAGGACAGTTGTAAAATTTCCGGGAAAGTACATTAGCCTGGAACATTATAACATATATTTAAGAGAAAATAATGTTCGGAAGTAATTAAAAGCGTAATTTTTAGGTGATATGACCAAGGCTTTCATCATTAGAATAAGAAAAGTAAAATGAACCAATGAAAAGTTTTATTAACAAGTCACATGACTTGTTATGCTTACGTTACGCGCTGCGCGCCCCGGATGACTTCCGGATGCGCTAACGCGGCGCGTCATATGACGCATTACGCGACAACGCAGGTCCAGAATATAGTCAAAATGTCTCCACCAACCAGCGGTCGAAACACAACCCCTTTCAGCAGGCTAAATAGTTCTGTTAAATGACAACAGAAAGGACAGGCAACAAGAACCATCAGTCAAAGAGGGGAGGGCTAGTTCTTCTCTACCGGGTTACATTGGGGCGCTACCGGAACTGATCGAATTGGTAGTCTACAGTGTTTCTGGATGTTTCAGACCGAAGCTGGGGTTAGCATGAGAGCAGCACCATTTCGTAGCTCCGTTGTGGCCATTCCGCAACCAATCATGGCAGCCGCTCTTTATCGTTATTTTGGGCGGGGTGGGTGGCGGAGCCGAGCTGTTTTGCAGCCATCATTGTGTGGAGTTCAGTTCATCTCACTAGTTTTGTATTTGTCATGAGGGGTTGTTCCTAATGTTTCTATTTTAGCGAGGTCAAAAAGAGATCCCATTAGTGGCCTACTGATTTTGCTCGATTCCTTTTCTTTTTTTTTACACGATTTTTCGTTATCTGCAAAGACTAAACAGAGTATTGCGACTCTGTGTTTGTTTGTAAATAGAGAATGAACCAAAGAGAACTAATTCTAAAACAGTAAATACTTGGATAACAATCAATCAAATGGAGAGAGAAGCAGGCACGACGGATTACAACGGGGGCAAAGGCCTGCGTTAACTACCTTTCACTATCTGCAAAGAGAGAGTACTCCTAATAGAAATGAGGGGGGGGGGGCACCATTCAAAGCAGATCAGTGTGCATAAACACGAAAATGTTTTCACTTACCACGTACTTGACATTCGACAGCTTATGATATTTGCTATTAAAAAACCATTGAAATTCACTGAAAAAACCATAGGTTATAGACCATATATAGTTAGGAATTAGCATTTACAAAACCTTGAAAATTCACTGAAAAAACCATAGGTTATACACCATATATAGTTAGGAATTAGCATTTAAAAAACCTTATTTTACTCACACAAAACCATTGAAATTCCATATATAGTTAGTTGCACTAACTATATATCGCGCACCCGCAATCCACTGCTGATCATGTCACATATTACATCATTCATGACATGGTCAGTGACATCACTGATGACATCACTGATGACATCTCAAATGACATCACTGATGAGATCACTGATGACATCTCATTTGACATCAATGACCACATCACTGATGATATCATTCATGTGACAATACAATGCATCTCCTCACGTTTTAATATAACCTCTGTTTCACCCAGTGTTAAATACAGAGTATAATTTTTGAAACCATTGACACACCAATACTAGTTACTACATACGTACTCACTGATTCCTACGTCTACACACACATTCACTCATTCACCCATACAATCATTCATACATACAATCACTCATCTTTACAACACTATCATATGCACTCATACACCTATACAGACACTTACACTCTGCCACTCATCCATGGAGTTACTCACACACCTAGTCAGTCCTGTAAAGAATCAATCACACTTCCATTTTCTTGTCTATACAGTTAAACATAGAGCACCTTACATTTTCAAACATATACTAACACATACTTACTTTCTTATACAATCATTGATACAAGTACACATTGATCTGCACAGAGTCACACACCTCCCAGCCAGCCACACACACACTCAGTCTCCTATACAAATACTTGGACAATCAATCAATAACCCATATAGTTAATCATATAGCTACTGATCAACACATGCAGCAGTTTACAGAACAACAGACATAATGATGCACAAATTAAGACAGTTTACTCACTAACCCATGCACTCAGTGAGACACATTTAATCACTCACTCATACATTCAGTCATGCACCTACTAAATCCTTCGTCCAGACACTTATACATCTACTCATTCTTCAATATGTAAAACATATTTAAACTTTACAGAAACACACAGTCACTGGATGATGTCATCAGTGATCTCATCAGTGATGTCATTTGAGATGTCATCAGTGATGTCATCAGTGATGTCATTTGAGATGTCATCAGTGATGTCATTTGAGATGTCATCAGTGATGTCATCAGTGATGTCACTGACCATGTCATGAATGATGTAATATGTGACATGATCAGCAGTGGATTGCGGGTGCGCGATATATAGTTAGTGCAACTAACTATATATGGAATTTCAATGGTTTTGTGTGAGTAAAATAAGGTTTTTTAAATGCTAATTCCTAACTATATATGGTGTATAACCTATGGTTTTTTCAGTGAATATATATATATATAGATCTATATATATATATATATTCACTGAAAAAACCATAGGTTTTACACCAGTTATAGTTAGCTGGAAGTTTTACTCGCATAAAACCATTGAAATTCCCACGTTATAGTTAGTTGGACTCACTATAACTTGCGCGTGCAATGCACTGCTGATGACGTCACATATTACATCACTCATGACATGGTCAGTGACATCACTCATGACATCACTGATGACACCATCCAGTGAATGTGTGTTTTTTTAAAAAATAAATATGTGTTATATATGTATATGTAAAAGTTGATGGAAGAATAAATGTTTAAATAAGTGTTTACATGGATGTTTTTTGAAAAAAAAATTGATTGGTTAACTGGTTTATTAAGTGTATCTTAGTGAATACATATATTAGAGAGTAATGTTTAAATATTTAAATATATGTATTAGTGTTTCACTTTGTGTATAAGTGGCTGCATGGGTTGGTGAGTAGCTACATGTGTATGTATATGGGTTATTAGATTTTTTTAGTATCAGTATGAGTGTCTGTATGGTTTGGTGGTAGATGCATGAATCACTGACTCTCTATTTGTATCTGTTTCGAAGACAGCATATGTGCAGGACTATATGTTATGTTATGTTATGTTATGTTAAACTTTTATTTATATAGCGCACGGCTACTCGACAAGAGTGTCCCGGCGCTTTCAGAGGGCGACTCAGCAATTAAAAAACATAACAATAAACAGAAAGAGAAAGAAAAGTGGAATAGAATGAGTGTGTATATGTGTGTGTTAGTGAGTGAATGACTGTCTCACTAGTGTCTTTATCAGTAACTACATATGTTTTAATCTAGTATATGTGAATATTGATGTATATAAGTGAGTATATGTGAGAGTGAGGGATTGTAAGAGTTCCTGTTTAAATTAGTATGTGTTTCTATAAGTGATTGTTTAAGAGAGTAAGTATGTATAAGTTTCCTTAGAAGTAAAGTGGTAGTGTGTGTATAGCTGTATATGCAAATAAATGGATGTTCAATTGTTTATTTGCATGTGTGAGTATGTGTGAGAGTATCTTTTGGATGACTGTCGGTGTGTAACAGGATGTATAGGTGTATCACTACATATGATGAGTGAGTATATGTATGAGTGACTATATAGAACTGTTGGTGAATCAGTGGATGTGTATATAAATGGTGGAATTATTGAATTGGTTGTTGTAAGTGGTAAGGGTATCTCCATTTTTTTGAAAATGTTAGTTTCTATTTTTGAATATGTGTTTCAAGGGTTACATCACAGTGAAAGGAGGTCTGTCACTCTGTCACAAGGATGGTGTCATCAGTGATGTCATGAGTGATGTCACTGACCATGTCATGAGTGATGTAATATGTGACGTCATCAGCAGTGCATTGCACGCGCAAGTTATAGTGAGTCCAACTAACTATAACGTGGGAATTTCAATGGTTTTATGCGAGTAAAACTTCCAGCTAACTATAACTGGTGTAAACCTATGGTTTTTTCAGTGAATTTAATAGGTTTTTTAAATGCTAATTCCTAACTATAACTGGTGTGAAACCTATGGTTTTTTCAGTGAATTTCAATGGTTTTTGAATAGCAAATCTTTATAGGTATAAAAAATAATACATTTTAAAACAAATTTTATATTGTATAATTATGTCAATTTAAAAAAAAAAAAAAATTATTTTTAACTTGGAGCGCGCCCTGGGGCGCGTACCAGGGAGCGTCCCGTTAGCGCAATTCTCGTGAATGAAAACAACATCGTGACATTTCGCGTAGACGCGTGATGCGTCATATGACGCACAGCGTAAGCGCACCCGGAAGCACGAGTGCGCATACGATCGCGCAACGTCTCGACGCGCTTACACCGCGCGCCCCGGGAAATAACACTGTGACCTGAAAATAACACTTCTCATTGGTTCAGGACAGTTTTGTTTTTCCAAATGATGAAAGACCCCACCTTTTTTCCTTATTCTGACTTTGTCCTTTGACTGAGGAAGACCTGTTTGGATATCTTTGTCTTATATTTTGTACTTTGAAATGGCTACTGTAGCTGCAACAGCTGGAGCATCTGCACCACCACCACCACCACCACCACCAAGAGGACCACCGGAACAGTACATTGGTGGTCAAGAAGAGGAGGAGGAGGAAGAGGAGGAGGAGGAGGGGAGAAGATGGCTGCCTGAACAAAATACCCCATACAAACCCAGGTCACACATTGTATGGGAGTTTTTTTCAATCCCAGAGGGCAAGAAAAAAGTGAATGCAGCCAAGGTAACTTGCCTAATCTGTGGTGAAGAACTCTCAAGGGGCAACCCAAACAAAAAATATTCATTTGGTAATAATACCATGATTCGTCATATGACCCGGAAGCATCCCAACAACTATTCTCATGCAGAGCTCAGGGAACTGGCCAGTAACCTCCCCAAGTCTTCAAGGACCACCTCCAAAAGAACACAACCCACTCCATCGGGACCAGAAACAACAGAGATGATGCCTTGTATTCAGCCACGATTTGCTGATTTTAGAATCACATGTATACAATGTGGCAAGCTCATCGCCTATGGTGAAAAGAGCATGAAGCTTGTCGTCCTTGCTGGTGACAATCACAAATGCCCCAAAAAACAGTAATTTTTTCCGTTTTTTGTTTTTTGCTCCAGTTGAGCCATTTTCAATTCCCTGTTTTTTGTTTCTCCCCATAATAAATACAAAAAAAATATAAAACTGTTTTGAAAAGCCAAAAAAAGTAAAAAATGTTCAAAAAAACATTAAAAAAAATATAAAACAACAAAAAGAAGAAAAAAAACAGTTCTTTTTAGAACTACCTTTCATTTATAAAAATAAACCTATATTTTTAATGAATCTCTGTCAAATTTGTTTTCTTAGGGTATGCGCGCCCCCCCAAAAAATAGAAAAAATGAAGGAGTTACCATGAGGGAAGAACACAAAGAGAGTAATGTTAAGAGAAAGAGAGCTACAGGATAAACACAGAGGGATTGTTTATTAAATAGTAAAAAACAGAGAAGGTGTAATAGGGTGAAAGTGAGAAAAGTAAAATGACTAAAGGAGCAAAAGAAGGGAAAAGAGAGAGGAAGAAGACTAAAGTAGAGATAGTGGGAGAATGTGAGTGGGTGTTGAAAAAAAAAGAAAGGATAGTAAAAAATTGAGAATGAAGGGTAGTGGCGTAACCGGGATAAATGAAGAACGGTGAGTGAGGGTAAGAAAAGACCAGTTAGTGTAAGTAAAGAGGGTGAAAAATTGAATTAGGATAAGACATGGGGAGTGACAAAGAGAAAGGACAAAGAGAGTAAAGAAAACAGTACCTGAAAGGATTTGAGTGAAACAGCAAAGAAAGATAAGTAATGCAGGCTGTGTGACTTATAGGGAGTCAGTGGCTGTAGGTCGGGGTGTGGGTGTGTAAGGTGTGTCTGTGGGTGTGGCTGTGTGGGGTGTTTTGGTGTGGGTGGAGGTGAGGGTGTGTGAAGTATGTGTGAGGAGTGTATGGGTGTGGGGTGTATATGTGTGCGATATATGTGTGTGTATGGAATGTGTGTGTGTATGTGAAGAGTGTGTGTGGGGGGATTTTTGGTGTGTATGAGGTGTGTGTGTGGTGTGGGTGTGGGGTGTATGTTAGAGGTGTGTGTATGTGTTGAGAGGGGGATGAGGTGTGTGTGTAGGAGTAAGATAAATAATTAAGAAAAACAAAATGAGTGAAGAAGCAAAGGAAGGGAACAGAGGGTAAGTGAAGTAAAGAATAGGGATTGAAATAAGTTGAATATGAGAGGGGAAATAGGGAAATTGGACTAAACATGGAGAATAAGAATAAGTGTGGTAAGCAGAATAAAGACACAGGAGTGAGGTTGGTTGAGAAAAAATTAGTAAGCTTAAAGCAAAGGGTGATGACAAAGTACATTTTTTTAGTCATACTTACCATATAATAAATGTAACTTTAATTATTTTTTTGTTACTGCACTTTGTATCTGTGAAAGAGAGAAGAAAAAATAAGTATAATTAGTAAAATGTGTATTTTAAATTAAAATATACAAATGAAGAGGTTAAAAATCATAACAGTGTATCTAGAAATAAAGTAAGAGTGAAGGACACAGAAAGGGAAATAAAGTAAGGTAGAAGGATAAAAAGAGAAAAAAAGAAATAGAATGAGAGCAAATTACTAAAAGTAAGGCATATAGATTCACTGACAGAGAGGAAGAGAAGAACAGAGAAATGAACTGAAGGTAAGAAAGATACTAAAACAATGTGACTTAGCAAAACTTAATCAGGAAACAGTAGTAAGTAAAAAGATAATGACTGAGACGGAAAAGATAAACACAAGTGAACATAACACAAGGAGAGTGAGGCACTGAGGACATAGAAGTAGTGAACGAAAAATAGAGAGAAAAGGTCAAAAGTAAGGAGCAAACAAAGATAAGCGAGGGAGAGTGGGTGATTTATAGTGATAGAGTGCGATAATACTGCTGAGTGAGTAAACAGGAATTACTAAAAGAGCAAAGGAGGAAAATACGGAAAAGGGAAGTAAAGCAGAGAGACTGAAAGCTGAAAACTTATGCAAGGGAGAGAGGGGATGCAGGCAGTTGAAATGAGAATGAGGGCTTGTCAAAGAAGTGGAGTAAAGGAACGGGGGTTACAGAGAGTGAGAGAAAGACATTATAAGTGAGTAAAAAGAGCTGAAAGAGGATGGAAAAAGGAAAGTGAGTGTCAGAGAATGGGAATACAATTTAATTTACACAATCCAAAGTATAGAATAACTTGTACAACATGTTACATAGTTTATTTTTGCTGTTCCCAGAATATATTGAATTTCACTTAAAACAGTGAGTTCAAATTACTCATCATATGACAGTGGGAAAAAACCCACAATCTAAAAGATTGTGTTTTAAAAAAAAACTTAGATACTGACAAATGACAAATGTAAACTAATCTTTGATTGACTTACTTTTCCTTGAGGCCAAATAGTATATCATAGAGGTCCTTTTCTCGTTGCAAAGAACTTTGCTGTTCAGTAAGAAATCCATTTCATCAACTTTCTAGAAAAAAAAGCTCCAAGAACATCTGAAATATTTTCATTATTTTCATATACCCCTTTTTTCAGTCATGACTCTTTACTCATTCCTGTACCTTTCCTTTTGGCCAAATAGTGTCAGATGTATGAGTATATTTTCAAATGAATTCAAAGAAACTCTGAAAGGACCTTTTTTCCGACATTCTGAAAGAAAGGCTCTACAACATTTTCACAATATTTAAGTATTTGTAAAACCATCTCTGACTCACTCATGTTCATCATTTTGTATAATACTAATATCACTTACTATGAGATCCACTTACAGTACCTATATGACAAGTCAATTTTTTATATTACCTGGATCACTTTTACTCAGAATATATTTTTAAACAGCAAAATAACCTTTATTAACTGCTCCCGTCTTCATAGGCCAATTACCTTTACCTAAATTTTGGTTGTAAAAACACTAGGTATGAATTTTTTAAGCCAAAAGGCAAACGTTGTTTGAAAGTCAAATGAGTGTCGTTAGATTGGGTCCAACCTTTACAACTTTTTAAATAGCATGTGTAATGCCCTGATGTTGTAGAAGGACCTTCATGAAAAATAATAGCTGTAGTTGCAAAGGTTCTTCCTGATATCGATAACTGTGAAGCCACGAAATTTTTAATAGAAGTTGTCAATTTAGTTCCATCAGGTCTACATCGTTGGAACATTAAAATGACATACTGACCATAATTTTGTAGAAATAATGTGGACAGCATTGTAGACTTACATTGGGGACACACCATATTGTGATCCGCTGCTTTAACGAGATTATTAAAAGGCACTGATTTGCAGCCTGGTAAAGTCAAATATATAAATCTTTCAGTGTCTATTCTAGTAGTATTTGATAAAGTACAGTTGTCGCAGTCATGCTGCCATTGATAAGAAAGGCTAAAAAGATTTTTTATATCTACACCTTCATCTTCCAATACATCAAACATATACATTAAAAATTCCTGACAATCCTGCTGAATATTCTGTAAAAATTGATTTTGACCAGTACATATGTCTAGAAGATTTCGAATTTCTGAAACACTTTCTATTTTTGCTCTATCACTGGTACATTTCTCAAACACGGAATTCAACAAACAACAGAATCTTTGATCCCGATTTTCAACAATCTGTTCTTGTATATTTTGAAGAAAAAAAACAACATTAACCACTACATTAGCATAGCAGTTGACACCAGACCTGTTTTCAAACTGAAATCCAACAACATCTTCAACAGAATCCCTTTTCCTTCTGCTTACAATTACAGTTTCGTCTACTTTTTGTCTTTTTGCTACTACCTCACTGTAATTACTCTCATTTCTTCTTTTTCGGCCTACCACACGTTTTTCAATCAGAGGATATTGAGGCAAATGTGGAGCATACTCTCTTCTTAACCTATTGTATTCTTTAACACAATGTAGATCTGCACAAATCTTTGTTTCATCACACTCAATCAAGTACAATCCTGATAAAGTTCTGACTCGTGATAATGCCACATATGCCATACCCTCTTTAAACACAGAACTTCCAATGTTCACCAAAGCGCTATCTACACTTAAACCTTGAGACTTATGAATTGTCACCGCATATGCCAAACAAATAGGAAACTGTTTTCGGCGAACATGTAAGTCTTTCACGAGCAAAAATGGAGCTGAACAACGACAAATTTGTTCTATTTCATCAATGCCATCAAATTTAATTTTTAAAATTTCAATTCCATCTCTATTTTTGTAATTCACAAAACCAACAACATGACCCATTGCTCCATTTACCAGACCTCTTTCAACATTTAAATTCCTTCTCAAAATGATACGACAATTTAAACACACATTCAGAGTCTTTTCAAAACCAGCAGTTTTAGATATAGTCTTCTCTAATGAATCCAATTTTGATTTCAAATTTTCAGACAAAATAATTGTTGCTCCCATATGCTCTATTTTATCTGTAGCTTCCAGTTTCACTATCTCTTCATTTTCTAACTTTAACATTTTGTTGTTGAACATGGAACCTTCTTTCAGAGTTGGCATCAAACATATGCCAGATTTCTTCTCGTTAATTTTCTTAAAAATATTCTCTGGAAGAATGTTTTCATTTGGGTACAAATTTGAAATTAATCGTCCATGTAAAGCTTCTTTCCCTTGCTGACTTACTTTTCCGATTCTTACATCTTGTAATATATTTTTATAATCTTCATCCTTTGCCTGCCGCATATTTTGAAGCAGTTCTGCATATTTGAAGTTTAACCATATATTAACGTTTCCAATGCTTCCTAGGCACTTCCTGGTATCGTCATACGTGAGCATTTTGAACACAGGTTGTCCTTTCACTGGAGTCAACTGCAGTAGATCTCCAAAAACAATAATGTGTTTTCCTCCAAATAAGACATCATAGTCTGTTCTAAGAATTTCTTGCATTCTCAAATGCACAAAAGCAAGCATTATATTTGACACCATGCTTACTTCATCAATGATAAGAAGTTTCATTTTCTTCAGGACTCTCGAAACTTCGGAACACGCATCTCCAGATAGCTTGTGATATTGCAATTTGTTATCATGCTCCACTGGCAGCATCAGTAAACGATGTAAAGTAATCCCTTTAATGTTATGTGCAGCCAGTCAAGTTGGAGTGGTAACAACACAAGACAGAGGTGATTCAGTCCTTTTCTGCAGATAAGTTTCAATTGCTTTAATCAGAAAACTTTTTCCAGTTCCCGCTTCTCCACTCACGTACAGTTGGACAGGCTTAAATGATGTACATGATCACTCTTTTTTCTCATGACTGAATCCATGTTCAATCTGTTCTGTGACTTCGTCATATATCTGTTTCTCCTCAAGGTTTAGTTGTTTCACCAAATCTTCTAAGTTAACTACATCATCTTGAGCTTGTTCCATAGCTCTTTCCACCTCATCCATGGCAGTGGCAGCTTCATTTTGTATAATTGGTCCTCCAAGTGGATCCTGACTCAATGAAGCAGAACTCTGACTGTCTTGAGAACTGTCTCTAGCAATCTCTGCAGCAATTGTGGCTTCTTGCTCTATTTCTTCGTTCAACATTTGCAGATGATTTGGAAAAACAGGGCATTCTATGGTATCCTTGATTGCATTAAAAGAATCTTCGTAACACAGAAAATCTCCAAGTAGTTCCTCTTCTGTACGCCATGGCTTAAAGAGTTGCAAAAGAGCTAAATAGTAAAATTCCCTTTTCTCTGGATTTTCGCAACTCAATTTTCGATGATTAATCAAATGGCCTTTGTTCTGTCTCACTAGACATCCTTCACACCCAATGATAGCATATATTCCATTGTTTATATCTTCTCTGATGGTTCTCTTATAAATATAGTTTTGCAGAACTTCATACAAACAACTGTTCTCAAGATGACTACTTCTATTTGGATAGTATGTATCCAACATGTTTGTCTTCAAAATATCTGTACTTTCTGGTTCTTTCTCCGCCAAATACACTATTTCTTGTACAGATTTCAAAACTCGGTTTCATGTTGCAGCAAGACCTAGACTCACCCAAATGATGGTTCTAGATTTGGCATAGAGACTTGCTGATGACAATCGATCAGAACATTCATATGCTCCATTTTCTCGATGCGACAACATCTTCAGACTGTAACTGTATAATTTCTTGCTTAGACTCTTTTCATGTGAAATTTCCTTCAGTTCTGTCTTTTCTTTTTTTGTGATGTAAGACGTCACATATCGAGCCACAGCAATAGAGTTGTCAGCAACGAACTGAATATCCATGTGGACAAAATCACTGGGTTGTAGTCGTTGATGTACTTGGACTCTTCGTCTCTTTTTAAATTGTATGTATTTTTTGGTGATTTCCTCGTCACAGTATGTCGCAGAGAAGACATCAAATTATTTACTCTTCCTTTAGAAATCACTGGTCGTGGAAAGTCGAAACGACATTTTGTGTAGAACTTGTCCTTGTTTCTGAATTTTCGACGACAGTACTTTCCACAACGATGGGATTGAAAGCGTAAAACTTGTTGCCTTAAACTGTTTTCCTCTGTAGTTTTCGGAACAGCACATGCTGAATACTCTTCAATGAAACTCATCACTGTTTCATCCGAATCTGTTCCAAATTTGGGTGCATCTTTAATCCACAACAACATATGTATGTGAGGAGCACCTCTCGCTTGATACTCCTTTCTCCAAAAGAAATCCAAAACCTCTCCAAGGGGAGGATTTTTTTTGTTGGTAATAAAAGACATCATAGCTTCAAATCTATGATTGAAATATCTGCATACATTCACTGGATCGAAAGAACACAGTTCTCCAGGTGTTTTGAATTCTATATTTTGTATATTTGCATTTGCCTCTCGTAGAAATTGAAGTAAGTCGTCCCATGCATACTCGGCACAGCTAAGAGTGAGGAACCATGTAGGAGTTCCTAAGTTTCTTAGCATACATTTCAATTCCCCATGACGACGGCACCAATACTCATTTGTACCACGCTGACATGCCATGAGATTGATTAGATGAGATTCCAAAATATTATCTTGCAGATTTACTTTCTCCATAAAGTCCCTCGCCGAAACATTTTGCAGATGTGCTCCACTTTTCAGTATATGGTTTACTGCATAAGAAAGCCCAGACAAGTCACTTTCATACAGTAGATGAAACAAATAGGGAATGCATTGACGAAACCTTGGATCTTCAGCATATAATCTTACAGTTCGATATTCAGATGCAGGAATTTGAAGTGGACGATCGGCATATCGTCCACCTCGACCTGTTGGAAATAGCTGTGGAAAACAACGAGCTTCCAAACTTTCTTTCCATACACTAATGGGACTTCCTTTTGCTGCTTTCATTTGAAACAATTCAATTGCATTACCCATTACTTCTTTGGAATGCAAAGGATGAACAGTATAATGTTCATATATTTCTTCACTTCTAGACACATCAACTTTTTCAATTTGGCCGCCTGAACAATCACTGTCTTCATCTGCAGCTGTTTCCTCTGCTACAACACATACATCTTTGTAATACTCATTGCTTTTGACTAAATACAACGTTGCCTTTTTGACTTTCCTAACATCCACTAAATCTTGCCAGATTTTCTTACTCTTTGTCGGAACCCCATTAACTAGAATAACTAAAGGTTCCTCTTCTACTTTTTCTATACCAATTGTATCAATATTTTTTTTTAAATCAAGAGGCAAATAAACAACTCTTCCCTTTAATCCTCTCTGCAAATCTGTAGGAGGCAATTTCCCTATCTTAGGCTCCATGCGAACAATTGCCTGAAAAGGGTGGACACATTGAATCAAAATAGACTCGTATGTATTTAAATCCATCAATTCACGGGGAATGTCTACCAACTCCAGATTATTATGAACAGCTCTAGCAGGCATTCTGTTTTGATTTAATTTATCATAACAATATTTACAAATACGCTGATCAGAACTCAAATCAAAACAATTCTCCACCCACAAATAAGTTGCAAAATCCTTCCACTCATAATTATTCATCTTTTCACTTTTTACGTATAAATCAACTAATCTAGTTTGATGCTTATCATGACTTCGTCGACAACACACACAAGTAAAATTCGGCCTTTCACTTGATTTCACCTTAAACCTGGTAATTTCCTGCTCAAACTTTTCTGTACTTGAAATCTGTACATTGTCTTCCACATTACCTTGGATTGCTGTGTCAATTTCTACACTATCCTCTTTTTCACCAAAATAACAAATCTCAATTTCTTCACAAATCTTCTTCACATCTAATTCAGTTCCATGCAAAAGAGCACTGTTTGATTGTTTAAGCTTAAGTGCTGGACTTTTTGCATAATACAACATTCTCACTAATTTCCTCATTTTGGTATGATGCACTGCTAACATCCTAAAATGATGAAAAACACTCTGACAGACTTTTCTAGAAAGACAAGCCAGTGAATGCCCTTGCAAACCTGTGTTTTCTCTCACTCTGCAAGGATCTAAGTCTTGCAACAACTTCACTTTCTGCTTTAGACTTTTCTTACTATATGTACGTAAGAAAGTACAAAACAAATCAATTGATTCCTGTCGCACACTACAAATACGAATACACTTCCAAGTGTACACTGGACCCTTAGTACGTCTCCCTAAAACTTCATCAGTTAACACCTCTTCTGGTTCTCTAGGCACAAGTTTCTCTTTTTCAATCGGACAACCGTCTTTCACTTCATACGCTCGACCACTGGTGTCAACTGCATGCACTAAATCATTCTCCTGGAAGTAACTCTCCTCATTAAAAAATGGCTCACAACTTGAACTGTGCATCCATTCTCCTGAAAAAACTTTACAAAAATTAGTCCGATTAATTACTCTTTTCCATCTACTGTTTGATTTGAAAACATCAATTGTCTTGTTAAGTGTCCTAATTCTATTGATTATTAAAATAAATAATTTTTTCTTAACTTCAAAAGCCTGATCAACAATCTTCTCTACACTTTTCTTTTTCTTATAAAAGCAGCTCTCTGTTTACCTTTCCTAATGTTTTTTAACAAATTTAAAAACACCCTATTGCGAAACATTCGTTTACGAATGTCTCTAAACTGATTCTGCCTTCTATTCCTATACATATTATTCTCTCCTGCTCCAGTTGTAGGATTCTTTGAGGTTCTCTCCTTCCTTTTTTAAATTTACTCTCTCATTCTCTTTTTCTACATGCTGTCCAACAATTTTTTTTTAAGTACATATGTTCCGTATGAAAGACTGTCTTACCAGGAGCTTGGTTCCTGTTTTTTGAAGTATTTGTTGTGGAAGAGTGCTGTAATTCCGTTGCTGTTTTTGTTTTTTGGCGGTTATGTTGTTTTCTTCTCCTTTCCCTTGAGGGCATGTTTGCTTACTCTTGAAATCTTGATTTCAATCTGTGTTAAAGAAAAAAATAGCACATTATAGACCACTATTACCAAACAATAAAGCAATGACAAAAAGCAAACGATCTATTCAGGGTTACAGATCAGGTGAGGATTCTCCAGGGGTGCACAAAAGGTGAGGCCTGTATTGAAGAGTATAGAGGAAGACAGCTCGGTCCACATGTACAAAGAAGATGAGACCTGTGTCTAAGAGTCCAGTAGGGGATAGACTTCATGAAGTCTAGTCCACTGCACTCTTATACACAGGCTTCACCACCTATGCTTCCCAGGAAAGGCCTCTCTCCCACTACAGTCTTGATCATAAACCTCACCTCCTCTGTCCCTCTGGACATGTCTCACCTCATCTGCACAATCTACTTCCTAATCTCAGGTAACACAAGTGACATAATTGTGAAAAGGTCAATTTTTTTTATGTAATCATGCACACACTATTTATTCTTTCTCAAAAATGTAGAATTCATTGATTAGTCCCAAAATCGATGTTTCAATAACATTTTAGAAACACAGTACAGGTCCTACTATTTAAACTTTCTCAAAAATGTAAAACTCATTAATTTGCAGCAAAAATATTTTAGTAGTGTAATGAAAAGCTTATACATATGACCTTTTCATTGTTTTTCAAATGTTATTCTAAAAAAAATTATAAGGCCTAAGCAGGAATACTCATGTGATGAAGCCTGTCCAGGGGAGCACAAAACGTGAGGCTTGTGTCCAAGAGTGCAGTGGACATGACTAAACTGGAGTAGTGTGTAAGAAAAAGATGAGCCTCATTTATAAACCCCTGCGTCAGTTTTGCGCTACTGATGCGTCATTTTTTGTGACGCATTGGCGGCATAAAACATGTGCCTTGTTGCGCCATATTTAAAAAGTGACGCATGTAGGTAGATGCGTCATTTTTTAAACCTCTGCGCCACATTATACCTCTGTCAAGTGTAATGTACACAGAGGGGTCATTTCTCCGCAAAAAGCCTCGTAATAATGACGCAGTGAAATCTATGAGATTTCACTGCGTCACTTTTAGGACACTGTTACGTCAAAATCTTGCACCTGCCTCACAGCAGGGATAAGACTGAGGAAAACGCTTCCACATGGGGCTTTCCCTATGTGATAGGATTCTGACACCTAAGCAGGAGTGCAGATGAGATGAAGACTCTCCAGGGGAGCACAAAACATGAGGCTTGTGTCCAAGAGTGCAGTGGACAGGACTAAACTGGAGGAGTGTGCAAGAAAAAGATGAGCCTCATTTATAAAGCCCTGCGTCAGTTTTGCACTGCTGATGCGTCACTTTTTGTGACGCATCAGCGGCATAAAACATGTACCTTTTTGTGCCATATTTAAAAAGTGACGCATGTAGGTAGATGCTTCATTTTTTAAACCTCTGCGCCACATTATACATCTGTCAGGTGTAATGTACACAGAGGGGTAATTTCTCCGCAAAAAGCCTCGTAATAGTGACGCAGTGAAATCTATGAGATTTCACTGCGTCACTTTTAGGACACTGTTACATCAAAATCTTGCGCCTACCTCACAGCAGGCATAAGACTGAGGCAAACGCTTTCACATAGGGCTTTCCCCATGTGATAGGATTCTGACACCTAAGCAGGAGTACAGATGAGATGAAGCCTGTCCAGGGGAGCACAAAAGGTGAGGCTTGTGTCCAAGAGTGCAATGGACAGGACTAAACTGGAGTAGTGTGCAAAAAAAGATGAACCTCATTTATGAGGCCCTGCGTCAGTTTTGCACTGCTAATGCGTCACTTTTTGTGACGCATCGGCGGCATAAAACATTTACCTTTTTGCGCCATATTTAAAAAGTGACGCATGTAGGTAGATGTGTCACTTTTTAAACCTCTGCGCCACATTATACTTCTGTCAGGTGTAATGTACACAGAGGGGGCATTCCCCCGCAAAAAGCCTCATAATAGTGACACAGTAAAATCTATGAGATTTCACTGCATCACTTTTAGGACACTGTTACGTCAAAATCTTGCGCCTGCCTTACAGCAAGCGTAAGACTGAGGCAAACGCTTTCACATGCAGCTTTCCCCATGTGAAAGGATGCATTGCTGGAGTACAAGCATTCCATTTCATTACTGAAAACTCACTATTTTACAAAATACATTTCCTCTCTCTTACAAACAATGCTACCAAGCATTACCAAAAAAATAACACAAACCAACAGCAAACAAGCTCAGTGTGCTTCCTAATCGTTTTCCAATTACCATTTTATGAACAGAACACAGGTCCTATGTACAAGCATTCATTTTCACTACTGAAAGCCATTAATTTACCCTAAAATAGTTTTTTATTTAATATTTTATGAACAGAGCACAGATCCTATTTACAAGCATTCATTTTCAGTACTAAAACCCATTGTTTTGCACTAAAATCTTTTTCAATTAACATTTTAGAAACACTGCACAGATCCTATATACAAGCATTCATTTTTACTACTAAAACCCATTGATTTGCACTAAAATCGTATTTCAATTACTATTTTAGGAACACAACACAGGTCCTATGTGCATCATATACAAGCATTCATTTTCACTACTAAAACCCATTGATTTGCACTAAAATCGTTTTTCAATTACCATTTTAGGAACACAACACAGGTCCTATGTGCTTCTTAATCTGAACTTTCTATCTAAATGAATCATAACTCATCTTTACAAATGCTTTAGGAGATTCAGAACAGTGTCAGATACACACACCAATATTTCTTTAGCAGAGCAAAATGTATATTCTCCAGGCACTGCAACCATTAATGGCACAGAAAACCTCTAATTCTACCCACATATTGCTCATGGTAACCAATCAAAACTCTTCCCTCTGTATTTTCAAACCAACACCCTTCCCCCCCTCAGCCCTTTCTACCTGTTACCATAGCAACTCCCTCCTCACTGAGCTCTCAGGTTTAAAAGTTTATTCTACAATGTTGCAAATCACCTCAGCAAGGATGTTTGACCTGCGAATACACCAGCTTATCTAGTGCAATGTTTCTTTAAATGACTTTTTTTTAACCATTCAAATTACGTCTTACACAGAACACAACCATGCACCCTAACGTACAGTTTTCAACTATCTCAATCTACCAATCATTGCTTGTGATTCAAGAGCACTGAAACTCCACAGGTTTTTTTTTGCAAACTCCTACTGTTCCAACTGCCATTTTATTCCTACACTTCATCTGACTGCACCAGAACCTCCTCTACCATGTATTCTGTCTGGATTATTGGACATAGCTATATCCACTGGGCTCAAAGGTATGCAGCTACCAGAAATTTTCACAACCTTGATTTACCAAATGTGAACATTAAATGGATGGGCCATAGAGGATTGAGATGTCACCAATTGATACCATTGGTGAAAACCTTTTTGCATTTGCCACACCCTAACCTCATAATTCTGCACTGTGGTGGAAATGACTTAGGCACTTTGACTGGGGTAGGTCTGGAAATGCTTTTAAAGGACACCTTTGAACAATTGATGGCACTTTTTCCTCAAACTGCCTTGGTATTTTCCAATATATGCCAAAGACAGAAATGGAACTGGTCCAACCAATATTGTCCACAATTTGAGAAAGCACGGAAACATGTGAATAAATCTGTTTCTGCTTACATGAGAGACTATGGAATGGGTTCAATATACAACAACAACTTGCGTTACAACATGCAAGATATCTACAGAGGAGATGGTGTGCACTTCTCAGATGAGGGGAATAGAATATTCCTCCTGAATTTAAGACTGTGCATTGGTACCTACTTGTAGGTACCTAAATCAGCCACAGAACCCAAAAGCTCTTTTCAGAGCTACCCTACCTCTGATCACTCCAAATGATTATCTTTTTCTAACTTTTTTCACTATTTTTCACCAAAGTACGCTCCCCGGTACGCTTCCCGGTGCGCGTACCGGGCGCTCCCCCCGCCTATATGGGCCTCCTAAGACCCCCTCAGAAAACCTAGAGGGTCAGGGAGTGCCTACCATGCCCTCTTATACCCATTCCCAACGTTGTTTGTCCTCCATCTTGTGTCTCAATTCTTCCGAAACACAAGATGGAGGACTCCCGTAGCACTGCCGGTACTCGTACCGGGGCGCGCACCGGGAAGCGCTCCCTAAATTATTTAAAAGTTAATTTACATAAAAACCTCTGTAGAGATGTTCAACAAATATAGAATAGGCCATACTACATACCAGTCCCAACCATTTTCCCAAATTTGGTGGAATTCCATTGAGCCATTTGCCCTGTAGCCCTGTCTAAATATCCTGAGGTAAATTATTTGACAAAAATACATATGAAGAGTTTGGATTTACAACCAATTAAAATGTTACTTTCATTTTCTACTTTTTTTTCCTGACATTTGATTGGTTATGTACATGAATATAAATGAAAAATGAGAGGGAAACACGGCCATTTTGACTAGTACTACCTGAGGTACATTTAGAAAAGATTTCCTCTGAAAACATCAACTCCTTTCTGAAAGGTAAGTTGTTCATTTGTAAGGGGAACTATGTTCTGCACTTTAACTTAAATTGGAAAAACGTTTTCTGATAGTTTTTTACTGTCCCTCTGTTATAGTTATAGATTGAGATAGGCTTCTCTGTTATACTTATGGATTGAGTTAGGCTTCTCTGGTATAATTATGAATTTACTTAGGCTTCATCACATGCACTTTTTTATATTTCTACTTCCTGCCTGATAACATACACTGCCCAAAAATAACTTCACTGTGAAAAACTCAGAAGTACCTGTCTGAACTTAAACCCAACAATCCCCTAACTCTACTGATATAGTTATTTTTTATGCAATTTACAGCAAAAATGGAAGGTAAAGAGGAGAGCAATACAATTTCTTTTGAAATTATGGATAAAGATATTCTTAACGAAGACTTGGATTTCATGGATGAGTCTGAGGATCAAGAACTAATTGACTGTCTTGAATCATTTGAATCATGTAATGAAAATTTGGAGGACATTCCAGATGATGTAATGTTAGAAGTGTTATTAAATTATGAACAATCTCAACAATAAATTTTTATTTAATAATTAAAAATTGTTCGAGACATTATTCATTGTTATATGTAATTCATTAAATACTACCAAAATGATTATAATATAAACTGAGCCTTACAGTGCAACATTTTTGTGTTACATAGTAAATTTGCTCATAGTTACTTCCTTTCTCCCACTATATTATCTCCAATGTGTTTTTCACATCTCTTTTTCATCTCTTGCCTCCTTTCTCTCACTCTCTGTCTCTAATGCACCATATCACTGCCAATTTTGTGTAGATTCAGAAGAGAGTAAAATGTAATACTTGAAAACATCATAAGGGAGCAGGGTACACTACCATGTGTGGTGGGGGGAGGTGTGTGTGGGGGATGGTGGGGTGTGTCTGTGAGGTGTGTGTGTGTGTATGTGTCTGGGGGGGTGAGGTGTATAGGTGTATGTAGGTGTATGGGGTATGTGGGTGTGGGTGGGGGTGTGGGTGTGTAAGGTGTGTGTGTAGGTGTGGGTGTGTGGGGTGTTTGAGTGTAGGTGGAGGTGTGGGTGTGTGAGGTGTGTGTGGGGGGTGTGGGTGTGGGGGTATGTGTGTAAGATATGTGTGTATGTGTGGGATGTGTGGGTGTGTCTGTGAGGTGTGGGTGTGTGGGTGTGTGTGTGGGGGGGAGGTGTGTCTGTGGGATGTGTGGGGTGTGTCTGTGAGGTATCTGTGTGTGTGTGTGTGTGTGTGTGTTGGGGGGTGGTGAGGTGTGTGTATGAGTGTGGGTGTGTGGAATGTGTGGGTGTGGGTGTGGATGTGTAAGGTGTCGGTGTGGGGCTGTGGGGTGTTTAGGTGTGGGTGGAGGTGTGCGTGTGTGAGGTGTGTGTGGGAAGTGCGTGGGTGTGGGGGTGTGGGGTTGTGTGCGTGTGGGTGTGTGTGTGTGTGGGACGTACTTGTAGGTACCTAAAACAGCCACAGAACCCAAAAGCTCTTTTGAACCCAAAAGCTCTTTTCAGAGCTACCCTACCTGTAATCACTCAAAATGATTATTTTACACCATTATTTTAACTATTTTTCACCAAAGTATGCTCCCCGGTACGCTCCCCGGTGCGCGTACTGGGCGCTACCCCCGCGAAAACCGAAAAAAACTTTAAAAAATGTTTTTTACCCGAGGGACTCTTTCATGGCCCCCACATCAAACCTAGGGGGTCAGGGGGGGTCTACCCTGCCCCCTTTTGGTTATTTCCCCCTTTGTTTTTACCACCTCTTGTGTCTCGATCCTACCGAGACACAAGATGGCGGCCGCTCCGGACTGTTTCGAATGTTTACAGACACCCGAGAGCCAATTAGCTTTCCGTGCGCAAGTCGCGTGGCGCGCCCGGAGCGCTCCCCGGTGCGCGTACAGGGGCGCGGCTATACATATATAAATTTTTGGGAACCTAAATTACTCAAAATCCTCTGGAGCACATATCTTGAGACATAGCAAAGGCACATCGGGCTACCAGTCCCTACAATTTTGCCAAGTTTGGTGAAAATCCATTCAGCCCTTCGAGCTAAAAGTGCGACCGACCGCCCTATGGAAATTAACATGGGGAAAACACGTTTTGGGACCCCCCTTTTATCTCGGCCCCCGCTTGACGAATCCCCCCCAAACTTTCAGGGAAGGACCGGAGCGCCGCGAGGCAAAGTTGAGGAAAATTTCAGGCAGATTCCTCAACCGGCGCCACAGTTATTCCCAATAGAATGTTGCGATTTCCCTATGGAAATCAATCCTAACTATAACTACCTACTGGCGACCGCCAGTAGGTAATATATATATATATATATATATATATATATATATATATATATATATATATATATATATATCACCATCTAAGCTACAATAAGTAACTCATGAACGGCCACTCCAATCGTGCTGGTTTAGTTTCTTTATTGGAGACAGCATAGCACAGCATGACGCGTTTCGCCTCCACGAGGCTTAATCATATGCAGCATTGCAGGGGATGGGTTCGTTTAGCTTTTTTAAAAATCAACGTAGCTTTAAACATTGAAGAGGGACTAGTGCCCAACAGTTCGAACTTTAAAGTGACAGCAGGGTTTTCATAATTCATATTGAATAGCGTAGTGTCAGTAAGTACCAGCAGTTACCTCAGGAAAGTTCCATGAAAATAAAGTATTTCCATCATACCTGTGTCCTGACACTATGCTTTTCCCCTTTACTGATTTTCGCTGTGTTGGTTAAACCACAGTGTCCAGAATGCACCCCTGCTATTTCCCTTAGTTAGCAAAGTCCTCCAATGTAGTCCTTGGCACAATTATTCCTTCGGATCAGCCGACAGCCTAGTACAAAGTGCCTTTGATAGGAAAGATTCCATGTGTGGCTTGTAATTCTCAGCAGCGGCATTTCCCAAAGTTAATTCTGCTACCATCCGTGTTAAGTTTTTTTCATTTTCGTCATCCAAAGAACACATTCCTCAGCGCGAAGGGCTCGGAGACAATCCCCTTTGCCGACCCTGGCTGTGACCGTGTTCGTCTCTCCAGTCTAGGTGGGCCCCTTCAATGAGGCCACTTCCATTCTCCTGTAGTAGATTTCACTGTTACACAGCCGGCGGGCGCTTTTTAAATTGGATACTCTCCATTCACAAGCTCCTGACAATAAAGCTCCTCCACCAAGCGGGTCGGAGCCATTCTTCCAAGGTGTGTCAGACCTGTATATATTACAACCAAACCAAACGTTCCATCAAAATAAGGCGCTGACTCCGTGAATGATACTCCAAACGATATTTAATTGCTCAGTTGCTGCTTAGACGCGTTTTGGCGGCTTGCTCCCGCCTTGTTCACAACATGTGCATGAACATTGTGTTGAACTATATATACATACATGCTACATGTTTCCATGGACATTCGAAAGTTACACAAGTTTCAATTGGCTAAGGGTTGTTATGGTTACAGGCATCTAACCCTCGTGGATGGACATAGAAGAGTTCATGACTTGCACGTTATTCCATCATGGCAGTCTTTTTACACTCTTGTCTTGAAACTTTGAAAGCACATAGGAATTACAGTTCATAAGACGTCTCTAGTACACTTGATGTTTGTAAATTCACACCGGTATATTGAGGACACAGTGAACACTCTAATTTATCTAAAACGTGCACCCACACTATTTACAAGTTAAAACTGAATATGTGTTACAATGTCAGTGACATGCTCCATTGCGCCTAAAGTTTTTTGTGGCAGATGATAACATTGCAGTTAAAATACCAGCCAAGTGGCTGTTGGAAACTGATGCGTGCGACTGAAAGTTCGGTCGCATTAGGAGTTAGCGCTCCAGGGTATAAGCCCAATAGTACAACATGCTCAGTACTGTATTCAGTTGATACTACTAAGATGTGAGCATCAAATAGTATTTGTTAGATATCCAACTTATTTACCATATGTTTGCGGCCTATACAAATGGAGTGAAAATATTCCTGTTAACATTATTGCGCACAATTTTATATAATTTACTGTTAACATCCTATGGTGCTGCGCATGTTAACGTTTCTCACAACCTGTACTTGTGTTATAATGGCCACACTTGCTTGTGATGCCAGTACCAAGACAATGCGCAATGAAACACAACTCGTCTCCTAGTGGAGTAAGTGGCTCAAGACTTGTATAGTGTACATTATAAAGTGAGTGGTGAATAAGGTGGACATAAGTGAAGTGAAGTGGTGAATTGAAGGAGATGTGATCGTGGTGTCCCTATGTGCTTGTAATACAAAACTAATTAATAAGTAGTTAGAACTGCAGATGTTAAGAATGGGTATTCAGGAAAGAGACAGTACAGACTGGTTACAGATGTACGTTCAGGGCTTCATCCGCGTTCAAACCGAACGGGATTTTGGAGTTCAGAAGGATTATATATCTGGACTCCAGGCGACGTAAACTCAGTTTACGATTGCCCCCTCTTATGTTTCGGGGTACGCTGTCGATGACGTAGTATGATAGGCTTTGGGCATTCCCTCCATGTAGCTGATTAATGTGCCTAGCTACTGGGAATGTTGGGTCTTTGTTTGCTATTGCCCTTAGATGCTGTAGGATTCTGACGTGTGCAGGGTGAATGGTAGAGCTCATGTATCTTTTGCCACATACACATGTCAACACGTACACCGCGTATTCTGTTTTGCACAAGTATTGTGCTCTGATGGTGTACGGTTTTTGTCTGAAGGGTAGATTGACATCCGTTGTATTGATGCCATGGTTACACGCTTTGCATTTACTGCATTTCTTGAAGCCTTTCTGGTTTTGTAACCAATTGCAGGTCTTTTTTATAGCTGGGGCACTGCAAACCAACTGGCTTCGCATTGATTTGGCTTTTCTATAAGTTACAAGTGGTGTTTTGCCCACCGCCTGGCCGATGGTTGGCTCATTACGTACCAGCGGCCAGTGTCTCCTAAGGATCTTGCGGAGATTCATGTGGTACCTGTTGTACCCCGTGATAAATCTAGGTGGCTGTCGTTCGCAAAGCACAGAAATCTTGCTGTCTTTGGGAGGGAAAATGAGTTGCTGCCTAGATTTAGTACTGCATTTGATTTCTGCTCTCCTACACGTGTTCTCAGTGTACCCCCTGATCTTGAGTCTAGAAAAATGATTATTTTTGGCTTTTGTCAACTCTTCTGGGGTACGACAGTTTCAAGTCATCCTTAGGCATTCAGCATATGGGATCGACTGTTTCAAAGGTGTGGGGTGAAAACTTTGCGCGTGCAGGAGGGCATTGCCTGCTGTAGGTTTGTGGTATGCGCGTGTCTATATTCTGTTGTTTAAGACAAAAAGCTCTAAGTCAAGAAACTGTATGGTGGTGGGGCTGATGTTACATGTGAATTTTAAATTTAAAGCATTTTCATTCAATTCACAAGCAAACTGTTCTGCACTCTCAGGGCTGCCCTGCCACAAAATAAAAATGTCATCAATGAATCGTTTATACACCATAATGTTGTTTGTCATGATTTCTTCGTGAATTATTTGCAGCACTTGCTCCTCACACCAGCCCACATGCAGATTCGCATAGATGGGGGAGAAGCAAGTACCCATTGCTGATACCTGCATTTGTTTGTAACGTAGTCTGTCGAATATGAAGGTGTTGTTGGTTAGACACCATTCTGTCATTTCAAGTAGCATACAGGTATGTTTGTACAAGTTTATTGGCCTTTTTCCAAGATAGTGTTTGAGGGCGTTGAGGCCATCATTGTGCCTGATGCTTGTGTACAATGATTGTACATCCAGAGTCATGAATAAGTAGTTCTCTTTCCATTCCACATCATAGATTTTAGCTAGGTAGTCCTCAGTGTCTTTGATGTATGCAGGTAATCCCCTTACTTCTGGTTGTAAGAAATGGTCTATAAATACACTGGTTCTTTCAAAGAGGCTCCCTATTGCTGATATAATTGGTCTGCCAGGGGGAACTTTGTCGTTTTTGTGGATTTTGGGGATTAAATAGAGTTGGGGAGTTACTGAATAGTCATTCTTCAAGAACTCAAACTCATGTTTGCTCGACAATCCCATACCTTTCCACTTATATAACTCATTGTGGTATTTTTCTTGTATACCAATGATGTGTGTTAGACCGCAAGACCGCATTCACGGTCTTGGAGCTGTGTGAGTGCTTCCAGGTTGTACATCTCAAGTGGCCATAGGACTATATTGCCCCCCTTGTCTGACCATCTCACCACAATGTCAGATCTCGCCTTGACTTTCTCCATTAGGTTGTAGTACTTTCTCATTTGGTCTCCATTGTGCGTTACACCCTCTTTAGTACTTTTGATCGACAGTTCTTTGAGATATTTTATCACACAATCCGAGAAGAGGTCTAGTCCATCTTTTGGCATCATTGGCATGAAAACCGATTTTGGTTTAAAACCAGTTTTGACTGTTAGGTAGATGTCTATCTCCGAGGATCCGGCCGCTCCACTAGGTGTGATAAGAGCAGTTTCATTTTGTTATTCAAGGTCTAGCAGATCCTGTAATGCCTCCATGTTTGCCAAGCTCAGGATCTGTTCCTGTTCACACAGTTATGGTGTCTCCATTGCATGCTGGCCTTGATTGAAAAAATCTTTCTGTAATTTTAATTTGCGGACATAAAGAAATAGATCTATGCGAGTTTGGGCGTAATCAAAGTTAGTGTTACTACAGTACGTGAGGCCCAATGATAACATTTCAAGTTCCTGTGGCGATAACTCTAGGTTCGTTAGGTTGATTACTGTGTTGTCCCCTTCCATCATCGTCGTTTGTTGCGTCTGTATTCCTGTTTTGTTTGCTTTCGTGTTTTTTTTTCCCCACCGTCTGTTTTTTCTCCGCCGGCTTTTTGTTGTTGCTTTTGAGTCGGTTGGCCCCCTCCTCCATCTTGTCTCGACGGGAGTCGTGGTCACAGCGTTCTGAGGCGCTGTATCCGTAAAAAAAACAGTTCTTGTACCGGTGTGGGTGCGGGACCAGTGGCTCCTGCGCTGTGATTGCTTTCTGCATCGGTTTCATATTCGGAGCTCACTTCGTTTTCGCTCTGTTCAGTTCCAGCCCTCTGGTCGCCTGTAGCTGTTGCTGGTATTTGGCGTCTTATTTGGTCATACTTTCTAGCAAACGTGTATATTCTCCCATTCATGTAATCATTGCGATCCCTCTGAAACTTTATAGCCTTTCTTTCTTTAATGTCATTTTCATGTTTTAGGGTTCTTGCCGTTATTTCTTTCATGCCATTTGCGATTTCATCTTTATTCTCTTTTGTATCCAATTCTTTCAATATTTCCTCAATTCGTATTATCATTTTCGCTCTGTCGCTTGCCGCAAATTGAACCAGGATTTTAAGCATGTTTTGTGACGATTGTGCACTGTTGTCAGCCCACATCTGGAGCATCTCAGGGTCGGGGTCTTCGTATGTAGGGGCCACCAGAACTCTAAGTCCCCTGGGTACTCGCCCAACATCGAGATATCTGGTGAGCGACTTCACTTCCCACCACTTTGCTACCTCCTTTTTTCGGAGTTTTTCCAATTCTGCAAGTAATTTCTTAGTGTCATCTTTCTCAGTTGCTTGTGGTTGCGCTGTTACTCTGTTTTTGCCGCCTTTGCCCGTGTCTGTGTCTGTGAACACATCCAGTGCTGCCACTTCTCTTCCCCTTTCTCATTCCGCAGCCATTCTGAGCCTTTATAATTAATGATTATTTGCAAAGATTCACTGCCCGTGTGACTTTCACTTCTCACTATCGGGCTACCTCTCCCATGAATCAACGTTACTAGCGCGCTTCCTGCTAATCCCAGCACACGCCGTCTTACCTGACAGTCTCCGATTACTCTCCAGCGATCGTAGACTCTCAGACAGTATATATATGCACAATTAGGTTTTATATGTATACACACACACACACACGCACACACACACATATATATATATATATATATATATTCACTGAAAAAAACATAGGTTATAGACCATATATAGTTAGGAATTAGCATTTACAAAACCTTATTTTACTCACACAAAACCATTGAAATTCGCATATATAGTTAGTTGCACTAACTATATATCGCGCACCCGCAATCCACTGCTGATCATGTCACATATTACATCATTCATGACATGGTCAGTGACATCACTGATGACATCACTGATGACATCACTGATGACATCTCAACATCACTGATGACATCACTGATGAGATCACTGATGACATCTCAAATGACATCACTGATGACATCACTGATAACATCTCAACATCACTGATGACATCACTGATGACATCACTGATGACATCTCAAATGACATTACTGATCACATCACTGATGACATCATTCATGTGATAATACGATGAACCTCTTCAGACTCTAATATAACCTTAGATACACTGAGTGTAAACAGACACTCACAGACTGTCACTCATCCATGGAGTTACTCACACACCTAGTCAGTAATGCAAAGAATCAATCACACCTCCATTTCCTCAACTATACAGTTATACACACCTTACTTATTCAAACATATACTAACACATATTTACTCTCTTATACAATCCCTGATACAAGTTCACAATGATCCATACAGCCACTCACACATTCACTGGCTCTTATGCACAGTTATTTATATATGTCAACTCTCACATGTACTGTGTTTTACATATGTACTTACTTTGACATGTAGCACTGAGATATCCATTCACTCACCAATACACTCATGCACACAGTCAACCGCCCATACAGCTGTTTCCACATGCACTTTTGAACCCATACATCTAGTGAATCAATTGCTCACACATCTATGCACAGAGTCATACACCTCCCAGCCACCCACACACACACTCAGTCTCCCATACAAATACTTGGGCAACCAATCAATAACCCATATAGTTACTCATATAGCTACTGATCAACACATGCAGCAGTTTACAGAACAACAGACATAATGATGCACAAATTAAGACAGTTTAGTCACTAACCCATGCACTCACTGAGACACATTTAATCACTCACTCATACAGTCAGTCATGCACCTACTAAATCCTTCATCCAGACACTTATACATCCACTCATTCTTCAATATGTAAGACATATTTTAACTTTACAGAAACATACAGTCACTGGATGTTGTCATCAGTGATGTCATCAGTGATGTCATTTGAGATGTCATCAGTGATGTCATCAGTGATGTCACTGACCATGTCATGAATGATGTAATATGTGACATGATCAGCAGTGGATTGCGGGTGCGCGATATATAGTTAGTGCAACTAACTATATATGCGAATTTCAATGGTTTTGTGTGAGTAAAATAAGGTTTTGTAAATGCTAATTCCTAACTATATATGGTCTATAACCTATGTTTTTTTCAGTGAATTTTCAAGGTTTTGTAAATGCTAATTCCTAACTATATATGGTCTATAACCTATGGTTTTTTCAGTGAATTTCAATGGTTTTTTAATAGCAAATATCAAAAGCTGTAAAATGTCTTCTTCTTTTAAAGGAAAAATATATTTTATATGTATTTAATATAATTTTTTTATGTATATACATTTTTTGAGGGAACGAATTTATCAACTATCATGCTGAAGAAGAGTGTGGGGAAAAAAACCAAAGAGGAGGACTAAGAGGAAAGAACAATCAGTTCAAAAATACAATTGCTTTAAAGCATGAAGTGCTTTTCCACACATTTACATTTAAATAACCCATATTAGAACATACAAAATATCTACAGAGGAGACGGTGTACATTGAATTTTAGACTCTTCGTTGGTACCTACATGTTGGTACTTACATCACCCACACAACACAACAACCAGGACGCTGTCACAGACATATATATTTTTTTGAACGTTAATTTCTCAAAATCCACTGGAGCACATATCTTGAGACCTAGCAAAGGCACATCGGGCAAACAGTCTCTACAATTTTGCCAAGTTTCATAGAAATCCATTCAGCCGTTCGAGCTAAAAGTGAGTCCAACCGCCCTATGGAAAACTCAATGTTAAAAACACGTTTTGGGACCCCCCTTTTTTCTCGGCCCCCGCTTGACGAACCCCCCCAAACTTTCAGGGGACACCAGAAACAAAATGTGCCATTTTCCTGAAAATTTCAGCCATTTCCGTCCATCAACGCCAAAGTTATTCAACATAGAATTTTCAGAAATCCCTATTCAAAAAAATCCTAACTATATATACCTACTGGCGACCGCCAGTAGGTAATATATATATATATATATATATATATATATATATATATATATATATATATATATATATATATATATATATATATAACATTTCTATGGCAAAATGAAACCCCTCATTTTGTTCCTTTTCAAATTAAATGTATTAAGTGTTACCACTTTATTCCAATCAAGATGACTTCAGGTGTGCCATACTTTTGTCATAAGTAAGACTGTTAGCGTTCTAGTTGTTCTTTAGAACACTCTGGGACATTCTGTCATTGGGCTATAGTTGGGCTACATCTGGCTGATATTTGGGCTACATTTGGTTTTTTTTGTCTCTGGTGGCCATCTTTGGGCTACATTGGGCTACATTGGGCTACATTGGGCTACATTTGGGCTCTAACATATATATAGCCCAATGTAGCCCAATATATATTTTTCAAAGTTAATTTTCGTAAAAACCACTGGAGCATATATCTTGAGACATAGCAAAGGCACATCGGGCTACCAGTCCCTACAATTTTGCCAAGTTTTGTGGAAATCCATTCAGCCGTTCGAGCTAAAAGTGAGTCCAACCGCCCTATGGAAAACTCAATGTTAAAAACACGTTTTGGGACCCCCCTTTTTTCTCGGCCCCCGCTTGACGAAACCCCCCAAACTTTCAGGGGACGCTCAGAAACAAAATGTGCCATTTTCCTGAAAATTTCAGCCAATTCCGTCCATCAACGCCAAAGTTATTCAACATAGAATTTTCAGAAATCCCTATTCAAAAAAATCCTAACTATATATACCTACTGGCGACTGCCAGTAGGTAATATATATATATATATATATATATATATATATATATATATATATATATATATATATATATATATATATATATATATATATATATATATATATTTATATATATATATATATATATTTATATATATATATATATATCCAAACCAAAAAGCCCCTGCTTAGAGATGCCACACGCACGGAGCTTGCATCCTCCTTTATTGGTGTACTGCAGAATACATCAGGGTCACCAACTGAAAGATGTTGATTAGTTTATTTTCCCATTTGTACGTAACTTAACATCTTATGTGAAGGATACCAAAGATGTTATAGCAAAAATACTGAATCTACAGTGAGAAGACACATATATATTGGCATGTCTTGACGTGAAAAGTTTGTACACATGCATACGACACAAGGACATGCTTGAAGCATGCAAGTACTTATTGCGAGCCCGGCATTAGGGAGAAACTTCTAGGCTATTCCCCCCCCACACCCCCCCCCCCCATTTGGTTCTGGAAATTTTGCTTCCCCTGCCCAGGTTCCAAGTGGTTTAGGTTGACAGAGGACGGGTTTCGAGTTCCTTTGTGAGTGTGTTGAAGGAAGCCCTTTGAGTGTTATATGGGGCAAGCAACAGTTCTGCTCCTCTCAGGATGGCCTGTCCTCCCAACACCTAGTCACCCTTTGTCTCACTGTCTGGGATCAATACACAAAGTCTCTTTTTAAACCAAATATAACATTTCTACCTGTTCCCAATAATATTTTAGCACATATTAAATGTAACCTGATGTTATCCTACGGGAAAGGTAGGCCTCTCAGTAGTGAAGAATATATTTGGATGTTTTCCTCTACTAGGACATATAAAACTTATTAAGACATGTCCTACCTTTACAATACAATGCACGATGGGCTATTTATGGACTAACTTATGGGTGACTTAAATGCATTGAATAGGCAGCTTTAGGCTTGGCAAAAGGTTTATTTTCCCAGATGGAATTGGCAGTTTGAAAATGCACTACGGGCTGCAAGGGCAGGCCTTCAACATGATTAAGAGGGTGGCACAATGAGTGCTGAAAGTCCAGTAGTATCATTTAATTTACAGGCTCAGGGTACATTTGTACCATATACTTTGTAAGTAAATTAAATGTGCCAATCAGGTGTAGGCCAAATAAAAAATGCAGGTCTCCTGGGTCATTGAATGCATGACCGCAACAGTGCTTATCATTACTTTTTAAGCACTCTGAGCTGGACCTATATGCTCTTTAGCTGGAGTGCAGGATCTCTTCTGGTGATCCTGAGGCTGCATTTTGTGGCCTTAAAGAAAGCCTCTAACACATATGTATGAAGAGTTGTTTGGAATAAAAAAACGTTATTTATTTTTAATTTTTTGTGATAATAATTATTATGCATTGTCATGTGTGTATTTACAAAGATTTCTTTAGAATATGGTTATTGATGGTTTTTTGACAGAGCCAATAGGTCTGCTTTATAAAGAATGGTGTGGTGACCTTCTTGCAAGAGCCAATATGCCAGCCTTTTATACTTGGGTGTTCTAACACTGTGACATGGTCAGTAGGTCTGCCTTACTAAAATGGCATATTGTTACTTTACGGTAAAAAAGAAACCTCAGAAATTCAATGAAAAAACCTGAGCTTAAACTGTTGTTATGGTTAGGTGAAAATGTCACTTTAAATGTCGGATTTTAAACTAAACCAACCACTAGAATTCACCAGTCATAGTTAATTGAAGTAACTGTAACTCAAGTTCTCACCATGCACAGTGTTGTCATCAATGATATCATTTCAGATGTTGCATTCATGTTATCAATGATGTCATGGAACATATCTTGAATGATATAATATGAGAGGTAATAAGCAGTGCTCATAAATATTGCTGTGATGGAAAAACATGACAGATGAAAGAGTGGTGCAGGCTGTGGGTTGATATGCATAGTAAAGGAAATAAAGAACTATTAATGATGAACATTTTGTCAGCTGACCGAAGAGGTCCATAAACAACTAATTATTGACTTAGTGGAGCCAGTTCAGTCCACCAGGTTTTTTGGTATGCTCTGATACTAGACTTTCCTAAACTTGGGAAGGATCAGGTGAAGGTAGCCAGTTAAACACTCCTATATCCTTTAAATAAAGGTTACACAATTGGTAACTACATATTTAGAAATAGGCTGACCAGGATCATATAAGCAAACCTTCATCCATCAATAAGGTTTTCCCAAGGGTAGGATACACAAAGAGAAAAGCAATGTACAGTGCCATTTAATTAGAAACATTCAAGGTTTATGCACAGAGGAGTCTCATGTCTTCAAGATGCCAAACAGACCTTTAACAGAGGTTATTGGGCCTTTCTATTGCAATTTATTAAATGCTTAAACATGAGAAGCATTTTCAAAAGTGTTGTTGCAGCCCTGCATACTGACCAGTTTGCAGCTATTATCATTACCATCACCTTACCTCTGCCTATATGGTGGACACCAATAGGCATACTCTATATAAGTATAGCTTTCCTCTTACTTTTGCAGTCTCCATCATAAACGGTAAGGGCAGAAATTTGAATCAGAACATTTTAAATGATAGACACAGAAGTCAATCTATCAGCTCATGCTCATGGTGTTTTCTGGTTATCAGGTCCTCCATTTCTTTACTGCAGAACCTAAAAGCCATAAACAATAATGGAGAACAGTCTCAATTCAGGCTTAATCATTTGAAGGCTGGGCTCTTCCCAATACATTCACCCTGCTCTGCAGAATGCAAGGACACCCTGCTAGGAGGCACTAACATGCACTGGTAAAAGTCGCATATAATATATCTCTGCATGATATTTGACTGTAAGCTCTATGACAGAGCATGACACAATATAGTGCTGATCTTTGAAACTCAGAAAGGAGATGGCCTTAGACAGTATCATTTATAGTTGGCCATGTAGATCAGACAAGGTCCTACCTCCTCACATGTTCTGACTCCCAACTTTCCTCCCTAAGGCACTATTTTTGCCATTTCTAAGGATGCAAGGCAACTCTTGTCTCACTTCATCTTTGTTGGCAATGGCCTGGGCAAACACCCAGATTTGTGCCTTGTGTTGCTAACCGCGTTTTTGTTGACCATAGGGCTCTGCACCTTTTCCTCCGACTAATCAGTGGTAAAGTGCTTGTGCACTCCCTTTACACATGGTAACATTTACATATTTCTATTGGTACATTTAATTTACTTATAAGTATATAGTGTACATTACTACATGGCCTGCAAATTAGATGCTAATAGTGGACCTCATCACTCATTGTCTCACTGTGAAGGAACTGGAAAAATCCTTGAATGCATACCAGGGAAAAAAAGATAGATCCCATAGCGCCAAGTTCAGACCGACAGGTAAACCTAGAAAGAGAGAAAAGACAAAGGTTAGACATAGAGGAGGGAAGAAGGCAGAGAGAGAAAGAGAGGTGGAAATTAGAGATGCACTCACTCTCACAAGAAGGGGGTAAAGCGAAGGAGAAAAAAAGCTGATAGGACCATAACACAGGTAGAAAGGAAGAGAGAGATGCAGAGAGTATAACCGGGAGAGAAAGCAAATGACATGGTGGTGAGGAGACAAGTTCTACACAAGACGTGTAGAGGCAGGACACCAGTGTCCCAAGGGAGGAGGCTAAGGAACTGAGGCGTGAGGAGGAGGAAAGCGCCTGGACGAATGAATGGTGGATGCCACTGACGGGTGCTGAAGCGCCCACCACAACTCTAGATGGTTGTGTCTACCCGTTGAGAAAGTGGAAGCTAGGTGCTAGGGAGGACATCTTTTGACTTGTGTTGTTTTCCCCCTTCTGTTTTGCCCTCTTCTATACCCCAATCTTTGAACTGAAACCCAGATGGAGTAAGGATGGGTAGATGTGTGAGATGCATGGTGCATATGTACTAATATTGGTGAAGAGAACCACCCGTTGTGAGAAATGTGGACTGATGAAGAGAGGCACTAATGCAATAATTGGTGAAGACCACAGATGTACATTGGTGAAGGGATTGCTCTGCAGTCAGGTACAGGAAGTCTATAGGGCTGAAAATATCAGAAATAGAGGGGGGAAAAAACCTAACATAAATCAATCAGGAATAATTTTGGAAGTACTTTTTTGGATTACTTACATGGGAAATGTTCTTTTGTCAAAGGATATTGGTGCACCATCCTGCTGGACCTGGAAAAGTAGGACGCAAAAAGATATTACAAGAGACTCAAATTCAACCCTACCCTGACCTACACAAGAGACTATACTCAAAGATTTTTTCATTTTTTTCCTCCCCTCTGTAATTTCTTTTTGTATCTATTGGCGGTTGCTATTACAGCAATCATTCACAAATCAGACAAGTCTCCTAAGCCTTATTTTTAACCCTCCACAGTCACCCACTAAAATAGTGCTGCGCTCAGACAGAAAGCACATGCTGAATTCTGTTTGCTACTTTGCTTTTTAATGATTTTTAATGCCGTAATTCTTTTACATTGTGTGGAGTTTTACTTATTTTGACCTTGCTCAACTATTTGCACTTGATATTTTGCTTAGAGCTCCTCGCTCGCTCTTACCTCTTTGGACTCTGCTTCCTTTCAGCGAGTCTCTGTGCGCCCGCCAGCACCCCGTTCCACTGCAGGTTTTCCCGTTTGTTGTGGAGGGTGCCGGCGCACATTCAGGCTCCTTTCCGGTTGGCTGCGGGCGGAGCCAGGGGGTCAGCGCACTAGACTTCGGAGACTACTTAATCTGTATGGCCTGCTCTTCGAGCAGCAGACGCACCGCCAGAGAGCTGAAGGCGCGCCAAAGGCAATCGCATCTGGGCCCGTCCGCGCCAAGTCCAATCCGTGCTCCAGAGATGCTTCCTCTTTTCCATCTGACTGGCTGGGATGGATTATTTATACCAGCAAGGCACTTGTAGACCTTCAGTCAGTAAGGGCTCCCTGTCATCACACTATGGACCCTGAAATCCTTGCTAAGAAGCAGCACTATGCATGCACAGTATGTAACACCATTGTGATGCGGGCTTGTAGTTGTAATATCTCTAGTGATAATGAGGCAATCAGGCCCCCTTCCAAAGAACTGATAGTGCAAGGTTATCTCATCAATGCAAGATCCCTGATTAAGAATAAGGTGGCTTTCAGAGACTTTGTCTAATTAAGGAAGCCAACTTGGGTCTTCATTACCGAGACATGGGCCATGGACTCTTCAGGTCCTGTTCTCGTAGACGCTATCCCCTCGGGGTACACCCTTGCCAGACTGGATAGGGTAGGCCGGCGGGGAGGGGGTCCAGGAATTCTTTATGGAGAGACTTTGGTCTCGAGCACACAACCGTTGACTGCTCCCCCTGACCTCTACCAGGCTCTTTACTTTTCAATTAATCTGCATCCTACGGAAAGATTTTCTGGTGATCTCTGTTATTGGCAACCGGGCTCCAGTGTATCTTTCAGTCAGGATTTTAGTAGTCTTTTAGAACCCTACCTTGAAAAATCTAATTTTACTCTCCTTTGGGATTTTAATTTCCATCTAGATAGGACTCTATGTAAGGCTACTCAGCCTTTTGGAAACCATGAGTTGCTGTGGTTTTTTACAGCTTGTCAAGAGTCCCACCCATGTGGCGGGGCATATCCTTGATGGCATCTTTTCTAATGACCCTTGTATAAGGGTTGGAAAACCTATTCCCCTTGCCTGGTCTGATCATTTTGCCATCCCTTTTGATCTACGCATCTCGGTATCAGGGATGGGTCTCTCTGGAAACAGGAATTTGGAGGCAAGAAGGAACTTTAGCCTTATAAGTAAGGAGTTGCTCTCTAACCTCCTCAATAACTTCGAGCCCACTAGGCACCATGATGCTAACCTGGCAGCAGCTGAGCTATCGCATCAATTGTCAGTAGCAATGGACACTCTGGTACCTGTAAGCAAGCACTATTCAGCAAGAAGAAACCCTCTGCCCCCTGGTTCATGGAGAGACTTAGAAAGTTGAGACAGGGGTGCCATAAACAGGAGAGGTTGTGGCGCACAGATTTAGAGCCTTTGGTTAGGGAACTGCACAAACAGTGTCTAAAAGAGTATAAAGCAGCTATTATGAAGGAAAAGAGGCTATAATATTCAAAGATCACAGGATCAATGACATCTTCTAGGGATCTTTTTAATGTTATCAATTCCCTTACTTCCCCCAATGTCACAGATCCCTCAGAATTTTCCCAGGAGTTCTGTGATAAAATATCTGATTTCTTCCAAACGAAAATTACAGACATTTCCTCCTGGCTGGAAGCTTACAACTCCAATGCGGGTCTTCTGCTCGGCCTATTCTCCTTCCAAGTGAGGACTTGTTTAAGGAGGAGACTCCCAGGCTACTCACCTTCCCCTTTATGTCTCCAGAGGTGACTGATCGGCTTCTGGAGCGAGTCAAATCGGGCTCACCGTTGGATCCCCGCCCCCTCAAGGTGCTAAAAATGGGCTGTAAGATTATTATTCCTCATCTTGCTGCTGTTCTGAATGTTGCCATCTCAGAGGGACAGTATACCACCTTACGGAAGACAGTAGTGGTTAAACCACTTTTGAAGAAGCCTTCTTTGGATCCGGCAGAATTGAAAAATTATCGGCCAATCTCTCTACTTCCTGTCCCAGCTAAGATTCTGTAAACATACTTAAATTCTCACCTCAATGCCTACCTGAAGGACCATCAATTACTTGATGGCTCACAACTTGGGTTTAGAAGCCACCATAGTATGGAAACAGCACTGACTGCTGTTTTTAACAAGATCCCTATTCAAGTGGACTCAGGGCACACCACCCTGCTTGTTCTACTTGACCTCACTACAGCCTCTGATACCCTGTCTCTTCTGACGCTGTTTGAACGCCTCAGAGAGATAGGGATTGGGGGCTCGGCCTTGGGGCTTCTTGCCTCCTTTCTCAGTGATCGGGAACAGACAGTCAAATTTGGCCAATTCTATTCGGCCTCTAAACCCCTGTTGTGCGGTGTTCCTCAGGGCTCCTCACTGAACCCGACACTTTTTAATGTCTATGTTGCCCTACTGGCTAAGGTTGTGAGATCCTTTGAGTTAAAGGTGCTGTCCTATTCGAGCGACATCCAAATAATGGTATCCATCTCTCACAGTATCATGCACTCTGCCCTTAATTTGAGGAATTGTATGCAGGCAGTCTCCTCCTGGATGGTGGTATCTTTATTTGAAATTGAACGGGGAGAAGACTGAAGTCCTGATTTTCGGCAGCAAACTGGAGATTTGGTCCAGCGATTGGTGGCCGGACACGCTTGGCGTCTGTCCCTGCCTGGTATCTCTTGGGAAAAATCTAGGGGTCATAGTGGATGACTCTCTCTCCCTTAGTCTGCAGGTCAACAGGACAGTGTCCACATGTTTCGGGATTATCAGGATCCTCAGAAAAATCTCCCATTTCCTCTCTTATGAGTCACGCAAGCAGGCTGTTATGGCCTTGATAACGTCCAGACTGGACTATTGTAATGCCCTTTATTTGGGCATTAATGAAGGCCTGGTGCGATGTCTGCAGTTGGTACAGAATGCTGCAGCCAGGATGGTGATAAACGTACCGAAATATCATTCAGTCACAGCCTCCATTAGGACGCTGCACTGGCTCCCCTTGGAACGTAGGATCCTTTTCAAAACACTGTGCCTGACTCATGATGCCTATTATGGCTCAGGCCTAGATGGGATTAAGGCAATTCTCCATCGTTATGTCCCCACCAGACAGCTCCGGTCTTCAGATAAAAATCTGCTAACAGTACCAAGGTTTAAAAAGGCAAAATGGGGAGGCAGAGCCTTCTCCACTGCTGCTGCGAAACTGTGGAACTCCCTCCCGGAAGAGTTATCTAGCCAGGTCTCCCATTCTCTCTTCCGTAAAGCCTTAACCCCTTCGCTGCGGGGTCTTTTCCCCCCGCTGTGCGGGGGAGAGGGGAGCCGCGGGCGGCGCCGCTGTGCTTATGACGAGCTCGGCTTGTCATGAGGCACAGTGGAGCTGCACTCGTGACGAGCTGAGCTTGTCACGACCATACCCATTTTGGAACGTTCAGCACAGCGGGGAAATTATCCCCGCGTACGAACGTTCCAACGGCCGTGACGAGCTCAGCTCGTCATGAGTGCCGCTCAACCATGCCTCATGACGAGCTCAGCTCGTCATAAGCACACAACGGGTTAAAGACCTGCCTTTTCTCACAGACTTCAGTATGAGCATCCCTTTTGTCTGTACTGTTTCAGTTCCGCATAGCGCCTTGGCACCCTTGGGCTAAGTCTGCGCTCTATAAATTCAATAGTCATTCATTCATAAAGAATGTCTCAGGCCTGGCCCTGCACCCTAGGTGTGAAGTTGTATGCTGCCATTTAGACCTGGCAAAATATACCTTTTGACAGGCCTAAACGTTCATTTTTAAAACGTCTAAGTCACCCTCAATGCCTATAGGGGAAAATTATTAGTATTTAAAAGGAGGACAGGTATATTTAATGTGTTACATGGATGACAGTGCACTGTATCACAAAGCTTTTCTAGTACACTATAATTATGTGTCCTGAATTCCAAGTTGCATAGTGTAGGGGTGCAGTAGTTACCGGATTCAAAATCACCGATTCCGGCCAATAACATCACCACTGCACCATGCAACTGCGTAATTATGTCCCCAAATGAAGAATGACATGGGGACCTATAATTGCTAGGTCATTGTCCACATGCTGATTCCCCCAGTTACACTTCCATTTACTCTCTGCTCTTAGCAGCTGATACATGGAAGAAAGGAACTGGGGAAGAGGAGCAGCTAGTGGTGTGGAAAGGTCGTATGGGGGGAAGTGTAGGCTGTCATCTGTGCTGCACAAAGTATGGAGTACGGGGTGGGCTGTGCTTATGTCGACAGCCCCTTACAGATCCATACTTGATTTTGCTGATTGGATTTTCCAAGCAGGCAAGATCAGGCTCTGTTATCACGGGTGCATGAACACCAGGCCAGTTGCGATTGTGTGGAAGAGTGGTGTCAATTGAAGAGTTACCACTCCACGCAAATCATAATCAGGCCTTTGTGATTTAACTATTACTGCATGTCTGCCTTAAACAGCTCTTAATAGAAAGATAGGTGTCCTTGAAACGTTTTAAAAGGTGGGATGGTACTTGACTTAAAATCCTCCTGCAAGCCCAGAAAAGGCAACCTTGAAAATCTATCAAAGCTCCTCCACAGATAGCAGGAAAAGCTTTCTTAAGATAACCCCTAGGTATAACTCTCTAATTAGATTTCCAAAGAGAAATTCATGACATCTGACAAATGTGCCATGGGAAAGCAATGGAATGAGAAAAACATTTTTACAATAAGACAGCAGGATTAACAATATGGTTTTGCCACATATGGAGGCTCCGCAGTGAAAATCTCCCCTTCCATTGAGGCAATACTATATTCACTTTAACCTCTAGACTTAAAATCCTCTATCTCCAAGATAAGTCATTTTAGTCACTTAGCACAATTACAGTTGCATTTGATCTGCATTATGATGAATTCTACATTTGAGTTCTGATTATTTTTCTGAGGGGCATGGATAAGAGTGCATTAAATGATTGGCCCCAGAAGAAGGGCTCTACCAGATTCAAATGGAATTAAATAGAGCATTGATTACACAAAAATTAAATTTTGAGTGACGGACAATTAAGAGATTGGAAATGATCATTATGTCAGCCAAATTCCACAGGAATCTGATTAAATATTGAAGCTTTTATCTAGCAAAATAAACGGAATTTCCAACCCACACAAGAGACACTCTAATCCCAGAGTGTGGTTATATATTTCTTCTTAAGATTTGTAGGTTGAAAGGAATCATGGATTAGCACACAAAACGTTTCCCAAACTTTGCATTACTATTTGAGTGCACCCTAGAACCATCCATATGTCAATTCAACAAAATACCAGGGGTAGCGGTAGTGACATCATATGCCCTTTGACCCTGTTACTTTACAGGATGAGACGTCACAGTCTTTAGCCTTGATGGCATTACAGAAATTAGCATCATCATGTCATGTTTGGCCATTTAGCCACCGAAAGTGATTCCTTCTTTCTTTGATGCAGTTAGGGCTGCCACATTGCAAATATTTTACCAACAAGCCTGGTATTATATTGCCAATGCCAGTCAATTTTTTTTAAAATAAGCTGGTCCTTTTTCCACTTCACTTCAATGTACTTTACAGCTCTCTAAAAGTACTCTTTTTTATTGCTAAAGCAGACAGAAGTAGAATTACCCTGTTATAAAATACACAAAGAATTTTACATAGCTTCTTATTGAAGTACCAGCTCAGGAATATCCAAATAATAAAAAAACACATGAAAACATAGCTAGAATTATTCTGTGAGAAAGTTCGCCACTCTAGATTGAGTCCAGTCCAATGAAACAGACCTGATCCCACAGCCTGCAAGACAAGCAAAGCTGTGCTTGGTGGAGCCTGTGCCATAGGAGGCATTAAAGGGATTTTTGCTAAGCCACACTTGACTTCATGGGAGAAACAGAAACAATGTAAAAATATAATGTTTCGACTGTTTACTGTCCCCAGCATCTTGGAACAGCTACAGTTTTACAAAAAGAAACATCCAAAATCTGTTTTTTTTTATTTTCCAACATGGACAGGACATGGTGCTGCTTTTGCATCTTGGAGCCAGGGGTCGAAAGGGCAATGTCAGGGGTAGCAAGGCTCTTGCCAGTGGTCCCGGCTGCGACCCCTACGTGATGGAACCATCACAACATTATTGGCTTTTCCTTTGGTTGTAATATTCCCCGGCCTTGACAATAACTAAGAAGAACCTCTACAAAAGGCTGGACAAAATGTTGTCACTTTTTAAGTCGAGCATTCGAGACCTCTTGTATATACTTTAGTATATACTTATATATTAGTATATCCTTATATGTGTATGTACTTTGTGGGCTCTGGAGATCAGCCCTAGGACTTGTCTGCTTCCGCTTAGAGACTTTTTTTTCTGTTTGACTGCCTGTATTTAACTGTCTTAATAAAGAAAGAGTAGAGGTCAGTAAAATACCAGAATTGCTTTCTGCTGAGGGACTTTCTTTTTTTAATTTTTTTTGGCAACTGCCTCTCTTTAACTTTCTTGATAGAAAACGACCAGAAGAGGTCAGTAAAATACCAGAATCACTTTAGCATTCTCTAGATTCCAGTCCATAGAAATTGTCTTCCACGAGCACCCGTAGACAATAATATATTTGTCAAATCTTGTATTTTCAGTGCTGTGACCACCGAAGGCCCTGATTTTATATTAAAAACAGAGCTTTGGACTATACCGTTCCCGCTGAAAGGCAATATTTCTCTCCATGTGTTCCCATACCTGGTGTGTCACACAGTTTGGTGCTTACTTTCCACCATGTTAAAGAACAGTAGATGTTTCAGCACCCAGGCTAATGTGCTGCATAGCTAAATACACATAAGGTCCCAAAGGTGAGACCGATTGCGTTGCAAATGATTGTTGTTCTTTGTAACCTCTCTATGGGCCCGATGTAGGTAATAGTGAAATACCGAATTCTTAATACCGAATTTTACCGATTCGGTATTAAGAAATCTGTATTTCAGATGCAGGTAAGAATTCAGTAAAATATACTGAATCCTTAATATTCATTATTACTGAATCGGTAATTGAGATTCGGTAATAAGGAATGCCTACCCATTCATTCCTATGGGCTTGGAGGCCCATAAGAATGAATGTGAAGACATTCGGTATTACTGATTCGGTATTACCGAATGGGTAATACCGGGAGGTATTTCAAGGGTGCCAGGGTGTCCAAAGGACACCCTCTTGCACCCCTGAAATGTGCGTTTTTAAAGGAATTCTGTAATTACCACCAACTGGGAGGGCGGTGGACGGGCCAGTTTTCAAATGGGGCATGAATAGTTTTGTAGGTCTTTCTTCCCCTATTGCGCAGCAGTTCCAGATCCCTATCCTCTGAAGTCTGGGTCTATGGCCAAAATGAGGTTCACAGAGCGCCTCTCTGTGGTACTCGCTGATTACCTTTTGGGCAAGAAAAGCGAGACATTTAAATTCTCAGAGGGAAAGGATTGGGGATGGCGATAGCTCTTTGTTGCTCCTTTCCCTTATTTACTTTTACAACTGTAATTTTCCATGGATGGTTTCCTAGACTGAGTTGCCCACTTCCCGTGTCTGCTTATTCCAAACCAGTCTCATACTTGTGGCAAATCCTAGCTTGCCGAACGCTTGCTTTGCACAACTTGCTGCTCTATCCTTAGTTGTCTTGTGGCTTCCATTATGCTCCTAACTGTCCCCTTATCAAATTGGGTCTCCTACAGTAGTTATGACACTTCAAAAATCTCCTTCCCCATACTGCACTCCCACCAAACTACATGCAGCAAGTAAACCCCTCTCCGAACTCCACGCAGGTTTCATCAAGTCAACAGAAGCACACTAAGTTATGGCTGTCTCAGAGTAAGATGGTCCATTGTTTATTTCCAAAGCCCTTGAGAACCTGTGCCCATGGCTGTCCGTCAGCTTTTTTGCTCAATCATGTGCCTTGTTTTCACAGCTCATTCTCATTTTGAAATTAACACAGTGAGTTCTATCCTGACATGTCTTGTCAGCAATATTTTCATTTGTCAGCCTCATTGGTCCTTAATCATAAACGCTGGCGCTTTTCGTTAAGGGCACATTCTTTATAGTAGGCACAGGGAGATTAAGTGATTTGCCCAGAATCACAGGATGTAGGGACGCCGAGTTTCCAACCTGGCACCCCAGTCGGCAGCTCTAGCCATTATCCAGATCCTCTCACCACTTTCATGGTTAGTAGTCAATTCTGTTTTAGGCGGCGCTAACAGGAGACATACCCCCAGATTCATCAAAGTCATGTTTTGCGAGTCCTTAATAGCGAATTTTAAGAATTCGCTATTAAAGACTCGCAAAACGGGATGCATGTAGGAATCGCAATATTATTTGTCATTCCCACTGATTCCTAATTTGCGATTAGCTAATTGCTAATCGAAAATAAGGAATGGCTCCCCATTCATTCCTATGGGCCTAGAGGCCCATAGGAATGAATGGGGAGCCATTCCTTATTTGCGATTAGCAATTAGCTAATCGCAAATGTGCCGCAATTTCAAGGGTGCCAGGGTGTCCAAAGGACACCCTGTTGCACCCTTGAAATGGTAATGTTCACTGGTGTTGCGCACACACATGTCCAAGGACATGTGTGTGTGTAACATACAACTTAGAAAAATGCACTAAAGTGCATTTTTTTACGTTTTTGCTATTTACCACGTAGTTTGACTTCGCGGTAAATAGCGGCCCCAGATTGCGAATTCGCATTCTAGGAATGGTTCATGCATTGCATTTAAGGATTCGCAAATTGCGATTCCCTAAATGTAAATAATCGCAATTTAGCAATTTCTTAAATTTCGATTTTTGCATTTGGGATGATGCATTCCAAATGCAAAAATACCGCTCGCAAAGGCCCAGATTCTCAGAATCTGGCCCTTTGCAAGCGGATTTTTGTTTGATGAATCTGGCCCATGGTCTGGTGGTAGCTGCTTTCTGAGGAGAGCCATGGCACTTTTTTTTTTTTTTTTTTTTTAACAAATTAACCACTGTAGAAAGGTAAGTAGTACTAATGTAGCACTACTTTACAGTCTGCAAAATGTGTTTTGTGAATCAACCCTTAGATGATAGAAATACAAATTTCACATTTTAGAATATTTTTCTACTTCACAATTGCCGGACTCCAGCATTGCATCCCAGCACGATGAAGAACCCACAGCTAACTTCGATGGTGTTAGAAAACCGGGCCATTAGGAGTTGTGCCCTCATAAATGGAGAATAGCATGCAGGAATCGACGTCTCCACCTGGATTCCCACATGCCATCCATTGCACAGGGCATTATTTGTTGTGCCCTTCAACTATCCCTGAGACAAATAATTCAAATAAATGGTTTTCCTGCAGTACTTCTAATTCACGTTTTGGCTGGTAAGGAGGACCTTCAATGTGCAAAATAATCTCAACTTCTGAGTTATGAATTCAGCATTACTTTGACCCCATGTTACTTACTTCCAGGCATTGTCTTGAGAATGCCACAGGCTGGTACTTTAACATTTTCTCTGGAACAGTAGTCTACGCTTTTCACAGAGAAAGCAGCACATTGAAGTCCTTGAAAAAGATCCAGGCTCAGATTTACTATGGCTTTGCACTGTCTAAAGTAACTTAAAGTGGTGCAAACCAGCCATTTGCTGTTTACTTTCCCGCGTAAAAGATATTTCCCACTTGAAAGGTGACCAAGCTGGAAAGTAAATATCAAAGCACGGCTTTGCATCACTTTGACTCTAGGGGGAGTCATTGGGGCGTTACTTGGGTGGATGAGTGCAACAATCTCCCATTGCTTTTGCTTCGGAGGCCAAACTATGAAGATAGCCAGGCCTGACTTTGACAAAAACTAACGCCTCCTTAAAACAGCCATTAGCAAAGGGAAATGTTTTGATTTCCTCCAAAAACAACGAAAAACACGGATTGCCGGTGCACAGAAACGCAGAGCCCACATTCAATGTGTGGGATCCCTTTGGCTGTGCACACTCAGCTGTGCACCATGATGCGAGGGTGTGCATCGCACAAGGCAGCCTGTTCTAAGCATCAGTGGAGGTGGCTGCCGCATCAGGATATTGGGGTCTGAGCTAAGCTGATTTCCCCTTGAGCATCGCAGTGTTAAAACTTTGGCTGCGGCTGTATGCACCATTGAAGGTTAGAACATCTGCCCTCCAGGGGCCTTATTTATGAAGGCCTTGCGCCACAGGTACGTCACTTTTTCCCAGGCCTTCATAAATTAGGCCCCAGGAGTTTTAAGAGGGGGGAAATCGCGAACTGAAGACAGATGACAAGAAAGTGAACCTGCGACGTAATTCCATCTAATTACAGCCTATCTGTAAGAAATACAGCAGCCACTTAGCAGCTCGTGTTCTTTCATCACGTCTCGGTTTGCATTTTATGGCATGCTACCGATCAAAATGTGCTGTTAAGTCTGTAACTCACTTCAGATTAATTTCTAATTAAATTTATGTCTGAATTAATAAATCAGCTCTATTCAGGAACATGCGCCTCGGAATAATTTCTATTAGTCTGAACATAATGATTAGATACAGCATTTAATGGGCCATATTGTTCAATACAATCCTGAGACAATTGGGACTAATAGAATATGTTAACCTTTACCCCACCCAGCATGACACCGCATTAGATCTCAAATTAATGGACTGAAGGGACTGGGAGTGTTTCACCACAGAGTTGACAATGTTGTGAGTCTAATTTGTCATGCTGCTTGTCCTCAGCATTCCACGTGGGTGGGGGAGAGAAACTAGCTCGGAAGGGGAGTGGATAGCTTTTTTTTTCCAAGACCTCAACTATAAGGTGAGTCTGTGGGGCCCTCCTTTCCTTTAAAACCGGTAGACCGCTGCTGCTGAAGGCAAACGCTATACTACGAAACGGACAGGCATCAAGATGGCGCAGAGAGTGAAACGCTCACCACTGATATCTGTTATAGGTCTGCAAGTCCCTAGTTCGAAATGTTGACGAGGTCACCACAGCATTCCGTCCATCCGGGGTTGGAAACTGAGGGGCATATTATCAAGGGATTTATCTCCGATTTTTTGGCTTTAAAAGCCAAGAAAGCGGAGATAAAATTATCTCCCTATTACCTAGCTGTCCCTAACACCAGTTAGCGACAGCTAGCAGGAGATAGCGACCATCTTGGGTCCCGCTTTGCATGTCAGAGAAATGTATCACTAATGACATGCAAAGTGGGCGTGCTAAGATGTTAGTTGCTAACATCGCTATCTTCTATTACCAACTTTTGGAGATATTCGCGCTAAGCGCGAATATCTCCAAAAGCTAACACCTGCCCTGAGCAGTTCTAGCCATGTTATCCAATGGGAGGTGGATAACATGGCTAAGAGCATTCGCTCGGTAATGCATGAATATCGCTGACTTTACAGCGATATTCATGCATTTCGGCCGATTTTTATCGTTTCAGAGATAAACCTCTGCGATAAAAATCATCGCAGCTCGTCGATAAATTTTTATCGCTAACCAAGTAATAGCGATAATTATCGATATTGCTGGGTAATATGCCCCTGAGTACCCTCAAACAAGGTACCAGTAGTAGATAATGTTTACGGTACATGGAAATAGCAGAAGTTCTGTATTTAAAAGGAAGTGGTGAATAGATCAGGAGAATCTAACAATTTTAAATGTATACCAAGGGGATTTCGCGGTTCTTTTTACTGTGCCATACACTTCATATAATATTTATTGGCATTCAGCAAATTGACATTTCAAAAAGGAATTATGGAAAACACCTTCAGTAGCAATTTAGAAAAACGTTTGCAAACAATGGGAACAATTATGACATTTTTGTGAAATATCATGTTTTTGTTACAGTAGACACTGTTGCTTTTATGCACTAAACATCATGGCTTCATTGACGAGCGGTGTTAGCAGTCACTGTCATATTAAACACTTATAGAACACGATGGGCAGCTGGGTAAGACGAAATTGGGGAATATAGAAGGATACATAATTATATACAGGGCTCCCGCCCAGGGCTACATTAGTCTTGAAGTGTTTCTTGCCTCCTCAGTAAGCCACTTGACCTGGGAAATGGCACGGAGATGGTGTGGGCACATGCCCAATTCCTTGGTAACTAATAAAAACGTTAAATTGACAATGTCAATTCAATTCCGTAAACTGGAATGGACAAAAGTGTGGCAACGTTTTGGTTGCAACTTTTCTTGAAACATTGGGGTGTGCTCTCTTAAAGCACATCCTCTGGGTAAGGTAAGGAAGAGATGAAGTTATATTTTGGATCTGAGCACACAGAACGTTTTTTGGGTGTCAGCTATGCTGAGTATGATTTTCAGTGACCTGTTGGGTTTGGAATTTGCCATGCATGCAGATACTTAACCTTTGCTCTGCTGGGTGTTCCTGGACCAAATAAGTCATTCAAGTACCTTTGCCTCTTTCACTTTGTTAGAATCTTCACACAAATTACACCATTTACATGTTTATTGTTATTTGCAAATTTGCTAATGTGTTGTCTTTTGGTGCTTTCAAGTTCAAAATGTTTTAGCAAATCAACTAAAAACAAAATCTAAAGCAAGTGGTTTATATTAGTGCCAACCCCATTGAAAAAGTAATCCTGAGTTAACCCAAGTATTTCCCAGTAGCCTAGAAAATCACACAAAAATATATTTGATCTTCACCTGTGGAAATTGCAGTGGCGCATGTGATTTAAGGATAAAATCTGTGTTTCCTTTAGGTTTCCTCTGCAATATAGTGTATTTGAATACAAAGACTCATTTAAAGCCTGGCCAAGGTTGTTATTAAGAACTGGGGGGAATATTTACAAGCGCCTTTCGCCATCACAACATGACATTGTGATGGCGCTAGAGGCCTCGCCTTATTTACAAAGCAGCATTAAGCCACTTAACATGGTTTAATGCTGCCTTCTAAATAAAGCACCCTTTCACGCTATAGTACACTTGAAAGCGGAGGGCATAGGGCGTTGCGTTGAGCGTCCCACCACAACACCTGTTGACTTATTTACAAGGGCAGCGTAATAGGAGGCCCTGCAAACATTATTTAAGACCAGGAAAAACCTGGTTTTAAATAGGTGAAACGAGGAGAAATGCTTTGTTTCTCTTCGTTTTTGCCGTTCCATGTGTGCTGCCTTGCCTTCATGCACATAAACAATCATTTTTAAAGATGCAGTTTTGAAAATGTTGTGTGTGCTGCATTAAGCAACACACAGAGAAGTTACAAAATAACATTTTGAGATTGTTAATGTACAGGAAGGGGGACCTTCCTGCACATAAAGAATCTTCCCCTCAACACAGGCACCCTTGCACTATGTTACAAGGGTACCTGCGCTGGTGCTAGGCAGATAAAGTTATTGCCAGTGCAGGGGGAATCGCAGAGCTGTACCATATTCTTGTTAATATAATGCAGCCCTGCATTTCTAAAGAGACGGAGCTTCTGCACTTAACGACACGTTCCGCCACTTTCTTTGTAAATATGCCTCTGAATGTCTGGCACTATCCGGAGCCTGCCTAGGTAACACATCCATGCAAAATGGATGACCATTGAAGGCTAATGAGATCTTGGATTGTTGTGTGCTCTAAAAGTAAAGTATGTCACAGTCGGTGTTAGACCTGGCATCTTTAGCGTGATTTCACCTGTCTTTTTGCCTCTACCTCCTGTATTTTGAAGCTGTGCTGGATTTCGTTTTTGCTGGTTTAGATGCTTTGGGCACTTTGCCACTGCTGATCAGTGTCAAAGTGCAAGTGCACCCTAAGGTAAATTATGATTGTGGTTGGTTATCCATGATTGGCATATTTGTATTACCAGGAAGTCACTAGTAGAGTGCACTGAGTGTGCCAGGGTAGGTGATTCGAATGCTACTAGTGGGCCTGCAGCACTGATTGTGCCACCCACATGAGTAGCCCTAAAATGGTGTCTCAGGCCTGCCACCGCGGTGCCTGGGTGCAGTTGCTAACTGCCATGCTGCCCTGACCAATGTCCACACTGGCCAGTCCTAACTCTTCCCTTTCTGTACACATTGGACACCCCTATAGAAGGCCCTAGGTACACCCCTGGGCAGGGTGCAGTGTATGTGAAAGATATAGCATGTACTGATGTGTGTGACATGCATGCTCTGGTAGTGAATTACAGCCTATTTCGTTTTTCACTACTGAGAGGGTTATCTTGCCCATAGGCTATAATGGGGAATGCGGAGTATAATGTTTACCTGCATATCTTCCCATAGGAGCAAGATCGGAAATTAAAGTCTGGTATCCCTGAACTCAGAATGTAACACATCTTTTAGGAAAGCTGGTTTTTTAATTCTTTGTTTGAGAACAGCACTTTTGGAAAGTGGCTGTTCTCTTGTATGACCTTTCTGTGTGCCTTGGCCTGTGTGTGAATTGACTGTCTGGTTTGAGAGTGACAGGGGCTGGGGAGCCCCCAGGAGGCTGGATGCGTCAGACCTAGGCTGAATGACTGCATCTGCATCTTGAGTGGTGGGAGGGGATAGCACCTGGGCCTGAATAGGGCTGTGCCTGCCTGCTACAATGCTGGCTCCACCTCTTGCTGGGCGGCTGGCGACCCTGCCCCTCTCTCTGAAAGGAAAGTAGAAGACAGAAAAACAAAGTGCTCAGGAACTGACCTGAGCTGGTTCTGAACAAGCCAAGGCCTCTCTGCCCAGAGAAACAAAGGAAAGACTGGAATAAGAAGGTCTACCCAGACTACAGAAAATTAGATCATCCTGAAATCAAGAAGGAACCTCTGCCAAGGAGAAAGCTGGAAGACTGAAGAGGAAGGACTGTCCTGCTGTGTGTTTGTGGGCTGACCCACAGTTGCATTGCTGCCAAAGGAGAGGGAAAGGACTTTGTTGGTGCTTCGTCCCCTTGCTTGAAGAGATCTCCAAGGGCCTGAGAAGAGCTGGCTCCCTGTTAAGAAGTCCCAGGAACAAAAGGACTTCACCCACCAGCTCCCCCTAAAATCTGCTGCGAGAGTTCTGCCGCACCTGAGATTGTCCCTGTGCCGAAAATATCGCATTGTGCCTTTGCGAGACGCTTCCTACGGAACCTGCACACTGGAATCCATAGAAGGTATCGTATCCCTTCCCATACAGACCGGATTCGTTGCAACACGTCTGCTGCATCCAGTGGGGCTGTCGCGTCGCCTCCCCAGGGTCTCAGGAGTGACGCATCGCTTGTTTTTCAACGCTGCAGCTTCCATTTGGAACTTTTGTCGCATCCAAAGATACTTTTGGCTAAACGTGACGCAACTGTGGATTATTTTGACGCAAAACCAAGAACTCTTTTTAAATCCTATTCTTGAACTGTGCATGTTGGATTTTTGTAATTTTTGTCTTGTTTAGTTTAGATTAAATACCTTTATTGTTCTAAACTGGTGTGGAGTTCATTTGTGGTGTTTTCACTGTGTTACTGTGAGTGGGGGTACAAATACTTTACACATTGCCTTTGATAACCTGGGCCTGAATAGGGCCGTGCCTGCCTGCCACAATACTGGCTCCACCTCCTGCTGGGCGGCTGGCGACCCTGCCCCTCTCTCTGAAAGGAAAGGAGAAGACAGAAAAACAAAGAGCTCAGGAACTGACCTGAACTGGTTCTGAACAAGCCAAGACCTCTCTACCCCCAGAGAACAAAGGAAAGACTGGTATAAGAAGGGCTACCCAGACTACAGACAATTAGATCATCCTGGAATCAAGGAGGAACCTCTGCTAAGGAGAAAGCTGGAAGACTGAAGAGGAAGGACTGTCCTGCTGTGTGTTTGTGGGCTGACTTGAAGTTGCTTTGCTGCCAAGGAGAGGGGAAGGACTTTGTTGGTGCTTAGTCCCCTTGCTTGAAGAGATCTCCAAGGGCCTGAAAAGAGCTGGCCCCCTGTTAAGAAATCCCAGGAACAAAAGCACTTCACCCCCAGCTTCTCCTTGAACTCTGCTGAGAGAGTTTTGCCCTTCCTAGAGTGCTTGATCCAATTGTGGAGCTTCTGGAAGTTGTGCCTGCTGTTTGGGAAGCTGGGCAAGAAGAAACTAAGAAAATCTGCAAGTTTTCACACATCGCTCGCTTGCGGAGCGCATCCCCGGCAGAGCGAGGAAATTCCCGCCGCCGCGAAGATCGAGATCGTCACAGCGCCTGTTGCCGCTGCAAGAGCTGATGCATCCTTCGCTTGCGGAACGCACCGACCCGGTGTGGGAAGATTACTGTTGCTGCGAACATCGTCGCAGAGCCTGTCTTCGCTGGGTGAGATCGCCGCACCGCTTGTTTGCAGGCCGCATCACGCCGCTGCGAACATCTTCGCAGAGCCATCGCATTGAGGGGCCGCGAGAGGAGAAGATCGATGCTGCCCCGCTCATCACCGCCGCACCTGAGATCGTCGCCGTCCTGAAGATCATCGCATCGTGCCTTTGCGAGATGCTTCCTACGGAACCTCCGGACTGGAATCCATACAAAGTATCGCATCCCTTCCCCTACTGATCGGATTCGTCGCAACACACCCGCTGCATCCAGTGGGGCTGTCGCATCGCCTCCCCAGGTTCTCAGGAGTGACGCATCGCTTGTTTTTCAACGCTGCATTTGGAACTTTTGTCGCATCTAAAGGTACTTTTGGCTAAACGTGACGCAACTGTAGATTATTTTGACGCAAACCCTAGTACTCTTTTTAAATCCTATTCTTGAACTGTGTATGTTGGATTTTTGTTGTTTTGGTCTTGTTTAGTTTAGATTAAATACCTTTATTGTTCTAGGCTGGTGTGGAGTCCATTTGTGGTGTTTTCATTTTGTTACTGTGAGTGTGGGTACAAATACTTTACACATTGCCTTTGATAAGCCTGTCTGCTCGTGCCAAGCTACCAAGGGGGTGAGCAGGGATTATCTAAAGAGTGTATCCCCCTTACCCTGACTAGAAGCAAGGGTCCCTTTTTGGACATGGGTACCTACCTCTGCCAACTAGAGACCCACATATCTAACATTGGTGGTCAGCGATGAGGATTTGAACTTGTATTTGTACTTGACCCACAATAATTGTTGTACATCACTAGTTGAGTGCAGACCACTACGCAGCCACATACTGTGTTTTGATTTTTTGATTCTATTTTTGAGTAACTCTTCGAAGCATCATGTCTCAGAATGGGAAGGCAACAAGTGAGCCAGCAGAAGTGGACTTTAATATTGAGGATCTGTATTCCTACAAAGTAGAACAGCTTAAAACTTCTGCAGAGAGCGTGGATGCCCTGTGAAAAGCAGCTCAAGATAGGATGAGCTGCAGAGAATCTTGAAGGCCTAGCGGGAGGCCCAAGAGGGAAAATATGCAAGTGGAAGGGAAGGTTTTCAACCCCAAGATCTGCCTAGGAGCAGACCAGGCTCAAGGCCTGGCAGCAACCATTCCAGTAGGGGTTTCACTCCAGAAGAGTTAGAGGAGAATCAAAGAGGGGGAAACTATGACTTGGAAGTCATGAGGTTAAAGACGAAGCAATTGGAAATGGAGAAAAAGAGAGCCAGTGCGGCGGATGAGAGCAAGAATGCCCGTGCCCTGGAGGAAAAGAAATTGCTTTTGGCTCATGAGTTGAGCATGAGAGAACTGGAAATCCGCCCGCCGTTCCCACCGCCCAGGAAGGAGCAGAACCTGAGGGGGATGCCCTGGAGCCTAGAGGGGAACAGGTGGCCGAACTGGGAGATCTACCTGAGCTGACCCATTGGCAGCAAGAGGGTGGTCCCTCTAGGGAGGAGTTCTGCAAGGTGCAGATGGAATGCCTTTCTCTCATTGGTGTGCGGCAGCAGGCTGCAGACCAGGCAGCAAGTGGAGCGTCCAAGGATCATCTCATTTACAGGGAAGATGGGTTGCTTTATAGTGAGCCTAAGTTCGCTAAGCCCAGTGCAGCCCGTGTGCTGGTGGTACCTGAGCGCCTCAGGGACTTCCTAATGGTTCTGGACCATGACGTGCCTCTCGCAGGACATCTGGGGCAAGACAAGACCTTCCAAAGGCTTGTTACCCACTTCTTCTGGCCCGAGGTGAAGAAGCACGTCGGTACATACTGTAGGACTTGCCAGACATGTTAGGCAAGTGGCAAGAGCCGAGGGAAGTGCAAGGCACCCCTCCAAACCTTTCCTGTGGTCAGCACCCCTTTCGAATGGGTGGCATCGACATTGTGGGGCCACTGGACCCCAAGACAGCCTTAGGCAGCAGGTTCATCCTGGTCTTGGTGGACCATGCCACCCGGTACCCGGAAGCTGTCCCTCTCAGGACAATCACAGCACCTGTAGTGGGCTGTGCATTGATGGGGATCTTTTCCCGTGTGGGGTTCCCCAGAGAGGTAGTCTCCGACCGTGGTACCAATTTTATCTCTAGGTACATTAAGTCTCTGTGGGAGGAGTGTGGTGTAACTTATAAGTTAACCACTCCTTACCACCCTCAAGGAAACGGGTTGGTTGAAAGGTTCAACTGAACTCTGAAAGGTATGATTATGGGCCAGGCGGAGGCCATGAGACGGAAGTGGGATGTCTTTTTACCATGCCTGTTGTTTGCCTACAGGGTGGTGCCTCAGAAGTCCTTAGGGTTCAGTCCCTTTGAACTTCTGTATGGTCACCCTGTTAGAGGACATCTCACACTGGTGAAGGAGGGATGGGAGCAATCCCCCCGGAAAAGCCCCCAGGATGTGTTCAGCTATGTGCTGGCTTTCCGCAATTAGACACAACGCTTCAGGAAGCTCGCTCAGGGGAACCTGAAAGCTAGCCAGGAAGAAATGAAAAGATGGTATGACCAGAATACCACTCTGGTCAAATTTCAACCTGGGCAGAAAGTGTGGGTGATGGCACCAGTGGAGCCTTGTGCGCTCCAAGACAAGTGGACTGGGCCATATGAGGTGGTGGAACGCAAGAGCGAAGTAACCTACCTGGTTAACTTGAAGACTCCCAGGCAGCCCCTGAGGGTCTTGCATGTGAACCGCCTCAAACCCCACTTTGAGAGGTCTGATGTGACAATGTCCTGGCTACAGATGCTTGGATGGAAGAGGAAAGTGACCCTCTTCTGGACCTCCTGGCAGCCAAGGAGCAAGATGGGTCAGTGGATGTTGGTGTGGTCCTCTCGCCCACCCTGACCCAGAGCAGCAGAGGGACTGTCGCCAGGTGTTGGGTCAGTTTGCCTCCCAGTTCTCCCTGACCCCAGGTGTCACCAATTGGTGCGTCCATGATGTGGACACTGGAGATAGTCTACCTGTGAAACAGACATTTTACAGGGTAGCTGACAAGGTCAGGTCCAGCATCAAGGAAGAAGTTTCCAAGATGTTGGCGCTAGGGGTAATTGAGCCCTCCAGCATCCCCTGTGCTAGCCCAGTGGTCTTAGTGCCAAAAGCTGCTATGCTCTGTGCCACTCCAGAACTCCGGTTTTGTGTGGACTACCACTGGCTCAATGCGGTCACCAAGACTGACGCACACCCCATCCCCAGAGCTGATGAGCTCGTAGATCAGTTGGGAGCTGCCCAGTATCTCAGTAGGTTTGATGTGACATCTGGGTACTGGCAGTTTGCCTTAACTGAGGGGGCCAAAGAGAGGTCTGCGTTCTCAACACCAGAGGGGCACTTCCAGTTCCGTGTCATGCCCTTTGGGTTGAAGAACACCCCTGCCACATTCCAGAGACTGGTCAACCAGGTACTGACCAGGCTGGAGGAATTCAGCGCTGCATACCTGGATGACATTACTGTGTTCAGCTCCACATGGGAAGATACTTGCAATGCCTCTGAAGTGTTGAAGGCTCTGCAAAGGGCAGGCCTCACTATCAAGGCCAGTAAGTGCCAGATAGGGCAGGGATCTGTGGTGTACTTGGGACACCTGGTAGGGAGCGGCCAGGTGGCACCCCTACAGGCAAAGATTGATACCATTCTGGTTTAGGAGCCCCCCAAGAACCAGACAGAGGTGAGAGCCTTATTAGGTCTCACCGGGTATTACCGAAGGTTTGTCAAGGGATATGGCACCATTGTTGCCCCCTTGACAGAGATGACTTCAAGGAAGCAGCCCAGGAGAGTGAATTGGACCGATGCCTGTCAAACTGCTTTTGAAGCGCTGAAGACTGCCTTGTGCACAGCACCTGTGCTCAAGGCGCCTGATTTCTCCAGTGAGTTTGCAGTGCAGACAGACGCTTCAGAGCATGGTGTGGGAGCAGTACTCTCACAGATCAACGACGAGGGTTTGGACCAACCTGTAGCTTTCATTAGTAGAAGGCTACTTCCCAGGGAACAGAGGTGGAGTGCAATTGAAAGGGAAGCTTTTGCTGTGGTCTGGGCTCTGAAGAAGCTGAGGCCCTACTTGTTTGGGATTCACTTCCGGGTTCAGCAGACCACAGGCCCCTCAGATTGTTGATGCAAATGAGGGGTGAGAACCCAAAACTGTTGAGGTGGTCCATCTCCCTACAGGGAATGGACTTTACGGTGAAACACCGCCCTGGCACAGAACACGCCAACAATGAAGGTATGTCCAGGTTTTTCCGCCTTAGTGTAGAGAACTCCCAAGAGGGTGAGCAGTTCTCCCCACTTTCAGCTGAAGGGGACACTTGTTAGACCTGGCATCTTTGGCGTGGTTTCCCCTGTCTTTTTGCCTCTACCTCCTGTATTTATGACGCTGTGCTGGATTTCGTTTTTGCTGGATTAGATGCTTTGGGCACTTTGCCACTGCTGATCAGTGTCAAAGTGTAAGTGCTCCCTAAGGTAAATTATGATTGTGATTGGTTATCCATGATTGGCATATCTGTATTACTGGGATGTCCCTAGTAGAGTGCATTGAGTGTGCCATTTTCGTTTTTCACTACGGAGAGGGCTATCTTGCCCATAGGCTATAATGGGGAATGCTGAGTATAATGTTTACCTGCATATCTTCAAAACATAGAAAGCCTTACAAGGGGTAAGGACTATCCCTGGGCACTCTTGATGCACAACAGTGCGTGAATAAGAAAATGTTCAAGTGTACTTCATATATTAGTGAATGTAGTTTTTAATTAGTATAATCCAAAGGTAATCAAAACAGTCTCATCTTTACATATTTCATCATATGTTAATGGCGTTTTGATGTAAACGATATGATTGAAGAATTTGGATCAATGACTACTCCAATGTACAATTCCATAATAGAATAAAGCCCCGATGCATTTCGTGCTGATTAGCACTTCTTCAGGGGGAATATGTCTAGGAATAAGAAAAAGAAAAAGAACCGCTGTAGAAAGCTGATATCTAGGAGCTGTATTATGTCAAGAGACTGGGTGGGGAGAGTGCTCATAGTAATATGTTAGCCGGTGCCCGTGAATTTGCGGGTAATCATGAAAGTTAAAAATAAAAATGAGAATAATGTCCACCCGTAACTTTGGGAAAGCATTAAGAACATGGAGTTGTATACAAAAAATGAAAATAAAGCCATGTGATGGTGCATGCAGCACCATGCTCTGATCATAACATCCAACGGTACCCAAACTTAAAAATTAGTGGAGTGAGAACGGTAGAGAAAGTGGTAATAAAAGTAAGGTTACGGGGTGAGAGACTCTAATTATGTGCCGACAGGGTGCAGAATCTGATGAGGAGATGCAGGATAAAGTGAAAAGTGCCAACATGCAGTTTAATCGGTGCCGGTCCGAATATTAGAAAAACAAACACAGTGTAATACCGCTTACCAAGTACGAGAGTAGATCGGTTACGGTGAGAAAAGTTGGTCCAGTCCGACCTGACGGCAAACCGGAAGACGCCGAGCAGGCGCACATGCTCCTGATTAGAAAGTAAAACCGTAAACATAAAGATAGGACTACGCGGTGAAACTTAGATCAGAAAGTAACTGAAAATGGTATGTGATCAGCCCGAGTATACACCAAGGAAGGATCGTGTTAAAAGAAACAGAAATAGGCGTGGATGAAAATACAGGCGTGTGTATATATGATAAATGAGTAGCGTGTATGCAGAGGGTGCAAAGAATCGAGGTGAATATAAGAAAGAAAAGGAAGATAAAAAGATAGAAAAGGGGAGAAAAAGAAAAAGACAAGAAAATAAATTAAGAAAATTAAAAGGTTAAGAAGGGACATAAGAATAATAAGTCAATGAATTGAAAAATACGTGAATAAAATTAAAATGCGCAGAGGGTATACATTAGAAAGACACAGGTCAAAGGAGATTTACAGGCAAGAGAGATCAAGTGAATCTATACAAACAGAATACTCAGACATTAATCATAAATGACAACTAAGTTCTAATCTGTCATTGAGTCCTTTCGGATGAGGCGCATGAAGAAGGTGTATCCAATGTAGTTCACGTTGTAGTAGATGTTTGTTATTGTCTTTGTGAGGTAATTTATTAACCACTTCTAAAATTAGAAAACAAATTTGGCTGGGATTATGTAACAAAGTGTGCAGCAATGCAGGACTTCAGGTTCTTCGTGCGGATATTACTACGATGCTCCGTCAGTCTCGTTTTGATTTTCCGTTCCGTTTTTCCCACATATGGGAGGCCACACGGGCACTTTAACATGTATACAACATTGGTTGTATCACAAGTGGCGTTCACATAAAGATGAATCGGAGTACCTTTTGTGGGGTGAGAAAGAATGTTGCCAGGTATAATACTGCTGCAATGTCCGCCGTTGTGACACGGTATAGTTCCTTTGAAAACAGTCTTAGTAGACAGTGTTGGTTGTTTTAGAAGAGATTGTATATTTTTGGAACGTTGGTAGGCAAAAATTGGCGGTTTCTCAAAAATGTTATTGAAGTCAGTTTCCAACTGTAACATTGGCCAGTGTTTGCGAATCGACTCTTTTATTTTAGCTGATTGAGTAGAAAATTTGGATACAAATACAGGACGTTTGTCATCCTCCTGAGGAGTATTTTTAGGTTTCAATAGATCTTTCCTAGTTCGAGCCAATGCTCGTTGTTCTGCAGTTTCAGTGAGATTCGTAGGGTAACCCCGTAGGTGAAATTTGGTGATGATTTTCTGGCTGTCTTGAGCATATAGTTCATCAGTTGATGCAATCCTTTTGGCACGCAAAAGTTGTGAATACGGTAAGTGACGTTTCAGGCTTGGTTGGTGAAAGCTTTGGTAATGAAGGTAGTTATTGCGGTCTGTTTGTTTGGTATGTATAGATGTGACAAATTGATTATTAATCAGTTTGATTTGTACATGCAAAAAGGATATTTCGGATCTGCTGGCAGTGAAAGTGAATTGGATGCGATCATCTATTGAGTTAAGGGTCTTGCTGGCATTGGTCAACTGGATTTCATTAACCTTCCATACCAGGAAAATGTCGTCAATGTACCGGTGGTACGAACAAAGAAAAGGTTCCCAGTCTTGATTTGTCAAAATGTGTTGCTTTTCAAAATAATACATGAACAAATTTGCATACGCTGGAGAAGTGGAGAAAGTCTGTGGTGTCTTGAATATATGTAGACATGGCTCTGACACGGTCTTGTAGATGTTTATCTATGTATAGTCCGGTGGGTTCGTGGATGGAATCACAAGTGCTGACGATGGGTCTGAACGGTGGTTTTGTAGGATGTTTGTGGATTTTTGGCACTAGATAAATATACGGTATCTGTGGATATTCCTTGATTAGGAATCTTTTGTGCAGACTAGGAAGTACTATGCCCCAAATGCACTTTATTTAACATACAAATGTGGGGAGCGCAGGTTGCACGCTCCACTCCCAGTTCCAATGCTTTCATTGGAACTCCATCCAACCAATTGCTCAACGTTCACCAGTATTCCAAGTTAACTCCATTGCTTCAGAAATCTTGCCATTGCTATTATAAACTTCTCCACATTAGTAACATCTTGGGTTTTGGAAACTTTTCATATTTTCGTGTGCCCATCCGGACTTCGTCGGAAATACAATCCAAACACAACAGGTGGTTCAGAGCAGCATCTCTTTTATTTTTATTTTATTATTTTTTTGAACATTTGTAAAAGGTTGACAGTTGATTGTAAATAAATTAAGCGTTTCCTTCATCCACAAGAGGACGATGGGTATTGTAGTTGACTGGGACACACAAACAGGTGTTTTTAATTAGGAAACTGGAGGGCGGTGCATCACACATTTAAATTGAGTTCGAATGCAGGCTACGGCACGAGAGTATTCTTTCACATATGGATGGTGCACGCTGCGCGATAGATTGTATATAGAGCAAGCAGGTAAGCGCTATAGAATGCAATTAAGTATGGAAATGTTTGAGTGCATAGTGGAAGTATGATGTTTTAAACAGTTATACAAGGGAAATGTGTTCCGCATTAGTAGAGAGTGGGATACGAAGTTAAAACATACACAAGATAAGGAAGTAGTTAACCTTTATGCGCCTCGAACTGAATATGAGATAATCATTCCAAAACATAATTGTGAGAGGAGCCTAGAGTGCCTGCAAGATATAGAGAGATGGATTTTCTGACTTTAGGAAGAACCAGGGAGGTTTAAAGGGGTGGTAATTGGAGCACTAACAGTTAGGATGTCACTTTGAAAGAGGGTAATCACGGTGATTATGGGGATAGGTAACGAGGAATACAGAAATGATTTATACAATGTCAATGCAGACAAAAAATGTATGTTTAGAGATAATTATGTGCAACAAATAGTGATGTAATTTTAAATTTGTTGACTTTACAGTGACCCCCGACGAAGGGTTTAAAGCCCGAAATGCATTGGGTCTAAAATAAAAGAGATGCTGCTCTGAACCACCTGTTGTGTTTGGATTGTATTTCCGACGAAGTCCGGATGGGCACACGAAAATATGAGAAGTGTCCAAAACCCAAGATGTAACTAATGTGGAGAAGTTTATAATAGCAATGGCAAGATTTCTGAAGCAATGGAGTTAACTTGGAATACTGGTGAACGTTGAGCAATTGGTTGGATGGAGTTCCAATGAAAGCAGTGCAACTGGGAGTGGAGCGTGCAACCTGCGCTCCCCACATTTGTATGTTAAATGAAGTGCATTTGGGGCATAGTACTTCCTAGTCTGCACGCAATAGGACAAGACAAAAATACTTGATTGAGTTTGGACAAACAAGGTGTGCACACCACCCCTCTTGTGATATAAATTTAAATGCCCTTTGTTGGTGTTGCACCCGAATTAACAATATGAACAAGGAGTAAAACAGACAGAAGATTCCACATTTGAAAAGATCGAGGTTCGAAGCAGCAACAGTTTTAATGTGTCCGTGAATGTGGTGTCTTTACAAGCAAAGAAATGAAGAATGTTTCAGGACATTTAATTAACATGTTTCAGGAAATTTTTTTGAACATTTGTAAAAGGTTGACAGTTGATTGTAAATAAATTAAGCGTTTCCATCGTCCACAAGAGGACGATGGGTATTGTAGTTGACTGTGACGCACAAACAGGTGTTTTTAATTAGGAAACTGGAGGGCGGTGCATCACACATTTAAATTGAGTTCGAATGCAGGCTACGGCACAAGAGTATTCTTTCAGATATGGATGGCTCACGCTGCGCGGTAGAATGTATATAGAGCAAGCAGGTAAGCGCTATAGAATGCAATTAAGTATGGAAATGTTTGAGTGCATAGTGGAAGTATGATGTTTTAAACAGTTAGACAAGGGGAATTTATTCCGCATTAATAGAGAGTGGGATACGAAGTTAAAACATACACAAGATAAGGAAGTAGTTAACCTTTATGCGCCTCGAACTGAATATGAGATAATCATTCCAAAACATAATTGTGAGAGGAGCTTAGAGTGCCTGCAGGATATAGAGAGACGAATTTTCTGACTTTAGGAAGAACCGGGGAAGTTTAAAGGGGTGGTAATTTGAGCACTAACAGTTAGGATGTCACTTTGAAAGAGGGTAATCACGGTGATTATGGGGATAGGTAACGAGGAATACAGAAATGATTTATACAATGTCAATGCATACAAAAATTGTATGTTTAGAGATAATTATGCGTAACAAATAATGATGTAATTTTAAATTTGTTTACTTTACAGTGAACCCCAACGAAGGGTTTAAAGCCCGAAATGCACTGGGTCTAAAATAAAAGAGATGCTGCTCTGACCCACCTGTTGTGTTTGGATTGTTATGTTATGTTATGTTATGTTAAAATGGTTTTTGTAGAGCGCACGGCTACTCAAAAAGAGTGTCCCGGCGCTTTTAATTGAAGAGGGCTGCAGTGAACTAACATAACACATTAAAAGAGAAAGAAACACCAAAATAAAAAAACAGCACACAAAGAAGGCCTACTGGATAAACAGCCAGGTCTTGAGGTCCTTTCTAAAGGCTAATAAACCAGTGGCTCCCCGGAGGGAAAGGGGCAAAGAATTCCATAATTGGGGGGCCAGTAATCCAAAGGAGCGACCTCCCAGACGTGCTCTCTTCACTCGTGGGACAGTAGCCAGAAATAAGGATTCCGACCTCAGAGAGCGAGCTGGTTGGTAAAAAGTCAGTCTCCTCTGGAGATACTTCGCTCCCGACGCATGGAGGGCCTTATATGTCAAAGTCAGAGCCTTGAAGGCGATCCGCTTACGGATTGGGAGCCAATGCAAGGTCTGGAGCAAACCCGCAGCACTGGTACGCCTGTTCACTCCGTAGATCGCTCTTGCCGCAGCATTCTGTACAACCTGTAGCCGCTGTAACAGGTACTCTGGCAGGCCCAGGTATAGAATGTTAGAATAATCCAACCTGGAGCCTATCAGGGCCTGTACAGTCAGCTTCCGGTGCTCCTCCGATAACAGGGGAAGAAACCTCCGAAGCATCCTGAGGAGGCCAAAACACATGCCCGACACCCCCAAAATCTGGGCCTTCATTGTCAGCCCCGTGTCCATCTTAACACCCAAGTTTTTAGCCGTTTGGGATGAACACGTAGGGGGGAACATGTCGATAGGCCACCAAGCCTGCCAGTCTGGCTCCGTGTCGCACCCAAAGAAGAGTATCTCGGACTTGTCGGAATTGCACTTGAGGCTGTGCAGTTGGAACCATTGAAACACAGCCCCAAGGCAATCCCGGATACTCTCCCCCTCGAAATCTCCTCCTCTCTTACACGAGAAGAGGAGCTGGGTATCGTCGGCGTAAGATACGATCCGGGCCCCAAACGACTCCGCCAATGCCGCCAAAGGGGTCATGAAGATATTAAAGAGGGTCGGGCTCAAAATAGAGCCCTGAGGGACCCCGACTCCCAGAGGAGGCATCACGGCGGAATCAGGTGAGGCCCAGACCGTTTGCCGGCGGCCAGCTAGAAAGGAGGAAAACCAGCTGAACACCGTTCCCCGAAGTCCTATCTCGTAGAGTCTTGTGAGAAGACCATCATGGGGAACGGTGTCAAAGGCCGCTGACAAATCCAACATCACCAGCATGGCTTTACCCCCTGAATCCAAGATCTCCTTGATTGTTTCGGAGACCTCGAGGAGCGCAGTCTCCGTGCTAAGATTAGGGCGAAAACCTGACTGGGTGGCATGCAGAATCTCGTTCGCCTCTAGAAAATTGGAAAGCACCGTCTGCACGTGCTTTTCAACAATTTTCGAAAGAGCCGGCAGCAGAGAGATAGGCCGATAGTTAACAGGGGTCTTGGGGTCCAAGCCAGGCTTCTTGAGCAGCGGGATGACCATTGCCTGCTTCCAGGCCTGCGGGACCACTCCCTGGCTCAATGAAAGATTTAGCAGCGGATTGACCAGAGGATTGATCACATCAGCCAGTTTCGCCAGTATCTTAGCAGGGCAAGGGTCCAGGGGCGAGCCAGATTTCAAGTTGGCCATGAGTGCTAAAGAGGCTGACTCCGATATGGATGGAAAAGCGGCCAGTATCAGACCAGGCGCGGCCAGAGGCGGTCGAATAGCCTCAGTGGCAGTCCGCACCGCGGATGTAGCCGATGGGAAGGAGGCCTGTATAAGTTGGATCTTGCTCGTGAAGAAACCGGCAAGATCCGCCGCCCAGGAGTCAGAGGGCCTCTCCTCAGCGATGTTTATCCGTGGAGATGTAAATTCCCTGACTATAGAGAAAATCTCCTTGCAGGAGTTGGAGGCAGCTTCTATCCTCCCTGCCAGGTAGGCTTTCTTACCTAGGCGAATATCCCGGTGATACTCCTTAACCATGTTCTTAAAAGTCACCTTAGCCTCCTCCTCATATTTAACGCGCCAAGCTCTTTCGGCTACCTTACACTGCTGCCGCTTAGCCGACAGTGCAACGGTAAACCAGGGGACGGAAACTCGTTTAGGAGTACGACGGGGGGCTAGTTCCGGGGCAAGATCGTTAAGCCTGTCAGTCAGCCATATCTGCAGGGACTCCAAGTCCTTCGTCAGGTCTCCAGAGAGAGGGCAAGGATGATCCAGAGCAGCCTGAGCCAGCATCTCAGGGGTCACTCGATGATACGCCCTATGGGTTTGACCATACTGCAATGGAGCGGCAGCAGTCAATTTAGCTGTGCCACAGATGGAGAATTTAGCCAGCCGATGGTCTGACCATAGAACCGGGATAATCTCTACCACCTCTAAAGGGGAGGTTGAGAACACCTGGTCTAAAGTGTGCCCCTTGTCGTGCGTCGGCCCAAATAGATAGGGATGCAATCCCAATGGTGCCGTGGCCTCTAAGATTTTAATAGCGGCCGCATCCAACGGATCATCCATCCGGAAGTTAAAATCCCCGGCCACAATGCAGTGTTCTGCTTTCAGGGCCAAACTCAGTAAAACGGAATCAAGATCTTCAAAAAACATTCCGGGAGGGCCAGGAGGTCTGTAGACCAATAGCCCCTTCACTGATTGATGCGGGGCCAGAGAGATGGAGAAGGCAAGGGCCTCCGAGCCACGAATATCCTCCACTGGCAGAATAGTACAGGCCAGATCTTTCTTCACCACCAGTGCCACTCCGCCGCCCCTTCCCACCGCTCTGTCCTTCCTGAAGACATTGTAATCAGGCGGGACAGCCATGGCAACGTCCGGATTCGACGACTCTCCCCACCATGTCTCAGTAAGCATGAGGCACAGAGGTTTGGCCGTGTCCAGTAGCTCAAAGATATCTTGAGCGTGTCTGCATGCCGATCTGGTGTTAAGTAGCATGCAGGGATATCGCACCCTGGCGCTGGAATTGCCAGGGGGCCCTGGCAGAGCACGTAAGGGATGCCAACCGCAACCAGGGCAGATGGACTTACCGCGGTGATGCCCAGGGAAGACAGTACTGCAGCCACTGGAACCAGTGAGCAGCGCGCGGAGCTCCTCCGCAGTATAGCACAGCGCGAGAGGTCCTGACCGACACATAATGCAAGACCGAGCCTGACCCGACGCCCCGAGCGCCTCCGGGTCGCTGACGGGCAGGACTCTGGCTTGACTCAGGCGCCGACCAGGCGCTACCGCTGCGCGTCACCGCTGCGCGGGTAAAGCGAGCGTTAAATAGGGCACACCTGTTGGTAGCAAAAAGCGCTAGAGCGCTCAGCAAATGGCACACTCGCCACAACCACCCCCAAGATGGCGGACACGCGCGAAAACGCTAGCCCAAGATGACAAATCCGCTCAAAACGCGGTGAGGGGCACAATTTAGGTGCAGGTGTGTGGGCGCTGCAAGCGCAGATAAAACAGGGCTCAATGTAAATTATAACAGAGAAAAAGAAAAAAAAACGACAATTTTTAAAAATGACCAGCCTTCAGCCTACTACAGCAGCATAGCGTGCGTGCGTGCTGTTCCCTTGTCCAAGGCCGAGCTACAATAAAGCTCACCTTAAATAGGGCACACCTGTTGGTAGCAAAAAGCGCTAGAGCCCTCAGCAAATGGCACACTCGCCACAACCACCCCCAAGATGGCGGCCACGCGCGAAAACGCTAGCCCAAGATGACAAATCCGCTCAAAACGCGGTGAGGGGCACAATTTAGGTGCAGGTGTGTGGGCGCTGCAAGCGCAGATAAAACAGGGCTCAATGTAAATTATAACAGAGAAAAAGAAAAAAATACGACAATTTTTAAAAATGACCAGCCTGCAGCCTACTACAGCAGCATAGCGTGCGTGCGTGCTGTTCCCTTGTCCAACGAAGTCCGGATGGGCACACGAAAATATGAAAAGTTTCCAAAACCCAAAATGTAACTAATGTGGAGTAGTTTATAATAGCAATGGCAAGATTTCTAAAGCAATGGAGTTAACTTGGAGTACTGGTGAACGTTGAGCACTTGGTTGAATGGAGTTCCAATGAAAGCAGTGCAACTGGGAGTGGAGCGTGCAACCTGCGCTCCCCACATTTGTATGTTAAATGAAGTGCATTTGGGGCATAGTACTTCCTAGTCTGCACGCAATAGGACAAGACAAAAATACTTGATTGAGTTTGGACAAACAAGGTGTGCACACCACCCCTCTTGTGATATAAATTTAAATGCCCTTTGTTGGTGTTGCACCCGAATTAACAATATGAACAAGGAGTAAAACAGACAGAAGATTCCACATTTGAAAAGATCGAGGTTCGAAGCAGCACCAGTTTTAATGTGTTCGAGAGTGGGGTATCTTTACATGCAAAGAAATTAAGAATGTTTCAGGACATTTAATTAACATGTTTCAGGACATTTTTATGAACATTTGTAAAAGGTTGACAGTTGATTTTAAATAAATTAAGCGTTTCTGTCGTCCACAAGAGGACGATGGGTATTGTAGTTGACTGTGACGCACAAACAGGTGTTTTTAATTAGGAAACTGGAGGGCGGTGCATCACACATTTAAGTTTAGTTTGAATGCAGGCTACGTCACGAGAGTATTCTTTCAGATATGGATGGCTCACGCTGCGCGGTAGATTGTATACAGAGCAAGCAGGTAAGCGCTATAGAATGCAATTAAGTATGGAAATGTTTGAGTGCATAGTGGAAGTATGATGTTTTAAATAGTTAGACAAGGGGAATTTATTCCGCATTAATAGAGAGTGGGATACGAAGTTAAAACATACACAAGATAAGGAAGTAGTTAACCTTTATGCGCCTCGAACTGAATATGAGATAATCATTCCAAAACATAATTGTGAGAGGAGCCCAGAGTGCCTGCAGGATATAGAGAGATGGATTTTCTGACTTTAGGAAGAACCGGGGAAGTTTAAAGGGGTGGTAATTTGAGCACTAACAGTTAGGATGTCACTTTGAAAGAGGGTAATCATGGTGATTATGGGGATAGGTAACGAGGAATACAGAAATGATTTATACAATGTCACTGCATAAAAAATTGTATGTTTAGAGATAATTATGCGTAACAAATAGTGATGTAATTTTAAATTTGTTTACTTTACAGTGACCCCCGACGAAGGGTTTAAAGCCCGAAATGCACTGGGTCTAAAATAAAAGAGATGCTGCTCTGGACCACCTGTTGTGTTTGGATTGTATTTCCGATGAAGTCCGGATGGGCACACGAAAATATGAAAAGTTTCCAAAACCCAAGAAGTAACTAATGTGGAGAAGTTTATAAAAGCAATGGCAAGATTTCTGAAGCAATGGAGTTAACTTGGAATACTGGTGAACGTTGAGCAATTGGTTGGATGGAGTTCCAATGAAAGCAGTGCAACTGGGAGTGGAGCGTGCAACCTGCGCTCCCCACATTTGTACTTTTAGGAAGTTGGCATTTTCCTGCCCTTACCTCTTTGTGCCTGCAGCCTGTCCTGGGTCACATGACAGCTGACAGACTTTGTGAATTCCTCCCGGACAGTCACACAATAGAGGGATTAGGTGTGCCTCAATTGGCCACCTGTTTGCAGGATGGGGGCAGAGCTGAGCACAACCCCTTTTACAGCTGAATAGCCTGTTCTCTGCCTTCACACAAAGGGCCAATTACCCTGTATTGCCACTTCAGCCAGCTTGGAGCCAGGGCCGGGAAGTCAGGAAATTCCATGCACTTTAAAGAACCTTTCTAGAAGCTTCTTCTACTTTCCAGAGAAAGGGCACCAGTGTGTAAAAATAGGATTGTCCGACCCACACTTCAGTTCACTACTGGACCTGCGGAACGACTCTCAGAGGACTGCCTGCTGTGCACTCTGCCAGACAGCTGCGTTACCTGGAAGGACCATTTTGCTGCCAGGAGCCTACTTTGAACCCTCAGAGATCAGCCCTGCTGTGAGCCCTGCATCTTCACCTGCACCCAGGACTACCACAAATGACTCAAAGGGCTAGTATGCAGTACACTAGGTTGCTCCCTCTTCTTCTACCTCCGTCCTGATGAAGATCCACCTCTAAGGTCTAAATAGGCCTTCTCCCAATTTCGATTTGAAACGTCGACAATCACCTCAGCCTGTTTTCTAACATCCGCCGAGAGGCAAATATTTTCTCAACCAATTGCCTCTATGCTATGATATGGATGTAAACTAAGTCATTGGATATCTTAGCAGACAGGCTTCTTTTGTGATGTTTTGTGACCATTGTTGATCATAAAGTGAAGTGTTTATGCCCTTTTATTTCTCTATCATGTATGCATGAACACTTCTGCGCCTTTTCTTGACATAATGAAGCTACAGTAAACAGTAAGTAATGTATACTGTTGACTTTCAATACAATTAAAACTTTTTTGAATTCAATTGTGTTTCTGTGTGATATTAATTGTGTGTACTCTTCCTCCGCTCAGTAATGATATTTACCCCTATCCTTAGGATAGGAGGAAATTGATTTTATTTATAGGATCGGGAAGTGCTGATTAAATCTGTTTATCCAATTGGACTATTTTGTTGCCTGTATTGCATTGTACCCAGGTCCTTCCGCTGTGTGGGTTACCCCATTGTTTTGCAATGGCCTCCTGTTCAGAGCCACAGGGACATAAAAGGATCCCACCATCTTGAACCAGCACCTGGACCAAACCTGAGTGATTCCTATACCCCCAAGGAGTGTCCCACATTTCTAGAATCTTGGTTGTTATGCTAAAGGTGCCCAGATGGTCAAAAACCCAAAAGTGAGAACTTAGACACATTTTTCCCAGAAGTACTCTGAGAACCAGGAGGGGACTGGGATCAACCTCCTCGCCTATCCGCCCAACGTGCATTTCTGGTCGCTTTGACTTTGCAGCTTCTCCCTCTACATTCTTCTTCACAGCAGCAAATCCGTTTCAGCAATCCTTCACCAAAAAGTATCCAACCTTGTGGAACTGTCTTCGGGCTGCAGCCCCCTGCCTCATCCTGCTGGAGATTTTCGACTTCCATTTCAACAACTAATTCCGAAAGTAGTAATCTTCACTGCGGCTGCGACTCAAGGTCATCCAGCGACAAAGCTCACTACTCGGACACCTCCGGCACCCTTGCTCTGCTGAACTTTACCTTCTCAGACACTTTATCTCAGAAGTTCTTCTAAGTACGAAGGTAAGCGTTAACTGGGCCCAATCCACTTCTTGTATCCGAACCGCGCACCATCGGTGCTAGCCATATTTTTTAACTTTGACCCGGTCTCGTGCGACTAGATGGCTGTGGTTGGCGCTTTGATCTTTTAGGTGCTAGCTTTTACTAAAAACTTTAAAAAGTCATAACCCTGGTTCTACTGATTTCTATTTTTCTTATTTTGGTGTCAACTAATTAAATAACGTACTTTATTTTTCTAAATTGGTTTGGGATTTTTAATATGTTTTGTTGTCACTTATTGTTGTTCGTGTGCTGCATAAATGCTTTACATATTGCCTCTAAGTTAAGCCTGACAGCTTTTTGTGCCAAATTACCCATGGTTAAGAACAGGTTAATTTAGCAACTTTCTGTTGTTCACCATACAAGGGATTGTGGTTGTTGCTTGACCAGGGCTCCCACCCCACTCACCCAAAAAAACAATTTCTTTCACCATGTTTCTTATAGAAACCTCCACCAGAAAAATCACTTCCATATGGAAGGAAAAAAACTGGAAAAATATATTTCTGCATTTCACAAGCACCCCATTCCTACAATTGCACAATGTTCACAGTGGGGACAATCTGTAGTTGTAGCATTAAGTGACACCGGCATGCACAAGTAAAGTTAATATTACCATAACTATGAATGGAGTATGCCAAAGTTTGGGACTGCATATCTCAACATGGTAAGGCACAAGATAAATATATATTTGTGAATGAGGCACTATGTTTTCACTAAACTCAAACTTTTAGGAGTTAGAAAAATAAAACAAATTGGTATTTGATTAGTGAATCAGAGGCACTGGTATTTTCCTCAGAATGTGGCGTCTCTGCAGCACCACAATGAACCCACTGTGTTGCCATATGATTAAAAGGTCACTCAGCCACCAATTAGGAGTTCACTACTGATCCTTTCTTCTTGACAGATTCACCGGCCGGTGTACCGGATAGCTTAATTTACATGCTGCACAATACCAAACGAGCACTGGCAAGTCCAATATGTCTAACTTTAATATGCCTGAGAAACTTAGACTAGTTAACTAAATTAATTAAGTACCAACGTTTTATTACTGTTTATATAATTGAATAAAGTGCAAAGTGTGAGTGCTGTTCTGACACCACAGGTGGGGTTTCTGTTACCTGGTATGCAACAGGGACAGTCAGTTTCATGACAGTCACTGGGGGGACGTAAAAAGTGAAGGGGATGTAAGAGCCTGCAGAACAAGCAAGAACATGTATTAAACAGGGAAGGTTGGATTTGAGAGGGTCAAGGACCCAAACACCGATATCCCATAACCCAGCAGTCAGCCCACACTCATAAACTAATGTGCATGAATATGCTTAATATATATGGATCAAATACAATTAGAGGCAGGGCATAATTTCTTTTTCGGGGGGAAGCTAATGTGGCAGGTTTACTAAACAAGGTGATTGGTTAACTTAAGAGCAATCCAAGGCAGCCAATGATACAACCTAAGCAGGCTTCCAGCCTGATTAACCAACAAACTTAAGGGTTACCTCCAAGTGATACATCTCTCAGGGAAGGCATCTTGGCCTCAGCTGTGGTGTCCAAGCACACGAGGAAGGCAGTCAGATTCCTGGCAGGTGGAGAGGAGCAGCCCAGTTCTAACTGGTGCTGGCTATTGCCAGAGTCTCTGCTACGACCTGCTATGTGAACAGTTCGCTCACATCTCACCAGGCCCAGCACAGGGAATTTTTCTAGACTCGCTGTAGGTTGCTTCACACTACTTCTCTGCCCATTGTTATCCTCTCGTGTGTGTAATGGCTAAGGTGCCAGTACTCACTTGAGGAGAGTACTTGCTAATAGGCTGTCTGTTGACTTGCTTGGCATTTAGTTAATTACATATCTATTTATTTGGCTAATTACAATTAGCTTATAGCCAACATCAGTGGGTTATGAAGTGATGGGTAGCAAATATGAGCATGCTGTTTGAGGATTGCTGAGTTATGAGTGTGTACCTGATGTACTGCGGTTAACTAAGTGATTGGCACAGTACGAAAGGTGAAATGTGTAGTAGAAGTGTACTAGATATATGGGGTGGGAGAGTGTCTGGTGCAGAGAACAGAGTTGGCGATCAAGCAGGATGCTCACTTTCCTTGCTTGCATATAGGTATACAGAAACCTTGCCACACTCATCGACCTATTCACCCATTTATTCCCATGCACTCATTCAGATAGCCATGCATTGATCTCTGTACGCATTCACTCATTCATCCATACACACACACATTAATCCAATTTCTCAGTTCTCCACTCACCCATCCATAAAAGAAGTCAATCCCTCCATTCACTTACTCATCCATCAAGACAACTATGCACACACTCACTAATTCATCCATACACAGTCATTCATCCTTATTCTCACCCACTCATCAGTGTTATCTCTCATCCATTTACTCAATCATCCATCCATCTATCCACTATCTCATTCCTCCACCAGCGACTCTTCAGATAACCGTAGACACAAACACACACACACACACACACACACATATTCTTCCAGTCAATGAAGAATCGTTTCATTTAATAACAAAAAAGTCAGACCATGACTTTGTGGGTGCTTCAAAATCACAAAAAATGAAGAAAATGAAGCTCAAGGAAGCTTCTAGAAAAATAAACCCATTGAATATCTATATTTTGATTCGCAATGTGACAAACATCATTCAAATGCAAACTGAACAGCTGCAAAATCTGACAAAAATCACTTGAAAAGTTCATTGATTTCGCAGTAAAACTGCAAGTACTTCACTTTATAATAATTGTCCCTCTCATGCTCACAAATAGCGTACTTGAGGTTTGAGTGCATGCAGGTCAGGGTTACATTAGAAAATAGACACACATACGACAATGAAACCCTGCTGGAGAGACTCTTAATCAAGAGCTAATTTGCAAACCAAAGCGAAACAGCATCCTATCGTGCAAGATTATTACAAGATTCCAATTCTGTCCTCGAAATGCTTTATTTTCTCCAGTGAAAAAGAAATCCATTATTTTTCTAATTACATTTGGTGACTTATTTTGCAAAACCATAGTGTGTTTTCTGAGGACAGTAAGAATACCAGATCTTCCATGAAAAGACTGTGTAACTTGAATAGATGTAGGAGGCCTTCACAAGGGCCTTTATCATGGATGAGAAGTGTGCCAGCTAGCAAAATGAACCCAAACAACTTGTTCATAGCCAAACGGAATATAAAAGAGATACTTATCCCTACACTTTGAAAAATGTACAACATCTGTTGAGAATATATTTGACCGCTAGGGAATATGAACATGGAACGTCACCTGCCCCTGATTAAAGTTAGACATAGCAGGTTCAAATAGAACAATTTTAACTGAAAGAAAAAACAGTATCAAATGACATGCTCCTGTTTGGTAAAGCAACAAGTGGGGAGAGGAGAGGTATCTTTTTACTGGTCTCAAAATCTGGTGGCAACAGTTTTTTGCAACCAGTAAACAATTGTGGGAACCCACCTATGAACTAATTGGCCCGTTCGTAAAATTCCGATTTGGAGTGTGCCGTAATCTAACCTCTATCATAAATACTAACGAGGTAGGTCTCAAATTGTGACTCACTCCGATTGGTGGAAATAAGAGGGACAGTGGCCCGGCAAGGTCAGCCGATCACTATATCAGTGATCCTTTTCAAGAAAAGTGCATTTTTTTTAAATGCATCTCATTTTCCTTTAAAAAAAAAAAAAGAGGGAGGCTAGTTTGAACAAAAGGTTTTTTTTGTGTACTTTGAGGGTTTTTAAGAGTTGGTCTGAGGCCACTGACTTCTCTCCAAAAATAATTTTTTACATTCACAATGGGGAAAGAGTCCCAAGGAGGCCCTTTGCCTTTGCAAATGTATTACTACTCCAAATCAGAATTGATCACTTTTGAAAGTTCTGTAGCTGGATTTCGGGCACAAAACCATTGATACATCTCCTACAGATATGGTATTTAGAAGGGTTACCTACAACAGGCTCCTTACTAATACTAAATCGGCATGTGGTCGCATTCCCATTTTAGGTGTTGGTACTGATTCCTAAAATAGGATTCATGTATTTCAAAAAGAAGTTTGAGAATTGCAAACTCCAAATCACAGTGTTTGTGACCGTGCAAAATGCTGAGAACTTCTGGCCCAAACATTTTATATATTTGTTTTATTTGTGGCATAAACCTCATTCGAATTCCTTGGATACTCCAATTCTGCATAAGCACCTGAGATATTTTTGCAGTTCCAAACCCTTTTCTGTCCCTTTTTTCCAGGAAAAATTCAACTTGTGTATGTATGTTGCATCCAGGCAGTATAGGTTTTTATGTGAATAATACAAGTTATGCATCATGATGTAAGTTAGATTTGAACATCTTATACTCTCTGTGTAAAGAAAGTTATGTGAAATAGACCTTTAGCATATGTGAACAATTTCCAGACCACAAGTCCTGTTGGGGAACATGCCAGGGTGCACATTAAGAAGCGGGCTGCACTCTTTTGGTGTGTGTAGGCATACAAGAAATGTGTGAAAAACAGACATTGGGACAATGCACCACATTATGAAGGTACATTTCACTGAAAATTCACTGTCTGCTTTTAAACAAAGGCATGCCCAGCAGTGGGAAAAGTGACAGGTGGACCTCTTCCTTTAGGGTCCCTAAATTTCCTTCAAGAGCTATGGTAACTGTGGCCATGCCCTCAACCTACTAACCTGTTAATACAACCCCAACCTCACAGATGGCTTTGGGCCGCTGCTGCCTCAACCTACATTTGAAAGGGAACATCTCCTTCTCCTGGGAGAATGTGCAATCTGTCACTGCTTTTGAGTCTCCCTGTAACCCACTATCAACTTTCATAAAGTGTAAAGGAGTGTGTGGGATGATAACTGGGTGTAAGCATCCCACACAGCACTCTACTTAATTTGTTTCTAGGTTCTAGGGTCTCACCCAGGTTTAGGTGGGCATACACACAACACCACACATTAATAACCACATTTTACTTGTTTGTATTTATAAAGCACACTTTTCACCAAAAAGGTATCATAACGCTAATAGCCTTAAAATACCTGTTGGGGTTTCAGCTGCACGGCCAACAAAGACTGAAGGAAGAGCCATGTTTTCAAGGATTTTCTGAAATGCAGCAGGTCCCCTGAATGTCTAAGGGAGCAGGTAAGCTAATTCCACAGTAGAGCAGGTCTCACTCCCATCCTCCTTGCCTAGTTGTGTGGAATTTGAGAACACGGATTAGGTTGGCCGATAAGGAACCCAGATATTTCCTCAGAGAATATCTTTGGAAACTGTTCTGCAGAGGGTTTGGTCCGAGTCCATGAAGCGCTTTGAAGACAATGCATAAGGATTTAAAATCTATTCTCTGCTTGACTGGTAGCCGATGTAGCTCCGTGATAGAATTCAAAGTGATGGTCTTCTAGACAGTTTCAAAGCCAATTTATCTGCGGCAGCTTGAACTCTATACAGTCTGTTTATTAGAAAAATCAGGGGCACCTAAGAGGAGAGAGTCCAGCCTAATCGGGATCATGCTGTGAATGATCAAGATTTTGGCTTGAGGTGGCAACATGCGAAGAAGTTTTTGCAGGCCTCAGAGAAGCAAAAACATGTTCCGGCTACTTCTGCAGTGTGATTTTCAAAGGACAGTTTATTATCAAAGATGACTCCCAAATTGGGGACCAAGACAGAGGAGGTAGGTTTATCCTTTAATGGTAGTTGCCAAAGGATTGTGGGGAGAATCAGTGGGACTTTGTTTTGTCGCCATTGAATTTAAGGGTGGTAGAGTTCAACCACAAGGCAATGTCCTTCACACAATTATAGAAGACATTTACCGTTGTCTGGTGTACACTAGCTAATGACAGGACCTGCTGGGTGTTCTCTGCATAACTTACTGTTCTAATGTTGTGGGATTCAATGAGGGTCACGAGTGGCCTCATGTACAAATTAAACAAAATTGGACTATGGGCAGACCCTTGGGGATCTTCATATTTCACTTCCCTAATAGCAGATTTGAAAGGAGGATTTACATAATTATTTTGTATGTGACTTAAGTCTAGTAAAATTACGGGGGCAGGACTTGTTCTGCAAACTCAACTGCTGAATTTACTGTACTTCAAGGGAATTGAGTTTCACACTAATGATGAGGATGCTGTTTTAAATTAGCTAACCAAAATTCAGAGATTGAAAGATTGTTCCCCTGCCTAACCAAAGATGATCTGCCTTTAGAATTGATAGACACTGTATCTCCACAAGTCTGGGACTTTACTGGAAATGATATTGGTCTAATCAAAGGTGTGGCTCCAGTAAAAATGATTGTGAATCCTAATGTTGAATTCCCACGAATCCCGCAATGCAAATTGAGTCCAGAAGCCAGTGCAGGAATTTCTCCTCTGATTGATTCGATGATTGAGCAAGGAAACCACAAAGAAACAATGGGAAGTCCATGTAACTCTCCTATAATGGGTGTACAGAAAACAAATGGCAAATACTGCATTGTTTAAGATTTGCACAAAAGTAACCAGATTGTTGTCCCATTTGTCCCGTAGTACCGAATTCAGCTTTGATTTTATTCCAAATTCCACGTAAAGCTGAGTGGTTCTAGGTCATTCATTTGTGTCAAGCCTTACTTTCCATGTCATTGCATGAGGAGAGTAAATATCTTTTTGCTTTCCGGTTCGGCAGTCGTGTTTTGGAATGGTGCCAAGTTCCACACGTGTATACGGAACGTGAGCTAATGGACGATGATGGATTCAACCCAGATCTGTGACTGGGGGTAAGTGTCCGAAATGTTTCAGCGCTCCGTCCATCATCTTCTTGTGTTTGCTTTATATGATACGCCCTTCAATATTTAATCAGATTTTGAAGAAAAATTTAGAGTTCTGAAGATGCCAAATCATTCTGTCCTTGTCCAGTACATTGATCACTTGTTGGTAGTGTTAGGTAATCAGGAGGCTTGCATTCGTGAAACTATTGCTTTACTGAATCATTTGGCTGTGAATGGACACAAGGTGGTGGATTCTTGGCAATAGACACTGAAATTATTGCTATGAGGTCTACAGTTCTTCAAAATCATCTTGCTTTAGACATCCTTCTCACAGAGGAAGGCAGAGTTTTCTGAATGGTAATGGTGCAAAATTGTTCCACTTACATTCCAGATAAAAGTAAAGACTTCTATAAGAACATTAAACATCTTGGAAAAGATTTGAATGATCTGAAAACTGATGCTGCTTGGAAATCAATTGGGAAATGGTTTTCCTCAATAGGTAGATGATTTGCAGACCTAGGAAGTGGATTGTTGGGAAAAATCCTGAAGCTCATCTTGAAAATTACTATCTGTATATTGACATAGAATATCATCCTTATGGTTTATAATCGTTTGAAAACTAAGAAAGATGCTAGAGGGAAAAAAAGAGCTGAATTAGGATTTGAATATATAAAAAGTGGGTACTATGATAAAATTAAGGCTGTAGAAAAATCTAGATTAAAAATAATGAAAATTACAGAATTGTAATGTGTGACATCAGATAAGATAATGGGGTGATGGCTTAATTTGCCATCAAATAGGGGTTTGATGAAACAGATAAACTGCTGAATCCTTTAACTGACACATAAAATGATTATGACACCTTTGAGAGAAACATGATAAATGTGCACCAAGTATTCGAACTAGAAGTTAAAGAAACATGAGAAAAAATCTTGGGAAAACTTAGTTACTCCATCGTAAAAGCATGCATATGAGTGAACATTAGATGAAAAATTGTTTTTCGAATAACATAGATTGCATTATATTTACCAATGTTGGTGTAACTTTACAGCTTGTAATAGAAGACGTTAATTAACAAATCTACATGGTTAAAACTTTCCTAATTACACTTATGAAATAATACTGCTTGTGAAGCATTAATGAAAACAAATGTAATCTAGATGATATTATGTGTGTTATTAAAGAGTCTCATTCTAAAACTACATTATTTACATTGCATATGTGAAATTGTGCACCAAGTGAGAAAGGGAAAGGAGAAAAGGGCTCTTTATGTCTATATTAAATATGATTGGTCTGAAACATTTAGGGTATAATCTTCATACATATACTAATGTGAATCTCTTGAAACAATATTAATAATTTATGTTTTGAAATCATTTTATATGTTCCTACTTTGAAAATGCAGTAATATGTCATAGTTACATATGCGATTTACAACAAAACAAACCTTTTTATTAGTGCAAATAAGTTGAAAGAAATATTTAGAGTCCCAAAATTCATAAATGAAATGTATATTTCTAATACTTTATATACCATATTTTATGAGCCAAATTAAATGTAGGCCTGCATTTTCCTTAACTTGCTTGATTTTGTTCTCATGGAAAGGCATGTTAAACTTGCAATTTGAAGAAACTATGTCTCACTGGAAGAGTTCCCATTGGCACATAAAGACTGTTTGCAGCAATTTCGCTACTTTGGGAACATCTGCCGTTAGAAACTGTCCTCTCGAACTCACCCATCTGTTTCTGTAAAGGGACTCTTTGAAAGTTATATTCACTGGATTGTTCAACAACTTGTGTGATGATCACCAGCTTTTCTCTATAATATGTGTCTTATTTATGCTCCATGAAAATCACCCTATACAAACTGACCAATGGACTGAGTTGTCTGGCCAGATGAGGTGACCCACGAGGTGTCACCCGAAACTTGAGGATTATAATATACATTGATGTGATAGAGGGGAGAAAGCTTTTTTTCCTTTTAGATACACAGCATTGCTGGTCTAACTGCATACACTGTGTGAACTGTTCTCTGATTTCTTTCACTCACAGGAGAGTCATCGCTCGTGTCTCTTCCTGAACCTTTCCTGAGCTTTGATAATAGAGGCAACCCACATTTTGAATTGACTAGCTTGCACTCTTAGATCTTAAATGACTGATATTGATGTATTAATTATTTTAAATAATTAGGATATAATCTAACTTTAATTAAATCTGGTTTCTGTCTCTCCATGATTTATCTCAAATAATTGATTGTGCATTCCGATTGATATGGTAATGATTAGGGGGAATTCTAATAGAGAGATCTCTGAATAGTAGATACTAATGTTATTATTCAGCATAGCTTTAGCAGAAATATTATTTTGTATGACCTTGATTCAATTGCTTTAGGAGATCTGGTGTAGTAGTGATAATACTTTATTTGTATAGTTTAGTTTTGAGATTTATATATATAAATTTAATTAAGAGTTTATGGGTCAGTTACCAAATGGTCCTCATTGGATAACTGGATTGGATCCTCTATGTGCTGCCCCTCTCGGCATGAAGCAAGATCGATCGGAAGACCATAGTGCAAGAGAACTAAACAAGTGATAAGAGATAAAATGTAAGATGCAGTAAAAGATGCTACAACACAATCTTTATATAAACTTTAATCTTTCTGTTTAAGTTAAAGCGACCATCCAGTGTGGAGAAAACCTGCTCTTTTTATTCTCCCCTGCATTTCCCAAAATTGGCCTTCCAGAATCTTCTTTTGATTGATCATGTCTACTTGGGGTTTGGTATCTATTGTGACATAATTTGCTGGATGGCTCCTTAAAGCAAGAATAGTTAAGACAAAGGTTATGCTGCTCTTCTATCCTTTAGTTTATTAGTAGCTAAGATGCTATTTATAATCAATATGTGCTCTGATGACTGTGAAAGAAGTGAAGGGAAAAATGAAGCATATTTTACTTTTGTGTCCTGTTCGATACACACAGTCACACACACAGCTAATGTTAAATAAATATCGAAATATCAGCAGTGCAACAAACTTTATGAATGTAACTACTAAGGGATCGGTTAAAACATTGTCAGCTGCTATATTTGTTTGCTCGATTTTTACACATCATTTGGCTAAATTATTGTTGCTTTCATTTACCTTAGCAGTTTAGGCTGTGGCCAACATTATTTTCACTTTATGTAATACAGAGGCCCGGTCATCTTATCTGCTGATATTACGCAATGGTTTTTATCTGTATGAAATTTCAGTTTGTTTTATTGTATTTTTCTCATGGGCACTGTTTGTAGGATTTTAATTTACATTTTCCTAAGTTTAATAAAACAAAACAATGAACATATCACTAGTACATATGAAATGGCAGAATCAAATTACAAAGGTATACAACCATTTCATGGGACTTTCTGGTGAATGTCACGATAATTTTCAAAGCTCAAGCAGACAACATCAAACAAAAAGACATTCTGGAATACCTATTGTTGGTAGTTATTAGCACTGCAGAACCAGGTAAAAAGACTGTTTATGTTTCTCTTGTATTGCCCCTTTAAGAATCCTGACGTTCTGATTACTATGAGTAAAAAAAGTTCATAATGCCAGTTTCTAAGGACTTTACTCGTATTGTGAGAAGTAAAATTAATGTTGTTTTGTATGCTGGACTAGTTTGATTAGATTAATCAGTAAAGTCAATGTAGGCATTTGGTCTGCATTGCTCAATGTTCTGTCTTACCTGAATTACATTATTTATATTATAAAATTCAGTAAAACGGTAAATATGTTCCAGAGACCAAGAGTAGATGAAATACCTGAAGACTAATGGCCTGAATTATAGTTAGTTTAGTGGATGCAAGACAGGTGCAAACAAAAGTGATGGATGTCGCGTCTGAAAGCCTCATGTTTCCTATGATGGAGCTTATACTGGCTCATCTGACTGAAAGATATGACCTATCGTAATATAAAATGTTACAATATAAGAACTATATATTTATGTGTGAATAATATTAAAATAATTGGAATGTGATTTGTTAAAAATGCTTATTAATGTTAAAAAATGTATTTATGACACCATAACTTTGTAACAAAAGTTTATATATTTGATAAATGTAACTCAAAAAATAAATACAAATGTTGCGTACATATTTACTTTGCATAAACATACATTGTTATTGTAATATGAGTCAAATTCAATGGATAGAAATAAACGTATTTTTTTTAATTTAAATTAAACAATTATGTTTTACAATTAGAACTGATACATTATAATATTGCAAGATGTATAAATCTAACAAATAACAAATAAAAACTGGTACATGTAAAATACATTTTTGTTAATGACAAATATCTTGACCGTATTTCAGTGTTAATAAATGTATTAAAAAATAACTGATTTAAAACTTCTACATTGGCATTAAGAAACTATAATTAAAACAATTTACATAAGAAAATCTGTCTTCGATTCTACTTCTAAAAAAAAATAATAACTATATAAACTCCTAAGAACGTTTATGGCAAAAAAATTAAATTAGGGTGGGCAAAAATGGGGAAGGCATCCAATACACTACGCCTATTCCAAAATAGGCAACAGTGATAAAAATGGCTAGTGTCATGGACCAGTACACCATTGTGACCTATGTGCCAAATCATGTATATTGGAATAGCAAGAACTCATACAAGACTACAATTCCCAGCATTCTGAGCATGTCACTTGCCTAGTACTCTTTCCTTTAAAGTATGAATCATCCTCAGTGTAAGCCATCCTAGGCAGCATGATTCATCCTAAACATTAGTCACCCTGGGGTGGCTCCTTCTCTAAAAGAGAGCTCCACCCAGGATCATGTGTGCAGTTTTAAGGATCACCAGTGCGAGGCAGTCCATTGGTGCACTGTCCCAAGAAGCATCTCCAGGTAAAGCAAAGGCTTCAAGTCCAGACATTTCAGATCCAGCCTAGCCGTGGACACAGCAGACAAGTACTCCAGGCAGACATTCCTGCTTATCTCTCATCAGATACAAGGTTGGAGAGTGAATAAACATTTTCCATTCAGTCATCAGAAGTGAAAAGCATTGCTGTTTTAAAGAAACACTTTGGTAATTCTATAAAGGAAAAGGCACGATCTGAGAGACATAATATTGTTGATAGCAGCTAACTCAATCCTAATTCAAGACTTCATAGGACAGAAAGCCTGATTTAGAAAGAAAACTTAATGGATGCCTTGAAAGGTGTATTGCTTTAGGAGATAGAGAACTGTTGGGAAAGTCGTATTCACAAACATATTGAACTAAGCAAAGGAAACATTCTCAAGTTGTAGGAAATTGGGTTATTCGTTTAGTGGCCTGCACAAGTAGTAGTCCACAATTCTCCTTACTGGGAGACAAGCACCACATTTTAGCATTTGACTCTCTCACAGTAGCAAAGCAGAGTAGTTGATGGCCTACTCAGGTGAGGTGATGTGGGCTAGTAATCACCGTTCGCTGGCACGCAATATTAACACTCAATAAGTAATGTTCCAGTCAGTGCTTTTTTTTTATTTAATACACACTCTACTAAATTCTACATAATAATTTACAAATATGTACCTAGGCAGATGGAAAACACCATAGATGACATTGCACAGCCACCTTTGACCCCTATGGTGTCAAGCAAACTTATGAGGTAAGTTTGATGGCTTGGTCAAAGGTTCAACAAACTACATGTTAAAGACATCATTTGATACTTAAATGCAATCATCAATCAATAAAAATTATGGGTAATTGCACTTATTAATGTTACTAAATGGTATTCACTTTGATCAGTATCCACTGTCAATGTTATTATATAAACAAAGCATTTTAAAATTAGCAAAACATGTGTCTTTGTGCTCTTTATATACTTTCAAACCATGAAAATGCATTCATAAAGAAAGGCCGTAGACATCGCATTTTAACTACATCCCATACAATAGACTTAGCCCCTATAGGGCACTGTACAACACCTAACTTTTTCAAACTCTTCAGTTTATCATAAAAGCAACCATAAAAGAATTCTGTAGGTGGTGCTGCACTCCCAGCTGTAGAACAGAAGCTCCAGCTTGGGGAGTATTTTAAACCATTGACAAATCCCTGAAAGGTACAGGATTCCTGATCCTTGTAGACATAGGCACAGTCCTTGTTAAAAACTGTTAATGGGGAGCTGCTGTGCCCCTGCAGTCACCCGCACGTCCAAAACTGTCTTGGTCGTGTTTCCTTTCCATTTTAGGGGCCACCATGAGCAGAAAGGTGGGCAAGTACAAAAGCCCTTCAGGGCAGTATGGGGTAATCCAGCCGCAGCAGTGAATATGAAATAAGCTGCTCTCCCGCTGCAATGGGGAGAGCTGCTGCCTTTTTCATTGCTGCATGGCCTTGCGTCGTGCGGCATTTTCTTTTTTTTGGGAGGGTGTGCAGTACCACCAGGCACCCCCATGCCTCCATATCATGGCGGCTACTAAGAGAGCCCGCTCCTCTCTGCTCTCCAGGCTCCTCCGTGTGCGGTTGTGGGAGCTGCAGCTAATCTCAACCTGCCTGCTCATGCGTGCAGGGATCATGTTTGTGGTGGCCGCCCATACCACCCAGACACAGGAACCACTGTGGGCATTTGTGGGCATCAGGGGGGTTCTTCCTTTCAGTTGTCCATGGCTGTCCCAGGGTCGAGCAGTGAAGCGCAGATAAAGCACCATGCAAGAGAGAGTCTCCCCTTTGTGCAACAGTTTATAATGAAGAGTAGAAGGTTCCAGAAGCCAGGTACCCCATACCAATCATAGGGTGACAAGTGACCTCTCCACTGTGCTCCAACCCTCCTGCAGAGATTGCTGTGACAGTTCAAAATTGCATCATCCAGAGTCACTAGTCACATCTCCTCTGGGTTCCTCAGCTCCACCCCTCACTGACATCACTGCCAGGGCCTTTCTAACCAAATTTTAAAATGGGAGCCCCCTTCTGTTTTGGCTTCATAGATCTGGATTCCATCCTTTGTTCAGTGGGCTTGGGCAGACCTATTCCTGGTACAGTTTTACAGATGAGTGATTGATGATGATCCATAAACCCCATCCCTTTTCTCCTCAGGTGCTGGGGGAAATACTGTTAATTATTCCCTTTGTGTGTGGAGGTCTTTGTCCCTTCTGCTGGAGAAAAATGTAAAAACCTGGCACACCAGTGTGACAAAATTCCTTAGCTCTGATTCTGAGCTGAAACAGTAAAATATGACAATTTTGGATGACACATAAGTTGTACATATATCTTTTTGGAACTTGCAGATTTGATTTTCTCGCACAGGTTACACCTCATTTCAAAACGTCACTAGTCTCTGTAGGCCAAAGGGAAGCAAAACTGCACTCTAAGGCAGCTTTCTTTCTATATGTATAGTGAATTGTCAAAACAGACAAAACAATAAATCGCGCTTACTTTCCCTATTAGTGTACACAAACATTGTAAGGCTTACCCCATGTCTATATATAATTCAGCAGAGTCCCCTCTGTCCCAGACTACCTGTACGTAGTTACCAGGCTGCGCACAACAGTAGTCTCCTACAAGTAAAACCCTCACAAGTGTGCACACGTGTGTGTACATGTGTAAACAGCCATGTACCCCTTACCCTTGCTGTGTCACAACAGCTTGTCTTAAAAGGCAGACACGAGCGGTAAACCTGCGCAGTCCATTTGCTATGGTAGCACCATGGCTGAGACACGTGTAGTGAGACTCACCCACAGTAGAACATCCAGAACCGGTGATCAAAAAAGCAAAAACAATCGGGCGTTCTAAATGGGTGGAATACAACTGTAACACATGTTGTTACAAAGGAACTAATATTTTATCGTAAAGAGTTGTATATGTGATAACATAGTAAATGAAAAAACTTTGTGGCTAAATTACTTAAATCAAGTGCTGAACGTTACCAGATAAAGGCATAGATGCATCAAGCGAATCTGCGATCGCAATTGCTGCGAAACAGCGATTGCGATTGCAAATTCCACTTCCGCAGTGCATCAAGTGGAAAAGCAACAATTTGCGAATTCGCAAAACAAAGAATCGCTAAACCCGTAGAAACCCCCACTGTGATTCCTTAAAAGCGATTCGCCACATATTCTGCAAATTGAATACCGAATTCGCAGTCAAATAGCGAATTAGCAAACAAATCGCTATCCACATGCATCAGCAATTGCAAATAGCGAAAACACAATTTTTCACAAAATACGAGTCGCAAATTAAGGAGAAGCTAAACCAGGTGGTAACCATGAAGTCAAAGTGGCAAAAAAAAAGCACAGCGTTGGACCATCTGGATTTGCATGGCCAATGATCTTCACGAGAGCTGGGAAGTGGCGTTCCCGATCAGGTGATTGGAACGGGTGTAGGCTGACAGCCATGTGAGCAGCTGCCTGTGGCGTCTACGGGTGACGTCCTGCTGCGATACCATCAGCTGGTTGTTCTCCTTCACCGCTGTGGTCAGTTCCTGCACACTCTCAGTGAGGAGACTGATGTTGCGTGCTGTTTTGTATAGCTGCAGCTGCATTGCTGCCATGTGCTGCACCTGTCTGCGGTGCACACGCAGCATCTGAGCCTCAATGCCCAGGCCCACGTTGTGTGCATGTTGCTCCATGGCTGCTGTGGTGGGCACGGAGCGCTGATGCCTTGACCCGCTGCTGGCGTGGGCCCGCACACTTGCTGTGATTCGTGTCTGCCTCCTGGGTGGGGTGGGGTCTGCTCCACTGCCATATGTGCCGAGACGTGATATTGTGCTCCCCCTGTAGCTGCAGGGGTGGCCCTGGGTCTCGGTGCAGGTGCAGGCTGCCTCTCCCCCTCCATCTCTTCAGGTGTCTCCGCGATGTGGAGGATGTCACTGTCGGACGTGTCAGCATCCGCAGCACCTGTGATGTGGATGAATGCATGATTACTGATATGATTCAGGCACCTGGGATGTTGCAACATGCATGCAGGCTCGCTATTGGTTAATGTCTGCATTCCCTGGCTGGCTTTAGGGGTCTGTGTATCTTGACTATTTTGGCTGTGTGTGGCTATCAAGGCACATTTACACACTACAGGTTCCACAATGCATTTGGGCATTTGGGAGGAGCAGGGACTGGAATACTGTGGTCACAAATATGGATTGCACTGGGGGCATGGGCATTGTTAGGGTACGGGGTTGCAGTAGCATGCCTCTTACCTTGAGATTGGTGTGTGGCGCGAGAGGTGTCCAGTTGGGTAATGCCCACGCAGGCTTCAGGGTGTATTGTGTCCTCCACTAGGTCCTCCATGGGGGTGTTTTCAGGGACTGTGGAGTGTCCCCCTCCCGTACCCCTTGACTCCCCCATTCTCTCAGCTATTCGCTCCTTGGCACGGCCTCTGAGGTCGTACCACCTCTTTTTAAGTCATCGATGGTCCGGTGGGTGACTCCCACCGCGTTCACCTTTGCCTTGATGAGCACCCAGATGCGCCTCTTGGTTGCCTCGGGCACCTTCCGGGACAGCTTCCCGAACAGTTGGTCGTGGTCCCTGCTCACTCCTTCAATCAGGTACTCAAGTTCTTTTTCACTGAACTTGATCTTGCACTGGCGGGGTTTTTCACTTGGTCCTGCAGCTTCCTGGGACATTGTGGTTTGATTTCCACTCCTGTATGGGTGCTGCAGGGTGTGGCTCCTGGAGCTCAGTGCTCTGCCTCCTCCTGTATCCAGCTCTGTGGTCCGAATAAAGCATGGAGCAGGCTACTTCCTGGTAGTGATGTCATCATTGGGCTCCAAATGCGAATTCACGTTTTTGTGATCTCCCAATGTGCGAGATTGCTATTTGCGAAATCGGTAATTGCGGATTCGCAATTAGGGGGTTGGAAACAGCAGACTCTGCGAATCTGTAGGGATTTTTGCGGAGTCGTATTTGTCGATTGCGGGCGGGAGCGAATCGCAAATATTTTGCGATTTGGGTGATGCATCCCATTCTGCGATTTCTAAATAGCAATTTGTTATTTTTCGCTATTTAGGATTCGCAGAATGGATGCTTGATGCATCTATAGGAAAGAGTTTATGGAGTACATTGCTGAGCAGTTTGATGCAATAATATGTAATTAAGTTAACTGAATTCAATGCTCTACATTATTGAGTCAATACCTAGCATGGGCGTAAAATCCGTTCCGCTCGCGGAATTCGCGGATTTTCGGCAAATTCGCAATCCGCGAACTCTAGCGAATTTGCCGAAAATCCGTAAATCCGCACGCGGCGGATTTTTTTTCTTGGTGATACAATTTTGCGGCGAGCGGCGTTCACTTACCGTCATTCAGCGTTTGCAGAGTTGTTTTTCTCGATATTTTGCGAGTGCTGCGCCATTTTGGATCTTGCTGCGGGATCCCGCGGGAGTTTGTCGACCGCGATTACGTCATTGCGCCTTGCCACCTTGCACGGCACGCATCGCGAGAGTTCGCAATTGCGAACACGTAAGTGCGGCGAGCAGCAACAATCTCGCACTCGCGAAATACAGATTTTGCAATTCTGCACAAGAAATCCACATGCAAACAGCATAAACCTTCAGAAAATGATGATTTTTATCAGAATCACTCCTCAGGTTGACATTTGCCTGCACTTTTTTAAGCAAGGAGTCCATTTTGGAAGGAAGTGCCCCACAGTCTCCAACTTCCTGTTCGTGTCCAGCAGGCTCCTCCCAGTGCTTTCTTCATGTGCTGGTCACTTTCATTTGGACCTTGACCTGGAAGGATTACTCTTTGTGGATGCTGCTGGATATTTGGATTTAAGGCCTTTTTGACTTTCTTTGGATCACTTTTGGATTAGAAATCACATTTCACATGTAAGTTTGTTTGGGGCATTACAGTTGCTGCAACTACAATTTTGGAACTTTTTCAGAACATTAAATAAAATATATTGTGGGTAGCCACAGTATCCAGTAGGACCAGGGTTAGTTATGGGTGCATGATACAACTGTTTTGTTGAATTTAAACATCATTGAGGCCATGGATGGGCTGGGATTGTGCTGAATTTTGTGTTTTTTGTCGATTTTTTTGGGGCTGCTGTTGTGACCTTTTGCCCAGGGGTAGTGAGTGGTGCATGGACTGAGTCTGCCTGTGGGGTCTCTTTAATATAAACATCCTGGATGGCATTGGATTGTGGTGATTTTTGTGTGTTTTTCGTTTTTTTTTGGGTGTTCTGTTGATGTGGACTGGCTATGTGGGTGGTGGTGGCCATTTTGAGTGCTTGTACAGGCAGGCCCTCCACATGTGCTTGGGGTGCAAGGGGCCATTTTGAAGACAGGCAGTGTCTGAGGCCTGCACCCATTTTGCCTAGCTTTCATCCATTATGCCCAGGGGTAGTGAGTGGTGCATGGGCCTAGTCTTTCTGTGGGGTGTCTTCTTGAATTTAAACATCATTGAGGCCATGGGTGGGCTGGGATTGTGCTGAATTTTGTGTTTTTTGTCGATTTTATGGGGCTGCTGGTGGGGCCTTTTGCCCAGGGGTAGTGAGTGGTGCATGGACTGAGTCTGCCTGTGGGCTCTCACTCTCTTTAATGTAAACATCCTGGATGGCATTGGATTGTGGTGATTTTTGTGTGTTTTTCGTTTTTTTTGGGTGTACTGTTGATGTGGACTGGCCATGTGGGTGGTGGTGGTGGCCATCTTGAGTGCTGGTACAGGCAACATGTGCTTGGGGTGCACCCATTTTGCATAACTTTCATCCATTATGCCCAGGGGTAGTGAGTGGTGCATGGGCCTAGTCTTTCTGTGGGGTGTCTTCTTGAATTTAAACATCATTGAGGGCATGGGTGGGCTGGGATTGTGCTGAATTTTGAGGTTTTTGTCGATTTTTTGGGTTGTATAACTGATGTTCCTCTGTCTTCCATTGCTTTTAGGTGCACAAGAGAACCACCAGTGCCAGGAAGAAGTCCTGCTGCGGTGTGTGCAGCACAACGTCACGTGTGGCCACAGGCAACTTTGCAACTTGTGCAACTGCGGCCTGCTGTTCTGAGTGACATCTGAAGAAGATGGCACCAAAAAAAGTTCCCCGTAGCTCCTCTAGCAAGAAAGGTGCCAGAAAGGAGCAGAAGAAGCAAGTTACCAAGCAAACTGGTGTGCCGCCCGCCACATTTTTTGGGAATAAAAAAAAAAGTACGCCTGCAGCAGCAGCGGGATCTGCTGGGGACCAAGCTGGGAGCAGCACCCCCGCTCCATTGGGCTCAGTGCCACCACCCCCACGCCAACTTAAGTCCAAGCCCTTGAGTGCTGTCAGTCTACTTGTTCAATCACCATCGACCAGTGATGTTGGCTCATCGCAAGAAAGTAGCAGCAATGTCCCTCAATCAACACAGGTTGTTGTAACTCATCTGACGAGTGTTGAAAAACCACAGCCGCAACAACAACCACATGTGCAAGTACAAGCCCAAGTACATGCGGAAGGAGAGGCGGCGCAAGGAGAGGAGCAAGCAGAGGTGCATGGAGGGGCACAACAAGTGCCCACAGTAGTTGTTCCTCCAGAAGTAGGGGCAATCAAGCCGAGGTATCATTCGAGGAAGCCACTCCTCCTGATGATCATTCATTGTCTTCCACATCCCGAGCAAGGAAAAGATCAAGGGTGGTGGTGTCTACATCTTCTTCAAGCCCACCTCCTTCTGATGATATGGATCTTACTTGGGAACCAGCACCACTGCCGTCTGAGAGTGAGGCTGAGGCACACCATGATCTGACAAAGGTAGCTAAGTGTAAAAGGAAGGTCGTCAAAACTCTCATAGTTATGGAGTGTGATGACGCTCAACAAGAAGTGGCGTATACTCCTGCTGCTGAAGACTCTCACGACGACAACGCAGTCATCACTAACGTCACTAAAGCCCCAGCGGGCATGCAGCAAACAGACATTTTGACCCTAGCCCGACAAGCTGCTGAGCGTGATGATGAAGTCGACGAGGAGGCAATGGGAACACCACAATCATTGAAGTTAACTAGTACACCACCACCTACCGCTTCCATATTTCTTCCTCGCCAGAAGGGACCTCCATCCACCTCGACCTCAATTAGTGGTGGGCAAAGTGCACAACGTAGTAAAGTTCAGCAATACGCATCCTCCACTTCATCTGGCATTAGCAGCATGACCACCACCAGTATCGCCTCCTCTGGCCCCCCCAGACATTTCAAGTCCGCAGTTTGGGACTTCTTTAGTATTTGCCCAAAAAAGGAAAACCTAGCCATTTGTAGCATTTGTAAGCTTGCAGTTAGTCGTGGTAAGCTTGGTACCAACTATGGTACCGGAGGCCAGAGAGGTCATCTTAAGAGACAGCACCTTGTCCAATGGTTTGCGCACCTAAAGAAGATCAAGGAGGCCCGAATTGGAAGTCAAGAAAACGTTGATGTTCCATCTGATGATGACGAGGAGGAAGAAGCTTCACACGCTTCACTTACACCCAGTACCCCTGTCAGCACACCCCCTGTGAGCCACACTAAGAGTGTGGGACAGAGTGAGACACCAATGCGAAAAAGTTCATCAGCGAGCATAACTGGGTCGAAGAAGTCATCATCATCATCCCGTAAAATGGTCCAGGGCAACATTAGAACCATGTTGTTTTCAGACGCGTCATATGAACGCAACCACCCAACGGCGCGTCTGTATAACACTAAGCTGGCTAAAATGCTAGCGCTGGATATTCTCCCTTTTTCTTTTGTAATTGTAATTGTTGTAATTGTAATTGTAATTGTAATTGTAAAGGTTCTTCTATAGCGCATGGCTACTCGGAAGCATCCCAGCGCTTAGAGAAGGGGTTGGTTTTCTAGAATTAGTGGCAGCGCTCTGCCCTAAATGGAAGGTTCCTAGCCGGTTCTATTTTGCCCGAGTTGCGGTTCCAGCACTACATGAAGATGTGCTGGAGGTGATTGGGGCAGCTTTGCAGAAGAGTGCTGTTCACACTATACATCTGACAACAGACATGTGGACCAGTGGCGCAGGCACTGATTACATGTGCATCACTGCACACTGGGTCTCTTTTTCAGGGGTTAAAGCAAAGCTAAACGCAGGTGCTGACCTGGACCAAGTTTTTAAAGCTGCTCGGAAACATGCAACACTAGCCATGTTTGGCTTGGAGAAACGTCATACAGCAGAAAACATTTTGAATGAGTTTAACACAAAGGTCTTTCACTGGCTGTCCCCAAAAAAATGCCAGATTGGTTATGTTTCCACGGATAATGGCGACAATGTAGTTAAGGCCATGGATCTGGGTAACTATTTCAGAGTGCCGTGTTTGGCGCACTGTATAAACCTGGTGGTAAAAAAATTCTTGGATAAAGACAGTCCAGCATGCGAGTTAGTGGTCACCTGCCGAAAAATGTGCAACCATTTCAGCCATTCTTTTAAGGCCCAGAAGCATCTGAGGCGCCTGCTACATGAACGTCGAATGCCAGTGAAAGCACTCATCCAGGAGGGGCCAACACATTGGAAATCAACCTTCTACATGCTTGAGCATCTGTATGAGCAGTTTACGGTACTCGATCACTATTTCCTTACACTGGGTACAGCTGTGAAGGACCTGAGGTTACATGCGGAGCAATGGGAGCTAGTTAAAAGCCTGACAGACATGCTTCGTCCTTTTGAGGTCTTCACGCGTGCAGTCAGCAGGGAGGACTGTAATTTGGGAAAAGCTATCCCATTGTTGCGCATGCTGGAGCACAAACTGAAGGCGGTGTCTTCTAAGTTTCAAAAAGATGAAGAAAAGCAAGAAGCTTTTGTTTTGGCGGAGAAATTATTAGAGCGCCTACTTGACGATGAACGTCTTCAAAATATCCACTCAGAACAGCATTACATTTGTGCTACTATTCTATATCCACGCTACAAAAAGGTGCTGGCAGGCAGTGCATTATTTCCTTTTGGTGATGAAGATATTACAAAGTACAAACATTGGTTAGCCTTGTCAGCCATGAGGTTTGAAAGAGAACGGCAGCAAATTCAAGGAAGAGGCAGTACATCAGCATCAGCAGGCCATCCCCAGTCAAAAGACTCCACTTCTGCACCTGTGGCTGTGGCAGAAGTGACCTCTCAGCCATTAAAGACACCGGCAACCGGATCATCTGCACCAGACACAACAGAAATATCGGGTGATGAAGAGGATTGGCTAGCTGAGCTTGGGTTTGGTTCTCAAAAGGTCAGAGCAAAAAGTAATCAAAGTGGAGGAAACGTGGAGAACCTTGAGTTGATGGTGCAGGACTATCTGAATGACTCAACAGAGGTCTATGTTAATGCTGACCCATATTGGCATGGGAAAAAAGAATTGTGGCCAGAGATCACCAACCTGGCTATACATTACTTGTCTTGCCCACTCGCAAGTGTGTCTTCTGAACGTGTTTTCAGTGCTGCTGGTGGCATTGTAACTTGCAAACGGACCCGCCTCTCGCCCAAAAATGTGGAGAGGTTAACAATGATCAAGATGAATGAGCACCTCATACCACCAGATTACAAAGTACCAGATTGCACGACGGAAGAAGACGAGGAGGACAGCAACTTAGATGAGGGAATTTCTACTGTGTTAGGTGACACTGACCTACTCCTGTCTGAATTCGCAGAGTATGAGGACGAACTCTTCTTCCCTGACATCGAGCCCTGAAAATTAGCCAATGAATCAAGAACTTTCTTTTTCGTACTTATTCACTTTTATTCCTGTGTGTCTGTCTTTCTTTGTTTTGCACAGTTAATATAATTAAAACTTTAATCACCTGTACTTTTGCTTTTTGGCTGTTAGGGGGTCTTCTACTTGTTTTCGCCTGGGTTGACGGCTCTGGGGCCATTGCTGGGAAGGTCTAATACCGGATAAAACTGGTTTGGACAACATCCATGAGGAAAAAGTTTTTGCATTTTCTGACATTTCGCTCAATGTAGCGTTTTCGGGGGCCTGTTTGGGGGGCTTCCTGGTGTTTGTGGGTGGGTTTCGGGGTCTGGGAGCAACGCTGGGTATGGATAGTTTTGATAGCAAGAGGTTTGAAGGAAATCCATGGAGGCAGAGGGGAGTTAGGGCCTAGCTGCAGAGCGCACACTGAGTGATTTTGCAAATTTTCAGGAAAGTGACAAAGTCCACATTTTTGTACTTTAGCTTTTTGGCTATTTGGGGGTCTTCTACTTGTTTTCGCCTGGGTGGACGGCTCTGGGGCCATTGCTGGGAAGGTCTAATACCGGATAAAACTGGTTTGGACAACATCCATGAGGAAAAGCCTTTTGGCACTTTTTGTAACTTAGGGTTCGTTAGGGTTAGCCCTAGCAGCAGGATTGCATGTGTTTCGGGGTGTTCTTGATTTTTGCAACTGAGTTCTGGGGTCTTAGAGCCCTCGTGGGAATGTGTAATTTTGGTTGCAAGTGATTTGAAGAATATCCATGGTGGGAAAGGGGGGATCACTTACTCTGTGAGAGGCACTTAGTGTTGAAAACATTTAGCCATTGACATTTAAAGGAAGAAAATGACACAGACTTAAGTTTCAGGAGAACAAACTTACTGTTAAACCCCCACCCACCAGACTCAAAAGCAGTAAAAAACAGGTATGCTCAGATAAAGTTTCAAAAAGAATATTTCTGTAGTCCTAACAAAATAATCTCCCGCAAGACCCTCCCTAACCCCAACGATTGTCCTTCAAAAGTCCCAAAAAGAACCCAACTCCCAATTCCCACCCCCCAAAAGTTTCTAAAAAAGGGGCAAGGGACACTTCGGCATGATGCTGTTCACTGTAGCGGCCAGGGCATCATACTTCTTGCGGAGGGTGGCATGGTCGGAGCGGAGGCCCTGCACCAAGTTCTTATAAGTTAAGACCTCCTGCTCCAGGTAGGACACTCTGAGGCATAAGCGGCGCTGGTGTGCCTTGCAACTCCTGTGGGGGGCAGCTGATGTCTTTGCTGCTCGGCGGTGGCGGTTGGTTTTGGTAGCCCGGCTCCGTACCGCTGGAGCACTGCGCTGGCTGGCTGCCCGTGTGGGCCCGGAGGAGGATGCAGCTGTCGCAGTAGATGTACTAGTAGACTACGTGTCCTCCTCCTCCAGGGCCAGCAGCCGCCAATATTCTGCGACAGTGGCATCCAGCCTCCGTTGCCGGGCCATTTGAGCCTGCTCCTTCCTTGTTGGTTTGTTGGATTTGGAAGGAGCAACTATATAAAGAAAGAAAGACATAGTCTGTAACCAATGCTCTTAAGATTAACACAAAATGATTGAGCAGAAAGTTGTGTCACAGTACAACTAGCAACTTGAAAGCACAGTACATAACTATTGAGGCCAGTATCTATCTAACCTCCCACTTCTTCATCCTTGCTCTAACATTAGTGGGAGTTTAAGGAACAAATTTTACGAGCACTATGGACTTCCATTACAGTCGACTATGACAGTACACCAGTCTTATTCTTCTTCTTCTCTCTTGTTTAGGAAAATTGGTACGTTATCTTCTGCAAGCCGGCATAATGCCAGCGCAGTGAACTTGCACCCGAGAAAAACAGACGCACACCATGATGAGTGAGACAGACTTGCGTTACTGTACCGGTACAGTACATGCAGGTGGTGAAGCTCATATTTTTCTATTACAGGTGGCACTGAGAATACTCTGTTAAAAGGGCTACTGCTTAATTAATTTAACTTTCACCCTACAATGCAAATGAGTACTAGAGAAGGAAAAAGAAGAAACTAAATAATCTGATTATCTATCACTTCACATGGGATGTATTTGATTACATATGGGATGACTTTAGGTGCTTTGCTTTTTTTGAGTGAACAGTATTACACCCACACATGAATGACGTACTACTACTAAACTAAAATTATTAAGAGAGGTAGGGAGTGTCCACCGTAATAACCGGATATATGCTGTGCTTGCAGTTGCAATATAAACTACTGCTACTATTCATGGTAGTATTTGGACAAAATTACAACTTCTTTTCCTTGCCTTTCCTACACTGGAACGGACGTGCGGGTGCGGTGTTACATGCTCTTCAAAGTAACACTTAGTTCATCCAGTGACCATCTACTCTCTCTAGATACACATATGCTATCTAAGAGTCAGATAGTACCATGATCCAGGCATCCATCCATTCAAAGTATATGCACACATACAGTTTCTGTTTCACCCACCAAGGCTGTTCTCCTTCCACCCATCCTTGCTTCATCATTCACCCAGCCATGCACCATACCATATTCTTTCCTTCCCAGCCACCTCGGGGACCAAGCAAACACATATCATTCTTCTTTGCCAGTCATCATTAAATTTCTCGTCCTTCCCCACTTACTTACACCCTTCTTTCGCTTTTCGTTCATCCCATCCATCAAGTACATCTCAGATCTGATTGGGATTCTTCTCGCCCAAAACTTCACAGCTAAGTCGAAGTACCTTTAGAGGAGGCTACTACCTGGTTGATTTATAATACACCCGTGCAGAAAGCGCACTCTGCAGTCTTCAATCTCAATAAGTAAGGAATATATAGCTTACCTCTGCCCGCCACCACCGTGTGAACCCTCACAGGCACATTGGTGTCGTCCGGCACTTGCACCGCCTCCTCCCCAGAAGTGTCCTCATCCAGTACCACCACCTCCGCGCTGGCCCCGCCACCAGATGTTCCACCTACAAAGTACATTTAAGATTGTTAGAATACACCACTCACTACTATATAATATTTGGTCTAGGAGTAAAGAAATGTGAAAAAAACCAGAAAACAATGTAATAATTTGTGACTGTCTAATCTAAAGTACAAATGTTCCTTTTTCCAGGGAAGGCTCAGTGCATAGAGCTATTGCTGACTAGAATGGGAGTCCAATGGAATTGCCAAATGTGCAATCTTAGTTAGCTACATAGACAGACTAATAAGAATAATCTAGTAATAGCACAGGGAGTCATAGTCGAGGCAGGATAAGAATTTAGATACAGTCTACAAGAAGATCAAAGACGATTTAGAAAAAATCGAATGAGGAACGCTAGGAAAAAATAGGTACTCTATATTAAAATGAAAACTTACTGGGGCCAGTAAAGGAGCCCTCGCCTGGTCGATCCTGGCCTTCTACAGCAGCAGCAGCAACCACCTCCTCCTCTGTCCTCTTGCCCCTGGGGGGAGCTGATGTACAACATGAAAGAAAGAAAGACACGAAAACATGGATGATTGTTGTCAACCAAATCAAACATTTCAACAGAACAATAACAAAATATTTTGGCGAAATAGCATATAGACAACTATTCCACGGGATATATTGACCGATCCCATGTGGTCTACTACGTTATTAGTATTGCTACATTTGCGGACCGTCGACTTGGAAAGTTCTTATGTAACTCACTAAACAAACTACTAAAAAGGTTCGTCTAGGACTGGCAGGCAGCAGTCCGCAGCACGCAATGTGACAGACAAAGTCCATCATGATTGCAGATCAGCGACAACACTAAAAAGTTTCCTACTACATTAACCAGTCATTAAAATACTCAAACTATCAATCCTCCACCACTATTTCTTCTTATCGCCATGTGTACAAAGGAAGGACTGGACTTGAGTCTGTAGGGGCTGATTTAGAAGCCCCTTGCGGCTCTTTTGCTCCATTGTTGCGTGACTTTTGTGACGCAGCGGCAGGACAAAAGAGGCGCCATGGTGCGCCGTATATTAACAACGTGACGCATATGGGAGATGCATCACGTTGTAAAGCCCTGCACCATCAGGGGGCGTTCCGGCGCAAGGGAGGGCGTTCCTGCGCAGGAACGCATCCTAAAAGTGGCTGAGTGACATCTACAAGATTTTAATCGGTCACTTTGAGGACAATGATGCGTGACTCAAACCCTGCGCCTGCTTGAAGCAGACGTACGGCTTGACACAGCATTGGGGAGATAGAGCACCCCAGAGCATTGCTGGAGCTGCACCATCGTTGCGACGCAACTCCAGCAATGCGCCGCCTTTACGGCACAGAAGCGTAACGCGTTGGTGACGTTTTGGGCACATGGTGCGCCGCATTGTAAATACGGTGCACCATGGGTGGTGGTGGCGTGGCGCACAATTACTGGCGCATCCCTGCTACTTTGCAGGGATGCGCCGGTAATTCAATATCTCACCCTTAGTGTCTAGCATTACACAGTTCTTTAAATTACACTCATGCATAATTTCACAGGCCAATGAAATGAACACAAAATCGAAAACAAATAAGCATAGTAGCAGCGCTACTGAGAAGGAGAGCAGTGCACCTGAAATGCACAGAGGATTTTGAAATATAATTTACCTACAATGTAATCAGCAGCATTATTGCTCTTGGTAAAAAACAAAAATTTGCAAGATAATAAAACACAGAGCGGGAGAAAACAGAGTAGTAAAGAAATAGCTACTACTACTCACCAAGCCCGGGGATCTCAAGGCCGAGCAGGTCCAGCAGATCGCGTTCCCGGTCCAGGATATCCGTCCAATGGTGGGTGACTTGGTTGTAGGTGCGCCGGACCCGAGATTGTTGGTACATGGACCGGCACACCTTCTCCCACCGCTTCCGGCGCTCCCGGATCCCGTAACTGCTAGCGATCTTGCCGCCTGCCATGATGGTCCTGGGGAGGCGGCGCTGAACATAAAAAACTAGTGCGGCCACCTCCTCTGCGCTGAAGATCTCCCGGGGCGCGAGATTCTCCCCCCTCAAACGCCCGCACGGGAGCCGGGCACGGGGTGCGGGACCCTTGCCCTTCGTGGGCTGCTTCCCGACTCCCTTTACCATGGTCTGGGCAGAAAGGAAGCTAAATAATAAAGAAGAAATAGAATAGGGAAGAAGAAAAGAAAAGAGTTTAAAAAAGTAGTTTAAAATGAACAAAAAGTAGCAGAAAACACAAAAATATAGAGCTAGAAAAATAGAGGGATAGATAATAAGTAAAATAGATTAAAAAAACTTCAAACAAGCAAAGGATGGCAGAGATTCAGAGAGGATACAGAAAGCATGCCCAGAACCATAGCAATGAATGAGAAACAAGATGGCCGCGCCCGTTCACGACCGCGTGGGTAAGTTTGCGCGAGATTTTCCTCGCGATCACACGCGAAATTGTACTAGCAAGCCGCACACTTTGAGAGATTACACATAGCGCCCGGAAACGGAATTACGTCACGCAAACAAGATGGCCGCGCCCATGTACGACCGCTAGGGTAACTTCGCAAACCTGTGATGATGAACCAGACGCAGAAACAACATAGTCGCGGCCGTTGCGAGCCGACAAGTAAGTTCGCAATTGCGAACTGGTACACAAACCTCGCGAACTGGCAGAAACCCTTGCGAACACAAAAAATCCGCAAATTCGCGGGAGTTCGTGGATTTTGCGGATTGCGAATCCGTAAATATGCAAGTTCGCGGATTACCAATCCGCAAAATCCGCCCATGCTTAGTCAATACAGGAGTCTTTGTTGATTCCAAGCAGGCGTCATTCTTGGTTTGTGCAGACGTTCTTTTAGGGGTAATGTCAACCTGTGATCTAAAGTACAGAAGTTCCCCTCCGTTAATTACAGGTATACAAGTAATCTAATCTGATGGAAATGTGACCCATACACATTACTGATAAATAATCCTTTGTCATTTAAGATCTCCCTCCCAATTACTCCTTACCCCAACACTTTACCCCTCACCTGACCACTCCAACACTATGGTCCTCTTGGGGAAAAAGTCAGGGAGTAAGTGCTACCTCGAGGTGGGAATATTTGGCGCATCGTATCACCTCTGAAGATCAGCACAGACCTGACATATAGTTAAAAATTTCCACTCCAAATCAAGCAATATTGGGCAAAGTGTTGGACTCTCAGGGGTTCAGATTTATAAACCCCACTCCAAACTAAGAAAAATTGGGGAAAGCGTAGGGCTCTGCTGTGGTCAGAATTTCTACTTCCACTCCTAATTAAGCAACACTGGGGGGGGGGGGGGGGGGGGGGAACTTGGACTCTGTGGAGGTCATACTTACTATTCCAACAACAAATTAAGCAACACTGGGCCAAGTGCTGGACTTGAGGAGAGTGGTGTCAGATGTACTATTCCCACTCTAAACTGAGGAACATTGGGTGTAGTGTTGGGCCCTGAAGGGATCAGAATTACTGTTTGTCACGGAAGGGGCAGGTCAGATATACAATTCAAACTCCAAAATAATCAACATTATAATAAATACATTATATGAAATAGAAAACATATATATGAAACTTAACATTAAGGGGCTTTCCGACGACATCTCTGGTTTGATTTCTGACCGCCGTATTTCAATTACTGCAGTAGGAATTCAATCCGGCTGACTTTCGAAGGGCTCAAAGAGCCCGTCGGGCATGTCGTAATGGCCGCATATTGCCATGAGGAAGGCGTTACCGCCTTCGGGATTAGGGTGACACTTACCAACATGGATTTGCTGTTGGAAGTGCCTTTGGGGCCCCTAGCAGGGCCTCCTTCCCCCTACCCCTCTGGTTGGGGGGTTGGAGGGCACCTATGGTGCCCTCCTGCAAATCCCTGCACCGTGAGGCAGGCACCATTACGTGCCTGCCAAACTATGCAGGGATTTACACAGGCTCCCATTTCTCAGTGGGAGCTTGTGCTATGGCCGGTTTAGGGCCACAGTTCAAGCTCCCATAGAGAAATGGCAGCATGCGACCGCACCATGTGGAGTTGCATTGCAATTGCGGTGTCTGGACAGCAACAGTGTTGTCTGCCCAACATCGTAATAATGCCTAAAAAATACTAAGAGTTTGGCTCTTATATACAAATCATTATTAACAATATATTTCAATTACGTAAAATAAATGTTAAATGTTCCAATGCTTTTTTAAACATATTTTTTGTATTTTATAATAAAAATTCTTTTTAAATCTATCCTAGAAGAAGCCTAATAAAATCATTTTGAACAAATGAAAGTAAATTATTTGACAATATTTTTAAAAAACTATCAATTTAAACCCCTTAGTGCACAACAATCCAAATAAATTAAAAAATATATTAAAAAAAATACAAAATTCAAACTAAAATGTAAACTTTAAAATATAAAAATATGTTAACACACTACACACCCCCAACCTACTGAAAAACAATTAAGAATGATAAATTTAAAACTAAAATTGAACCATTAAAAATAAAAAAATTCTAATTATTTCATTATACTACCTACCCAAAAGTCATATAAAACCAATCCGGAGGAGGCAAAATGGTGGGAGCATTTTAATAATGCACCCACACCCTACCCAACTATCCTGCTTGATTCGGCACCCTGGGCCCTCTCATTGCATAAATGAGAGGCTATACCCTGCAAGAAAGTGTTCTGTGACACTGCCCTCCGTGGAAACATATTTCTGACCCCTGGAGGACCAGAGACCTCAAGGCTGCACCGCCTCCCACATACTCATCATGGTGGCTACATGGGTCTGATGCTATTGAACTCCCCGGGGCACGATGCAAATCTCGATGTACTACTTCACCGTGCTTAGCCTTCCTGCACCAGCAGAGGCCCTTGCCTCCATCACGCTGCAGACTTCTCAGGTCTGACTGCTGGCCTTCAGACAGGGGGACCTGCACTGTGGCCTGGACTGCTACCGCCTGTATTCTGGGTTGTTTCACTGACCAAGGGTGTGAACTCCTTCTTCGCTAGGGCAAACGGCATAAGGAGGGATCTCTCCTCCTCGCCCTGCATTGGCACCACTTACTGCATTGTGGTGGGACCCCGAACTTTAACAGTCAGACGACTCAAATTCCAATGGCCTGAATCCACCAGGCAGCCTGCGGTGTGGACGTTTAATGTTTGAAGGACTCTGTTGTGGAGCCTACTGACCTGCCCTGTGGCTGTATGCTTTGGGCCCTATTTACTCTGTCGTCCAGACGTTGCAGTGGATGGAGCTGTTGACCCATGAAGAATTGAAGTTGAGAGGCCTGGAGTGATCTTTTATCTTGTGTTCTATTGCTCTTTACTTGCACCATTGCGCCCAGTGCTTTCTAGAGACAGGATGCCCCTACAGTGACAGTACACAGTGCTGGGAGAAGGCTATATCTTCCTGGAATCGCTGCATGTATCTTCCTGTAAATGCTGCATGGCCCAGCTGAGGGAGTGCCCCCCTAGAAGCCCTTCAGATGCCTGGCTGAACACTTGATCTGATCACCCCCAGTGACTGGGGTGCGTGGGGCTGAATATCTGAGACCTACTCTCTGACCCCACAGGAAAGTCGAGTAGGGCCCATCTACTGACCCACCCGGCCTTGCCGCCTCCTTGTCGCAGTTCTGAATGCCACGGGGGGGGGGGCAGAGGGAAGAGGCGAATTATTGGTGATACTCCCCCGGATCCACAGATCTCCTGCTTTTTTTCTTGGAACTACTTGACATCGTTGGGCAACACCTACTTGAGATTTGCAAACTCTTGGACTGATGATACAGTCTACCTTGGTGAGGCCCCCCCTCTCTGATTGCCTTCCTTGACTGCTCATTCTGCCTCCCCAGAGCAAGCAGGTCGTGGGAGAGTGTCAGCACTCCCTCCTGTAGTAGCAGTTGATGGTCTGCGACTGAGGTGAGACTCTTCATTCTTCCATCTTCCTCCGGCTACCACTCATCACTATCTCTGTGGCCATCTGTGGGCTGGGGTGGACTCCTCTCGCCTTCCCCTTCCTTTTGCCTCAGTGCTAGTATGAGTATAGACAGACCCCCTACCTACACCTCAACCTAAAATCGATAAATACACCTCCAATGTTACAGAAGCGACCAAACGTCTGCCTGAGGAGACCCCAACCTGGCATCCTCCACGTCCTCAGGCATACAACACATCCTCCAGGCCATTCAGACATATCAAGAGACCCTAGGATCCAAAATTAGAGAGGTTGGTGTCATGGTCGCCCTGTTGAGACAGGACCTTAGAATTATCTTTGGCTGAGTGAAGGGGGTGGAGAGCTGTGTATCCACCCTGGAGGACAATTCCTCTGACCTCAAATCCACAGTAAACTGCATGACAAGGAAGATTTGTGCCCTTGAGGTGAGGGCAGATAACGTGGAGAACTGCTCCTGGAGAAGTAACCCCTGCCTGGTGGGATTACCGGAGGGGGTGGAGTCCCCTCACCAGATAACTTTCATGGAGTTGTGGCTTCGCTTCTGGATACCAGAGGATTCACTATCGCCCTGTTTTGTGATTGAGAGGGCGCACCGAGTGCTGTCGCAGCGGCCTCCTCCCAGGGCTCCTCTGCGGCCGCTGATATTTAAAGTCTTGAATTTCTGTGACTGCAACGCAATCCTTAGAGAAGCCTGCAACCAGCTTATGTATCAACCCTCATACATTATGATATTTCCAGACTATACCAAAATAACGCAAGCCCAAAGCAAATCCTTTGACACCGTCAAGCAAAAACTTAGGGCGGTGTCCATTTTTTACGCAAGGGAGGTGCATGGTTCCCAAACTCAATTCTTCAACACCCCTGAGGCTGCTTGAGAGTGGGCCACTGAACAACCTTCTCTGCATAAATATGCCCCCCCAAAAGGAGGTCTACAACCCGCAATACAAATCCCAAGCCTGCACGTTTCCGATCTAGATCTTGACATCACCCCAAACCTAGGAATAGGAAAAGGAAACAAGAGATGTCCCTTGTGACCTTAGTAACATACCATAATCATTCCCAGCCCAACTTCATTAATGGAATCATGCCTCTGCCCTCCCAGGCCTTCTCTGAGTGTGAAAGGGATGCAGCAGAAGCTACTATGGATCCAACAGTGGAGCCATCAGCATCATAACTCACTCTAATACTCACTGTCAGACTATACCCTTGTCTCAGGGTGCTCGATTAGCATATGTATACTCTGAATGCAATATTTGTTGTTGAGGGGTTGGGGAGGGTCTCATTTGCCCCAACCTATGTGTTCATTTGTTGTTGATGGGAGTTTTGTGGGCAAAAGATACTTCCAGGGTAGAAGATGGTGGGGATCATTATACTAGATGTTACGTTTGATTGTTATTTGTTTTTATTAACGGTTACTGTGAAAGTATGTTTTTCCGATCATCCTATCTCCTCCATGACCCCACCTTTATCACTCCGACCGGGGGTTCCTACCTGTCTACTGCTAACCCCACCTTGGAGTTTACTCTCCTCTCCTGGAATATAAACAGTCTTCTAGACCGTATTAAACACACTACTGTCCTTAAAGCCCTTCGAAGCCAACGCTCTGCAATAGCTCTCCTGCAAAAAATCACCTTCTTGGTACTTAATGTCCCTTACTATGCCACTTTAGCTACAATCAAATCTTTCCCTCAGGCTTCACTAGAGTCTCCAGGGGTGCAACAATCCTTCTCCACTAGTCCTTTACATAAGTGATTGCCCAGGTACTACAAAACCCACTGGGTAGGTATGTTAGGGTGGTGGGCACACTGGAGGAGAAGCCTTACACCTTCTTTAGTCTTTCCATCCCCCCAACTACATAAGCAGACATTTTGAGATCTAACTCAATTAATAGCAAATTTTTCCCATGACACACTACTCCTGGGAGGGGAATTTAATGCAGTGTTAGACCCTACCCTGAACATCTCTGGACCGATCTCCCTTGACCACCATGCTCATTCTTGCTCTCTTACTTCTTGCCTATCTTCCCTTGGACTCTGTGATAACTGGAGGATTTGGAACACCAGGGTTACTGCTTCCGCACATACCTCAGCATTCAATCGTAATACGTCCTGCATGGATTATAGTTTCCTTCCAGTGGTTGTTTTCCCTACCACAACAGGGTCTTCTGCGCTCCACCAGGGCATATCAGACCACTCTCCACAATACCTCAAACTCAGCTTGCCAGCCCCCACTTGCACCCTAAACACGTTGTTTCGTACAGATGAGTGACTGGTCACACACCTGGCTGCAAAACTCAAATTCTATTTTGATACCACTAAAGACACGGTTGCCAAATGTATCACTCTATGGGTAGTGAGCAAATCATCGTTCCGGGGGTGGCAAAGAGATACCTGCGTCACAGGGAGAGAGAGAGACAACGCAACATGGCCGACCTTGCGGCACGTATCCTTAGCACTGAAACCACTACTGTAATTCATGCTACCGAAACCATGGCTGGCCAACGTGAACTTGATAGAATGGCAATTCCACCTCTGGTCTCAGAGGAAGCCCGCCAGTGCTGGCAATGACCACCCAAACATATACAAACATGGTGTCAAAATCAGCGTCCTTTTATACCGACTAGCAACCAGATCACTTAAATCACACTTTCTCCCCGCTGTGACAACTACTTCTGGGGTCCTTGCAAACACAGCTGAAGACATAGCAGCCACTTGTACTACCTACAATAGAGGCCTCTACACCCATTGCCCATATCCCCCGGCTCATCGGACCCAACCTTTACTAGCGGACATACCTCTTACCGCTCTCAATAAGATCAAAAGAACGTCCCTGGATGAACCTATTACAATTGATGAAATTCAAGGGGCTATAAGGAATTCAAAACCTGGGAAAACACCAGGCCCAGATGGCCTCCTCTTTGAATACTATTCAACCTTCTGTGACGTAGTAGCCCCTTATCTGCTTTAACTGTATGCAGAAGCGCTACATACAGGATCCCCTCTGCGGGAGCTTGACTTAGCGACCGTCGTTGTTATCCCCAAGACTAACCTACCGTCCACTGACTGTGGGGCATACCACCCTCTGACCTGTCGATATTTTATAAGTGCATTTGCACTGTTTTTAATATTGACACCAGGAGAAAACGAATAAAAGGCTTTTTTTCATCATGGTAGTCAATTTTAGATCACATATTCACTTCTCACATTATTGCACTGCGCCCATCACTCTGTACTTCCCAGCTCTTCACATCTGATGGATCTTAGGGAATCCTAGAATTGTACACATTTCATATCAAAACATCCGTGAGCTCCTCCCTCACAGTGAGGGGGTTGTAGCCCTTGGTTGCACTAGGATTTGGAACCATGAGGAGATAACAGATGATGAAGCATGCCACTTCGGTGGGTGATGGGATTCCGTCCTTTTTAATGGATTTTCCCGCTGTATAACTAAGGGTCATTATTTGTGCTGTTTGTCTACCTGAGCTCTTCCAAGCTCATTAGACCTGCGGACTTCTGTTGCAGACCACCCTATCTCTTTAATGGATACTGAGAATAAAATGTTTGCAAAAATCTTAGTGACACGACTCCAGACAGTCACCGGGTCTCTAATTCACCCAGACCAATTGGCCTTTATGCCTTTTCACGACATGATACACTGTATATGGCACCTTCACGCTGTCCTCACTCACGAGCCTCATAAAGACATTGCCATATTACTGGTTTACTTTGAAAAAGCTTTTGATACAGTTGACTGGGATTATCTGCTGACAGTGCTTTATCGAGGAGGGTATGGCACCTGCTTCCGTACAATGATTTTTCTCCTATACTTTCATGATCAACAGGGTGCTGGCTGAATTAATTCCAATTGAGCATGGCACCAAGCAGGCCTGCATACTCTTTCCCCTCCTCTTTTCCCTCGCTATTGAACCGCTAGCAAGAATGATTAGATGCGACGCGCAGGTGAGGGAATTGGGGTGGGAGGGAGCCCCTGAGGACCGAGTCTTGCTGAGAGGTGTGGTGCAGCGGCCAAGGCGACTGACGCCAGATGCTGGCGATCACGGTTCGATCCCCGGCCACCGGCGGCAGGGGTCAGCCCAGCACCATGTTACTCTGGGCAATAGCTTGCTTAATCTTCCCAACGGCCCCCAGCGCCGAGAAACCAATGGGTAGCTGTGCGCTTTACAAATATATGATCATTATTATTATTATTAATATTGCCGTATGTCAACAATGTTCTCCTGTATCTCACTGACCCCAGTACTTCTGGCCTACGTGCCTTCGAGCTTCTCTTTCTATTTGAAGAGGCTTCTGGCCTCCACCTAAATAAGTCAAAGACCTTACTGGTCCCTAGTGCGGGATATAGTGCATTGAGCACCTGGTGGAAAGGCATCCCCATTCACCGCCTTGGCTTCAAGTACCTAGGGAGCCACATTGCCACACTACCTGAACATACCCACACATTTAACTGTTTACATCCATTATGAAAACCACTAAGAACAACCTAATGGCCTGGCACAATCTCCCTCTCAACCCCCTAGGTCAGGTCACTCTGATTAAAATGATGGTACTACCCCACTTCTTGTACACTTTCAGAACTTCCCATACCACATCCCTGATGCCTGGTTCTGCAAGATTGATGCGTGCTGCGCTACTCGGTTCCTTTCTTTGGCATGGTCACTCCCTTCCCAAATTGCTCATGCTAATTCCCACTGGTCAGTTTATGATGGAGGCATTGCCACAGTGGATATCCTCCTCTACTATTTGGCTTTGCATCTCCTACTTATAAATGATTGACTGACAGTGCAGATGGGATGACCCAACATATTGATTCAACCTAGGTGGCTTGGGCCTGGAAAGGGGATATTCTTGATGTGGCACGGGGCCTTCCATTTCATGCGTTAGGAATGCCGCCTAACAGGCCAAACCTGTGGAGAGGTCATGTGTTGGTGAATTGGCACAATTGGTGGACTTCCACAAATGAGACATGATGGGGATCACTACACTGGCAGATGAGTGGTGAGGGTCCACTATGTACTCATTCACTGACCTTCAAACCCAGTTCTCCCTTTCCCACACTCAATTCCATAAATCTCTCCAAATACAGCATGCTGTTCATTGTTATATGCTACATCTTCAGGATCTCCAGGAATTTAACCCTCTTGAGGCAAAGCTATTGATAGGAAGAATGGGACGGGTTTTATCTCACAGCTATAGAGCACCCTGATAAACAACACCCCAGAGACAATGGAGAAGCTCCGCCAGTGGTGGGAGGAGTGGGTCGGGGAGATGGAGGAGATTGAATGGCATGAGTCATGCATGGCTCTTCATGAGCTGGCGATATCAGCTCACCTTCACCAGATACAACTGCATTATCTACATCAGACCTATATGCCCTCTGAGCACCTCGGAGCAGCAGGCATCCTTTTTAATCCCACCTGCACAAGTTGGCGTGTTCCGACAGCCGATTTCTATCACATGGCGTGGCAGTGCCTGAAAACTCAACACATACAGGAGGCTAAATTTGTGGAACATGCCAGCACACTAGATGAGAATTGTATATCAATCATGTGCCTGTATTGATTATTTACACAAACTATCAGATGAAATAATGACAAGGTGTATTGTCTTGTGTGTTCTCTCTTCTCTATTTGAGGTGTGTATTTTTTATTATGGTGAAACAGTTTAATGTTTTAAGGAATAGGTTTTCATTTTTCCTATGAATTGTAATAAACACATATGAATGATAAGATTATATTAGATGTGTCTTGATCTTTTGCAACAATATATTTATATTAAATATTTTATGGAGTCAGCAATCTTTTGGCACTCTATTTGACTGTGGGGGTTGCTTGTCTTAGCTGTGATTGAGTTTGAGACTGTGTATTATTTAAACTTTAGTGAATGTAACCTGTGGTGAGGATGGACGTCAAAGGCAATACTTTATTTTACAGTGTCTGAAAACTACCCAGTACTGGTCTAACATTGGCAACACACACTTAGATATCCTCTATAACCAGATCCAACAGACTTTTAAACTGTCATTGTTAGGTGTGCAGGAGGACCTGGGCTTGTGACTTTGGTGGCTAAAAGGGGCATAGGGTAATCTGGAAACACCCTGATCCCCCCACGGTTAAGCTGATGCCGCACCAGCATGGATTGGTGGGCCAAGCAGGAGAACTCGATCGACAGAGCCCATGCATGCCCCAAAACATTCTCAAAAATTTGGGGTAAATGGTGGGAATACTATGGCTTATCTGTTCAATTGGACGATATAGTATACTATGTTAATACACCTTTGGGGATTGGTGGGGGGAGTAATGGATCAGAAATGGTGAATGTATTTTTAAACAGGGGACTCGATCTCCTTATGCTTTCGTTTGTTTGGAACCATGCCTTCTATGTACCTTTATTGCAAAATTCAAGAAAATTTGTTCAACAAAAAAAAAACTGAACACACCCAAAAAGGAAAATCTGCAGTTTGATTTCATATTAAAATGGTCCTTAAAATGCATAATTAAATTAATACATTTGAAATGTATAAAAAAACATCATTTTAAAACACTACCTACAAGATGCATATTTCACAGGTGGCATTAATGAAGACAATCATTATTAAATCAATGGGATGTGAACGGCTAGCCTAAGCCATGAAGGAGCCCTGCCACAAATGCAGACCCGAGGTGTGTCACCCGACCCAGTCGACAGTGGGACAGCTGCTGTGTATGAAACCTACAATGGTCCGCTGAGTGCGAAGAGACTGTAATCGGCAACCCGCTGGGGTGGTTTGATTTCTGATGATATGGCATTTCAGGGCGCTCACAAGAGGAAGAATTCAGCACTAGAGGTACCAGGAGGCCCTGCGAATGGCCACACCTAGTTGGGCGGGTACAAAGATTGAAAAAATGTGCCGAGAAAATTCCTGCTTACTGCATGACTAGAGCCTTTGATAAAGTGCAAATCAGCACAAAACGCGTCAGGCTTCTTGAATTCACAATTGCTGAAAGCGCTCTGCTTCTCACCCATGCGGCAGTTTTTATTAAAGAAAACGACAGCAAATCCTACCTGTGTGCTGGTTCCTTCATTGTGGGCAACTTTGTGCTTTGGGACATTTATAACATTTTTGTAACCGCGCCTGTCCATGATCCCATAGAGCCAACCAAACAGGACAAACCTCTGCAAGATTTGTTCTGCGCATTTGCCCCAATTCCTTCTGAAGTGGTATCCAAATACATACTAGATATTAAATCCAGTTCTCCGAACGATCCCTGCCCTTTTGGGGTCCTCAAAAAGATAACAGAAGTGGTTAGCCCTACTCTCACTCAGATTTTTAACATAATGTTTACTTTAGGCAAGTTTCCATCTATATGGAAAGATTGCTTTATTCTTCCATTGCTAAAGAAGCCAAATCTCGACACGTCCAATTCGGTAAACTATTTTCCCATTGCCCGCCTACCATTCCCGGCCAAGATAGTTGAAAAGATTATGAAGAAGCAACTATCTCAGTTTATTCTGGACAACAATCTTCCTGGTCATTCCCAGTAAGGTTTCCGTAGGGAACATAGTACAGAGACTGCATTGATAAATGTTACAGAAGAAATCAGAACAGTGATGGATGGAAGAGGATCAGCAGCCCTGGTCCTCCTCGATCTAACAGCCACTTTTGATACAGTAGATCACAAGTTATTGCATCGGCAGTTGGATTCAATGGAGATCCAGGAAATGGCACTGTCCCTTTTGACCTCCTTTTTAGAAGATAGGAGGTTAACTGTTACAATGGATGGCTTCCAGTCAAATTCCTATGTGCTCCCCTGTGGTGTTCCCCAAGGGTCGTCATTGAGCCCAACTCTTTTTAATATATATATTGCAGAACTTGCTCCCCTGATTCGGAAATTTGGGTTTAATTTCACGTCCTACGCGGACGACACCCAGATAGTTGTGGCAGCATATATGAAACAAACTGCTCCCCCTCTTCGGTTTCAGAACTGTATGAGAGAAGTCGACAGATCAATGAGCAAGCACGGTTTAAAGCTTAACTCAGAAAAGACCAAGGTCATTATCTTTGGGAGTTGGAACCCAGATGGAACCATCTCTGGTGGCCAGTAGAGGTGGGTGAAGTGCCTAAACCTGTGTCAAAGGCAAAAAATGTAGACGTGTGGATTGACGACAAGTTAGCATGATCTCATCCGGCCAATGCTACTGTCACCGCCTCCCATTTCATGATTAACAAACTTAGGAAAATCATGCCTTATATCCCCACTGAGTCCAGAAAACTGGTGGTTACCGTGCTGGTCCAGACCAAATTGCACTACTGTAATAGTCTCTATTTGGGTATGCATAAGCATCTTCTCAAAAAACTTCAATCGATCCAAAACACGGCCGCTCGATTGTTGAGCAATATCCCCAAATATGATTCTATTACCAAGGAAATTCGCCAACTTCATTGGCTTCCAGTGGCCAAACGAGTTGAGTTTAAGGCCCATTGTTTAGCGTTCAAGGTTTTGAACGACACAGGACCTTGGTCGCTCAAAAAGCTTTTTGTTTGGTATCATCCAGCCAGACAGCTACGGTCCTCAGGGACCAAAATGATGAAGGTACCTAAAATACGCACTTCAGGCTGGGGCGGTGGGAGTCTTTCCTATGGCACCTCAAAGCTGTGGAATTGAAAAGGGGCTGTGTAGTGCACTGTTATCACCACTTATTTTTAAAATGCTATTCTCCTAGGTTTTAAAGGAGTGTGCTGGGTGGGAAGGAGGAGCCACCCTCCGCAATGCTATAATGTGAATTTAAACTAGTGACTGACGTCATTAGACCCTGCCCGCACTACTTTTGGCAAAAAATCCATCTGCCTGTGTAAACTATAAAATTCTTAAGCTTATGTATTTTCTCTGAAGTTTTTAATCGTGACCAATCATTTCACAATTTCACATTTTTAAACTTTCTATATATACATTTAAAATAAAAAATCAATGTTTCATAAACCTGTTCTAGACATTGCCTTAGCTATCTAAACAAGGAAGGTAAATTGAAATAAACAAATAATCAAGTCCCAATGCATTTCGGGAGAAATTCCCTTCGTCAGGGGCGCTGAAAAACATAATATGATATACATGTGTAAACTTAGTTTAAACCGGCATTCAGCACTTACAATGCTAACATAATTAGAACACATCCAATGATACACGACTATATTCATGAGAGCCAAACATCATGATTTATCAGTCTAAAGGAATAAACATCGAAACTTCAAGAAACTCATGCGTATCCCACATATAGACAACAACAAAAAAGAAACCTCCAAGAGTACATATAAAGTATAGAATACACTTTGCCTGAAATTCAAGTGGTAAAATATGTAAGGAGCTATTACTACGTAATTGAGAATAAATAACTAAGGTTGACAAACAATTTACTAAATATTAATAAAGGGATCCTTACCAAAAAAAAGGAAGCTAAAGAGAACTAGTAATGATGACTGCTATTCAAGGCGGCGCCTGAAATCAGTGAGGTACTGTGAAAAAAGGAAAGGAGATGTGGGTTCACGTGGCTGATCTATCCTAATTTATGTTTGGAAAGAACACTTAAATCGCGAATTGCATACCTTGCACTCAGTAACCCATGAGTCACAATGTAGGACGATGCTATAGAGAAACTCCACCGAAGATAGTACGTATGGTCAACTGTGATCGAATCACATAAAGAAAGAAAAAAATTGTTTTAATATCGAAACCATGAGGTTATACAGGGAGCATTAAACCTGTTAAAGAATATCTAAGTTCGTACCTAAAATGGTAAGTTAGAAGGTTAAAGTGTTCCCTTTCAAAGTCGTCTTACGTTTAATGACTCATTTCCGGAATCCAGCGGCTGAAACATAAATAAAATGTATTGCCAAACTGAGCTATGGTAATGAGATTCGAAACTGTCTGAATAGAATGGGATGAAAAACGGTATTTACCTATGCAAGCGGCAACGAAGTGGAAGTGGAGCGGTCCCAAAACGGCCAGAAATTATATCAAGATATACGTTACTGTGGAGTAAGAGATGAACAGTAAGAACACGGTCAATGTTTTTTTGGAAAAGAAAGTTGAAAAAACCTCTTCTCTATAACCTCTTCCGCGCTAATGACAAAGCCAGCTCGTCATGGGCGTTACCTGCGCTACGCGGATGAAGAGCTGGCTTTGTCATAAACAATGGTACGCGATAGCGCGATCACGACCCTACCTGGCGCACAGCTATATTGGTAGTATTTCTAGGAGGAAATACTACCAATATAGCTGTGCGCCAGGTAGGGTCGTGATCGCGCTATCGCGTACCATTTTTCAATATAATTCTTGCACTAAGGGACTGGCAGCCCTTAATTATCGAGCAGCACGCTAAAGGAGGACTTACATGTATAAAGACTTTATAAACAAGTAAATATCGAACAAAAGGAGTGCCAACGGCCTACCCCCACTTCATTTGTCATAAACAAGCCATTTTTGAAATGCCAGCGCACAGCAGGAATTTGCGGTAGCGCGGAAGCGGTTAAACGGTGGATCGTGGTACATACCTAATTACGATTAGATGCGAAACTGGCGTCTGGTTCAATTGTACAAGAGCCGGAGATCTGCAAGCTTTCCTGCGCGTTAATACAAGCCGACAGTAAATGACGGTCTACGGAAGGCGTCTCTTTATTTTCCTGACCCCGTGAACTCGTTGGAAATAGACAAAAGACTGAGGTATATCGAACATCAAAAAGTATACGATTAAGAATTGATAAAAATAAAGCTTAAATTAGCGCCATATATAGGTGAATCTTGGTCGAAAAATCTGTATGATGAAACAACAATATCGTGGTGATTGGAAAGAAACAACTATCGTGCGGTGTTTTGACAAAAAACAACCTAAAAAACGGACTATGTGAGTTAGGTGGAGTGATCTACCATATTGAAAGTACACATATCTCCTCTGCAGACAAACTAACATATTAAAGACACAGAACACAACAAGAAACAAAACATACAATCAACTTATGTGAATTCAAATAAATGTACAAACATGAATATAGACTGAAGAACACAGGTCTAAAGCTTCAATATTAGATCGTATATATTAAACATTTAGTAAACAACCTATGCATAATTAGGTGTTCGTTTTTACTAAAGTGTGCAAGAAATTTGAATGAACCTCTGCGCTCTGAAAAGGCGCGTGCCTTAAATATTCTGTTATTGATTACCTTGCTTCGGAGGGCACATGCCCTTATTATTCTGTTATTGATTATTGGTGAATGATAATAGTTTAGTTATTGAGTGAATTTAACCCGTTAACTGAATTCTATGTAAAGTAGGGGTGTTCTGATAATGGTGGCATGTCTTCACCTAAACGTGTCTGCAATCAAATCCATCAGTCAATATCATTAATGTTACAGCCTAGGGTTATAAGTTGCAACTTAGAGAAAACATGACATATCTATTTTGTCATTCAGTCCCTTTGGAGTTAAGGTTTGTAAAAAATCTATCCAGCATATTTCTCTCTGCAACAATTGTTTTTCGTGGTGCACAGTCATAATATCGACTTCAAAATATCGACTGGACATAATATCGAGTTTTAAATATCGACTGGACAAAACAACGATTGGACAGAATATAAACAGCAAAAATGTCGTTTTTAAGGTAAGTAAAGTAATATCGACTGTTAAAAATATAGAAAGTTAAAATATTAAAGTATATAATATAGGTTATTAAAAGTATCTAATTTTTAATAATAATGAATTTTTTATAGTGTGTATTATGTTATTATATGTGTGAAAAGTGTGTATTTATGTTATAAATAATAATAATTTATGAAATTTCTATTTTTTAATTTTTGCGTTATTTAATTCTGTAGCGGGTTGTGGGTTTATAGGGGAATAGGGGGGGAAGTAATTTAATAATAATTAATTAAATATGTAAATTAATTTAGTGTTATACATTTTTAATTATTTGTTAATTAATTTTTATTTGGTAATTAATTAAAATTTAATTGGCAATTAATTTAAATTAATTGATTAACTGTTAATTATGTTAATTTTTCTAATTTATTTTCTGTAGTGGGTTGTGGGTTTATAGGGAAATTGGGTGGGAAGTAATTTAATAATAATATAATTAAATATGTAAATTTATAGATTGCATTACATTTTTAATTATTTGTTAATTAATTTTTATTTGGTAATTAATTAAACTTTAATTGCCAATTAATTTAAATTAATTGATGAATTGTTAATTATGTTAATTTTTCTAATTTATTTTCCGTAGCGGGTTGTGGGTTTATAGGGGAATTGGGTGGGAAGTAATTTATTTATAATTAACTAAATATGTAAACATATTTATTGGTATTGTTGTAGAATTAATTGTTAATTATTTATTTTATGGGTAATTAATTAAATTAGAATTGCTAATTAAATGTAATTTGTAATTTTAATTGATTAATTATTATATTATATTAAATTCCTAATTACTTTTAATAATGTTTTTACCCTACGCTATGCAACGCTTTCCCTACTGTTGCAGCCACTGGAGTGGGAATAGTAATTTTTACCTCTACGCTATCCAATGCTTTCCCTACTGCTGCACTCTTTGTAGTGGGAATAGTAATTTAAACCCGTACGCTATCCAACGCTTTCCCTACTGTTGCACTCTTTGGAGTGGGAATAGTAATTTTTACCCCTACGCTATCCAACACTTTCCCTACTGTTGCACTCACTGGAGTGGGAATAGTAATTTTAACCCCTACGCTATCCAACGCTTTCCCTACTGTTGCACTCAATGGAGTGGGAATAGTAATTTTTACCCCTACGCTATCCAACACTTTACCTACTGTTGCACCCACTGGAGTGGGAATAGTAAATGTTACCCCTACGCTATCCAACGCTTTCCCTACTGTTGCACCCACTGGAGTGGGAATAGTAATTTTTACCTCTACGCTATCCAATGTTTTCCCTACTGCTGCACTCTTTGGAGTGGGAATAGTAATTTTAACCCCTACGCTATCCAACGCTTTCCCTACTGTTGCCCTCTTTGGAGTGGGAATAGTAATTTTTACCCCTACGCTATCCAACACTTTCCCTACTGTTGCACTCACTGGAGTGGGAATAGTAATTTAAACCCCTACGCTATCCAACGCTTTCCCTACTGTTGCACCCACTGGAGTGGGAATAGTAATTTTTACCCCTACGCTATCCAACGCTTTCCCTACTGTTGCACTCTTTGGAGTGGGAATAGTAATTTTAACCCCTACGCTATCCAACGCTTTCCCTACTGTTGCACTCTTTGGAGTGGGAATAGTAATTTTTACCCCTACGCTATCCAACACTTTCCCTACTGTTGCACTCACTGGAGTGGGAATAGTAATTTTAACCCCTACGCTATCCAACGCTTTCCCTACTGTTGCACCCACTGGAGTGGGAATAGTAATTTTTACCCCTATGCTATCCTACGCTTTCCCCACTGTTGCATCCACTGGAGTGGGAATAGTATTTTTTACCCCTACGCTAGCCAACGCTTTCCCTACTGTTGCTCCCACTTGAGTGGGAATAGTATTTTTTACATTTTGCTATTGTACGTAAATAAAATTGGATATTATTTAATTATAATATGTTAATATATATATGTGTTTTAATAAATATGATTGTAATTTTTTTTATAACTTTAATTAAATATTTAATTATTATAATTTAATTTAAGTCCTTGTAAGTATATTTTAGTAATTAATTTTACATTTTAATTTAATTTAACACTGTTTTTAATAAAGTCGATATTTTTTACATCTATATTTTTGTAAACGATATTTTGTACTCGATATTTTTGTACTTACCTGTTTGTACATACAAACTCGATATTTTGGCTGTAGATATTTTTTCCTCGATATTTTGGGTAGTCGATATTTTGGCAGTCCATATTATTTCAGTGATCCGTTTTTCGTTGTTTCGCTCTAGCGAAATCTGAATTTGTTCTAAAACCTGAAATCTCAGTTGTGGAATGGTGTGATTCATTTCAGTCCAATGAGATACTAAGCTGGAGGTTAGCGTTTTGTTCCTTATTCGACTTTTATGTTCAGTGATCCTTACTTTCACTTTACGTTCAGTTTTTCCTACGTAAAGCTTGCCACATTGGCATTTAATACTATAGATGACATATGAGGAGTTGCAATTAGTACGTTGTCTCAGTTTAATTCTTTTGCCACTTTGAGGATGTAATAAGTAGGGTCCTTCCATCACGTTATTGCAATGGGTGCAATTGTAACATTTTCTCATACCTAAATTAGGTTGAGATACCACTTCTTCTTTGTTTTTCCTAGTAACCAACTCGTGAAGATTTAAATTTCTAGTATGTGCGAACAGAGGTTTCTTTGCAAAAATTCCATGAAAATCTTTCTCTTGTTGCAGTAGTTCCCATCGAGTGTTATTGATTTTTTTGATTTCTTTTGATTGTGTTGAAAACTTGCTTACAAATACTTGTCTGTCTTTTCGGCGCTTTACTTTTGTTTGTAACAGATTATCTCTTGAAAATTCTGATATTTTATTTTCCGCTGTTTGGACAATATCACTGGGATATCCTCGAGTTTCAAATCTTTGTCTTTGTCGTGCTAATTCTGGGTTGAGTGCTTGTTCGTTTGACGAAATCCGTTTAATTCGAACTAATTGAGAATAGGGTAAATTGTCCAGCAGGTTGTAAGCTGTTGTAAGCTAAGGTGTTATTCCTATCTGTAGGTTTATGATAAACTGAAGTATCTATCTTGTTGTTTTGTAATTGCACCAATACGTCCAGATATGGTACTTCTTGCCTGTTGGTGGTAAAAGTAAATTGGATTCGTGAATTCCTTGTGTTTAATTCATGTATTTTTTCAATCAGCAATGAGTTTGGACCCTTCCATAATAAAAATATATCATCAATGTACCGTTTATAAAAAACGGTGTGAGTTTTCCAAATTCTCTCAGTGAGAATAAAGTCATTTTCAAATTTGGCCATGAAGGTATTGGCAAAAGAAGGGGCTCCCGAAAACCCCATAGATGTACCACTAATTTGCAAGAAATAGTCATTTTTCCATTTGAAGAAAGAGTGACGTGAACAAAACTGAAGTAATTCGAGAATGAAAACTTTATTGGCATTGATTTGGGGGGTTTGTAACAATGCCCACTCACACGCTTCTAGTCCTTCTGCTAGAGGAATTGAGGTGTATAGTGATGTCACGTCAATAGTACAAAGCATGATGTTGTTATTTTCCAAATTAACTGATTGTAAAGATTGTAGAAAATGAGCCGTGTCTCTCACATACGTTGTCCATCCTTGCACAAAAATCTGAAGAAACTCATCAATATATTTTCCTAGGGGTTCAAACAGAGACCCACAACCGCTGACTATGGGTCTCATTGGTGGATCAGTAGCATTTTTGTGAATTTTAGGGAGCATATTAAGCTCCGGGCATCGTGGATTTTGAGTTGTCAAGAATTTTCTGGTGTTTTCATTAATCCAGCCCAGTTTCAGGGCTTTGTTCAGGATTTCTTCCAAAGCTCTAGATAGCTCTTGAATTGGATTGTGAGGTAGTTTGAGATAAGTTGTTTCATCCTGGATGTGAGCCTCAACCATAGTGTCATAAAAACAAGTGTCCATGGTAACGAGCGCTCCTCCCTTATCAGCTTTTTTTAGTGTAATTGTAGGGTCTTTTGCCAATTTTTTGATTATGTTAAGTTCGTGTTTGTTTAGATTGGATCCATGATGTTGTTGCCAGTTGATTTGTTGTAAGTCTTGTTTCACTAAAATTTCAAAGGTGTCCAAAATTTTGTGCGATATTGGTGCCAGATATGTACTAGGTTCTTTAAATTCCTTATATTCAAGTTTCTTTTTTTGCTGCGAAAATTCTGGCATCGTTGGTACTACGTTTTCAAAAAAATTTCTTAATCTTAGTACCCGCATAAATTTGAAAAATGCCACTTCTGTTTCCAGTTTGTTACCTTGATATGTGGGTACAAAACCGGTACCTTTTTCCAAGAGTTTAAGTTGTTGGTTGTCTAATTTTTTAGAAGAAATGTTTATTGCTAGACTTTGGTTTGGCTCCTTAGGTTTTGACTGATCATGTCCGTGTCCACGACGAGTCTTGCACTGTCTAAAGTTTCCGGAGGTTTTCCTGACGACGGACCCTTTTCTAAAAAACTTTGTTGTTTAGATGTTGTTGATGTAGATGATTGTTCTCCTTCTGTGGAACACACTTCCGGCCGAGTTGAGAGCAGTAGCTTCTCTTACAATTTTTAGGAAAAAGTTGAAAACCTGGCTTTTCCAAAACTGAGCAATCAGGAGGATTTACAGCAGTCAACAATGCCAAGACACCCCCGGGTATTCGTGCGCTCAACAAATTTCAGTACCAGTAACATTGATATTTGATGTATATATATATATATATATATATATATATATATATATATATATATATATATATATATATATATATATATAGATAGATATATAGATATAGATATATATATATATATATATATCTATATATATATATATATATATATATATATATATATATATATATAGATATATATATATATATATATATGTATATATATATAGTGACAGACAGCCAACTGACATGTTTAAGGTTGGGAAAAGAGCCATGTTTTAATTTCCTTCCTAAAGGTTGATCTGTTCGGTAATACCCTCAAGTGTAGGGGCAATGAGTTCCAAAGTTTGGATGCTAGGAAGGAAAAACGTTTTCCTCCACACCTTGCTCTTTTTATCTTAGGGAGTCAGAGCCAGTGCTATGCTAAAAGACACTTAAAATAGAGTTAAAACACCTATATACACTAGGGAGCACTATGTGTTGGGGTACCCCTGTTATTAGCATGACCCCTAGTAAGCCCCTAGTATGGCCAACTAGCCCACCAGGTACCTCCAGTATGCGCCAGAGAGCTGCGTTCTAGAGATGTATTCAAGGGCCACGCCCCTTTTCACAACACTCTGCAACGCAGCTCCGTGGCACTTACTGGAGGTACCTGGTGGGCTAGTTGGCCCCCAGGGACCCTCAGGATTGAAGAGGAATAAATCCTCAACTTACAACACGCCACAGGGTGTGTTTGCACACATTTCATCTCAGGCCCCGCCGGCCTTTCCCTTCACCACTGAGCAAACGCGCCCCCGTGGCGCGTTTTAATTTGGGGAATTAACTCCCCTTGAATCCTGAGGGTCCCTGGGGTGCAACTAGCCCACCAGCTACCTCTATTAAGTGCCACAGAGCTGCGTTGCAGAGGTGTAAAAAGGGGCATGGCCTCAGAACACCTCTCTGCAACGTAGCCCCCTGGTGCATACTGGAGGTTCCTGGGGGGCTAGTTGACCCCAGGGACCCCCAGTATTCAAGGGGAATTTGTTCCCCATCTGCAAACGCGCTAGTGGGCGCGTTTGCATAGTGCTGCAGCGAGGGGGTGGGGACTCCGCGCAATGCCAGTTTTTATCTTCCATTTTTTTAAGAAGGAGTGCTGTGTGGCCCCCCCTTCTTTTCCTATTTTTTGGGCCCTGGGGACCACATCCCCCAGGGTCTGACCCCTTTTTTTTCCTTAAATTATTTGGAAGTGGGCCGCATGGCCGCCTTCCCATGGGTCCCCTTAATCGGCCCCGGGGCACAGCCTTTGTTTTTTTGTTTAAATCTTTAGGAGGGGGGCTGCATTGTCCCCCTCCTCTGGCCACTTATGGCCCCAGGGACCCCATCCCCCGGGGCCAACCTTTTTTTTTTTTTTAAAATATTTTTTTATTTTGGGGAGGGAGGGCTGGGTGGCCACCCCCCCGGGCCACTTATGGCCCCGGGGACCCCATCCCCCGGGGCCTGGCCTCTCGTTGGGGACCTTGGGGGGATCCCCAATCCCCCCATGGTCCAAGCCAGCTCCCCGCCTCCTGCGGGAGCCGGCATTGCTTTTCCATATGGGGAGCTGCTAAGATGCAGATCCCCGTGTGGAAAAGCAATTTGGTTTGCATTTTAAAAGAGAAAGCAGGTTTCCCTGCTCTCTCTTTCAAAATGCAAACCAAGTTTGCTATGACAAGGCTGGAGCCGCGAGGCTCCCGCCTTGCCATAGCAAACTACAGTTTCCCGGGGGTGGGCATTCTGGGACACTGTAGGAGACGGCCCTGGGGGGTGGCGGTCCCCAGGGTTACGACAAGGCTCCAGGAGGTGGGCCGCGCGGCCCCCCTCCCAACATTTTCAAAGCCACGGGGGGTGGTGGTCCCTGGGGGTCCATAACAGACCCCCAAATTTAAACTCTTAGTGCCCCCAGGAGGTGGCGGTCCCCGGGGTGTGTGGGGAGGATCAAGCCCCCCCACACAGGTTTATTTAAAAATAAAAGCCTCAGGGGTGGCGGTCCCCGGGCTGCAGGTGGGCCGTGAGCCCCTCGCATATATTCTAATGAAGCCCCGGGGGTGGCGGTCCCCGGGGCTTGGAGGGGCCTTTGAGCCCCCCACCCAGTTATATGGAAGCCCTGGAGGTGGCGGTCCTCGGGGCTGGGAGGGCTGGGAGCCCCCCCCACGCAATTTTTTAAAGCCCCGGGGGTGGCGGTCCCCGGGGCTGGGGGGCCCCTCCGGAACCCCCATTCACATAAAAACATTGCCCCCGGGACTTGGCCCCCCTTGGGGCTAATTACAATGAAGCACAGGAGTCCGCGCTTCGTTTCTTTTTTTTATCGGCAGGATCCGCGCACCCTGCGTGGATTTTGCCGGTTTTCTTTTTTTTTAAACGTTTTTGGGGCCCTGGGGGTCCTTCTGGGACCCCCTAAGCAGGCCTAGGGGGTCAGGGTGTTTCTACCCTGCCCCCTTTTTGCGTTTTGAGCATTTTGTTCTCTGCTTTCTTGTGCCTCGGTTTTACTGAGGCACAAGATGGCTGCCAACACGTCCTGATTTGGAGTGTTGACAGCCAATTAGCATGAAGCTCGTGGGTGCGTGGAGGGTGCACGGATCCTCCGCAGCCATAGATATATATATATGATTTTACTTTTGATTTTCTCAGGAACTACTGAACGGATTTACACCATTTAAGAAAAAGGCAAGATTCTGAACCAAGGGCTACCTTTTTGCCCAATTTAGTGTAATTCCATTCAGCAGTTCAGGCTGTAGCTGCGACTAAATGTTCCTATGGAAAATTGCATGGAGAAAACACATTTTGGAACCCCCCTTTTTTCTCAGCCCCCGCTTAACAAATCACCCCGAGACTTTCAGGATAGGAGCGGACCGGAGCTGGCCAAAAGTTTTGAGAATTTGGGGAACATTCGTCAACTGGCGCCAAAGTTATTGGGAATAGAATTTTGTGGATTTCCTATGGAAAATAGGTCCTAACTATAACTACCTCCTGGCGACCGCCAGTAGGTAATATATATATATATATATACACACACACACACACACACACGTGTGTGCGTGTTTTGTTGGTTATCTTTGCTGTGTGTCAGGTTTTGGTGTCTTAGCAGCATTTTGTTACTTGCACGTCTGTGTTAATAACTCAAAATAATTCTTTGGGAAATTCCTAAAAATGCAGCAAATACAAAAGTTGTTTTGTGCCATGAATTTGGAGCAGAGATTGGTGACGCGCATTTTGTAATCCTTCATTATTGTGCTTGAGTAGAGTCAACATAATGTGGCTCTGAGCATGAACAAAGATATGGAATGTTGCAGTTCCTGTAAGGCAGAATACTTTTCTATGGATTGCTACATTTTATACTAAATACTGGGTTTCAGAGCAGAATAGGCTTTGCTGTTGTCTACAAAATCTAGCCACAAACGTCCCAGTGCTTGTCTTCTGTTCTTTGGAACAAGTAGGCAGTGGCACAACGTAAAATGATGCACACCCCACCCCCGCCCTGCAGACCATGGGTCTTTTGCTGAGAGGTGGGGCCAACGAAGGGTTGGGAGCACCTAACGGGTTTGAGGGCGCTGTTGAGCTGCAGGGGCTGCAAGTACCTACATTACACTCCTGCCACTTGGCCCCTAGCAAAACTAGTGCTCATCAACATAATGTAAACTATATGAACAGATTCCACTACACAAAAAAAGTCATGCGACAGAAAAACCCACCCAGGACAAATATATTTTGCACACAATATCAACTCGTGTTTTTTTGCACGGGTTCAGGTTGTGCACCTTGCAATAAGAGTATAATACAAATACTGGTAGTTTTGCACAGTATTTCCTTTTCTTCTAGGTAGTAGCTGAAGAAAATTGTGCACATTTAGGACTGACTTGCATGACACCTGTGACTGCAAAACTGTGTGGCATCAGTGGAGTAACGCGCCTCTGCAGCACCTGCAGTGCAAGGTGGCCCCAACCCTTCAAGGGGTCCCCTTCAGCCCAAAAAGTCAATAAATATTAGTGGGATATAGGACACTCGCTCAGCGAGCCCTCTTCATATTCTGCTAGGGGGCGCCATCATTTTGCTTTACGCTACTGGGTGGTATGTTTGCTTCCAGTTTCTTCAAATACATAGGCACTCAGTATGGGGCGCGTGGCCAATCAGTGTGCAGATGAGCGCACGGCTGTTACTCGTGCCGCTTATGACTTCCATTAGGAGCATATATGACTTACATTCACGCGCTCCCACACACAAAACAAAACGGGTAACGAGAAATGCACATCTTTTCATAGAATACAATACTAGCATTTTCAGCAGCTTGGAATGTTAATGCTGGCATTAAAATCTATTTTTAATGTATTCATTTATAAATCTACTACAGTACTATGTCACTAAGGTCTCACGAGCCTCACTAGCCTAACGAGCCTAGTTTTCTGTCACTGACACAGCCCACGCATTTTGAGTGAGACACCTGCTCCTCTGCGACTTGGAAGGAAGATATGCAGTGTGGGAAAACGTTCTGCTGCTATTGTGTAAAATATTTACAATGTTATCACCAGTTACACACCCTAGACATTTTAGAGAGCACAGCTTCTAGTTTCCCTAAAAAAGTTGATTAAAACACAAAACGTGGTAGTATTTCGAATGAGGGGTCAAGTTACAGGTTAACACATACCTTTCTGAGTCAAGCATAGCTTCCTGCTGCAGCTGAAAGGATGATTTTTACAGGCTAAACATTCATTGAAGGTCATTAATGAAGGCCGAAGCAAACAGTGGTTATGATTACTAGCATTACTTAACACCAAGAGTTCTACTGAGAAAGGACACAACCTGTTTGTGCAGAAAAGTTTGTGAAATTAAAATTTGTAAGCCACAACACGGGCAAGTGGATTGAAATTCTGCAAAACTACAAACACAGTCCATGCACACTTAGAATCACCCCGGAAAGAAAAAAATATTTCAATTGAAAAAAAGGTATATAGGCCGGATGCAAGACAATTCACATTCCCAAGATATCTACTCATTGATTTGGGTTTTGTGACTTCTTTAAAAAAATATATCAAAGAATTTATTGAATTGAACATTAATTCAACTACCATCAATATAGTTTGGGACGCATGTAAATGCAGTATAAGGGGGTTCGCTCAACAACATATTTATAGAACTAATGCTGAAAATCGCAGAGCTACTATGAGAACCACTTCCAATATATTACAAATGGAACAGAAATTAGCAGACGCAACTAAACAACTAAATGCAAACACTGACGAGCTAAGAATAGAACTCTTAAAACTGCAATCTTCGCTCAAAAAGATACTAAGAGATAGATACTATGCCAAAATACATAAGTACAAACTAGCTCAATATGAAGGAGGAGATAGAATTGGAAAAGTACTGGCATATAAGGTTGCGAACAAAAAAGCGAGAACAAAGATTAAAACAATCAAAGGGTCTGACTTGCATAAATACGATCAGCCAGAACAGATTTTTGATCAGTTTGTCAAGTACTATCAAAATCTATACACTCCAGATAATATTCCCACTAGAGCTGTAATTACTCAATACCTAGATAAATACATGCCCATACAAAGAGATATTGATACAGAAACTGTCCAACAACTTAGCTCAAAAATAACACAAGCCGAAATAAATACAGCCATCTCAGCCTTACCTCCGGGGAAAGCCACCGGAGAGGACTGTTTGCCTATGGAATTATACAAGACTTGCGCACAGGAATTATTACCTCTCTTAGAATCCGTTATTGACTCCATAGACAAGTCGGGGAAGGCTCCTACATCGTGGAAAATAGCCAAAATAATGTTCTTTCTTTAAAAAAAAACCTCCGGAGGATTGGGGCTCTTATTGGCCAATCTCTCTGCTTAATGCAGATGTAAAAAAAAATTCTAAGATATTAGCAAATCGCTTAGCCCCCATCATGCCGACTTTGGTCAACACTCAACAACATGGGTTCGTGATGGGGAGGGACACTACGGCCCATGTGAACACTGCGATTACAGCCTTTGATGTTGCCTCAACAACTCTCACCCCACTCGGAATGGTCATGTTAGATGCAGAGAAAGCATTCGATCGAGTGGGGTGGGAGTATTTGTGGGAGGTACTAAAGAAAGCAGGTATCCAGGGCCAATACTTAGAGTGGGTATCCTCATTGTACGATAACCCACAGGCCAAAGTCAGTTATGGCGGAAGAGAATCAGCGAATTTTTTGATAGGGAGGGGAACAAGGCAAGGTTGCCCTCTGTCCCCTCGGCTCTTCGCTCTATCTTTGGAGCCATTCTTAAACGCACTTTTTACTCAGGTAAATATTCTTCCAATTAAGCACGGCGGCGAGAGCTTAAAAATAACTGCTTTTGCAGACGACATCGCCGTATTTACTACAGATCTAGTTCAAGCTACACCTCAAATAATAAAAGAGGCTGCACATTTTGGCAATGTCTCAGGGTATAAACTTAATGTAGGAAAGACGCAGGTTATTGCCAATTATAAAACCTTCGGAACCGATCCCTGGCATATGTCAAAGCGCGACATACCTAGGTATTAGACTAGCATCACGTATCGACAAAATCATAACGTTGAACTACGATTCTTTTCTAAAAGAAACAGGAACGAATTTTAAAAACTGGCACAAGATCCCGCTCAGTTTAATGGGACGTATAAACCTAGTTAAAATGAAGATTTTGCCGAAGGCATTATATTTATTCAGATGTATCCCTCTTCAACCCAGTAAATCTTTCTTTAAAAAGCTAGAGGGTATCTGTAGCAGCTTCCTATGGGGTTATAAAAAGGCGCGTACGGCATTGAAACTCTTAGAACTCCCAATAGAAAAGGGGGGACTAGCGTTTCCTGATTTTAGGCTTTACTTCATAGCCACTTTCTTTCGTCGCATACGAAGCCTGATGAAAAACGAGAGTTCGTTATTCTACCACCAATTCATGCTGGGATTTGATTGTAATCAATTCTTACATCGCTTACACGACCCTAACTACTTCAAACGAGTGAAATTTAAGTCAGCCAGGCACATTAAAAAAATTTGGGACCAAATTCTGACTATTGGGAAAATATCCTTTTATAATGCTGAGCTTAGAATATGGGGCAATCCAGGATTACCTGATATTTTCTCTGACGGAGCAGGTATCCTCTGGGAGAAACATGGTATCAATACATTGGGGGATTTATATGACCAGAATGGCTTTTTGGATTTTGATACACTTAAAACTTTATTTAATTTAAGGGACAATATGTACTTTAAATACATTCAAATAAGGGATTACCTGCTCTCTAAGATGACAATTATGGAAGTAGTAGAGTCAGACATACTAATATGCTTGTATTCGAATAAAGTAAAATCACTAATAAGTCTGGGGTATGGATACTTAGTACAAGGTAAAATTGAAGACAGCACGAAAATAGCGGCTAAATGGTCTTCCAGACTGGGTATGAACATCAACCCAACACAGATCTCATATTCTTTACGCCACATAAACCTGACTGTCCAGTCTTCCAGCTTGAGGTTACAGTTGTACAGAACCATCACACAACTGTATTACACTCCACAAAGAATAGCTAGTTGGGCACAGGGTACTCAGTTAAATAAGAAAACAAAGTGTCCGAAATGCGATCTAGATGCTGCAGGTATAGAACATATGCTCTTTTCGTGCCCGGCGCTTTTACCATTTTGGAAAGGGCTGACTGATGTTTTAAATAACAAACAAATTGTTACCCCGCCATTGACAGCACAATTGGTTTTATTAGATAGCCAGGAAATTAACTGTCCTCACAAAGATCTAGTAACTATCATCTATGCATGTGCTAGGCTAGTTATAGCAAGATCATGGATATCAAAAGATGTTCCAGAGGTTTTCGAGTGGTGGATTTTGATTAATGAAATAAACACTATGGAACTTTCGCTAGCAAGACATAGAGGTCCTAAGGCTTTGCAAAAGAAAGAAAAAATTTGGTTAAACTTCTTCGAACTATGATATACCTGATTCAGAAGAAAATGAGGCCAGTCTAAACTTATGTATATTATTTGTAAAACTACATTTACTTCTATTTATCTCTTGTCAAGATATGTACTTGTCGGACCTCTGCTTTTCATGCTCTTTTTTTGTTGCTAAATTGCTTTTTCATTTTGTACTGTAATTTCTTTTTCAGATATATATCACATGTGAACTTTGTTATTTTGTTCTTCCTGCAATAATAAAAATATTTAAAATAAAAAATATTTTTTTTTTTGAAAAAAAGGTATATATGGCCAACCTAACATTATTGACAGTTCACATCCTGCACCCACACCTGGTGACACTGCTCTTGCTTGTGTTGATTCAAGGTATACCAAGATTTTCCTCGCAATCATAAAAGACAGTAAAAGCAGTAAAAATACCTGATACAGGTAAAGTGAAATCCCTGTGTCTTCCATACCAAACACCCAGCAGCGGACTTGGGGAGGGGACGCACTGGAAAGTATACCGTCAACTCACCACATGTCAAACAAGAAATGGCAAAGCCAATAGGTCTAGTCTACAGGAAAGCTCTGGGCTTTGTCAATGATATTGGTTTTGTCAATGTCTTTTAGCCAAGGTCTGTTGGCTCAGTGGACGAATGCCTCCACTGCAGAGGCCTGCTTTTCGACCTCATGGGCGGGTCCACTCAGCCTTTCATCCATCTGAGGTCGATAAAATTAGTACTATTGAGTTGGGTAACAAGAAACATCTGTTATTCAGCGCCAAGATACCAACGGGTGAACGTGCGCTTTACAAATACACATGTTAAGATGTACAGTAGGCAAAAAGTTAGGGAAACACACACTTTAGAGAGACCAGCACTCTGCATGAACTACAGAGAAACAAAGATAGAAATTATGAGTCCAAGTCAGTCTGTATTTATTTATTTATTTTTATTTTAGAGGTTTTCTATAGCGCCGGCCAGACCCGAGGGTATCGGAGCGCTTTACAGCAGGATGGAGATAAGACAAATACAGGATAGTGGCACAAGGTAGACATATATATAAGTGTTCAAAAAATTACAGTTCTGCTGAACGTCTAAGGTGCGTTTTTTAAGTAGAGAGGTCAAGGGATCCGAGGTGTGTCATTGAGGTAGAGGGGTCAAGAGGTAATCTCAATGCATAGGGAATGCAAGTCTTATGCTGGAATTTTCTCTTAGCGGTGCTGAACCAAGGCGAAGGGTCGTGGAGAGGGGATGAGGTAGGTAGTGGGTGCGCGATGTTGGATGGCTACCCGGTGGGAGCGCGATGTCGAGTGCCTGCCTGGTAGAGGCGTGTGACTCACGTAATTGAATTCGGGAAGGCACGGTTGAGGCCGATGCACTGGAAGCAAGAGCTTTAAGACGAAAGATATTTCCAATTGCAAAAATAACGAACATGTTCTCGTTAAACCAGCACATGATGTGTTTTTTTGCAGTCGGTTCATTCATGTGGACGGAGCTGAGGAATGCTGGCAAAAATTACTTGGTACTGTTTAATGATGGCATTCAGATGGGCATACAATCCTTAACACGAAGGAGGGAGCATTTTCAGTTGCCTCAGAAGGCATGGCAGACAAGTAAGCTCATAGCACTAGTATTCAGATAATATTCAGGCAGAATATTTCACAGACACATGTTAGGAAATAAAATCCTCTTTGACACAAGGGATCTGTGCAATCATTCTAAATCTTGCATGTCTTTTCTAAGGCCACATACCTCAGAAGTTCAAGAAAATGCACTTCCTGCATTTTACATGCTCAGCCTCCGTAATGCGAAACAGGAAGAAAGCAGGGCAGCGGAAAGAAGTGTCGTTTTCTGGCAGAGAGTTGGTCTGAAGAAGTGTTAATTCTTCACCAACAACACCTGAAGAAGATAAATTCTGCAGCAACCACTGCAGCTCTTAATTGCACTAGAAACCTGCTATGAAGACGCTAGTAAAGCAGGCTGTGTCTTTAATAAAATGTAAATGATGCCCACGTTAAAAATCTACTTTTAATTTAGTAGCTAAACACAATATGCTTACCACACACAGCAAAAGGAAAGTTATTGAGGTGAAGCTTTGTAAACAAGGGGTGTAATCTGTACCAAACCACTACTATGTATCACCCTATTCATGTGTATTTTAACAACTGGACGCAACACAGAGCCACGGGACGGACTTTCGTATTTAACTCCGTGCTCGGGTTTGCATTTAAAGCTAGGCGCTGCATGCTAAACCATTTAAATAGTAATAACCTGTAACTTAAAAAAACCACACCAAACAACTAATCCACAGCGCTTGACAAAATATCATCAACTTAAATCACCATAAATACATTTGCAGCAACCCAGATAAAGCAGCGTTCGGATGTGAGGGAGACCTGGCTGGGGTTGGGATGAGGGGGGGGGCGGGCGGGGAGAGGGAACCGGAGACAGAGGACAGAGCGAGTGAAAACATGAGCGCCGCATCCATCAAAGTTATGACCTTTTCTTGAGTTTTCAAAACAAGGATGCTACTGATGTGCAGGGTTCTCAACAAGCTCCCAAGATGCCCCAGGAACAAACTCACCAGCGGAAGGTGTGTTTGTATTGTGATTTTGGTGACAGTTTCATCTCCGAGACCTTCCTTTCTGTTAAAATTGAAAACTGTTGAAAACTGTTGTTCATGTAATACATTTCGATCTTCTTTCTCTACAAAGAATGATATGCCTTGTCATCTTTTGGGAGAGATGGTCATGGCGCCCCCTCAACCCACACCTGTGAGCTGAGTCACCTCGTCCACTTGCAAGCCTTGTGTCCAGCAAGGCTCAAGAGGCGCCCACGGGGAGCAGGCAGTGTACAGAGCTGCACGCGGTCAGGCTCTGTGCTTTGCCCTTTTTAGTCACCTCGCCCACCAAAACCACAGTCTTCGTGTTCTCTCTGCATATAAACATTGACGAATATAAACAAGTGCTCGCGCAGCAGCAGGGGGAAGGGGGTGATCTACGCGATTCACTTGCGGGAGCGATAATTGCTACCATATGGCGGCGCTCGCTCCCGCAAGTGCATACGTTGCCATTGAAGGCAATGGAATGCGTGCATGTGCTTGGCTGAAAAGCCAAAGCGATCGCAAAAGGTCTTTTTGCCTTTTCAGGGCATGCGCGCTGCGAAGACAAGACCTAAAAGAAGGACACAAAGACTGACTCTTGGAATAAAAAAAACTCACTCTAATATAGTGCTTGTGGGCTGAACCATGGTATACTTTTCACTGTCTAGTACAGGACTTTAAATCTGTCCCAACACATGCCATTTTAATGAGTATGATTTACTATAGCCCTGGTAACAATTTTACCTTGCCGAACAATATACTGAATCTCTCTTCATACAGTTGATCTTACTCTCCTATTTTATTTATTTAATTTATTTATTTATGACATTTATAAAGCGCACTGTTACCAGACGGTGTCCTGGCGCTGAATGACCGCTCCCCTGACTCAGCCTCAGTGAACGAAAAGCCATGTTTTCAAGAGTTTCCGAAAAGTCATTAGCTCTTAAGACCAGCGGTAGGGCATTCCAAGCTCTCGCTGCCCCCACCGAAAAGCTTCTTCCCCCCCCATCGAGCTTTCCTAGTTCGAGGAATCACGATCAGCCCCTGATCAGCTGACCTTAGATGTCTAACAGGCTTGTACCAATGAAAATACTGGGCTAAGCAGGGCGGGCCCAACCCCCTAAGAGCCTTAAACACTGTACATCGGGCCTTAAAGGCAATCCGTTTTCGTACCGGAAGCCAGTGCAGCTTTGCCATTTCTTGAGAGACGGAGGCGAACTTGGGAGTGCCCGTGATAAGGCGGGCTGCTGCATTTTGCAGCACCTGCAGTTTATTGAGTAGGCCCTGTTGGGCATTGAGTAGTAGGCCGTTACAATAATCAAGGCGTGAAAGGACCAGCGCTGTCACCACTGTTTTCCTGTATTCAATGAGCAAAAAGGGCAGGATCTTGCGTATTGTCTTCAGCGTAACAATACAATAATATTGTGAACTATTTTACAGCTCTACAGCTCTACAGCTCTTAGACATCATTTATCAGTTCCACACAGTTAGACTTGACAGCCTTAAGGAGGTTTAACCCCCAACTTTTTGCCTTCCTCTTCCACTTTTCTGACCTCAAGCTAAAGAGCATTCGCTCTCTCTACTAAATATGCTATTCTTGGTTGATCCCCAATTGGCATATTTCATTTGCTTACAAGTCACTAGTAAAGTGGCAATACATGTACTCAGGACCAGTAAATTAAATGTTACTAGTGGGCCTGCAGCACTGATTATGCCACCCACTTAAGTAGCCTTTTAACCATGGCTCAGGCTTACCATTGCAGAGCCTGTATGTGCAGATTACACTGCCATGAGGGTCTGGCAATATCAGCATATTGCCAAGCCCCATTCTTCCCTTTTATACACATAGGTCACCCCTAAGGAAGGTTCTGGACAACCCAGAAGGCAGGCTGCTCTTTAGTTAAAAGGCAGGACATGTACCTTTATGTTTTACATGTCCGGGTAACTCTTAAAAACTCTTAAATTCGTTTTTCACTGCGGCAAGGCCTATCTCTCCCATAGGATAACATTGGGATAAGCTTATTACATTTTATAGGTGACATTTCCAACTGCAAAGAGATAAATCCTTTAAGTCTGGTGTCCCTGGAGTCACAATTTAAAATCCAAACTTAGGGTGAAGTTGTATTTTAAATCGCTATTCTGAAATGCCACTTTTAGAAAGTTGGCCTTATCTTCCTTTATATATTCAGTGCATGTAGCCTAACTGTGATCACATGACTGGGTGTAGTTGGCCTTTGTGTATTCCTCCTAAACAGCCACACGCAATGGGTGCTTAGGCATGTCTCAATGGGCCCTCTCTGGCAGGATGGGAGGGAGGAGCTGGGCACAGCCTTAAGTTAAAGCTGAATAGTAGTGAGTCTGGAGCCAGAACAGGAAAGGAGGACACGTCAAATGCCAACTTCAGAGGCATCACTGGGTATAAGTACTGGACCTCAGAAACCACCACTTGACACACTGCTAGACTTGTGGATACTCTGCCAGGAAGAAGGACTGCCTCTCTGCTGTATTGCTCCATATTGACTCCTGCTTTGCTATGCTGATCTGCTGCCCTCTTGCCTGGGTGAGATGGACGGGACCTGCATCTCTTGAACCCAGAACCAAGAGTGACTCCAAGGTCTAGTTGGCTGGCCTCCTGATCTCAAGCCTCAGGGACACAACAGGCTTCCAACCACTGCAATTTGGCTCTGCCATCTGTGAGCCTTCCCTGCCAGTGGTGCCACCCCATTCCTGTATCCTTGGAAGTGTGCCTAAGGTGCTTGCCGGCAGAACCAATATATCTTCTCTGCTGAGTGACGCATTCCTGAACAGAACCGACATATCTCCTCGGCATGAGCAGATCCGCTGCATCGCCGCTACTGCGTGGATTGGACCCGTCACAAAAGACTCACATTGCCGTTCCTTCCTGCATCTTGGGACCCATGCATCACCTTCTGAACCACCACTACGCAACACTTTTCCTGGTGCAAGCTCCTTGCATCCCTCGTCAACATCAGCCTTTAAGCTGAAACTCCACATCAGAGCTTCACCGCTCATCGAAATTGATGCATTGCCTTTGCTGTGCCTCGCATCCTCAACACCGGACTTTGCATCATAAGCCCCATCTACAGGATCCTCAACGTCGGTGCAACAGGACCTTGCACCACAGCCTCGTTGCATCTCGGAACCGACGCATCCCCTCAGCTGTGCAACGCATCTTCGACAAGAATCCATGCAAAGATTGGCCACCAGGATTTACAGTACTCTATTCAGCGGGCTCCACCCTGATCGGCCTGAACTTGTGACTTTGTCCTAGTCAAGTGCAACCAAATACCCTCAATAGCGCTTTGTGCTTTTTGACGCTATTTTACTTTAAAACTTTGAAATGCAATATCTCTGGTTCTACTATTTGGATTCTTGTAGTTTTGGTCTTGTTTTATTTATTACATTCGGAGCTATTTTTCTATCCTGTATGAGATCTATTTGTGTGGTGTTTGTACTGTTTTACTGCTTGAAGTTTTGCACAAATACTTTGCACACTGCCTCTAAGTTAAGTCTGACTGCTCTGTGCCCAGCTACCAGAGGGTGAGAACAGGTTAATTTAGGATTTGCCTGCCCCTTACCCTAACTAGGCTTGTGGTTGCTGTTTGACCAGAGTTCAAACCCCAGTCAAACAATAACCCAATTTCTAACAGTGGTGATCAGTGGTGAGGTAAGGAATTGGGTTTGTGCAGTGCCATACAATGATTTGGTGTACACTACCATCCTAAAACTAATTTGAAGAGTTAATTCTCCCTGATTGGCCTTCTCAGTTTTCCAAATTATCTCTCTGCCTGTTGGGTCTGAAACTACACCTGCTACTATGGAACTTGAGCTGGCCAACATGAAGGTCTACACTGTGGCCCAGCTCAAGGATTTCTGTAAGGAGTTTGGACTTCCTGCCAAGAGCACCACCAAGAATGTGCAATTGCAAAAGTCGCTGAGGGTCTGGGCAGAAGCCCATGCCACACTGGTTCAAGCCACAGGAGAGGATGATGAGATGGAAGGGCCTGAGGAGGACCCTTCTGAGGAGCCACCTGCGGTGGAAGGTGATGACTTGACCCGCTGGAATGGAGCCCCGTGCCAGGGCAGGGAGCAGTTTCTCTTCCTATGGCCTATCTCAGAAGATCTGGTGGAGAGGAGAGAGGAGAGGGAGTTAAAAGAGCAGCTAGCCCAATTAAAAATGAAGGAAAGGAAACTGGCTGCGGAGGAGAAAAGGGCTAAAAGGGCCTTGGAAGAAATAAAATTGTTACTGGCTCACAAACTGAGCCTGAGGCAGCTAGACATCAAAGTCAGGTATGCAGATTCCAGCAGTGATGATACCCACATTGTCTGAAGTGGACAAAAGAATTTGCATTTCCAAGGATTTGGTGCCAAATTTTGTGCGGAGACATGGCATAGACAAATGGTTTTCTGCATATGAGTTAACCGTGAGAGTCTTCAAGGTCACAGAAGAGAATTTGGGGCGTGGTCTGTGAAAACACATGCCTACTGTGGGATGAGACACACTTCTAACACTTGAGATTTGGGACCAAACCAAGTACACTTCTATGAGAGCCATTTTACAAGCAAAGTTTGGACTGACCCCATAAAAGTACAGCCAAAGTTTCAAGGACAGCCAGACGCTCCCCAACCAGTCATGGGTAGATTTTTGTGGATTTCTCCAGCGAGGCAATGAATGGTTGGGTGCGAGCAGCAAAGTTAGTGATTTAAATCTGTTGGACGATCTAATCTTGACAGAGCACGTGCTCCGTATCTGTTTTTCAGAGTTGCGCAAGCACCTAGTTGAAAGTAAGCTGACTGACCCCAGGAAGCTTGCTGAGGAGGTTGTCCTCTGGACCAGTATGAGAGAGTTCAAGAAGGTATCTGGGGAGAACTCCCAAAAAGGTGGTCAAGGTTCCAAGCAGAAGAAGGGCGGGGGTTATTTTCATGGGAGTGGTGGTAACCAGTCCCAATTTGACGCTAAGAAGAAGGGGTTCTTTGATAAGCAGACAGAGAGGGTTTGTACCCCAAGGTACTGAGCGCTACAAGTATGGGCACTTCAAAGGTGACTCAAAACTCCCTGGAGATCACTGCCCTCACCAGTGGGTAGACACCTGGGTTGGCGAGTGTAGCGCTCAGGAAGGGGATAGTCCCAGTTAGCTTTGGGGAACAGATAGAGGAAACCCAATTGTCCCTGGAGGATGAAGAGATGGTGCCAAAAGCCCATATGCCTGCCAATACTTCCAAGTACAGGAAGTGGGTCACCATCAATGGGCAATGGGTGTAGAATCTGAGCGACACAGGAGCCAGCATGACTATTGTGAAGTGTCATCTGGTGTCCTCAGAGCAGATCCTCCTGAACACATTCCACCAAGTAGTCATCGCTGACAATCGTAGGAGTCATTTACTCGTGGCTCTGCTTCCCTTTGAGTGTGGGGGGTCCTCTGAAAGTAGGTGTGAGCCATGCCATACCTGTAGTTTGTCTGTTAGGTAATGATCTGGGGCACACTACCTGGAAGGAGGTAGAGCTCAGGTCACACATGAAGATGTTGGGAATTCCTTAGTGGGTCAGTGCAACCCCACGGTCCATGGCTGCCCGGGAAGGGAGTCAAGGGTGTCTGGAGCCAGAAACAATGGCCAAGACAGCTGCCAAGAAAAAGAGGGGAAGGGGTGTGGGAAAGCAGCCCTTGAAGTTCCCACAGTTGAGGCTCAATGGTCACCTGAGGAGAAGGCCCGAGCCAACCAGGGAGGAAAATGCCTCCCTGGGGGACCGGCCTGAGCTTGCTGGTTGGCAAGTTGAGGGTGGGCCCAACAGGGAAGAATTCTGCAAGAAACAGAAAGAGTGCCCCACTCTTGAGGGTTTGAGACAGCAAGCCAAAGACCAGGTGGCAGGTGACACCTCTGGGGATCACCAGATCTATTGCGAGAATGACCTCCTATATAGTGAGCCTAAGGCTCCTCCTGATTCTGGGAAAGTCCATGTGGTGGTGGTCCCCCAGTGTTACAGGACCTTTCTACTGGGTTTGGCTCATGACATACCCCTGGCAGGGCTTCCAGGGCAAGACAAGGCCTTTGCCAGGTTTGTTGCCCACTTTTATTTGGCCCTGGATGAGGACAGCCTCAGATGCGTTCTGTAGGTCCTGCTCACCTTCCAGGCCAGGCCAGGGGAAAGTGAGGGAAAACGCACAAAGTTCCAGTGATGCCATTACCTGCCATTGCCACTCCCTTTGAGAGAGTAGGCATCAGCATCATTGGACCCTTGGACCACAAGACAGCCTTAGGCAACAGGTTTGCCCTGGTCTTGGTGCATCATGCCACCTGCTAACCAAAGGGCATTCCCCTGAGGTCAGTGACTGCACCTGTGGTGGCCAGAGTTCTGATGGGGATTTTTACATGTGTGTGGTTCCCCAAGGAGGTATTGTCTGACTAAGTCACTAACTTCATGTCAGTGTACATGAAGTCCATAAGGGATGAGTGTGGGGTAACCTACAAGTTCATCACACCGTATCACACCCAAACCAATGGTCTTGTGGAGAGATTCAACAAGACCTCGAAAGGCATGATATTGGGCACATCTGAACCCATGAGGCATAAGTGGGATATCCTTCTTCCATGCCTTCTCTTTGTCTACAGGGAGGTACCATAGAAAGGAGTAGGGTTTAGCCCTTCTGAACTCCTAAATGGTCACCCGGTTAGGGGACTCTGAGCCTTGTGAGGGAGGGGTGGAAGCAAGCTCTCAGGAAACCTCCCCATGATGTGTTCAGCTACATGCTGGCCTTCGGCAACTAGATGCACCGCTTCTGGAAAAAGGCAAAACGCAAACTTGAGGCCAGCCAAGAGGTTTTGAAGCTCTGGTATGACCAAAAGGTTACTCTGGTGGAGTTGCAACCTAGTCAATAACTTTGGGTCATTGAGCCTGTGGAACCCAGAGCTCTCTAGGATCGCTGGACGAACCCATACTAGATGAAAGAGGGAAAGGATGAGTCCACCTACTTGGTAGTTCTTCAGACCCCTACGAGCCCCTTAAAGATGCTCCACGTGAATCTCCTCAATTCTCACTTTGAGAGGTCTGAAGTGAGCATGCTCCTGGTGACAGATGAGGGAGTGGAAGAGGAGAGTGAGTCTCTCTCTGCTCCAATATTTCCAGGAACATAATGGGTCAGTGGAAGGTGTCAACCTCTCTTCTACCCTAACCCCAGAGCAGCAGAGCGACTGTTGCCAGTTACTGGGATTGTTTGTGTCTCTGTACTCCCTCACTCCTAGACTCACACACCTGTGCGTCCATAACATGGACACCCGAGACAGACTTCCTGTGAAGAGCAAAATTTACAGGTTGTCAGATAAGGTGAGGGCCAGTATCATGGAGGAGGTTACCAAGCGTAGGGGAAATTCAGCTTTCCAACAGTCCCTGGTCCAACCCTGTGGTTCTGGTACCGAAGTCTGCACTGTAGGGCGCAACTCCAGAACTTAGGTTCTTTGTGGAATACCAGGGTCTCAATTCTATTACTAGGCCTGATGCACATGACATTCCCCAAGCTGATGAGCTCACCGACAGACTAGGTGCTGCCAAATTCCTCAGTACTTTTGATTTGACATCAGGGTACTGGCATATCACTTTGACTGAGTGGGCAAAAGAGAGGCCAGCATTCTCAACCCCAGATGTCCACTTCCATTTCGGGTGATACTCTTTGGCTTGAAGAAAGCCTGTGCCATCTTCCAGAGGTTGGTTAACAGGGACCTACCTGGAAAGAGAGCCTTCTGTGCCACCTACCTGGACAACATCACTATCTACAGCTCCAACTGGGAGGAACACCTGTACCACCTCAAGGAGGTGCTTTGAGCCCTGCAGCAGGCAGGCCTGACCATCAAATCCAGTAAGTGCCAGAAATGGAGGGTTCTGTGGTGTCTCTGATTGAGACTATCATGGCCTGGGTACCACCTAAAACTGAGACTGAGGTTAGCGCATTCCTGGGCCTCACAGGATACTACAGGAGGTTTTTTTAAGGGATAAGGCACCATTGTTGCACCCTTAACAGGGCTGATTTCGAAGAAGGAGCCCAGATTGGTGATCCGGACAGAGGCCTGTCAGAAAGCTTTTGATACCCCCAAGGAGGCCATGTGTACAACAACCATACTCTGTGCTCCTGACTTCTCCAAATAAGTCATAGTGCAGACGGACGCTTCAGAGCATGGCATAGGAGTGGTCTTAGCACAGTTTAATAAGAAGAACCTAGACCAACCAGTAGCCTTTATTAGCAGGAGGTTACTTCCACAGGAAGAGAGGTGGAGTGCGGTTGAAAGAGAAGCGTTTTATGTACTCTGGGCAAGGAAGCTGAGACCATACCTGTTTGGGACTCACTTTCTGGTTCAGACAGGCCACAGGCCCCTCAGATGGCTCATGCAGATGAAGGGTGAAAATTCTAAACTGTTGAGTTGGTCTATCTGCCTACAGGGAATGGACTTTGTGGTGAAGCACCATCTGGGATGAGACTATGCCAATGCTGACGGTCTCTCCGGGTTCTTCCACCTTATTGAAGAGAACGCCAAAAGGGTTTGGTAGCTCTCCCCACTTTCAGCTGGGGGTACACGTTAGATGTGACCGCCTTAGGGTGGTCTTCTCCCCCAACATTTTGCCTTACTTCTCCACTTTTCTGACCTCGTGTTTGCTGGTACTAGGACTCTGCGCACTTTACTACTTCTAACCAGTGCTAAAGTGCTTTTGCTCTCTCCCCTAAACATTCTAATATTGGTTCATCCCCAGCTGGCGTATTTGATTTACTTACAAGTGCCTAGTAAAGCGGTGATACATGTACTCAGGGCCTGTAAATTAAATGGTACTAGTGTGTCTGCAGCACTGATTGTGCCTCCCAATTAAGTAGCCCTTTTACCATGTCTCTGGCTTGCCATTGCAGAGTCTGTATGTGCAGATTACATGGCCATGTTGGCCTGGCAAGACAAACCTTTTGCCAGGTTCGAATCTTCCCTTTTTATACACATAAGCCACCCCTAAGGCAAGCCCTGGACAACCCAGAAGGCAGGGTGCTCTTTTTTTAAAAGGCAGGACATGTACCTTTACATTGTACATGTCCTGTTAGTGAAAAACTCTTATATGTGCTTTTCACTACTGCAAGGCCTATCTCTCCCATAGGATAAAAATTGGGATTACCTTATTATATTTATAAGTGTAATTTCCAACTGGGAAGAGATAAACCCTCCAAGTTTGGTGTCTCATGAATCACAATTTAAAATCCAAACTTATGGTGAAGTCAGATTTTGAATTGAAATTCGGAAATTTGCCACTTTCAGAAATTTGGCTTTTCTTTGCTTCAACGATTTGGTACCTGTAGTCTGTCCTTGATCACTTGACTGGGTGTAGTTGACTCTATGTATTCTTCCTAAACACACAATAGGAGTTTAAGTGTGTCTCAATGGGCTATCTATGGCAGGATGGGAGGGAGAGATGGACATAGCCTGAATAAGCTGTCTAGACACAAAGAGCTACATACCCCCTGTAGTGAATCTGGAGCCAGGGCGGGAAGGAAGGAAGGATATCTGTGCACTGCAAAGGCATGTCTTTGAAGTCTCCCCAACTTCAAAGGCCCAACAGGGTATAAGTACTGGTCCTCAGACACCACCACTTGGCACACTTCTGGACCTGTGGATACTCTGTCAGGAAGAAGGACTTCACTCAGTTGGACTAATTATTTGCTGATCTGCTACCTAGTGCCATCTTGTCTGGGTGAGAAGGACTAGACCTGCATCCCTTGAACCCAGAACTCAGAGTGACTCCAAGGGCAAGTTGGCTGGCCTCCTAATCTGAAAACTCAGGGACATAGCAGGCTTCCAACCCCTGCACCTGAACTCTACCATCTGTAACTCTACCCTGCCAAGTGGTACCATCCCAGTCCTGGACCCTTAGAAGTGGGCCTTAGGTGCTTGCCAGTGGAAAGGACGCATCTTCTCTGCTCAACGACACACCCCCAAGCAGAACTGACTCGTCTACTCGGCTGAGTGATGCATCGTCGATCAGAACTGGCGTATCGCTGCTTTGGCATGGATTGAACCCGTCCCAAAAGAGTCGCATTGTCACCACCTCCCACATCTTGGAACCGGTGCATCGGGTTTGGAACTGCTACTGCGTGACACTTCTCCTGGTACAAGCTCCTCGCATCACTCATCGACTGGGGAGAGGATGTAGTCTTACGGCTAGAGCGGTCGACCTCAAATCTGGAGAACCGGGTTCGAGTCTCAGCAACAACACTCAACATCCTGTGATTCTTGGCAAATCGCTTAATCTCCCTGTGCCTAACAAAAATGAATGTGTCCATCTGTAACGAAACTGGTGCTCATGTAAAGTGCTCTGATACCCGATGCCTCGGGTCACGTTTGCGCTATATAAAACTCTAAAAAAACTTCACATTGCAACTTCACAGCTCAACTGAATCGACGTATCGCCTCTGCTGCACCTCACATCCTCAACACCAGACTTCACATCGCAAGTCCCATTGACAGGATCATCGATGCCAAAGCAAAAGAACCTCGCACTGCAGCCTGGCCACATCTCAGAACCGATGTATCGCCTAGGCTGCGTGGCACATCTTGTGCCACATCTTGTGGCACATCTTGTGGCACATCGTGGCACATTTGCAATTTTTTCTGTTTGTATCCTTTATGTAACGCATGTAATCCTAATTCCCTATGTTTCTCAACTGGTTCTTATGTAAAGCGCTCTGACACCTTCGGGTAAAGTTTGCGCTATATAAAATTGCGTAAATAAATAAATCTTTGACGCAGGTTTATACAACCAGGATTTAAGGTATTCTGATAAGCGGGCCTAACTAGTTTCCTATAGCAAGCCCAGGCTCCATTGTGGTCGGCCTGCACCTGTCTCTTTGTCCCGGTCTGGCATGACCAGATTTCCTCAACATTGCTTTGTGCTTTTTGGAGCTATTTTACTTTAAAAAATGTAAATGCAGTATCACCGGTTCTACTAATTGAATTTTTGTTATGTTGCTCTTGTTTTATTTATTAAAATCAGAGCTATTTTCCTAACCTGGTGTGGGATCTTTTTGTGTGGTGTTTTCACAGTTTTACTGTTTGAATTGTTGCAAATACTTTACACACTACCTCTAAGTTAAACCTTACTGTTATGTGCCAAGCTACCTGAGTGTGAGCAAAGGTTAATTTAGAGTTTGGCTGCACCTTATCTTGACTATGATTGTTGTTACTGCATGACCATGGCTCATACCCCAATCAACCAAACACACAATTTCTCACACAAGCCTACTCATGACAATGCCTCCACTATGTACCTCTTCAGTTCTAAAGAGGCCAGGCTTCAGATTGTGGATCCTCTACTGGTATGTTGATCTAAGCATTTAGAATGATAATTTTTCTTTAGTTTACAGAAATCTTGTGCTACTAATCAGTCAAAATATTGCAAGTGATGCCAGCCATTAAGCAATCACAGTGGGATGAGATCGAATGTAGTGGTCGATCATGAAAGAGGTCAAGTTGGATAAAGTTTTATGGCTTATCAGATAAAGGCATCACACTGTGAACAAATGTTCAATGTAAATAGAAAAGTGGAGAATACCAAATGGTGATGGATGCAATGCTGGAAATTATCTCAGCCACTAGTAATTGTTTGGGGCCGCATCCCAGTCCTTAGTTATTTTGCATACCATGCCACCTCAGTTTGCAAAGAGCTATATGCTAGTCAGAGTTGACTCTGCTCCCGTGGGAACAATCCAGCCTGAACTGCTAGGTCAGGCCCTCTCTGCAATGGAACACAAGCAACCCATGGCTGGTTTCACCCTTACTGGGGCTCATCAGTCCAGTATATCTTGGTACCAATGGCACAGTGTGCAAGGGATCCAGGTCTGGGCATACCCTTCCCACTTAGGGCGTCACACTGATGCTTGAATTAAAATCATCCTCTGGTAATTTCTTGGGCTGTGTTCCTGTCATCATTATTTTGCACACCATGCCACCTCTGTGTGGACCTAGCCATGTGTAAATCAGTCTTGACCCTGCTTCAGTGGGAACAGTCCAGCATCTTCTGTAAGTGTCCATGATATTATGGCAGCATCCAAAACAAATAAATTAAAATATATCAGCCTAGATAGGAGGATTACCTTATACTAACACTTCTGTGTGTTTCTAAAACTTCACATTTTCTAATAAAATTAGATATCTGCAAACAAACATGATAAAAATTGAAGAGGTCTAAACAAGCCTTCTCACAGCATTCACAACAGCTTCAAGATACTAAGTGGCTTTGCTGACACATGCAAAACACAACAGTCACTCATTATCACCACTATCATCAGTATTTCTATTGTGGCCATATCCTATTGACACCAGGTAAAAGACTGAAGGAAATCAAGACTCCTGTGCTGCAAAGAGGAACGATTCAAGTGTTGTTAATAATTAGTGGTCTATCCACTCACACTGAGTAAACAACAGAAGTATATTACCACTTGAAGGTGGCATTCCTGTCATCCAGCCTATAGATAGATACCTAGGTAAATAACACTATGCTCATATCTTGTGCATAACTTCTATGGTACATATTGCAATCACCCTCCCTCCCAGAAAAGGTAAATAAATGTATTAAAAAGTAGTCTAAACATTCTATCAATTGTGTTGCACATACATATATGTCAGTATTTTTGTGCTATGGTGCTGTAGGATTCCATACCAGGGCCAGGACATGTGTGCTCAGTAGATATCCTGATTCACCTACACACAGTGGAATAACAGACATGTGTGTGGGTTTATCAAGGATTTGCATGTGTGTGCGTTTATCAGGGATTTTACGTACAACATACATTGCATGCATTACTTCACAGTTCTGTCCACTAACAGTACTAACAGGACAGTCATGTCCAGTGATACAGTCATACAGGTTCCTGCGTTGTTTTTGTCAGATGATGGTAGGCAGAATATTGTGTGTAGGATTTCTTCTGCATGTCCACGTGGTCATAGATTGTTAGACAGCCATGTAGATGTAAAAATCAAAATCACCATACTTTAACCTTCCGTGCTATCACCCATTAACCTGGATGCATATTATTGTGTCTGCTCATTATGTTTTTTATGATGACTCTTTCGGCATGCATTTAGTGGGAGGTTGGGATTCTTATACTGCATCTTTATATGATAGTGGGATGTTGTTTGATATAGTTATTGTTGTGGGTGGTACATTCTTTCTTTTTATTACCATCAACGAATCCTATCTCAGGTGATTATTGTGGTATTCCTATGTCATCTAGAATCTTATTATGTCACTCAGTAGAGTGTTAGGTTCTCGGAATGTTTTCCCTTGACCAGTGTCAGTTACTGCTGATCCGAGGTTGAGGTGATCCCTTCCTACCTGTGGTTGTTAAGCTGTCTTATTCATGAATAAACCTACTGAACCTACTTCCTGTGTAGCCTCCTTACTACACCATTATTGGCGACGTTGGGAGCAGTGAATTTCATGAAGACAGCGTTCACTCGTCTACTACAGTTCCTGTTTCGTGCAAAACCCGCTTTTGCCAACTTAAAAGAAGGTGTGTTTCCACTTCTTACTTGTGAGGAACTCCTGCAATCATCTTCAGCCAAGAGAACTAATTTTTGATCATCATCAACTTTATTCTCCGCTTTTCAGCCAAAACGTGAGTTATTTTTCTGGATTTAATTATTTATACGCTGTGCCTTTACTTTCCGACCGCATCATCAAGCGGTGTACGAGCACTACAAACTTTAATCCTAAATCGCTGATTTTGCGCATTCCCAAGTTTAAAACTGCTTCCCTGCTTGTTAACATTTGAAAAGACCCACCTCGAATTCTCCTCGAGCGCCTGGCAGTTCCTTCATCTTCAGAACTTTTCACGAGGCATTGCTCGAATCTTCCGTACTCCATTGTCAACAAGTACACGGAATTGCATTCTGGGTCACACGCGTCACTCTGCACGTCATCGCGCAACTTCGACACTCTCGGCGGCCATCTTACTAAAGGTTGAAGCGGAATGTTCGCTTTTAAGCAAAACTCTTGAAGATTTCAGTTATATGCGCTACCTTCACAATTTTACAGCGCTACCTTCACAATTTCACAGCAGTTAAAAGCGACTTAAAAAGAAATATTTTAAACTCTAAAAAAAAAAAAAAAAAGAAACTTGAAACCTGGAAATTCATTTCAGCAAATCCTCTTCCACGGTGATTTGCACACCTTCAGCAAATCCTCCTCTACAGTGATTTGCACACCTTCAGCAAATCCTCTTCTACGGTGATTTGCACACCTTCTACATTAATAATTCTTACTTTTCAGTTTCCATACTCGCTTAATTGCTTATATTGTTTTTTTTCTTTTCTTTTACTAATGTCTAATATTGCAGCACCACCTCATTTTCTTCAAGTTCCTGGCGATCCTCCTATAGAATGGGATCTTTGGTTTCCTATGTTTATTGCTTATGTGGATGTTTTAGAAAAAGAGGATTGCCCGGCAAAAAGAAAACTTGCTCTACTTAGACATTGTCTTGGTGGTGCAGGAATAAAAGAATTCGATAATTTACCACCCTTAGAAGACGCAGGTGATATGGATGTATTTAACAAAGCTTCTAAGCAAATGAAAATTCGTTTTGGCAGACGGATAAATACTGTTATGGAAAGGTTTAAATTTTATTCTCGTGAACAGAAATCTGATGAAACTATTGAGGATTACGTAGCAGCTTTACGTTCACTGGCATGCACTTGTTCTTTCGAAACTATATCATATGAGCAGGTACTCAGAGACCAAATCATGATGAAAACAAAAAGCAAAAAGATCCAAGAAAGACTTTGGTTGGGCACTGAAACCACTCTTGCCGCAGTTGTGAATATAGCTAAAGGTATAGAACATTCTGAAATGTTTGTATCTGAGATAAGAGGGAAAAATCTTAAAACCAACGTTCCTGAAGTTGAAGTAGCCGTTGTTAAAACTCATTCCAGTAATTCCACTCCAAACACCTTTATTCCCAAACCTGCTTTTAAGAAAGAATATATAAGAAACACTAGTGATAATAAGAATTTTACCAAAAGAAGTACTATTGTTTGCTACAGATGTGGTAGTACTAACCATGTGGGCAACTATAAAGGTTGTCCTGCTTGGGATAAGATTTGCATCAAGTGCAAAAAGAAAGGGCACTTTGGCAATGTGTGCAAATCTGGTCAAAGAATCAATTACATCTCTCCTGAAGAAGAAGAGGTTTTAAATAGTTTAAATTGCATACTGTCCATTGATGAATGTATTCAAAATAATTTTCCTTCTTGTACTATTTTTATGGACAACAAACCTATTGAAATTTTTGTTGACTCTTGTGCATGGTATAGTATTATTGGTAAAGATATTTTCGAACGACTTTGGCACAAGAGGGAACTCTTAAGTCCTGACATATATCCTGGTGGGTACACAGGACGGAAAATCGCATTAGAGGGTTTCTTTTGGACCAAACTGTTTTTTAAGAACTGGGATGTCTTAGCAAAGGTTTATGTTGCTACCAACGGTGTCTCCATCCTAGGTTGGCCTCATCAACGCTTGCTAGGTATCAAATTAGATCCAAATTCTGTTCCACCAGTTTATGTTGAGGAGCCCCGGTTTGAAAAGCACATCACTAACTCTCTAGTTAACTTAACTTTGAAAACATCTAGTGATTCTGATTTCACTAAAAGCATACTCAAAAATTTTCCCGAAATTTTTAATGATAAGTTGGGAAAATACATTGATTTCAAGCACAAAATAGTTTTAAATGACAATGCTGTTCCTGTCAGGCATAAAGTGAGAAATGTCCCTTTGGCTTACAGACCCAAGTTAAAAGATATTCTAGACGATTTAGTAAAAAGGAGTATAATTGAGCCTATTGAATCTTCCCCTTGGGTTTCGCCCATTGTAATTTCAGTTAAAAGTTCAGGCGAACTCCGCTTATGTGCAGATTTGCGCAGTCTCAATAAGGAAATATGGATAGACAAACATCCTTTGCCTAACATACACGAATTGATTTCCGCTTTGTCAGGTGCTACTGTGTTCTCCTCAATTGATTTGGCTAGTGCCTACCACCAGGTGGAGTTAGATGAAGACTCAAGGAAACTTACTGCTTTTGTCACCCCAGAAGGCATGTTTCAGTACTTACGCATGCCTTTCGGATTGGCAAGTGCGGCCTCCGTCTTCCAGCGCCTTATGAAGGAACTATTGACAGATTGCAAGGGGGCCATAGCTTTCCAAGACGACATCTTGATTTTTGGAAAAGACTATACTGAACATGATGAGAATCTAGCTTTGGTTTTGGGAAGAGTTCGGTCCAAGGGTCTTACTTTGAAATTTAACAAATGTAAATTCAGGCAAGACAAAGTGGAGTACCTGGGCCACGAAATATCTAGTTACGGAATCAAACCCAAAGTTAATCATGTTCAAAGCATTGTCAAAGCACCCTCTCCCAATTCAAAAGAACAGTTACTTTCCTTTTTAGGATTGACCGAATTTTATAGCAAATTTGTAAAAAATTATTCTGATATTGTGCATCCTTTGAGGGTTCTTTTAAAAAAAAATACAAAATTTATTTGGGGTAAAGAACAAGAAAATTCTTTTGCTATTTTGAAACAAAAAATTGTTGAGGCCCCATTTTTGAAACCTTACTCGGTGGGCAAAGAATGTATTGTCTATGTTGATGCAAGCAACATTGGGTTGGGGGCTGTTTTAATGCAAAAGGATAAATCTGGTGAGTTTGTTGTCTCATATGCCTCTCGAGCTCTACGTGACGCCGAGAAAAACTATTCAACCATTGAGCGAGAATTACTTGCCTGTACGTGGGCTGCCCAACACTTCAGACAATTTTTGTGGGGCACAAAATTCCTTTTGAAAACTGATCATAAGCCTCTGATCACTATGTTAGCTGCTGGTGGTGGTAGAGTTCTCACTGCTAGATTAGCGAGACTAGCAGCCAAATTACAGGAATACCGTTGCGAGGTTGTGTACATACCAGGACGTATGAATGTTCATGCGGATTGCATGTCGCGTTTTCCAGCTAGAGTAGAAGTTGGTGACAGTGTTGATTGTGATGTTGCTTATTCACTTGCAGATGTCAACATTATTTCAGATCAGGAAAGTTCTTTAATTCTTTCTGAGAAGGACTGGGCAGAAGCTATGGAAAATGACTCTGTTTTGACTCAAGTTAAACAATTCTTGATTAGAGGTTGGCCTGAAGAAAGGAAACTCTCTGGAGAGTTGGGGTCGTTTTATAAAGTTAAGGATGATCTTATGTTAAGTCGAGACATAATTGTCAGATCAGATAAAATCATACCTCCTTTTAGTTTGAGAGAAAGAATTTGCAAATTGGCACATGAGGGACACATGGGCATGTCCACCACTAAAAGAAGGATCAGAGAACACTACTGGTGGCCTGGTATTGACGCCATGGTAGATAGTTGGGTCAGGAATTGTTCTCCGTGCTCCTTGAGCGACAAGTCTGCAAAGGGCATTTCCGTTGATACTACTCCCATTGAGTATGCTAATGGTCCTTGGCGAAGGTTAGCAATTGACATCATTGGACCGTTTAGCTACCAGTCTGGTAAGGTTATGTTTGCATTAGTTCTGATTGACTACTTCTCTAAGTGGCCTGAATTGAAGATTGTTGAGAAAGTTTCTTCTGAGCATGTAATTGAGTTTCTTGACGAGATATTTTCTAGGGAAGGCTTACCGGAAGAACTTATTTCGGACAATGGTCCACAGTTCATCAGCAATGAATTTGAGTGTTTTCTTAGGAATTGTGGTATTACTCACAAAAGGACCTCTAATTATTTTCCCCAGGCCAACGGCCAGGTTGAAAGGTTCAACAGAGTCATTAAGGAATCTTGCCAATTAGCTATCAAAAGCGGTCTGAAGTGGAAGAAAGCTCTTCAAACAACCTTGCTAACCTACCGGTTATCTCCCAATTCAGTCACTGGTCTATCCCCTTTTGAACTATTGCGAGGGAGGAAACCAGGTTCTCGTCTTTTACCTTGGTGGTTAAAAGGCGATACTCCCTATGAAGTAGACTTTAAGGCATTAAGAGATAAAATTGGGAAATACCAGGGTAATATGATTCAACATTCTTCTAAAAAGAAATACAATACCTGCAATGTCAAAATTGGCGATCTTGTTCGTGTAAAAATGGGTGGGTTGTTCCATAAGAATGTGTCTAGATGGTCTGATCCTATCAAGGTCATTGAAATTTTCAGCAAAGCTGTCAGAGTCGAAAATGGGAAAATTTGGAATCTCAGAAGGGTCTCCTTATGCAAACCTTGTGTTTCTTCTTCACAAAAGACTTCTTTCCCAGAGAAATTTGTCTCAGACAAGCTGGTTTCAGACTTTGGCTCAGACCATAATCCAGATGGTTTTTCTGGTATGCATGAAGTTTATGACAATTTAGAAAGGGAGATTGTAAATAATTCTGATGTTGTTATTAATTCTGATTCTCCACCAGCTCCATGCATTTCTGTAGACAATCAATCTAATGCAGAATGTGAAGATACCTTATTAAGACGCAGTGAGCGTGTGAAATGTGCTCCTTCAAAGTTTAAAGATTACGTTAGATCCTAAGTGTTTTTTTTTCTTCTCTTTAAGGGTTATCTTGGTTTTTTTTTCCTTGTTTTTTTTTTTTTTTTTTTTTTTTTTTTTAAAAGGGGGGAGGTGTGTGGTATTCCTATGTCATCTAGAATCTTATTATGTCACTCAGTAGAGTGTTAGGTTCTTGGAATGTTTTCCCTTGACCAGTGTCAGTTACTGCTGATCCGAGGTTGAGGTGATCCCTTCCTACCTGTGGTTGTTAAGCTGTCTTATTCATGAATAAACCTACTGAACCTACTTCCTGTGTAGCCTCCTTACTACAATTATCCACAATGTTATCATGTGGAGCTATTAGTGCTTAATTTCATTACAAGACCGGGTGGGTGCTAACATTATGCATATTTCTTTTAACGGCTTCGCTGAGGCGCGGATTCCGCCGCTATGCTGGAACATTCCAATCCTGGGCGTGGCTCAGATGGCCCCCGGCCGTCGTGCGCACATGCCCACTATGACTCATGATGGCTCCCGACCGTCATGAGCATGGAAGAGGTTAATGCACTCCAAGCTGCCGCATACATCATAAAGTAAAAAGGTTCCAGAACAGAACATTAAGAGCATACAAAAGGCATGAGCCCATAACAATCTGCCTCTTTTAACTGCGGCTCCAAGCAGATAAGTTCCTTGTCCTATTAACTTCCTTGTACTATTAACTTACTGCCTTTCTTATATTACCTTTAACCAGTTTACTATTGTTTTGGGACTACCCCCCCTTCCTTCTCACCCTATTGTCAACCTGATCTCCAATTTACGGAGATCAGTTTCTCATCCTCATTCCTCTGCGATTTCCATCGCCTCTATCACCCCTACCTCAGCCGCCGTATAATCACGTTTACACCTTCCATTTAATATTTTTTACAGTTCTCTATTTTCACCTTCCTTTACTTTATAACCGACGCTCACCTTATCGGCAAAGTCTGCACCTGGTTCCTTTAACGGGGGAGAGCTTCACCACCTATTTGCGCCTCTCCCCCATGCCATTCCGCTTCAATTTGGGGAAAAACGAGCCCCCCCCCAACCAGGGCCCTCACCTCATTTTAGCCTTGCACTGATCACAAAGCCTCCATTAGAGGAAAATACCCCGGCAATGCGGACGTAGCGTCATCCTCCTGCCAAGGTGCTTTCCTTGAATCCCTCATAGTGCGGCTTTTCTCCTCTGCCTCCTAACAACTGGCTACAGCTGATCGGGCTTGCGAGCATACTTACAGTTGCTCTAGCTTCCCGATCAGCTGCCGGTGGATTCGTCTATATGCTCTTCAATGCCCCTCTGCTCATTTTAACTTTTATTTCAGGACAATATATCCTTTTACATTAACTTCTATTTCCTGACAAGATAACCTTGTACATTCCTCAACTGGGCAAGACAGCCTTGAACGCTCCCTTTTGGCTGTCATCTGGGTGTGCTGCCTCTGTGACAACTTGCACACTACTTGCTTCCTTGTCCCCTCACCTTCTTTCATAGCTTGCAAAAAAGGGGGGGTTCAACCCCCCCCCAAAAAAAGGGTGCCAACTATTTCAACCTCTACTATACCTTGCTTCTAAGCCATTTAATTAAATACTATGTCTGATATAGATTCTGATGACGCAAGTGCCCCCATCCCTAACATGGATAATGAAGCCTTCAAAAGAATAATCCAGAAAGAGATGAGTTCATGCATGCTAGAAACCCTAACTAAAGTCATGGCTTCAAAGAGGTCCCTTCCCACCGAGGACAATATGTCAGAGAACCAATGCTCCCTAACCTCTGACGATCTCATCGAAATTAGGGGGAAGAGACAAAAAAATAATAAAAATATTGAGCAACCAACCCCCAAGAGTACTATGGGAGGTCCCAGCACCTCAAATAATTCTGGAGGTCTCAGCACCTCAACCATCAATGGAGGTCACCGCACCTTAAATCCTTTGGGTGTCCTTAGCGGCACAACTTATAATGGTGTCCTTAGCGGCACAAAACATCTGGGTGTCCCTAGTGGCACAACACATCTAAGTGCTCAGCATACTCAATACTATATGGGAGATAATGGCTTTCAAGAGGACGACACCTCTGACATTCTTGACGAATTTGTTTTAGATTTAGATAAAGATGAGCAAGAGTTTTACACTCAACTGTCTGAGGACGAACTCCATTCCTCGTCAAAAGACAACATCCTTAACCCTCCAACCCTCTGAATATAAAGCACCCTAGAAGCTTGGTATGGTGCCCTAAAGATCATGTGGGCAAATTCATAAAAAAATGGCTTAGAAACCCCCTGGAAAATGACACACGCAACTTACTCAGAGCTGAATGCTCAAGGCCCTCCATAAAGGACAAGACCTGCCAAACTTCCAAGCTTGATCCAGAGCTAATCAAATACCTCTTTGAGCTCGGGAGGGATCTGAGAAAGGGGATGGAGACATCCCTCAAGGGATGCCAAGATCGCCTTCTTGACATCTTGGGTCCTCTGGTCAGGATCACTGAAACTGCAGAGGAGAGCCACATTAATGTCACACCCCTAGATACAGAACTCATTAGTGGATGGAGCTAAAGAGCCTTAATTTTACTGGGCAATGCCAACGCCAGTCTCAACTCCGAAAGGAGAAGAGTGGTTCTGACTAAAATTATCCCTAAGCTGAGTGACATTGCGGACAAAGAACCATCTCTGAACCCCAAAGGGTAACTTTTTGACGAAGACCTAATTAAATCTTTAGGAAAAGACGTCTCGACTTTCACGGCCTTGGATAAGACCCAACAGAATATGAAGCGAGTTTTCAACCCTAACCTTTTTGGCAGGGCCGGAAGAAGGGGCCTCTCTTCCAGCCGCTTCAGCCATAGGCGCTACTCAAGATTCCAAGAGTACGGAAGGGGTTCCCAACCCACTAATACCCCCAATTCTACCCCCAAAGAGGAAGAGGCCCTTGCTCCAGAGGCTTCAGATCCCGAGGAACCTTCAGCAACAGCGACTCTCAAATTGAGTACCCTAACTTTTCTTCCTCCCCCTTCATTTTCCCCAAAGGTGGGAGGCAGACTCAAATTCTTCTATCAGAATTGGAAATGAATTACTCAAGACCCATGGGTAGTAAAAACTGTAGAGGGGTTTATGATAGATTTTATAGATAGTCCCACTCATTCTTCATTCCCGAGAGACATCCCTCTCACTCTAGATCAACAAAGAATAATAGAGGAGGAGATATCCTCTATGCTTCAGAAAGGATCAATAATAGAAGTCCCACTGGAGATGTTCAGATTTATAAGTACACTCTTCCTTGTCGAGAAAAATGACAAGGGCTGGAGACCCGTCATAAACTTAAGAGACACTTCAAGATGGAAAGCATCCATCTCCTGAGAGATTTATTATTAGAAGGCTAGTCAAATTAGACCTGAAAGATGCATACTTTACCATCCCTATGGCAAAGGTACACCAACATTTCCTTCAGTGCATGTGGAAAAACCATCTCTTCCAATTCCAAGCCCTCCCTTTTGGCCTGTCCTCCGCCCCTTGGTGTTTCACTAAGGTCATGAGATCGATCGCCTCTTCCTTAAGAGAAAGGTGTATTTGTCTAATCATATATCTAGACGACATCCTCATAATGTCCCAGGACCATTCTCAGATCATTCGAGACCTAAAGACCATAATAGATCTATTAGAAAGCCTGAAACAAGAGAATTTATCCTTAAGGGAACTAGCCAGGCTGATAGGTCTCCTTTCCTCCTCCATTCAAGCCATCTTCCCAGACGTCCTAAATTATTGAGCTCTTCAAAGGGTAAAAGCGAAAGGTCTAAGATCTGGCCTCTGGTAGGGGGATCACATTTTCCTAGACCAGGAGGCCACATTAGAACTGACCTGGTGGCTAGAGAACTTGGACGCATGGAATGGCAAAGCAATATTTGGGTCAGCACTAGAATTTGTTTTAGAATCAGATGCGAGCCTTCATGGCTCGGGAGCCTGCCTTCTCGACCAGAACACAGGCGGTGTCTGGACGCAAGAGGAATCCTCTCACCACCTGAACTACCTAGAACTGACTGATGGTCTTTACGCGTTTATGAGCTTCAGGCACTCCCTCCAGGGCAGGTCAGTCATTCTAAAGACGGACTACTTGTCCGCTGTTACGTATATAAATCACCAGGGAGGTACCAAGTCTGCAGATCTCTCGAATTTAGCCAAAAAACTTTGGATGTTCTGTCTGAAACACAAGATCGCCCTAAGAGCGGAATACCTTTCAGGGAAAAGGAACATATCTGCTGATTGGAACTCGAGGTTCCTTTTAGAACACAGCGATTGGAAGCTCATTGATTCCGTTTTCAAGTCTCTCAACAAAATCTGGGGTCCTCTGGAAATAGATCTCTTTGCAAGCAGACTAACTTTCCAGTTGGAGAATTATTACAGCTGGATGCCCGACCTGGGTGCTCTGGCAGTGAACGCATTTCTACAAATCTGGTGGGGAGTCAATGCATACGCTTTCCCCCCCTTTGCCATGATCCAGAGAGTTCTTCAGAAAGTGAGACAGGAACAATGGAACATTGTTCTAGTAACTCCCTTCTGGGCATCCCAGGCCTGGTTCCCCACTACACTGGAGCTAGCTTGCAACTTTCACTTACTAATTCCATCCCAAGTGGACCTTCCTACAGACGTAGATGGAGGATATCACCCCCTTGTTCAAGCAGGGAATTTGAACCTTCTTGCCTGGAGAGTGTCAGGAGATCCAATGAACTCTCAGGACTTTTGTCAACAGCTGCAACTCTCCTCGGAGAGTCTTTGGGCCCCAGGCACTCACTACAGGTATACCAACATATGGAAATGCTGGGTATGTTGGTGCATGGAGAAGAACTTGGATTCCGTGGAGGCACCTATCATTGACATAGTAAATTTCCTTGTTGAACAATATGAAAGGGGTCTTAGCTATAGATCTATCAATTGTTATAGATAGGCTATCTCTGCAGGTCATGCTCTTGTCAATGGTAAAACGGTAGGTAAGAACGCTATAATTTGTAGAGTCCTCAAAAGTATTAGATTCAGTAGACCTCCTAAACCAAAATATCAGTCTCTCTGGGATGTTAAGTTAATTCTAGGTCTTTTCACTAATTGGACTCATAATGCTCACTTGAATAGGAAAAACCTATCTATCAAGCTCGCTACACTGTTATGCCTAGTCTCTTGCCGTAGAGTCTCTGATGTTAAAGCTCTTGAAATCACCAATAGATCCTATAACATGTTTGGAGTCAAATTTGAATTATTTAGAAGAACCAAGATCATGTCTGGTTCAATCTTTTATGCATGTTTTGATCTATGCAAAAAACTTTGTGTGGTAGATTGTATGAGAGAGTACGACTGCAGAATGAATGGACTTCATCCTCAGGGTGTGAATCAGTCACTTATTTTCTTTGTTAAACTTCACAGAGGTATTACTTTGGCCTCTATTGCCAGATGGGTTAAAATTGTTATGTATTTTGCAGGTATTGATTTAAAGAAGTTCCAAGCTCATTCTCTTAGTGGTGCTATGTCCAGTTAATCCTTCTGGTCCGGTAGTAAGTAGGATGACATTCTTAAAGCTGCTGACTGGTCTAATGCTAGGACTATCACACAGCATTACTGTAAACCAATCGATCACATGTCTGATGTAGTTTTACAAAGCTACTAACATGCATAATGGTAGCCTTCGGTCTTGTAATGAAATTGCGATTCTTCTAGTACCATGACTAGAGAATCTGGATTTCTATAAAGACACGGAGGCTAACATTATCCCACCCACCCTTTCCCTTGGAAATTTAACGCTTACAGTATATTTATTCTCATGATTGACATCCTTTAATGGAATTGCTTCCTTTTTTCTTGTAACTTATTTAATAATTAGTTGATTTAATTATATTATACTTTTATCTAATTTACATTGCTCGCCTTTATACTTTTTTCTTGAACAACTTATCTCTCTCTCTTTTTTTCAGGTAATCTCTCATAACTTCATGATTTGCTTCTTGGAATCCTTCATCGTTCTTCATTCGTTTTGTTATGATTTAAAGAAGTGTTTGGAAACTTAACATTTTTGGGACTTATTCTATTCTACGCCACATTTAAAAGAGGCAAATTGTTATGGGCTCATGCCTTTTGTATGTTCTTAATGTTCTGTTCTGGAACCTTTTTACTTTATGATGTATGCGACTGCTTGGACTGCATTAAAAGAAATATGCATAATGTTAGCCTCTGTGTCTTTAATGAAATCCTTATTTAGGTTGTGGAACCGTCACCCACCCGTGGTGGTATCCTCCGTCAGTGAGTTCCCTCCTAATTTGAGGCGGGCATCATACAAGTCGAAATGGGCTCGAAACATACAGAACACCTGTCAGGGTAATGTTCATGGTCCTTTGAAAGGAGGGTATTTTGTGTTGGGAATAATTTGAGTCAAAAACTGATAAATGATAAAATACATGAAGATTACCCTGACTTTATTCGAGCTACCCCTGTAAGAATTAGTGGGAGGATATAGGACATGTGGGAGGTTATTAATTCTCTCTATGAACTGGTCGACATAGTTGATAAAAAATAAATCCCAGTACAAAAAAGTGAGCACCGGTTTCCCTCACCTGCAAACTCTGGCACAAATTGCGATTCTCCTATTATCATGACTAGAGAATCTGGATTACCCACATTGTAGTGGAATTTCTGGATTCCTAGTACTGTTTAGGTTTGCTGTGCTCATGTTTATTGTTACTAGATTCTCGGGAGGGTGTATTGTGAACCTCTCTATCTTCTCACGGTCCCCTTTATGTGTTTACTTTTTTTTCATCTTCACACTTTGACCCGGAGCAAGAGAGAAAAAGGTAGAAAACGAACAAAGAAGGAGGAAGTGAAGACAGTGAAACACTGACAAAGGGAGAAAGCAGGGATGAAAAAGAACCCGCAACAGTGTGGTAGAGAGACAGGAAGCAGAGATGGTGGAAGAAAGAGGCATAAGGTGGAATAACACTAGTCAGCACTTGTTTTTGGCAACCATTACATTTGGCAGGGATAGTAAGGAAGGGTTCCTAAGAAAAACATTCGGCCTTGTAGTATGTTTTTTAAAATTATTACAGGCTGTGACACATATTTGCATCATTGCCCTGATATGCTCAAGATCAGTGTGGTCCCCTATCACACCCTTCATTGTACTTTCCCAGGAAGCAACTGTATTTTTCAAGGTGTTATGTTACCATCCGATGTGAAATTACGCTATTGTAGAGTGTTACTGAGTCATGTTTACCTTGAAAACATGGCATCACAGTTATTTTGTCACCAGTGGGACAAGTTGGACCTACTTTAAATGAATGACCCTACTACACTGTAGATTCAGATATTACATAAAAGGTGCATTTATTAACATTCAGTGCATTAGCCTTGGTACAATATTTTACAATTTTACAGTATGTCAGATGACTCAATATCACCAAGGACACAATGCTCCACTATTGGGCTTTACAAATCATTGCTTTCTCGTGCATCAGTTTAATTGGTGCAATTGGTGCATGAACTACAACTCCCAGAATCCATTTAGTTGTTAAGTGAAAACCTATAAAAGGAGCATTGCATTCTTGGTGACATGGAGCCTTCTGGTAACCGTAAAGTGGTCACAACAAGTAGTAAGTAAGTAAATAAGCTTTATTCGATTTTCAAGTAAAATCATAAAAGCACACCAAATACATCAATTGAACGTTCATATACATGGTTAATACAATAGATGCTTACTTAAAAACAGTCATTTAAAACATGTATATAGACGACAGGATAAAACAAGTAGTCTTTGAAGAGTTACTTCCTCTGGGAGTAAACCGCAGAGGAGCGAGACGCAGTTTCAGTATTAAGCCTGAGCAGATGTACAAAGCTAGATGCAAATAATTCACACTCTGAGTTGCAACACTTTGCATGCTACGAGTACCTTATTTCTTAGTCGAAGTGAGGTTGGATCCCAAACCAACAACCCTTCACTACTTAGTTAAATTATAATAAATTGTGCTTCATAAAACCAGCCAATTTCCCCGCGCTAACCAATCCCAGCTGGTCTAACAAGCCTGGCGCGCGCAGGTAGGCTTCCGGTAATGGCGCCGATGAACTCCTGACTCCGAGCCCTGCGTCTTGCGCGAGCCTGGCCCTTCTCCCTCTCCGCCATCATGTCATTTCGCCGTGCTCGAGAGCCCTTGAGAACATTACGAGATGGGTGTTCGCCTTTCCGTTTTTCCACGCGAGGCAGATGGGTAATTACGAAAGTAATCGTCTGATTGCGAGAAATCAGATGCAGTGCTTTGCCCAATTAGATGATACATTAGCTTGCTTCTTTGTAAGCAGCTAATGTGTGAAGCAAAGTGGTATTTTTGAGGGTCAGAATCCTTAAACAAGTGCCGAGTTGTAGATTATTGTGTCTCTGTTTTTTCTAATGGAGGAAAAGTGCTAAGTCTTCGTTACTAAAAGCATATAAAATGCAAATCAGACTGTGAAACAAAAGAGTGGAGGGACAGGCGTGCATATTTGGTGTCCAGTGTGTCAACCCACAACATCAATTCCATTGAAATGCAATGCATGGGAGCCTAATCAAGGGATCGCATAATTGTAATAATTGCAAGCTTTTGATGTCTAGCTGCTGCCTCTGTTATTGTCGGTCATTTGTTTCTCTCTACTACCAACAGAGGAAAGATATTCCAAGAATATCCAAGAAGTTCCTTGGGTACCACAGTAAGCATGTCACTTCCATAATTCTGAGGTACCTTTCTTTCCACACCAACTTTCATTTTTGTGAGCACTCTACGTCCATGCCCTGCTGCTTAGGTCCGTATTTTTTGAAGTACTCCGGGTGGAGTGCTTACCCCAAGAGACACAATACTCAAAACAGAACAATACAATGTCAGCACAAATGGAAGCTATAGAACTGTTTCCAGTTCCACCTTTCTTAGTTGGAAATCTGTTCTGAGGCACAGCGATTGCTCACAAATAAGGCAACTGCGAACAACTGTGCACCATTTTTGATACCGGCTAGCCAATATAGAAAATCACATTCCTTTATTCAACCAGAAAGATTTGAAATATAAAAAAACATTTTCTGCTCCATTCTGTGAACATAGTCATCTAGTATGGGTCAATACACATTATTTTGCTTACAATATACAAGTCGCTGCCCCCTCCCCCACTGAGAAGACTCACAAGGAGAGAGACAACTTTGGCTATGGTTTAGCCAAGGCGTAGCCCTTTATCTTTAGTCACACAGCATCAGTTCAGAGAGAAATGAGAACCATAGTTAAGCAGACCTAATAGTTAGATCAGCAGAACAGCTCAAAGATCGTACGAGCAATACAACAATTGTCTCAATTTTCATTAACGTGCAACATTCCAGAGGGCATAGTACCAGAAGGCCCCTATTCCTTATTCATCTCCCCAGGCCTCAACCAAGGGCATTCTGGGGACTATTGGCAAGCATACCTTATTGGCAACTTCCCCTCCGTCTCACAGAAGAAGAGGCAATACCCGCAGTTCCATGTCAACACCTAGCGTAGCGCTCTGTCCCTGCTGGGGGTGCGTGTCACCCCGAAAATTCTCCCAAAATGTTCAACTTCAGGCATCCCTGGTTAGGGCAGAAAGGTCCAGGAACACCAGCAGGTCAGCCCCCCTCCTGCCTGCCCAGTGTGCACACAAATCACGACCCCTCCACAGTGTCCGCTTAGTAAATCAGTCCAATTTTTTTGGGTAGCCCCCTTTTTCTGCTGCAAGCAATTCCACCTTCTGGAGTGGGTGTCTGCTCCTGGATGCAGGTGCATGGTGGAGAGGAAAAGAGGCCTAGCCCTCGCCTCTCAATGCTTTAATGCTCCCGTCCCAGGCACCTGCCGATGATGTTACATTCACTCCTTGTGGTGAAACAGAGAAAGGACTCCCCACACCTTGCGCCTGCCCATGGAGCAACTAAGAGCGCTCCTCTGCTATTTGCAGGGGGCACCTAGCCAAGAGACTTTCAATGTAATATTCTCCAAATCCAGTTTCCTTGTTCCTCCATTTTGTTTACAACGTGCTATTTCCTGTGATAAATATGATTGGCCCTCCTCCTATGCAACATAAAATGCTGTTGATCCTCTTCCCAAAAAAGACTCACTTTCACTTTGAGTTTTTGTATTGGCTTGTTTGATAACACAGTGCCCAGCTGTACTGACTATACGTCATAAATCCAAACCTGAAATACAAGTACATATATTTACTGGATATAAATATATTACTAAGTGATGACGGCTACCCGGTAATATTGCATAGAAAATGTGACCCCTTAAAAAGGGGTGTGGTAATATCATGCCCATTGTTACTGCCCAAGTGCAGTTCATGACACAAGACCATGGGAAACTGGAAACACATCAATCTCATGTGAGCAAAACAGGTAGAGGAAATCTGCATCCATATTAATTTGATGATATGGGAACCCTGCCACCGTCATTCTTCATGCATCCAAGCTCCAGATCTCCTTTAGGGCAGATTACACTTTGTGTGAATTCTGAAACCTACTGGAGGTGACACCCTTCATCCCATGTCATCCAATGGTGAGAACAGCTATCCTCTAATGTCTACAAGCTTTAGTGGAGACCTTGGCCTCTGGTACTAGAGAAAGCAAAACATTACAGGAAGCTATAGTTGTTGGCTCAGGCGTTCATCTACATCGATGGGCCACCTGATGATGAAGACAGTATCAAAAGTGTGATCAATAAGGTGTATGGAGTGTTGTCACAGTACCAACTGAGGACTATAAAAAAGATTGTTGACCTGAGGGAGGGGTGATGGACCTTCTCATAAAAAAGTGCAAGGACAGTCTGATCACTGGAGGGAGGCCTGCAAATCAACCCTCATTACTGATTTTTAGAAGCTTTGTAAACACTGAAAAACCCCACTGGAATTCACAACAAACAGCAACAGAAAGCAGGAAAGCCTAAGTATAAGAAACCTATGGTAAAACAATACTTCCATGTATGTACTTACCTCGACATTATTGAGGTTGTGGACCTTTTGTTCATGATAGTTTGGAAGAGCGATATTTGCATCTCAGTAATGAATGCTTCAAAGTTGCTGAGATTTTACCTAATTCATGCACCATTATGCTCTAATTGTGTAAATGTTCCTGTGGAAAACCCACTGAACCTTACCAGAGGCCAGGATCCCTGCATCCATCCTATTTAAGAAAACTGTTTACATTTCAAAACTAACCAAGTACACCAGCCACCACCAGTAGCAGGCCGGTCCTACAGACAAACATTCCTGGTGATTATGCTCCAGCACTGGCATCACACCGGGCACACGTGCATCAGCCATGGTGAATGCGCACCAACTCTGGCATTCATACGTGGCACACAGAAAAGTCCTCTTGGGACAGGAATGCCCCCTGAATGATTTCCAGGCAGGACCCCTCTGCCCTAAGAAAAACCTACAAATGAGTTTCTGGATCGTTTTTCATTTTAAATTTGGTCTGTGCACACATGATCATCATTCACGTGCACTTAGAACCCGTGAGCAAGATACTATGAACCATGGAGGTCTTGGTAGTCTGTATGAGCTTACGAAGCATGCCTTCCTTTGTGCGTAGGACGACTATCAGGTCACAGGGCGGTACGAATTGGCCTAGTGGCAATGTGAATTCTAATTGACGAACAGGCCTTTTTACTTTATCACTGCATGGGATAGCCTTGTGGCAGCACTGTGTAAATTGTCTAATCAGTTCTTTTCAACCCGGTCCGCTATAGTGTAAATAAGTGCGCATGCTTCAGTGTTCAGGAGAAGAGTACAAGGAGTATGTGTGCCATGGTGATTAATAATGGATACAGTGGAATCTGTTTTGCTTCCACTTTGTGGGCCTTTGTACAAAATTTAGGAAGGAGAGCCTGCCAAGTTATCATAATGTATCGGTGGCATCCGTGAGGTTACTGAAACCACCAGACTTCGAGATATAAGGGAAAGGAGTAGATGTCTCGTTAGAAATGCAGTCATGCTCTTTTGTTTGTGACAAGAGTATTGCCATTAGTCTTGATTAGAGGTGTTAGGATTTGAGACAACTTTCTCTTGTAATGTAGAGCTGGCCTGTTCTTCAAGGGACTGCTTTCCATTCTCCCAGAGTTGTTTCTTCCAAAAGGTTGATGGGTGTAAGTATGATGGCTGCTTACTCTTTTGTGGCAGTGTTTTGGATTACTCCTTAACAACAAAAGAGTGCCTATTGGAGCAAATAAACACTGAATGTGGAACAAAAACAAGGGCTGGGCGTGATGGGGAAAAAAACTCTGTTTTTTAAGAGAACCCTCACTCACCAACCTAGTTGGTGACATACTTCATCATCGGGTTCCCACCAGGGAAATTGAATGTCTCCCTAGTGTGCTGTGACGCCTGAAATACAGCTGATCGTTTTTTTTGGGACTTTGTGATAGTGCACAAAAGGAAGTAAGTGATGTGGAGTATAAAGACCCCAGTTACCTGGTCCGACCACTATGTGGTAGAATTCACCGTATTAGGCCTTCACTTGCCACATCGAAAGCCACTCCCTGCCATATGGAGAAGGAAATGGCGTAACATAACTTTAGAAGGACTTCAGAAGGCCTGGAAAGAACCATCCATCTCTGGGAATGACAATGTCGAAAGTGGCCTTACAAAGTTTAATAAAGCTCTCTTAGAGGCAATAGATTCGCTTGCTCCTTTGAAACTGTACAAACAGTATTCCAAAGATAAGCAAGAAATTTGGTATTCAGAAGAATTGAGGAAAGAGAAACAGAGATGCAGAAAATTGGAGAAAGTTTGGAGAAAGACGCATACACCCAGTAGTAAAAAGTTGTATGTGGAAGCCTTAGCTAAATACCACAAAAACATAAAACTGGCTAGGAAAAATAGCCTTGCCTTACAACTTATAGACGCAGGGAACTCATCTAGAGAGCTTTACAAAATCCTCCAATCATTTGTAAAACCTGTGGCTTGTGAAAGCCCTGATGAGTTCACACAAACTTTATGCGATGATATCTCCGCATTCTTCGAAAATAAATTTGAATCTATCTATCAGAAAATAATACAAACCTCAAATTGTATAAACAATGTTGACTCCTCTCCCCCCAGGAAACTAGAGCGTGAAGGCAGTGGATTTACAATCATTCCGGAAGTCAGCCTGCTTGAGATCACTGCTTTGTATAGTAATATCAAATCAGGATCTCCAAATGATCTCCTGCCCGCGAAGATGACAGTTTCTCTAGGGAGCCCGCTTTCTCAAAGCTTCTGTACATTAATCAATCTCTCCCTTAAGGAAGGACAAGTGCCCAGTGTCTGAAAAAAGGAGATTGTGAACCCTATTTGTAAAAATGCTGCGCTGCCGTGGTCAGATCTGAACAACCTCCGCCCAATCTCCCTCTTACCCCATCTGAGTAAGATGACTGAAAAACATGTTAATACCCACCTGTCCAAATACATCGAAGCAGCAGACGGTCTAGACCCTTCTCAATCTGGGTTCAGACCAAACCACAGCACCGAATCAGCTCTCCTCTCCGTGACTGATACCATCCGGATGTCACAGGATAGAGGAGGATCCATAATTCTGGTGCTGTTGGATTTGTCTGCTGCTTTCGACACGGTATCTCATGCTATTCTTATCAGCCGTCTGAAGAGGGTAGGGATAGGCGGTACTGCGCTAGCATGGCTAGAAAGCTTCATCACTGGCCGCTCACAAAGTGTTCGCTTGGGCTCCCATCTTTCCATCTCTAGGGAGCTCACCAAGGGGGTTCCACAGGGCTCATGCCTAAGCCCCACATTGTTCAATGTGTATGTGGCCCCTTTGGCTGAAATTGTGAGGGAATATGGGTTCACACCAATATCATACGCAGATGATACTCAACTACTGTTTCCCTTTCAGACACTGACGCCAGCAGTTAAAAATTCCTTTGCTGCTGGAATGAGAGCCATATCCCATTGGATGACCTCTAATTGCCTACAATGTAACGTAGGTAAGACGGAGGTCATGCTCTTTGGAGAGGCCCCGATCCTATGGTCTCCTGAGTGGTACAACATACAACTTTTTACTACTGGGTGTATGCGTCTTTCTCCAAACTTTCTCCAATTTTCTGCATCTCTGTTTCTCTTTCCTCAATTCTTCTGAATACCAAATTTCTTGCTTATCTTTGGAATACTCCTGAGTGGTGGCCTCCCGAACTAGGCCCTGCCCCCACTCCCAAAGAGGTAGTCAAAAACCTGGGGGTTCAACTTGACCAGTCCCTGACACTCAAAGATCAGGTCAATCAGGTGACTGGATCTTGCTTTGGGGTCATTGGACTTCTGAGAAGGGTCTTCCCCTATCTAGCGGACTGCCATAGGAAAGCTTTAGTCCAGGCATTGGTAATCAGTAGACTGGACTACTGTAATGGGCTACTGATTTCAACCAATGAGGAACAACTAGGCAGACTACAGGTAGCCCAAAATGCAGCAGCCAGACTGATCTTGAATGTTCCATCTAGATCCCCCTCACGCCCTCTATTGAACAAACTACACTGGCTACCCATTCGCCAGAGGGTGAAGTTCAAGATATGCTGTATAATTCATAAATGCCTATCTGGCGCCGGTCCTAAGTATCTATCAGAAATCTTCAGACCCTATGAGCCTGGTCGTTCTTTACGCTCTCAGACCCAAACCTTGCTCCAAGTACCACGGATTAAGAAGGAAAGACAGGGAGGCCGAGCCCTCTCCTACCGAGGCCCCACCCTCTGGAACTCCCTGCCCCTTACCCTTAGGCAAAAACCTAATTTAGCCGCCTTTAGGAAATGCTTAAAGACCCACCTGTTCCTGACCACGTAGATACCACTTACTGCCTGATGATCCTTTCTCTCTGTAGATAGCTTTGGTAAGAACATAAGCGCGGAGATACCCCTTCAGGGGTCGAATTCCTGCGCTATATAAGCAAATAAATAAATAAATAAAGATGGGGAGCTTCACCCTGTACCAATTTTAATAGAAGGGCAGCCAGCAATCATTAAAATCAGTGGTGCGGAGACGTGCTGACCTATAAGTGTATCAGCTGTATCCTAATATTACTGTGCAAAAGTGGTCAACATGTTTCTTCTTATATCTGCTAATTTAGCAAAGCTTTCATCAGGACCGAATAATAATCCCAGGCGGTTTACGCACGCTAAGGCGTACCCTAACCTGGGGAGTGTGCGTGTATGGTAAAACTCACTGTTTTACCCAGTGGGCTCTTCTGGCATTTCCAAAGGCCCTAATGTGAAGAACCGAATGGCTTCACTTCAATGGGTCCCCGGCGGAGGTTTATTCGCCATGTAACGTTTGTTTGTAGGGAGGGTCCCTCACGCGACCTGTATTGTAGACGTCCGTGAGCCCGAATGTTGTACAGTGTTTTGGATTACTCCAGGAGAGAACCTTCCAGCCCTACTCCTCCTTCCTGCTGACACATGGAAGACTGTGCTGGACTTGCCTGGCAGTCAATAAACCAAAGGTTGAACCTGCATAGAACTTAGCTGCAGGGCTGAGGCTTGGAATCAACAAACTGAGTGTGGAATGACAGTAAAAGACGTGGCTGGTATTTCAGCTCAGTGTTTCACGATTTATCATTGGCCGGTGGAACCTACAACTAACGGAGCATGAGCGAAAAGTCTCTGATTACCAGCTTTCCAGATGCTGATGGGACCTTAATCCAGAGGTCAGCAACCTGTTGCTGAGGATCCCCCTTGGAAGAGGCGCTTCAGAGGTGGTGAAGGGAGGAGGCCCTACTAAGGAGTCTGTCCAAAGAAGAACTCAGGGAGAGCAGCCTGCCTGAAGGGCCTGCCTGATGCTGTTAGGTAACGTACTGGAGGTGCCCCACAAAAGGAGACCACCCTGAGGACTGCTAGCAAGGGAACAGAAAGTGTGGCTGTGCTGCTCGTCGTGGGCCTACCTTGACTGCCCTGCTCATCATTTACTCAGCACAGTGTTGTAGCCCCTTTGTGTGTCCAGCATGACTGAACTGCTCACCATGTGCCCTGGGCTGCGCATCATGTGCCTAGCGTGGCAGGTTGCCCTCAATGTATGATCCATTTGACTTATCCTGCCGACCTGCAGTGAACCTGACATTTGGTCCTATCCAGTGGACCTTGACAGATCTCAACATGCATAGAACATCTGACTGGTGGGCTCTTTGCTCTTCTGTGAGGCACGATTGCTGGAACCTGATTGCTGCTTACCAGACTGAGACCAGATGAGGACCTTCACAGCGCCCCGCGTAGCATCTGCGAAGGGGATTGTGATCAAACTGCAGGAATCACTGGAGCACTCACAATCACTGGCAGAAGTGACAATCCTGTGATCCAGGAAACACAAGTCTGCCCTGCATGAAAGAGGCAGGGGAGAGAAAGAATGTAAACCACAAGAGTCTGATCCTTTCAGCCATTTCAGGGATAGAGTAACAACTGCTACATATAGAGCCCAAGAGTGATAAGCACTTAACCATTTATTCTCCATTTTTGCTAGCATACATACCCCGAGTAAGTGAAGCACCTACTGGGACCGCTGTTTAGAATCATTATTCTCTCCTTTTTGTAGATATAATTTGGTAGCATTAGTGCAGTACAGTGTCATACGAAGAATAAGTACTTGTCTTTTTACTAGAGCAAGCACTGTTTTAAAAATCTACCCATTGGGGGGTTATTTCTTATTTTGCGCACTGTTGAGTTCTGGGTCTCTAACCCCATACCACCATCCTGAATGACCTTTTTAGGTCTCGCCCTGCGATTGCAGGCCAAAGGCCTGCTGTCGCAGAGCGAGACTATTGTTATCATTCCGGCTTTCAAGGACTCAAAGGGAGCCGGAGAGGACAACAGACTGTCACGCGCACGCAGCAGCAGCAGCAGCAGCCTGCCGGGATCAGGTCGCGCGCATCAACAGGCTCTTCACAACACATGCACAACACACATACAGCCCCCCCACGCATACACACACACATACATACATACATACAGAACCCCCCCGCATACACACACGCACGCACGCACACACATACACAGAGAACCCCCGGCGCTTACACACACATCCCTTACCTCGTCTCGGCGTCTTCGCGCTCCCTTGCCCCCGCTCCTCTGGTGCGCGCGCACCACTAGTTTCGATTCCCGCGTCGGCTCCTCAGCCAATCAGGAGGCAGTACTCCTTTTAGACATGCTCCCTCTCTGGTCCGCTATCATTTCTAACTGCAGGGTGCGTCGTGGCCCCAGCAAAAACGGCAGCATGGGCCAATCACCTTTTTTCAAAACGTGACTGATATGCATCCCAGGGGTCTCTAACCTTTTCAGTAATGAGAGCTTCTTATGGCTAATGAAAATCATTCCAAGCTACTAATAATACCGCTGTAATTTTCGACGTAGACCCCAAGCGCCCAGATATGTCGAGAGGTGCTGCTCTCTATAAATTAATGTTTCACCTATTGGTGTGCTCAATGTTTTTTTAAAGATGTTGCACAGCAGCATTAACCGTGCCATGGTGCTTTTTTCTATGCACATTTTCCATCGTGTACACTGGGTCTGCAGCGAGTAATCTTTATCCCTCCTCCCGACAGGACCGTCGTGCCGTGATGCAAATGCGTGGAAGCCCCAGCACCGGTTTGCGCGCCTCGATGAGTCATGCCGGCTCCCTACGTGCTCAATTACTCTCCCCCAGGGACGGGCAGAGAGCAGTGGAAGACGCAGGCAAATGCACAGTACTGCACGTCCGTGCCGAGGCACTGGACTCGAACAAGGAAAAACACCAAAGCTGCCACGCCTCAGTTATTTCACGCTACACAGCTGCAACACAAACATATACATTGAAATGCCCTTAATATATTTTGCATTTTTGATGACAAAATGCCGGAAGTACTACCCGTGATCATTATTTGTTATGAAACCTAGCCGATGCTTGGCTAAACTTAGCGTTTAGAAGAAAATAGTAACTCAGAAAATGTAATTTGGAATTATGCCTTTGTTACAGAATTTACCTTGCAATTATCTACGATGCTCAATATGTTGTCTTTTGTAATGTGAATGCACATAAATGCACGCAGTAAACAGACACACGTTATCATGAAGTCTAGCAAAAATGCAGTCATCCGTGCACACAGTGCAGCAGAGATACAGCCAACAATGAACACAGCCAGGTATCCACCACACAGGGCACCAGAAGGTAAAGGGTTATGGACACAAGCTGAGCATCAGATGATTCATAGTGGAGTGCACAAGGTGATGTACAAGATGATGTGCATCAGGTGGTTCATGGCATGACAATATTACTCATGCATCTAAGGGACCCATCCGGCTGATATGTGACAGGGGAGTTCTGGCTGATGCACCTCATGAGAGCTCTGGGTACGTGCATCGGGGAACACTGGGTGTTGAATACGAGATGCGAACTGGGTGATGTGCAGTTAAGAAGTGCAGGAATGTGTGCATTATATGGAAACATGCTGATACGCAACATGGAACCAGGGTACAATGGTTTCACATGGTGTTGTGCAACAGGCGAGACACATTAATGTGCAATTGTTGGCAAATGGTGATGTCACACTGGATCAGGGTGTCCCTCATCAGGCATGAGCAGGTCATCCAGTCCTACTTTGTCTCTGTGTTTTAAGACTGGTAGTGTTATTCTCAAAAAACAAATTCTGAACTACTGCGGCCTAGCCCTGCATCTAACCCCCTGCAGGCAGCCTCCCCCACGCCAAGTTTCACACAGCCTTTCTACTATTAACGGCGAGGGGTTGGCTGCTTGCACCCCACCCCCCACGGACAGCCAGTCCCCCGGCAGTAGACAGCATGGGGTTGGGCTACAGGCAGCCAATGCATCACCACATATGGCTGCAGGCAATCAATCCCTTGGCATGCATGGTCTTTGGTCGTGTGCAGCGTGAGGTTGGCTGCAGAGCCTGACCTGCGCTCATCTCCCCTTCCGGGCACAGCCTTGGGCCATGAGCGGCATGTGATTGGTTACAGGCAGCCAATGCCTCAGATGGCTGAACCAAAAAACAACCAAGATGCCAATACTGATGAAAATTTCAAACAGTTAAATGAATGGTGCAAGGATATCCAAACCAAGCAACCATACGCTCATTAGTAGCCTTTATTTTCAAATATTCAAACATTTCTTCAATAGAGAAACACATACAGGGAACATATTCGTACATATAATACAAAAACCATGTAATAAATACCTTCTACACACTACTATTTTCAATCGCTACCACCACTATTACAAACACACGGTCACATACATTCTATCTACAATCAAACAATCACCACACTCACCACACACCACAAAGTCCTTTTTGGGCCAATATGACTTATTCAACTTAAATGAAGGCCCTAACACCCACCAAACAAAGCAATATTAGGTTCTAATTTTATGGTGCACCTAACTCCATACAAAGCATCGTGACATATAATAGTTACCAAACAATTTCTAAGTACCTAAAGATCTACAGTTTATCTTCAGGGTGCACCAAAACCCCAATCACAAAATGCTAAATACAATTGTTTGGTAGTGTGAACAAAGAGGTTTACGCGTTTCAAACCCGATCAATACTGGGGTTCTCATCAGGACCAAGAAACACTGAGGACACAAAAAACAAACAAGCATTGGCATAGCCAATAGGTCTCGCTTTTGGGACTTTATAAGTATTTAGTTATGCAGCATAATATCCTTGGTGCAACAACATCACCTGTTGCATAGCTAAACACTTATAAGGTCCCAAAGGCGAGACCTATTGGCTATGCCAATGCTTGTTACTGCTTGCACACATCTACCTCGAGAGTCAAATACTAAAGGGGTGTAGGTGGTGCTCAGTTTGCGATGGGATTTTATTGATAAACAATTGTAACACCCACTATTTGGGCCTTGTAACACTATGTCCACAAGACCCCTGAATAGCCTCTGACAAGTCCTATACAGCCTGTCCCAGAACCTCTGTTCAGTCCCGGCACATGTTCTTCATCCTCCGCACAAAGCAGCAGCCTGGTCCATAGGTACCAGCTTGAGATAATGCCTCACTCCTTTCAAGCTTGTTCAATTTACGGCTGAGCTTGTAAGCATCCTTTGTGCGTCTATCATGCAGGAACAAATCCAAAATGAAATTAAGGATGGCAATTGGATCCAACATGGTGAGTGTTATGCTCCATACAGAAAACAAAAAGGCATCATCATAATAGATAACCACCGGACACTGCTGGATACTTAACCTTCTAGTAACAAGCCAACCTGTGCACACTCCAAACCCCATGCTAATTAAAAGGAAATAATAGCATGCATTCAATTTGGAAGGTGGGTAAACATATCTTTTATTGAGTTCAAACCTTGGCATTAAAATAATCCCATCCTGCTATTGTGATTGCACAGAGGAAGCTCTTAGGAATACTTTCATCACGCTTCTTCCATTAAGCATTAAGCAGATTACAAGTAAATACAATCCCAACAGGCGAGAGTGTGATTTAAAGACTGCAGGGCTACGTAATTTATGCTGAACCAAAACTGGATTCAATACTGTAACAGATGTGTAAGGGATCCATATTTTACCTGCTGAACAACAAGATTGGCTGCTTTTCTGCACCGCGATTTGTCCTATGGTAGAAAGAAGTTAGGTCTCCATGTACTTCTTCAACCTGCAGGCAAAGGGCAAATTCACAAATATTGGGATATGAGTCTGTGTGACATACTTTTATAGTACTCCTGGCTTACTCTTCAATTCCAGGAGTACTCCTGCCTTCCTCCCTATAAAAACTGAGTTTTCTATGTACTTTCCAACATTTTCTGACCCATTTGTCTGATCTATTCATGCTTATGTTTAAAAGTACAGATAGTTTTAGAAAAGGAATAGCAAATATCTATCTATCTATCTATCTATCTATCTATCTATCTATCTATCTATCTATCTATCTATCTATCTATCTATCTATCTATCTATCTATCTATCTATCTATCACCTACTGGCAGTCACCAGTAGATAGTTATAGTTAGGACCTAGTTACCATAGAAAAATGGCAACATTCTATTCCCAATAACTTTGGCGACAATTGACGAATGTTTGCGAAATTTTCAGAACTAATTCTTTGTTGATATCAGCTCCTATATTTGAAAGTTTGGGTGTGATTCGTTAAGGGGCAGGCCGAGAAATAAAGGGGGTCCCAAACCGTATTTTCTCCATGTTAAGTTCCATAGGAAACTTTAGACAAGGCTACAGGTCGAACGGGTGAACGAATTACCCCAAATTTGGCAGGGAGAATCGTCTTGGTCTAGAAAGCACGCTTTTGTTTATTTGGTGTAAATTTGTTCAGTAGTTTTTGAGAAATGTCGAAATTTACAGATATAGATATTTGGGAATTATGCTATCTGATTGTCTGAGGTGTTACGAGCACGAGCTTGCTGCTGATTGGCTGCAAGCAGTTGCAACTAGGAAGTTTTGAGCGCCATTTTGTGAGTCAGTTGAAGCAAGTAAGGGGAAAAAAGGGCAACAAAAGTAGGAAATAGGAGGGTAAGAGCACTGTATCCTCTGTGGTGTGTTTAGGGTGTGCTATAGAGGGTGTGCAAAGCGAAGTATTCACCCCTACCGGTGGGAAAGTGGTGGGCTACGGAAATTAAGTGAGGTATTGCGTAGAGTCTGATGCGGGTAAGGTGAACTGGTGTGGGACTCGGGGATTAAAGCGTGAGCCCAAATTGTGTGTCTTATGCTGTGAAGTCATGTGTCGTGGCTGCTGCACTACAGTTGTGGAAGTAGTGTCAGCATGTGTTTATAACTACTAGGACAAACTACTCACCCGTACTGGTCTGAAAGTCCTGGGTTACGGAAAATATGTGAGGTATTGTCTAGAGTCTCATGCTGGTAAGCTGAGCCGCTGCCGGAGTCGGGGATTAAAGCGTGAGCCCAAACTGTGTGTCATATGCTGTGAAGTCATGTGCTCTGGCCGCTGTGCCACATCTGTGCAAGTAGTGTCAGCATGTAGTTATAGCTACTTGGATGAACTTTTGTTTCAAACATTTTAGCTTGTGTATGGTGCATAGGGGGTGTTTTAGAGGGAGTGCGAAGGTAAATTTGCACGTATCAAATCAATTTGGTATTTGTGAAGTGCTAACTACTCACTTCTACGGGTCTGATGGTGCTGGGGCGTAAGCTGAGATGCTGACGGACTCGGGGTAAAGTCGCTGAACTACTCACCCCTACTGGTCTGAAAGTGAGGTATTGCCTAGAGTGCCATGTTGTTAAATTGAGCTGCTGCCCGAGTCGGGGATGAAACCGTGAGCCTAAAGTGTGTGTGGTATGCTGTGAAGTCATATACTCTGGGCACTGTGCCACACGTGTTCAACTTGTATATGGTGCTTAGGTGGTGTTTTATAGGGAGTGCGAATGTAAATTAATACGGTATCTGTAAAGTGCCAACTACTTACCCTTATGTGTGAGTAGAGCCGGGGGTCAAAGCAAGAGGTCTGTGCTGCAAAGTGAGATGGTCTGGCCGCTGTGCCACAGCTGTGTGGAGAATACATTTTGGCCAGGGTCCTGGAGTTGCCGTTATCTGGCCCTAAAATAGCGGGCCTAAGTACTAAGTTATAGGGTGGCTCTAAAAAGAGCCCTTGTGTTCATTAGTTGGAGCTACATATATGTGGGGATGCACAGCTTCAAGTTATTCAGGAAGACTTGGTTTCCCTGATCTGTGAAGTGTACTTCATCACTTCTGTAAATATCCGCCATATCAAAACGTATGTTGTTGTTGTAGATGGAGCCCATTTTGTGGTCTCTGAGGTATGCAGACAAAGCTTTGTTGACTTTCTTCCGAGATTTTTCAATCTGAGGAAAACATTGTTTGGACCATTTCCACTTCTGTCTTTGGCATATATTGGAATATAAAAAGACAGTTTGAGACAAAAGTAACATCAGTTGTCCAAAGGTGTCCTTCCTAAGCATTTCCAAACCTACCCCAGTCAATGTGCCTAGGTCATTTCCACCACAGTGCACAATCATGAGGTCATGGTGTTGGAGATGCAAACAGGTTTTAACCAAAGGCAACAATTGGTGCCACTGCAATCCTCTCTGTCCAAACCATTTAATGTACACATTTTGTAAACCTAGGTCTAAGTCAATACATCTCTGTTCTGCATACCTCCTGCACCAGAAAACATAGCTATGTCCTACGATCCACACTAGCATTTTGAAGATAAGGCTGGAAGGTATGGAAAGATGTCTGTAGCTCATGCAGTTCTTTCGTAGAATAAGAAAGAGGTTTAAAGATGGGGAACTAGTTTCTTTTCGCATAGAAAACGGTACCTGATTGGGAGATGAAAAGCATTGTTTTTTAAAAGTAGGGTGCACATTCATTTTGTGGAAAAGCATCTTTGTGATTGGTTAAGAAAAAGCAGTTTCCATGTGGAGTACATATTATAGGATAACATTTGCTCAACTCAACCACACCTGCTACTTGCATTTGGACGGCACTGTTGAAACAATCATGAACTTTTAACCTGCACGTGCCGTTAAATGTTAGAGAAAATGTTGCAAAAAAATATCGTTAGGTTTAAAAAAATTGATGAACGTTTAACCTCCACGTGTTGTAGAATGTTTTAGAAAGTGAATACATTGCATTTCTGACTGCGGTCGCCAGTAGGTAGTTATCACTGTTACCGGTCTGAAAGTGCGGTGTTGCTCAGAGCGGCATGGTGCTGATATGATATGGTGCTACACTCTGATATGAAACCGAGAGTCTAAACCGTGAGGTCATTGCTGTAAAGTGATGTGGACTGGTCTTTTTAGCATACGTGTGCAAGTAGTGTTAGTAGGCGTTTATACCATACAGGGAGTGGGAAGCGAACTACTGACCGCTACTGTGTGTTGATAGTATACTGAAAGCGGGAAGCGAAGTAGTTACGCCTACCAGTGTGAAGACTTGGGGATGAAATCGAGGTGATTGCTGTAAAAGGATGGGCTCTGGGCGCTGTAGTATACGTGTGTAAGCAGCGTTAATAGGCGTTTATACCATACAGGTAGTGGGAAGCGAGCTACTGATCGTTACCGTGCATTTATACTATACTGGAAATGGAAAGCGAAGTACTTACACCTACCGGTGTGAAAACTCGGGGATCAAACCTAGCTGATTCATGTAAAGTGATGGGCTCTGAGCGCTGTAGGATACTAGCTGCTGTAGTATAAGTGTGTAAGTAGTGTTAGTATGCGTTTATAATATATAGGGAGTGGGAAGCGAACTACTTACCCCTACTGGTGTAAAGACTCAGGGATTAAACCGTGAGCCAAAATTGTGAGCTTATTGCTGTAAAGTGATGTGCTCTGGGTGCTGTAGCATACCTGTGGAAGAAGTGTTCGTTTACGTTTATACAATACTAGCAGCCCGTCCCGACGTTGTCCGGGGATGAAATGTTATGTGTGTAATGTTTCACAGCGCTTTTTATATGTGCCTCCTTAGCTGTCCCGTATTTGCATCTCCTTAGTTCTGTGTTTGTCCTCAGCTTTAAGTTTTTAAGCTTTTGTGTGTGCAAGTGCGTTGTGTTTGATGTTAATGTGACTGTGCCCCTTCACTTTGTAATGTTTTTGGAAGGTGTTTGAGAGGTTCTGCATGCAGTGTTAGTAAGTGCGTTGTTTATATGTGGCTTTTTGGGTGGCCCGTATTTGCAGCTCCTTCGTTGTGTGTGCGTCCTAAGCTTTAAGCAGTGTCCGGCGTGATACCGTGCTTTGCGAGGGCTGGTTTGAGGCCCTGCTCGTTGTCTTTCACGTTAACGTGTGTAAGCTGAGAGTGCCCTGCGTGATCCCGTGCTTGCGAGGGCTGTTTTGAGCAGCTTGTTGTTTGGACAGGTACGTGTGAGAAATGATCAGAACGGCAAGGCGGAGCGTGAATGTTTCCGCAAGCCGCGCCCCTTTTTTTAACTTAATTGTAGTGCAACCCCCTATGACAATGCTGACGCCTAAAAAGTTAGCGGAGCACTATATATCAGTAATGTCGCGTCATGAGAATGGCAAGGTGGAGCATGAATGTGCGCGCGCATTCCTGGTGCAAGCCGCGCCCCTTTTTAGTATAATTTAGTTTTTTCCCTGTGTGACAACGCTAACGCTTATGCCCACAAAGGTTGGTTCTCACTATATATGATTAACGGAGCCTGATGCGGCGCATCTTGTTTTGAAGTTGGAGCGTGAATGGGCTTGCACATTGCTTCTGAAAGGCACGCTAGTGAAGTACGCAGCCATTTTTTTAAATTTGTGACACGTCCCTCTGACAACGCTGTTCTGCCACGCCCCTCTGAGAGCGGTACACGCCCACAAACTAATAATGTGAAGTGTAGTTTGACACGCCCACGCCCATGACACGCCCACACCAACGCCCAAGTGGAGTATGACACGCCCACGCCAACGCCCACAAGGGTCTACTTTACCCCTAAGGTTCTTTCACCTTTCTAATGTATATGGTGGTCAGCTGTATAGCCTATGTCCATCTGCTGCAACTACCCTTTACAATGGTGTATTGGGTGTTGTGATTGGTGCTGTACTTCTTGAGTTTACCCGCCTCAAAGGTTTCAGCTCTCTCTTTATATTAGTAGTATAGATAGATAGGGAGTGGGAAGTGAAATACTTACCCCTACTGGTCTCAAGACTCTTGGATGAAACCATGAGCTCATTGCTGTAAAGTCATGTGCTCTGTGTAGTATTTCAATGTAAGTCATAGTCAGCCGCGGCCCGTGGAGGGATTTCCGGTGGGGCAGGGAGGCGGGGAGGGGGAGGGGCAGGGTGGAGGGTGCTAAAAACTGGCATATGGATAATTGCAGGTAAGTAAACAATTTAATTAATGAAACGAATTTCGTAGCGCACACCTCAGCGCAAAATGCGATGCAGTGCACACTACGAAATTCGTTTTGTTCTGGTGTGAACCTGGGCTTCAATGGGAATTGACAAGGACATAGTATCAAGTCCATTATAGCCGCTTTAGCAGCAGTTTCCTTCCGCTAAAGTGGTGATAATGTTATCCCCGTTCTTTGATAATACAGTTCTACATTATTGGCTACAGGAATATCGCTTGCATGCACCTGTGCACCCAGGGTGCTGCACCCCAGCCCCTTCCCCCGCACTGTGCTCAATTGTAGGTCTTGCACACCGAGGCTTCACTGCTCACCTGCCAACACTGGTGTGTCCCACGACGTGTTGGTGTAAGCTCCGAGTCCGGGGTACGTTTGTACGGTAAACCAGGCCTCCGGTCGGGGCCGGTGTCTTCATACCATGATGGAAGGTGTCAGAATGCCCAGGCCATCATTGCGGGGTCAGCTCCCGCTCCGCCCTCCTTTAGGCAATCGATGGAATGTCTGAAAAGGGAGAAATAATTTAATGGTGGAAACGTCTGGAGGAAAATGAAGTTTTATTTCAAGCTTGATAGAAAATAGGAGTTGAGTGCATCCTTCGTTTTTGAAATACGATCTACCAACTGTAAGTGGTAATCGTGGTTCAAAGAGGAGATGGAGTGCTCAAGAATTCACAAGGTTAAATAATTATACGTTATACGAAGGTTTATATAGAAAGGAACAGAGAGCATGCTAGAAGCATAATGTGCTGGTGTAATGCAGTGGCGGGAGCCTATGTGCATGTACATTTAGTAACGAGCTCACTACAGTGTCCTAAAAACCAACGCCACATGTCTGTACGGCAGCGCTGCCCGCTGGCTCAGGCCTACAGTACGGTCCAGCAAGTCCTTAAAATGAGACAGATGTGACCGATAAGGTCAGGGATCACATCATTACGCACTGCAACATTGCTTTTTCGCACGTGCGTACTCCGGGTGATGCACCCCACCCCTAACGCAGCATCGCGCTCACGAGATGTCTGTAGGGCAGCGCTGCCCGCTGGCTCAGGCCTACAGTACGGTCCAGCAGGTCTTTAAAGTGAGACAGATGTGACTGAATGAGGTCAGAGATCACATCATTACGCACAGCAACATCGTTTGTTCGCACCTGCGCAGCCAGGATGATGCACCCCACCCCTCCCGCCGCACCACGTTCAATTGGAGGCTCTGTGCACCCAGGCCGCTCTGCTTACCTGCTGTCATTGTTGTGTGAGCAAACACTACGGGCAGCAGTGCTCACAATTCAGATGGAGTGTTGATTGCAGAAAAGTGTACACCTCCTGGATCCCTTTCGTAGACGACAGGCAGTAGGGCTCACAATTTAGAGCCTGTGTTGATTGCTAGGATGGTGTTCACCTCATGGATCCATTTCCTTTTTTATTATGCATTGTGATATGGGAGGTGGATGCGGCATATCACCTGAGGTAGTTGGGAAGAAGAGGGACGTGTGGTTATTCTATTTATACGTACGCAAAGTGGGCTGGGCTTGTGTACGCCAGGCCAGCACCCACCCTCACAGACACTCAGGGACCCATACAGATACTCAGAAATAAATCAATAACCTATATAGACACTCAAATAGCTATTCAGCAACCCATGCAGTTGTTTACACACCAATGGAGAGACTAATACAGACTTTCACACTTTTAGTCACTAACCCATGCATTCAGTAAGACATGTTCAGTCACTCACTTATACAGTCAGTCATGCACCTACGAAATAATTCCTTAAGGCATTTGTAAATGTATTCATTCTTCAATAAACCTTGGCATATATATATATATATATATATATATATATATATATATATATATATATATATACATAAAACATATTTAAACTTTTCAGAAAAACACCTTCACTGGATGATGTCATGAGTGATGTCATTCTATATGTCATCAGTGATGTCACTGATCATGTCATGAGTGATGTAATATGTGACATCATCAGCAGTGCATTGCGGGTGCGCAAGTTATAGTTAGCTCAACTAAATATAACATGCGAATTTCTCTGGTTTTATAGGAGTCAAATGTTCAACTAACTATAACGTCCCTGAAACCTATGTTTTTTTTACTGAATTTCTAAGGTTTTTTTAAATGCTAACTCCTAACTATAACGTGCCTGAAACCTATGTTTTTTTCTGTGAAAAAAAAAAAAGATATATATATATATATATAAATATATATATTACCTACTGGCGGTCGCCAGTAGGTAGTTATAGTTAGGACCTAGTTTCCATAGGAAATCCTCAACATTCTATTTGGATTAACTTTGGCCCTGGTGGATGAATCTTTGCGAATTTCTCAAAGAAGATGGCTCGGTCCGCTGCGCTCCTTCCCTGAAAGTTTGGGGGGGATTGGTGAAGTGGGGGCTGAGATAAAAGGGGGGTCCCAAAACATGTTTTCTCCATGTTATTTTCCATAGGACGTTTAGACACGGCTACAGGTCGAACGGCTGAATGGATTTATAAGAAATTTGGCAAAACTGTAGAGTCCGGCTCGCAGATTACGCTTTTTTGGAATGGTGTAAATCCGTTCAGTAGTTGCTGAGAAAATTAAAGTCAATTATATATCTATACGCGCGCACGGGTGCGCGCACTCAAGCGGCTGCGCGCGAGCGGAATTTTTTTTTGCTGCGTGACGTCTGTTAACGTTCGATTCGAAGGAAATCAGGAAGTGTTGACCGCCATTTTGTCACTGCGAGTAAATATATTGTTCATTTCAAAGCGTTGGAACATGGAAAGGGGAGAAGGTAGAGATTGTTTTGCTGCGTAGGTTTTCTCAGGGTGTGCAGTAAGGTCCTTAAAGGCGAATATATATATATATATTTTTTTTTTAAAGTTGCGGGGTGCGCGCACTCGGGCGCGCACACCTATTTACAAGAGTGTGAAAATGGAGATAAATCAGAAGTTTGAGTGCTTTGATATAAGGTGGCTCTGAAAAGAGCCCTTGTGTTAATTGAGTTTTTTCTGCATTTATAAGTAAGTAGCGATGCAGAGCCGGATGTTGCAGAGGAAGATTCTGTTTCTGCCTTCCTTCTTACTTAGTTATGGTTTTTTCACTCCCACTCCAGGCTTTTAGTCTGTGGATGGAAATCCATGAACCTAGACTCACCTATGAAAATCATACTATTGATGCTTGACTGAGGCCAAGGAGATCAGAGTGCATGTGTGTGTAAGGTGATGTACCTCTGGGGAGATGATGTTACGTTTAAACGTAGCCCCTGAGTGCTTAGTTCGGTTCTGTTCTCTGTCACTGTTGTTGATTTAGAGCCCCTAATACAAAGGCTTGTTGTTGCTTGTGAATCCCCAAGTGTATATTTGCTCATACTGATCCATAACGCCCCGGCGTATCCATGTCGTAGGCCGCAAGAGTGGGCGAAACTCAGCTGGCCGAGCAAGACTTGGGGAGGGGGCAGGAGCCAAGAGGAAACAAGGAGGGGTTTTCATCATTTGGGACAAAAAATATTTCTAAACCAATGAAAAGTTTTATTAACAAGTCACATGACCTGTTATGCTTACGTTACGCGCTCCGCGCCGCACCCCGGATTGCTTCCGGGAAGCTGCGCTTCGCGCCTTGCGCACCGGAGCACTTCCGGGTGCGCTAACGCGGCGTGTCATATGACGCATTATGCAACAACGCGATACGTCCTTGGGGCTCCACCGGAACTGATTTAATTGGTAGTCTACAGTGTTTCTGGAAGTTTCTGGAAGTTTCAGACTGAAGCTGGCGTCAGCATGAGAGCACCCCATGGCTACGTCGTGGCCATTCTGCGAGCAATCATGGCAGAAGCTCCCCACCGGAACTCTGCGGGAGTCGGGGGCCCCGGTGACTCTTGTAGAATCTTCAAGGCTGATGGGACGCTTTTGGGAATGGGGCCCATGCCGTAGCAGTCAAGTGTCCGAGTTCCAGGGTTGTCCAGAGCCATCCTTGCAGGCCAGGCCCAAGTCTGTGGAGCCGACCGCAATTTCCTGAGCTCCGTGGCAGCCGCCTGTCGCTGTACCGCAAGAGTGGGTGCAATTCAGCCGGATGGCGGGTGAGACGCTGTAATAGCAAGAGCAGGCGTAATTCAGCTGGCCGAGCGAGGCAATGTTCCGCAGGAGCGGGCGCAACTCATCTTGTCGAGTGAAGCGCTGGGGTGCAGCTGAGAAACCTCCACCTGGGGAGGTGGGGGAGGCTCGTTCGCGCCGCCTCTCCCTTCCAGTGCACCCCACGCCGTCTCCTGGCGCAGGTATATGTGATGGTTGGACCAGGGCACCGCAGGACGTGTCTTTAGGTCAAACCCTCAACTATGGCACCCAACATCCAGGACTTATGCCATTTGTGGAAGGCAGTGACATCGAAGCATCTCAGGGACCAAGCATATCCAGAGTCCTTCCTACAGCCTCTGCGTTCCTTCTTACCTAGTTATGGTTTTTTCACTCCCACTCCAGGCTTTTAGTCTGTGGATGGCAAACTATGAACCTACACTCACCTATGAAAATCTTACTATTGATGCTTGACTGAGGACAAGGAGATCAGTGAAGCGCTGGGGTGTAGCTGAGAAACCTCCACCTGGGGAGGTGGGGAGGCTCGTTTGCGCCGCCTCTCCCTTCCAGTGCACCCCATGCCGTCTCCTGGCGCAGGTATATGTGATGGTTGGACCAGGGCACCGCAGGACGTGTCTTTAGGGGTGTAGCTGAGAAACCTCCACCTGGGGAGGTGGGGGAGGCTCGTTCGCGCCGCCTCTCCCTTCCAGTGCACCCCACGCCGTCTCCTGGCGGAGGTATATGTGATGGTTGGACCAGGGCACCGAAGGACGTGTCTTTAGGTCAAACCCTCAAGTATGGCACCGAACATCCAGGACTTATGCCATTTGTGGAAGGCAGTGACATCGAAGAATCTCAGGGACCAAGCATATCCAGAGTCCTCCCCGGGGTATTTGCACAACGGTCCTCCACCCCTAGGCCGCCAGCTATGCTACCTTGACAGGAACAGTGTCATGCATTTGGATCGATGTTGCAGCAGGCTGCCATGTAAATAGTTATTTAATGAAACGTTTTACCCTGTTACTTTGTTGGTGTGTTGTATATATTTATAATATTTGCATAGGGTTTGTCGTTATTTTGGGCGGGGTGGGCGGCGGAGCACATTCACTGAAAAAACCATAGGTTATAGACCATATATAGTTAGGAATTAGCATTTACAAAACCTTGAAAATTCACTGAAAAAACCATAGGTTATAGACCATATATAGTTAAATATCTCAAGTCCATCTCTGCACTCGATGGAGATACAGGTCGTCGATCAGAAAATGTGCTGGCCACCTCTAATGGTAATAGCGTGGCCAGGGCTTTTGTCGATGCCTCTGCAAATTGCACAGGGTGCACTTGTTTGACATGCCGCACCATGGTATGTATGGAAAAGGAATATTTTTTTGTTGGATTTCCTCTTGAGAGAAACGAGTCACATATCGTGCAGGTTACTTTTGGTGCATTTACTTTCTTTTGATCTTCAGGATAAGTGAAAAATTGCCAGATGAAAGATTCTTTTTTTCTTCTTAAAGGTAGTCGATCATTTTGTTCAGATTCGGAAGATGAATGAGATACGGTAGCCATTTCACCAAAGTGTTCCGAAAAATGTAGGACGTTGTTCTCTCTTGAGAGTAGAAAAGATAGTGAGAGAAGTGGGTGGAGTGCTGCGTGTAAATTCCAGAATAGAAACTAGTAAGAACCAATTGGAAGTGTTGTTTTCATGTTGCAGCAGGCTGCCATGTAAATAGTTATTTAATAAAACGTTTTACCCTGTTACTTTGCTGCTGTGTTGTATTTATTTATAATATTTGCATAGGGTTTGTCGTTATTTTGGGCGGGGTGGGCGGCGGAGCCGAGCTATCTTGCAGCCATCATGGCGTCGAGCTCGGTTTCTCTCACTAGTTTCATATTTCTCATGAGGGGTTGTTCCTAATGTTTCTATTTTAGCGAGGTCAAAAAGAGATCCTATCAGTGGCCTACTGATTTTGCTCGATTCCTTTTGTTTTTTCTAACGATTTTTAAGTTAAAGTTTGCTAGCACGATACAGCGGCTAGTCCGCATTTGATATATATGTCTTTTTTATTAGGGGTGTCCTCCGGTGGAGTCGGACGATCTACCTCTAATAAACGGTAAGTGTTCCTCTGAAGGAATGCGTCTTGAAAGTGGCTGACTGTAATGTATGATATTTCACTCAGTGACTTTCAGGCCCATGCTGTTTCAAAACTGTGCATGTGCTTGAAGCAGGTGTAGGTATTGACGCAGCATTGTGAATATAGTGCATTGGTGAGCCTTGCTGGAGCTGCATCACAGTTGCGATGCAACTCTAGCAATGTATTACTTTTTCAGCACAGATGTGTTACGCATGTATGGTGTTTTTGTACCATGGTGCGCCACATTTCAAATGTGGCACACCATGGGTAACGGAGCACTAGCATACTGTGGTGCACATTAACTGGTGCATATCTGGGTATGAAGTAGTTAACATAAATCTGCCCCATAGGTTACAAATCCGCGTTTAGTAGACTGTTTGGCCTTTGTAGTTTTATGTTTTTTCTGTTATTCTATGTAGGTATGTAATATTGCAATATTTTTGTCACGAAAAAGAAGCCATGAGTATTGGGTTTGTGAAAGATTGCAAGATTTTTAAAATTAAAAAGCAACAACCATGGCATTGTTTAATATAGTATTGTAAATACTTATCTTTAACAATGATGAGAGAGTAAAAAAAGGTTAACCTGATGTTTTAAAGTTATTCACAGGCTTCTTTAGAGGAAGTATTCTATATGATTGTAGCGTGGGTGTTTCACTTTTTTATAGGTAATAGAATGCATTCTGCAAGCATGTAGTACTCCTCCTGCTACAGCATAAATATTCTTCAGTGCTTATTTTCATTTCGTAAGTGGTATTGAGACCGACACAGAACTTCAATGGATCGGAGGGGCTGTTCCTGTGCATCTGGAGGACTGCCAAGCCGTTGCAGCAGTGGGAGTGAGGCCTCTTACAGGGTCGTAGCGCAGCTCCTTTTGATGTTCACAATTGCAGATAACAGGGTAGAGATGTCCGTGGAATTTATGGATGGTTAGTCACACTAGAGTGTGCGCGGCGCCCCTAGCACCTTATTACGGCACACAGGGGAGCCGCGTTGCACAGTTTGAGAATCAGCGACTTAGGAGATAAACCTTCATAATAGGAAGGCTTCTAAGTGATAAAAATGGCCGGTGCTCGGCGTTAAAAATATCACTGCTATCGGTGGAATTTTCCACGGTGTTAGTGCTTCAACAGAAATGGGAACACATATCTGATAGAAAATCCTGTAACAATCTCAGTATTTCACATTATCGCGTGAAAAGAAAGTCTTTCGAAAGATGTTGAACATTGTTCTCTTTTGAGAGTAGAAAAGATAGTGAGAGAAGTGGGTGGAGTGCTCCGTGTAAATTGCAGAATAGAAACTACTAAGAACCAATTGGAAGTGTTGTTTTCAAGTCACATGACTTCACATGCGCGTCTCAGGACGTGTACGCGGTGATAGTATCTGGTCACGTACGCCATTTGGAAGTAGCGGTCTAATCCAGCGAAGTTTCAAAACGTGAAAAGGAGTAAATCCAAACACATCCGGATTTAATATATCTTCTGAGCTCGATTCAAGCATACAATTGTTAAAGTATAAAACCTTTTATATATTTTTTTTAAAATACCAAGGTGTGTACATTCAGTCACGCACGAAAGTTTAAAAAGACATTCGGCTCCATTTAATGAAAATTTTCATAATAATAAAAAAGAAGCCTAGGTTTAGTGTCTTTGACCTAGTATAAGTTCTTTGATGGGTCTATGAAGAAATTTAATAAGTTGCAATTGCAAAGTTTTCACGAAATATATGTGCGGGTGCTCGTACACGGTCGCGCACGAACGAAAGCCAAAAAAGCGGAGATAAACCCCCTTTATAATATGCTCCTGGAGCTCTTTTGGGTAGAATGAGTTAGTTCTGAAAAGAACTTTTTTTTTTTTTTTTTTTAAACAAGTGTTATGTTGTTTTTGATTTTTTAAACTTGCAACAACATTTTCATGTGTGACACAGGATCAAAATGAAATGTAGAAATTTATCTTTTCTCGGGGCATTTATGACTCTCAATTTTTAGTTTAGTAAGAATGAGGCTCTGCTCTCCGTACAGAAGAATTTCTCCACACTCGTTGCATTTCATGTGCACCTTTGCAAGATATGGTCTCAAGTCCATCACAGCACTCGATGGAGATACAGGTCGTCCACCAGAAGATGTGCTGGCCAACTCTGATGGTAATAGCGTGGCCAGGGCTCTTGTCGATGCCTGTGCAAATTCCACAGGGTGCACTTGTTTGACATGCCGCACCATGGTATGTATGGAAAAGGAATATTTTTTTCTTGGATTTCCTCTTGAGAGAACCGAATTGTATATCGTGCAGGTAACTTTTGGCGCATTTACTTTCTTTTGTTCTTCAGGATAAGTGAAAAATTGCCAAATAAAAGATTCCTTTTTACTTTTTAACGGTAGTCGCTCATTTCCTTCAGATTCGGAAGATGAATGCGGGGCGGCAGCCATTTCAGCAAAGTCTTCCGAAGGGTGTTGAACGTTGTTCTCTTTTGAGAGTAGAAAAGATAGTGAGAGAAGTGGGTGGAGTGCTCCGTGTAAATTGCAGAATAGAAACTACTAAGAACCAATTGGAAGTGTTGTTTTCAAGTCACATGACTTCACATGCGCGTCTCAGGACGTGTACGCGGGGATAGTATCTGGTCACGTACGCCATTTGGAAGTAGCGGTCTAATTCAGCGAAGTTTCAAAACGTGAAAAGGAGTAAATCCAAACATATCCGGATTTAATATATCTTCTGAGCTCGATTCAAGCATACAATTTTTAAAGTATAAAACCTTTAATTTTTTTTTTTTAAATACCAAGGTGTGTACATTCGGTCACACACGAAAGTTTAAAAAGACATTCGGCTCCATTTAATAAAAATTTTCATAATATTAAAAAAGAAGCCTAGGTTTAGTCTCTTTGATGTATTATAAGTTCTTTGATGGGTCTATGAAGAAATTCAATAAGTTCAGATTGCAAAGTTTTCACGAAATATATAGGCGGGTGCGCGCAGTCGGTCGCGCACGAAAGCCTGGAAATGCGCTATCCATTTTATTAAGAACTGTTGCCGAGAGTGCGCACACCGGGTCGTGCACGAAAGTTTAGAAAGGCTATTTTTATTTACAGACAAATTTTAATGCGTTGAAAAAAAGGCAAGGTACAGACTTTCTAATTCTGTATCGCTTTACAAGGAGTCTCTATGCAACTTGAACAGTGAAGAAAACGGTTTGTTTCCGAAAAAAATATTGCCAGAACTTTATTGACAAAAGTATAGGTTGTATACACGAGATATTTCTGAATTAGCATTTTAAAAACCAATGAAATTCACAAAAAAAAACATAGGTTTTACACACGTTATAGTTAGGAAGTAGCATTTACAAAACCTATGAAATTCACTGAAAAAACCATAGGTTTGACACCAGTTATAGTTAGCTGGAAATTTTACTGATATAAAACCAATGAAATTCCACGTTATAGTTAGTTGGACTCACTATAACTTGCGCGTGTAATGCACTGCTGATGACGTCACATATTACATCACTCATGACATCACTGATGACACCATCCTTGTGACACAGTGACAGACCTCCTTTCACTGTAATCTAACCCTTGAAACGCATATTCAAAAATAGAAACTAAAATTTTCAAAAAAATGGAGATACCCATACCAGTTACAACAACCAATTCAATAATTCCACCATCTATATACACATGCACTAATTCACCAACAGTTCTATATAGTCACTCATACATATATTCACTAATCATATGTAGTGATACACCTACACATCCTGTTACACACCGACAGTCATCCAAAAGTTATTCACACACATACTCACACATGCAAATAAACTATTGAACATCCATTTATTTGTATAAACAGCTATACACACACTACCACTTTACTTCTAAGGAAACCTACACATACTTACTCTCTTAAAAAATCACCTATAGAAACACATACTAATTTAAACAGGAACTCTTACAATCCCTCACTCTAACATATAGTCATTTATATACATCAATATTCACATATACTACATTAAAACATATGTAGTTACTGATAAAGACACTAATAAGACAGTCATTCACTCACTAACACAGACATATGCACACTAATCCACCCATACAGTCCTGCACATATGCTGTCTTCAAAACACATACAAACAGAGACTCAGTCATTCTTGCATCTATGTAGTAAGTAATACCCCCACCAAACCATGCAAACACTCATACTGATACTAAGAAAAACATCTAATAACCTATATACATACACATGTACCTACTCATCAACCCATGCAGCCACTTATACACAAAGTGAAACACTAATACATATATTTAAATATTTAAGCATTACTCAGTAATATATGTATTCACTAAGATATTCAATAATATATACATATATAACACATATTTATTTTTCAGAAAGACACACATTCACTGGATGGTGTCATCAGTGATGTAATGAGTGATGTAATATGTGACGTCATCAGCAGTGCATTACACGCGCAAGTTATAGTGAGTCCAACTAACTATAACGTGGAATTTCATTGGTTTTATATCAGTAAAATTTCCAGCTAACTATAACTGGTGTCAAACCTATGGTTTTTTCAGTGAATATATATATATATGTGAACAAGGCTCCGTTGAGCCGAAACGTCTTTGACACTTTCTGCTGAATAAAGATTGAAACACCTCGAGGTCCGTGTCCGGTGTCCTGTTTTGCCGGCTGAAAAAGCAGCGTGTGCAGGAGAGATACGGAGTTCACGATATATATATATATATATATTCACTGAAAAAACCATAGGTTATAGACCATATATAGTTAGGGATTAGCATTTAAAAAACCTTATTTTACTCACACAAAACCATTGAAATTCCATATATAGTTAGTTGCACTAACTATATATCGCGCACCCGCAATCCACTGCTGATGATGTCACATATTACATCATTCATGACATGGTCAGTGACATCACTGATGACATCACTGATGACATCTCAAATGACATCACTGATGACATCATCTAGTGTCTGTGTGTTTTTGTAAAGTTTAAATACGTTTTACATATTGAAGAATGACTGGATGTATGGAAGACTGAGTGTGTGTGTGGCTGGCTGGGAGGTGTGTGACTCTGTGCATATCAATGTGTACTTGTATCAGTGATTGTATAAGAGAGTAAGTATGTGTTAGTATATGTGTGAAAAGTATGGTGTTCTGTGTTTAACTATAGATGAGGAAATCGAAGTGTGATTGATTCTTCACAGGACTGACTAGGTGTATGAGTGCATATGATAGTGTTCTAATAATAAGTGACTGTATGTATGAGTAATTGTATGGGTGAATGAATGAATGTGTGTGTAGACGTACGAATCAGTGAGTGCGTATGTAGTAACTGGTATTGGTGTGTCATGATGTCATCAGTGATGTCATTTGAGATGTCATCAGTGATGTCATTTCAGATGTCATTAGTGATGTCATCAGTGATGTCACTGAAGTATGGTGTTCTGTGTTTAACTGTATAGATGAAGAAATGGAAGTGTGATTGATTCTTTACAGGACTGACTTGGTGTGTGAGTAACTCCATGGATGAGTGGCAGTGTGTGACTGTCTGCATAGGTGTATGAGTGCATATGATAGTGTTGTAATAATAAGTGACTGTATGTATGAGTCATTGTATGGGTGAATGAGTGAATGTGTGTGTAGACGTAGGAATCAGTGAGTGCGTATGTAGTAACTGGTATTGGTGTGTCATGATGTCATCAGTGATGTCATTTGAGATGTCATCAGTGATGTCATCAGTGATGTCATTTGAGATGTCATCAGTTTTAAGACAGTTTAGTCACTAACCCATGCACTCAGTGACACACATTTAATCACTCACTCATACAGTCAGTCATGCACCTACTAAATCCTTCATCAAGACACTTATACATCCACTCATTCTTCAATATGTAAGACATATTTTAACTTTACAGAAACACAGTCACTGGATGTTGTCATCAGTGATGTCATCAGTGATGTCATTTGAGATGTCATCAGTGATGTCATCAGTGATGTCACTGACCATGTCATGAATGATGTAATATGTGACATCATCAGCAGTGGATTGCGGGTGCGCGATATATAGTTAGTGCAACTAACTATATATGGAATTTCAATGGTTTTGTGTGAGTAAAATAAGGTTTTTTAAATGCTAATCCCTAACTATATATGGTCTATAACCTATGGTTTTTTCAGTGAATTTTCAAGGTTTTGTAAATGCTAATTCCTAACTATATATGGTCTATAACCTATGGTTTTTTCAGTGAATTTTCAAGGTTTTGTAAATGCTAATTCCTAACTATATATGGTATATAACCTATGGTTTTTTCAATGAATTTCATTGGTTTTTTAAAAGCTAATATCTATAGCTGTAAAATGTATTCTTCTTTAAATACAAAAATATATTTTATATGTTTATTAATAATTTTTTTTAAATATTTTTTTGTTTCGCTCCCGGTCCGCGAACCGGGAAGCTTTCCGTTAGCTCAAATAGATGCCGCGACCCGGTCCGCAAACCGATAAGAAATCAACATAGTGACGGTATCGCGTTGCCGCGAAATGCGTCTTGTGACGTATCGCGTTTATTAACGCTGCCTTTTGCTTTATATAAGTTTTCAAATTGTATGAAATATATACCAATAGGTCGTTATGAACCTTTAGGTAGTGCTTTTCTTCATGAGGTCTGGTCGCTTCCATACACATACAGATGTTTCAAAGATGATCAAGAAGTTTATCTGAATGGAGAGAAATGCACTGAGACGCCAGATCATTCACTAATGTGTAGGCACATACAGTTACACGGTTCATGCAACAAACACCGACCAAATATGGCTTGCGTGTTGCAAGGCACGCCAGTTCCTGCTATCATCCCCACGTTCAAGTTGTTGGAAAATGGTAGTTATTTGATGCTCAATAATGAAGATTGTTCTGAGTTAATTAAAAGTATTCCTTTTATCGTAACAGTAAGTGAACGGGTTATTTGCTGCAGAAATGTTCTATTTCCTCCCACACATGAACATAGGGAGTTTTCAATCTGGCCACAAATACCAACCTTGGGAGAGATTTCAACGGCATGGCAAGAATAAGAGCTCTTTTGTCTCAGAGAGAGGTGGCCTTGAGTTCGGCCCGTGAAACTTTCGTGCTTCACATAGCGAACACCCGTACAGAGGTGCAGACCCTTCTCAATTCAGATTTGCCTTTCAATTTCAGCAAGATGGTTCAGACTATCTTTAACGCATCCTCCACAAAGGCCCTGGCGCACTTTTTTAAAGTTGTTACCAGTGGTCTCGTGACTTCATTTGAGAAAATCTTTGGAGTCATCCCTGCTTTCTTTCATTCTATTTTCTCCACTCTGCTTCGTGGATTGGCATTTTTACTTGCATTACCAGCGGATGCTCTTGTGCTTTTTTACATTTTTAAATATGGATGTCCCTCCTATGCAACCTCCCACCCTGCAGCTGCTGACACTGTTCCGCAATCGCATGCTAGAATATTATGGCACAATGCCGTTGGCGATATTAAGCACGGCATATGGATTATCTTTTCGATTCTCCTACTTCACCTGTGTCCAGCCTGTATTTCACTGCCTGACCTGTGATTTCGATTGGGCCATTGATTTGTGTCTCTGCGGACCGGTTTCTCCTGACGTCGACTTTAATCAGCTGATGACTCCTATCATTACTCACGAGTTGGTTTGTCCTGGCGAAAGGATTATGGCTGTGGCATTGATGCATGGACTAATTGGTCCCTGGAATTTACTGGCGGCAGCACAGTCTTTCTTGGAACAGAGCTTTCTTGAAAACCCACCGAGCTGTCCTCTGATGGTGATAGAGGATCCGGTGCTGGGAGAGCACGTATGTTCTTTTCCGCTTTTAAATTGGATGGCTGAACTGTTTTCGGATGAAGACGGTGACTTCCTATTGGAGGCTGTTGCAGCTTATTTTGCATACACAGTTATGTCATAGACCTTTTTCATGTTTGATATGCTGAGTACTAGCATTTCATTGACAATTCATTGACTTATTTGTCAAGTTTTTATTATTTACCTTGCCTATTGGCTTAAGACTCGATAAAGTACTTGGCTGTTTTATTTTTCTTTAGCATTAAATTTTCCTAGTTTTTAATGCTTTACCTTGTGGACCGTCCACATATAAACTTGCAATCTGCTCTCATGAGATGGCACTTCTATTATCTTATTCAGTTCGTTTCCGGATCATGGGGAGGTGTCATCTAGGTCCTGGATATCTTTACACCGTGTTAAGTTAGCATGGGCTCATTACCGGTTTAAACGCCATTTTTCCTTTTTTGCAACTTCTGCACACGACACTTAGTTGTTGCTTTAGCTTTCCACCTAGTAGTTCATCGTGGTTTACATGAGAATAATATGTTATTGCTCTACTATCTGCTTTGCTTGTTAAACTATATCTGTACAGCGAGTGCTAAAGTTTCAAGAACAACACGATACAGAATTGTTATGAGGTCTGATCTCCACGACTTCATACTCATAACATAAGTGCAACTTCTGCCAATTCTGGGCATGAGGCGGGTTTTATATTGCTTTGCCGAACACACATACACAACAGTTGATGCGGTTCACATGAAGAGAGAGCTGGTGTATGCTGATGTGATTCCTTCAAATCTAAGACACTAAAGTATGGGCACGCCCTAAACCAACACAAAGAGACCTTCTTAGCAAATAATATAATATGTGTATTAGGGAGGGTGAGATATAAGCAGCCGCGGGCCGTGGAGGGAGTTACGGTGAGGCAGGGAGGCGGGGAGGGGGAGAAGCAGGGTGGAGCCCTCTCTACCCTGCCCCTCCCCCTCCCCGCCTCCCTGCCCCACCGTAACTCCCTCCACGGCCCGCGGCTGCTTATAAGTGTTGCTAACTCTTATTCATTTACAGCATGTTAACATACTGTCACCATTCGCTTTTTATGTACTAGTAACTATGCTGGTAATTTTGCTACTGATAATATGTGTACTTGTATTCTCCACCCTGCTTCTCCCCCTCCCCGCCTCCCTGCCTCACCGTAACTCCCTCCACGGCCCGCGGCTGCTTATAAGTGTTGCTAACTCTTATTCATTTACAGCATGTTAACATACTATCACCATTCGCTTTTTATGTACTAGTAACTATGCTGGTAATTTTGCTACTGATAATATGTGTACTTGTATTATCTAAGATACTACGCCTGAGAAGACGGCATTAGTAAATAAACATTTCAAATACACATGTGTTCTTCTTAACTCCATGTTGTGGTTTCTAAGAAATATATAACGACCGACTGTTCATGAGTTCCACGTATCCTGAGGTACTATAAGTTCATATTCTGGATTGTCTAAACATTGAGAGTTTGTTATATCCAATGTGACACTGTACCTAGCTTGCTAAGGGGTTTTTGATTACTAACGTGAGTTTTGGGACACCCTAATTCGCCGAGGTTCCAATCCTCTGTCCACAGTTCTGTGTGAGAACAGAAACCCTGCGACAGGGGCACCCCCGACCCTTGCTGGAGCTTCATCACACTTGCGATACAACTCCAGCAATGCGCCACCTTTACGGCACAGATACATCACGCATCTGTGCTGTTTTTGCCCCATGATGCGCCGCATTGTAAATGCAGCACACCATAGGTGACGGAACAGCGGCACAGAATGACTAACACATCCCTGGTGATGCGCCAGTCATCATAAATGTATCCCTATGCTTCTTATCTTGTTAGAGATGAACCGCCATATGTATCATCAAAGTTTTTTGCATTTCCTAAATAGCGAACTTTAAGGAATAAATAGCGATTCTTTACCATTCCTAGTTTGCGATTAGCTATTTGCTAATTACAAATTACCCATTCATTTCCTTCATTTCCATAGGGCGGTTGGACTCACTTTTAGCTCGAACGGCTGAATGGATTTCCACGAAACTTGGCAAAATTGTAGGGACTGGTAGCCCGATGTGCCTTTGCTATGTCTCAAGATATATGCTCCAGTGGTTTTTACGAAAATTAACTTGAAAAATATATATTGGGCTACATTGGCCTATATATATGTTGGAGCCCAAATGTAGCCCAATGTAGCCCAATGAAGCCCAATGTAGCCCAATGTAGCCCAAAGATGGCCGCCAGACACACAAAAAAACAAATGTAGCCCAAATATCAGCCAGATGTAGTCCAACTATAGCCCAGTGACAGAATGACCAATCAGCTTCGCAAACCTCCGTTACGCGAAGCGGAGCGCTGTTACAGATATATATCTTTTTTTGAACGTTAATTTCTCAAAATCCACTGGAGCACATATATTGAGACCTAGCAAAGGCACATCGGGCTACCAGTCCCTAATATTTTGCCAAGTTTCGTGCAAATCCATTCAGCCGTTCGATTATTATTATTATTATTATTTTTTTTGCCCCGCGGGGCCCTTTTAAAACCTCCACATCAAACCTAGGGGGTCAGCGAGGATCTACTATGCCCCCTTATGGTTATTTCCCCCTTTGTTTTGGCCTCCTCTTGTCTCTCGATCCTACCGAGAGACAAGATGGCGGCCGCTACGGACTTTTTGGAATGTTGACAGACGCCAGAGAACCAATCAGCTTCGCTTCACAAAGCTCCGTTGCGCGAAAAGTACGCGTCCTAGAACGCTGCCCGGTCCGCTGTTACAGATATATATCTTTTTTTAAACGTTAATTTCTCAAAATCCACTGGAGCACATATATTGAGACCTACAAAAGGCACATCGGGCTACCAGTCCCTACAATTTTGCCAAGTTTCGTGCAAATCCATTCAGCCGTTCGGGCTAAAAGTGAGGCCAACCGCCCTATGGAAAACTCAATGTTAAAAACACGTTTTGGGACCCCCCTTTTTTCTCGGCCCTCCCTTGACGAACCCCCCCCAAATTTTAAAGGGCTGCTCAGAAACAAAATGTGCCATTTTCCTGAAAATTCAGCCAATTCCGTCCACAAACGCCAAAGTTATTAGACATAGAATTTTCAAAAATCCCATAGAGAAAAAATCCTAACTATATATACCTACTGGCGACCGCCAGTAGGTAATATATATATATATATATATATATATATATATATATATATATATATATATATATATATATATTTTTTTTTTCTTTTTTTTTTGTGAAAAGTAATAGAAATGTGTGTTGATAGGTACACTTAAATATGGCCGCCCCAATTCTTTGCGTGTATTGTCCATTTTCTATGTTGATGCAAACACTAGAGGCTGGCGGGCTTTAAAATGGCTTTGTAATTTGAACACTAACTGACACTGACGAAGCTTTTCATAGCGAAACGCGTCTGTCTGGGGTGAGGGGGGTTTGCAGAATAAAATTCTTTACACCGGATTTCCAGCGTGCTTGCCGTTTTTCTGACGAAGGAAAGTCAGATTGTGTTCGAATATATATATATATATATATATATATATATATATATATATATATATATATATATATATATATATATATATATATATATTCACTGAAAAAACCATAGGTTTCAGGAGTTATATAGTTAGGAATTAGCTTTTAAAAAACCTTTGAAATTCACTCAAAAAACTATAAGTTTTAGTGGTGTTATAGTTAGCTGGATGTCATCAGTGATGTCATTTGAGATGTCATCAGTGATGTCCCTGACCATGTCATGAATGATCTAATATGTGACATCATCAGCAGTGGATTGCGGGTGCGCGAAATATAGTTAGTACAACTAACTATATAGGAGCAATTTCAATGGTTTTGTATGAGTAAAATGTCCAGCTAACTATAACACCACTAAAACATATAGTTTTTTGAGTGAATTTCAAAGGTTTTTTAAAAGCTAATTCCTAACTATATAACTCCTGAAACCTATGGTTTTTTCAGTGAATTTCAAAGGTTTTTTAAATGCTAATTCCTAACTATATAAGGCATGAAACCTATGGTTTTTTCAGTGAATTTGCAAGGTTTTTTAAATGCTAATTCCTGACTATATAAGGCCTGAAACCTATGGTTTTTTCAGTGAAATATAAGTGTGAACCCTAAATTTAACTCATTTTTATTTAGGATTTGAACAAATGCATCCGCCTCTTCTCTTGTGCCATCCCATACACAGAACACATCATCAATGAACCTTGCCCAACTTTTGACATGTTTCTTGTACAGATCATGGGTCCGGACCACCTGCTCCTCCCACCAGCCAAGGTAGAGACACGCAAAGCTGGGGGCGAAGCAGGTGCCCATCGTCTTAAAGAGTTAAGAAGATTGGAATCAAGGATGATAATTAAATTCCAGACATTGTACCCATCTGGACACAATGGAGATGAGGCTCTAGCAGTGCATCTCGGTTAAAATAATGTGCTAAAATTGAGTTGTGGTCTCAGTTAGATGCTATTTAAATGAATTTGTTACAATTGTAACTATAGGAAACATTATTAGAGTTTTAATGGGCTTACTCTCTTATTTTCAGATCACGGATGGTCAGAGCATTCAGAAAATTGTTCAGCAGAATTATGCGACCGCTACACTCGGATGGGTGTGGGGCGAAAAGGTTATGATGTCAATATGTTAAGTTAGAATGAGTATAATTGTGGATGAAGACTTCATATTAAGAGCCCACTGGGGCGGGAATTCATATTTAAGTATTTATGGGGCGAGTGATAAAATTGCCCGGTGAAATTAACATGTTTATTTTTGCCCACAGGGGCTTCATTATGAAAAAGACAAGGTTTTGAACATTGTACATTTGGGATACAGAAAGTATATTAAATGTGCCCACTTTATAAAATTCCTTTTCCTTAAGAAGTCGAAGATAGAATTACCTATAAATTACTCTGTTCCGTTATGAAAAACGTATTTGACAATGAATTATGGAACAAGTAGTTCCTGGTGGTACAACCGATATGTGACGTTATGCGTTTAATAATGTTCGCAATGCTACAAAATATATGAATGCAGACCGCTGATGATTTAACAAAAAATGTTACAAAAGATTAATTGTACCTAAATGTAAAACGATGAAAAGTGGTGAGAGTATGTTTTCACTGTTTATTAAGAATCACATGACATTTGTTTTCTTTTGTGTATATAACTTTATTGTTTGAACACGGAAATCACTTGTGATCAAGCGGCTGCGAAACGCGTTGGGTGTGATCGCTAATAAATATTCACCTTGAATGCATCTGGGCCTCAGCTTGTTGTCTTTGGGAAAGATATCAGGACGACCTTTCTTTGGATATATATATATATATATATATATATATATATATATATATATATATATATATATATATATATATATATATATATATATATATATATATATATTACCTACTGGCGGTCGCCAGTAGGTATATATAGTTAGGATTTTTTCTCTATGGGATTTTTGAAAATTCTATGTCTAATAACTTTGGCGTTTGTGGACGGAATTGGCTGAAATTTTCAGGAAAATGGCACATTTTGTTTCTGAGCAGCCCTTGAAAATTTGGGGGGGGGTTTGTCAAGGGGGGGGCCGAGAAAAAAGGGGGGTCCCAAAACGTGTTTTTAACATTGAGTTTTCCATAGGGCGGTTGGCCTCACTTTTAGCCCGAACGGCTGAATGGATTTGCACGAAACTTGGCAAAATTGTAGGGACTGGTAGCCCGATGTGCCTTTTGTAGGTCTCAATATATGTGCTCCAGTGGATTTTGAGAAATTAACGTTTAAAAAAAGATATATATCTGTAACAGCGGACCGGGCAGCGTCCCAGGACGCGTACTTTTCGCGCAACGGAGCTTTGTGAAGCGAAGCTGATTGGTTCTCTGGCGTCTGTCAACATTCCAAAAAGTCCGTAGCGGCCGCCATCTTGTCTCTCGGTAGGATCGAGAGACAAGAGGAGGCCAAAACAAAGGGGGAAATAACCATAAGGGGGCATAGTAGATCCTCGCTGACCCCCTAGGTTTGATGTGGAGGTTTTAAAAGGGCCCCGCGGGGCAAAAAAAAAAATAATTATAATAATCGAACGGCTGAATGGATTTGCACGAAACTTGGCAAAATATTAGGGACTGGTAGCCCGATGTGCCTTTGCTAGGTCTCAATATATGTGCTCCAGTGGATTTTGAGAAATTAACGTTCAAAAAAAGATATATATCTGTAACAGCGCTCCGCTTCGCGTAACGGAGGTTTGCGAAGCTGATTGGTCATTCTGTCACTGGGCTATAGTTGGGCTACATCTGGCTGATATTTGGGCTACATTTGTTTTTTTGTGTGTCTGGCGGCCATCTTTGGGCTACATTGGGCTTCATTGGGCTACATTGGGCTACATTTGGGCTCCAACATATATATAGGCCAATGTAGCCCAATATATATTTTTCAAAGTTAATTTTCGTAAAAACCACTGGAGCATATATCTTGAGACATAGCAAAGGCACATCGGGCTACCAGTCCCTACAATTTTGCCAAGTTTCGTGGAAATCCATTCAGCCGTTCGAGCTAAAAGTGAGTCCAACCGCCCTATGGAAATGAAGGAAATGAATGGGTAATTTGTAATTAGCAAATAGCTAATCGCAAACTAGGAATGGTAAAGAATCGCTATTTATTCCTTAAAGTTCGCTATTTAGGAAATGCAAAAAACTTTGATGATACATATGGCGGTTCATCTCTAACAAGATAAGAAGCATAGGGATACATTTATGATGACTGGCGCATCACCAGGGATGTGTTAGTCATTCTGTGCCGCTGTTCCGTCACCTATGGTGTGCTGCATTTACAATGCGGCGCATCATGGGGCAAAAACAGCACAGATGCGTGATGTATCTGTGCCGTAAAGGAGGCGCATTGCTGGAGTTGTATCGCAAGTGTGATAAAGCTCCAGCAAGGGTCGGGGGTGCCCCTGTCGCAGGGTTTCTGTTCTCACACAGAACTGTGGACAGAGGATTGGAACCTCGGCGAATTAGGGTGTCCCAAAACTCACGTTAGTAATCAAAAACTCCTTAGCAAGCTAGGTACAGTGTCACATTGGATATAACAAACTCTCAATGTTTAGACAATCCAGAATATGAACTTATAGTACCTCAGGATACGTGGAACTCATGAACAGTCGGTCGTTATATATTTCTTAGAAACCAGAACATGGAGTTAAGAAGAACACATGTGTATTTGAAATGTTTATTTACTAATGCCGTCTTCTCAGGCGTAGTATCTTAGATAATACAAGTACACATATTATCAGTAGCAAAATTACCAGCATAGTTACTAGTACATAAAAAGCGAATGGTGATAGTATGTTAACATGCTGTAAATGAATAAGAGTTAGCAACACTTATAAGCAGCCGCGGGCCGTGGAGGGAGTTACGGTGAGGCAGGGAGGCGGGGAGGGGGAGAAGCAGGGTGGAGAATACAAGTACACATATTATCAGTAGCAAAATTACCAGCATAGTTACTAGTACATAAAAAGCGAATGGTGACAGTATGTTAACATGCTGTAAATGAATAAGAGTTAGCAACACTTATAAGCAGCCGCGGGCCGTGGAGGGAGTTACGGTGGGGCAGGGAGGCAAGGAGGGGGAGGGGCAGGGTAGAGAGGGCTCCACCCTGCTTCTCCCCCTCCCCGCCTCCCTGCCTCACCGTAACTCCCTCCACGGCCCGCGGCTGCTTATATCTCACCCTCCCTAATACACATATTATATTATTTGCTAAGAAGGTCTCTTTGTGTTGGTTTAGGGCGTGCCCATACTTTAGTGTCTTAGATTTGAAGGAATCACATCAGCATACACTAGCTCTCTCTTCATGTGAACCGCATCAACTGTTGTGTATGTGTGTTCGGCAAAGCAATATAAAACCCGCCTCATGCCCAGAATTGGCAGAAGTTGCACTTATGTTATGAGTATGAAGTCGTGGAGATCAGACCTCATAACAATTCTGTATCGTGTTGTTCTTGAAACTTTAGCACTCGCTGTACAGATATAGTTTAACAAGCAAAGCAGATAGTAGAGCAAGAACATATTATTCTCATGTAAACCACGATGAACTACTAGGTGGAAAGCTAAAGCAACAACTAAGTGTCGTGTGCAGAAGTTGCAAAAAAGGAAAAATGGCGTTTAAACCGGTAATGAGCCCATGCTAACTTAACACGGTGTAAAGATCTCCAGGACCTAGATGACACCTCCCCATGATCCGGAAACGAACTGAATAAGATAATAGAAGTGCCATCTCATGAGAGCAGATTGCAAGTTTATATGTGGACGGTCCGCAAGGTAAAGCATTAAAAACTAGGAAAATTTAATGCTAAAGAAAAATAAAACAGCCAAGTACTTTATCGAGTCTTAAGCCAATAGGCAAGGTAAATAATAAAAACTTGACAAATAAGTCAATGAATTGTCAATGAAATGCTAGTACTCAGCATATCAAACATGAAAAAGGTCTATGACATAACTGTGTATGCAAAATAAGCTGCAACAGCCTCCAATAGGAAGTCACCGTCTTCATCCGAAAACAGTTCAGCCATCCAATTTAAAAGCGGAAAAGAACATACGTGCTCTCCCAGCACCGGATCCTCTATCACCATCAGAGGACAGCTCGGTGGGTTTTCAAGAAAGCTCTGTTCCAAGAAAGACTGTGCTGCCGCCAATAAATTCCAGGGACCAATTAGTCCATGCATCAATGCCACAGCCATAATCCTTTCGCCAGGACAAACCAACTCGTGAGTAATGATAGGAGTCATCAGCTGATTAAAGTCGACGTCAGGAGAAACCGGTCCGCAGAGACACAAATCAATGGCCCAATCGAAATCACAGGTCAGGCAGTGAAATACAGGCTGGACACAGGTGAAGTAGGAGAATCGAAAAGATAATCCATATGCCGTGCTTAATATCGCCAACGGCATTGTGCCATAATATTCTAGCATGCGATTGCGGAACAGTGTCAGCAGCTGCAGGGTGGGAGGTTGCATAGGAGGGACATCCATATTTAAAAATGTAAAAAAGCACAAGAGCGTCCGCTGGTAATGCAAGTAAAAATGCCAATCCACGAAGCAGAGTGGAGAAAATAGAATGAAAGAAAGCAGGGATGACTCCAAAGATTTTCTCAAATGAAGTCACGAGACCACTGGTAACAACTTTAAAAAAGTGCGCCAGGGCCTTTGTGGAGGATGCGTTAAAGATAGTCCTAACCATCTTGCTGAAATTGAAAGGCAAATCTGAATTGAAAAGGGTCTGCACCTCTGTACGGATGTTCGCTATGTGAAGCACGAAAGTTTCACGGGCCGAACTCAAGGCCACCTCTCTCTGAGACAAAAGAGCTCTTATTCTTGCCATGCCGTTGAAATCTCTCCCAAGGTTGGTATTTGTGGCCAGATTGAAAACTCCCTATGTTCATGTGTGGGAGAAAATAGAACATTTCTGCAGCAAATAACCCGTTCACTTACTGTTACGATAAAAGGAATACTTTTAATTAACTCAGAACAATCTTCATTATTGAGCATCAAATAACTACCATTTTCCAACAACTTGAACGTGGGGATGATAGCAGGAACTGGCGTGCCTTGCAACACGCAAGCCATATTTGGTCGGTGTTTGTTGCATGAACCGTGTAACTGTATGTGCCTACACATTAGTGAATGATCTGGCGTCTCAGTGCATTCCTCTCCATTCAGATAAACTTCTTGATCATCTTTGAAACATCTGTATGTGTATGGAAGCGACCAGACCTCATGAAGAAAAGCACTACCTAAAGGTTCATAACGACCTATTGGTATATATTTCATACAATTTGAAAACTTATATAAAGCAAAAGGCAGCGTTATTAAACCGTGGATAAGGCACGTTGCCAAAAAACCCGCAATCCTCTGCTGATGATGTCACTGAGCATGTCATGAATGATGTAATATGTGACATCATCAGCAGTGGATTACGGGTAATAGTATCTCTAGTTTACTCCCCTATAGCTGTCTTTCTTTTAACATAAGTGTCTGTTTCCTTCCCTTATACTTACTGTTTTTGGTTCGCTTCCGGTTCGCGTACCGGCGAGCGAACTGGGAAGCGAACTAAGAGAAATAGAGGTTGGCACAGTTCCAAATATTGTACCAATTTTTTAATAACGGGGAGGTAGTTCTGAAAAGAACTTTTTTTTAATTGTTTTTGTTGTTTTATATTTTTTTTATTATTTTTCAGAACATTTTTTTACTTTTTTTGAATTTTTCTGAACAGTTTTATATTTTTGGGGGTTTTTCTTGGAGGGGGCAATGAAAACGATTCATTGTAAAGGGCTCAACAGGAGCAACAAAACAAAAAAAAGTATTTATTATTTTGGGCGTTTCGTACAAACTTGCATATGATAGTCAATAGCTCTGTTGATCAGAGTGATGCTTCTTTCTCCGTAGCAAATGAATCCATCGCAAAATACGCAGGTGTGTTTTACTTCACCAAATCTCATTTGTATATTTGGCACCATCTCCCTGCCCTCTGGTCCCGTTACTTCCGGTACAACAGATCTTCTGGCCATAATAGGGAGATTATCTAGGTCGTTCCGAAACTGTGCAGCACTGTAGTTGTTAGGATGCCACCTAGTCATATGGCGATGCATTGTGTAGTTTCCGAAACTGTATTTTTTCTCGGTTCCTCTGGACAGTCTATCTTGACATATAAGGCAAGTTACGTATCTTGCATTTACTTTTTTCTGACCTTTGGGAATTTTAAAAAATTGCCAAATGAAGTTTTCTTTCCGGTGAGACGTCCTGGGTTCCTCAGGCAAAAACTGCCTCTCTTCCTGCTCTTCCTCGTCTTCCTCTTCTTCCTCTTCTTGCTGAATTATAACTTGAGCAGGTGGTCCACTCTTCCTTGGATGTGGTGGAGGTGGTGGGGAAGCACCAGCTGAAGCTACTAAAGAAGCCATTGCTCAGTGATCACAAAGGGTCTTTCTCTCACAATGATGAAAGTCAGAGTGAGGAAAGAAGGAGGGATTTTCATCATTTGGGAAAAACAAGAGTTCTCAACCAATCAAAAGTGTTCATTTTAGATTATATGACCTAGTCTTACATCATTAGGAAACCAAAAGTGAAATGAACCAATGAAAAGTGTTATTACCAAGTCACATGACTTGCTGTGTTTACGTTAAGCGCTTTGCAGGGCCTCCCGGTTTGCTTCCAGAAACCTGCGCTTTGCGACTCGCTTCGCGTACCAGTTTGCTAACGTAGCACGTCATATGACGTATCACGCGACAACGTGAAACGTCATGCGGACGGGAGGCGTCACGATGTTGTTTTCTAACGCGGCACTTGCGGTAAAGAAACGTTTACCGGCTCGCGGTCTATTTCGCGGCATCAAGGTCAGCTAACGGGAAGCTTCCCGATTCGCGAAGCGGGAACGAAGAAAAAAAAATATTTAAAAAAAAAATTATTCATAAACATATAAAATATATTTTTGGATTTAAAGAAGAATACATTTTACAGCTACAGATATTAGCTGTTAAAAAACCAATGAAATTCACTGAAAAAACCATAGGTTATAGACCATATATAGTTAGGAATTAGCATTTACAAAACCTTGAAAATTCACTGAAAAAACCATAGGTTATAGACCATATATAGTTAGGAATTAGCATTTAGAAAACCTTATTTTACTCACACAAAACCATTGAAATTCCATATATAGTTAGTTGCACTAACTATATATCGCGCACCCGCAATCCACTGCTGATGATGTCACATATTACATCATTCATGACATGGTCAGTGACATCACTGATGACATCACTGATGACATCTCAAATGACATCACTGATGACATCACTGATGACATCTCATTTGACATCAATGACCACATCACTGATGATATCATTCATGTGACAATACAATGCATCTCCTCACATTTTAATATAACCTCTGTTTCACCCAGTGTTAAATACAGAGTATAATTTTTGAAACCATTGACACACCAATACTAGTTACTACATACGCACTCACTGATTCCTACGTCTACACACACCTTCACTCATTCACCCATACAATCATTCATACATACAATCACTCATCTTTACAACACTATCATATGCACTCATACACCTATACAGACAGTCACAGTCTGCCACTCATCCATGGAGTTACTCACTCACCTAGTCAGTCATGTAAAGAATCAATGACACTTCCATTTTCTTGTCTATACAGTTAAACATAGAGCACCTTACATTTTCAAACATATACTAACACATACTTACCTTCTTATACAATCATTGATACAAGTACACATTGATCTGCACAGAGTCACACACCTCCCAGCCAGCCACACACACACTCAGTCTCCCATACAAATACTTGGGCAATCAATCAATAACCCATATAGTTACTCATACAGCTACTGATCAACACATGCAGCAGTTTACAGAACAACAGACATAATGATGCACAAATTAAGACAGTTTAGTCACTAACCCATGCACTCAGTGAGACACATTTAATCACTCACTCATACAGTTAGTCATGCACCTACTAAATCCTTCGTCCAGACACTTACACATCCACTCAATCTTCAATATGTAAGACATATTTAAACTTTACAGAAACAAAAAATCACTGGATGTTGTTATCAGTCATGTCATCAGTGATGTCATTTGAGATGTCATCAGTGATGTCATCAGTGATGTCACTGACCATGTCATGAATGATGTAATATGTGACATCATCAGCAGTGGATTGCGGGTGCGCGATATATAGTTAGTGCAACTAACTATATATGGAATTTCAATGGTTTTGTGTGAGTAAAATAAGGTTTTCTAAATGCTAATTCCTAACTATATATGGTCTATAACCTATGGTTTTTTCAGTGAATATATATATATATATATATATGTATATATATGTATATATATGTATATATATATATATATATATATATATATATATATATTACCTACTGGCGGTCGCCAGTAGGTATATATAGTTAGGATTTTTTCTCTATGGGATTTTTGAAAATTCTATGTCTAATAACTTTGGCGTTTGTGGACGGAATTGGCTGAAATTTTCAGGAAAATGGAACATTTTGTTTCTGAGCAGCCCCTGAAAATTGGGGGGGGGTTCGTCCAGGGGGGGTCGAGAAAAAAGGGGGGTCCCAAAACGTGTTTTTAACATTGAGTTTTCCATAGGGCGGTTGGCCTCACTTTTAGCCCGAACGGCTGAATGGATTTGCACGAAACTTGGCAAAATTGTAGGGACTGTTAGCCCGATGTGCCTTTTGTAGGTCTCAATATATGTGCTCCAGTGGATTTTGAGTAATTTAGGTTCAAAAAAAGATATATATCTGGGCGGAGCCTAACCACACATCTGATCTGATTGGCTGTCAGCACTTCATCCAAGAAGTGTTGGCAGCCATCTTGGGACCAATATACATGATAGCACCTCATTAAAAAGCATTGTAGTTAATAGAGGGTTTTAGGACTTTAGTTACATTATAAATCATTTGTTGATGGTACCATACTCGTTTTAGGAATTGTGGTGGGTTCTAAGGTGATTTTACCATGTGAAAAAACCTTCTGCTGTGATATCATGAATATTGTTTGAAAGAAAACTAATATCTCATGATTTTCCCACAGTGGTTTGGAAGGGGATCTATAAGCTAAACTGAAAGCATATTTTCTGTAAATTCACATTATCTTTCTCAGTCATGTGAAAATGAAGTCTGACATTCTCAGTAAAACATGTACATCCAACAAGGACAGAGACTGTCAGTTGATTCCTTTGTGTTCTACTGCAGCCTCCTAGAGTGTTCTAAAGAACAACTAGAGCGCTAACAGTCCTACTTATTACAAAGGTATGGCACACCTGAAGCCATCTTGATTGGAATAAAGTGGTAACTCTTAAAACATTTAATTTAAAAAGAAACAACATGAGGGGGTATATTTTGCCATAGAAAGTATGATTAGTGCTGCAGAATGAAAAATTAGGGCACATTTTGAGTGACTTCTCAAATCCTTTTCTATTTCATTAAAACATTCTGACATGCAGTCTCCCAAAATGGCCACCAGAGACAAAAGAGCCCAAATGTAGCCCAAATATCACCCAGATGTAGCCCAAGTATAGCCCAATGACAGAATGTCCCAGAGTGTTCTAAAGAACAACTAGAGCGCTAACAGTCCTACTTATTACAAAGGTATAGCACACCTGGAGCCATCGTGATGGGAATAAAGTGGTAACTCTTAAAACATTTAATTTAAAAAGGAACAAAATGAGGGGGTATATTATGCAATAGAAGGTATTATTAGTGCTGCAGAAAGAAAAATTAGGGCACATTTTGAGTGACTTTTCAAATCCTCTTCTATTTCATTAAAAAATTCTGACATGCAGTCTCCCAAAATGGCCACCAGAGACAAAAGAGCCCAAATGTAGCCCAAATATCACCCAGATGTAGCCCAAGTATAGCCCAATGACAGAATGTCCCAGAGAGTTCTAAAGAACAACTAGAGCGCTAACAGTCCTACTTATTACAAAGGTATGGCACACCTGAAGCCATCTTGATTGGAATAAAGTGGTAACTCTTAAAACATTTAATTTAAAAAGGAACAAAATGAGGGGGTATATTTTGCCATATGAATTATGATTAGTGCTGCAGAAAGAAAAATTAGGGCACATTTTGAGTGACTTCTCAAACCCTCTTCAATTTCATTAAAAAAATTCTGACATGCAGACTGAAACATGCACTTTGAATACCAGCAGCAGACGTCCCTGGTGAGCAGTAGCTTTACTACAGTGATCTAATGTGCAACTAGAGTGCTAACATTCAGAATTTATGGCAAATGTGTGACACATCTGAATGCCTTCTTGATGGAACCAAAGTAAACAAGCATTGAAAATGCAATAGATCTCGCCCTCGTTTAAGTTAAAGCCATTCTGTTTGTAATGAGGTGGCTTTTTAGCTTTGCTTTTATTAGTGTTTTTTCAACTTTCATGTAAATAACATGCATCTGTATGCATATAAGTATATGTATGCATGCATTTATGTTTGTATTTATATAGATATACAGATGATATATGTTTATATATGTATGTATATATATATATTCACTGAAAAAACCATAGGTTATAGACCATATATAGTTAGGAATTAGCATTTACAAAACCTTGAAAATTCACTGAAAAAACCATAGGTTATAGACCATATATAGTTAGGAATTAGCATTTACAAAACCTTGAAAATTCACTGAAAAAACCATAGGTTATAGACCATATATAGTTAGGAATTCGCATTTACAAAACCTTATTTTACTCACACAAAACCATTGAAATTCCATATATAGTTAGTTGCACTAACTATATATCGCGCACCCGCAATCCACTGCTGATGATGTCACATATTACATCATTCATGACATGGTCAGTGACATCACTGATGACATCACTGATGACATCTCAAATGACATCACTGATGACATCACTGATGACAACATCCAGTGACTGTATGTTTCTGTAAAGTTAAAATATGTCTTACATATTGAAGAATGAGTGGATGTATAAGTGTCTGGATGAAGGATTTAGTAGGTGCATGACTGACTGTATGAGTGAGTGATTAAATGTGTCTCACTGAGTGCATGAGTTAGTGACTAAACTGTCTTAATTTGTGCATCATTATGTCTGTTGTTCTGTAAACTGTTGCATGTGTTGATAAGTAGCTATATGAGTAACTATATGGGTTATTGATTGGTTGCCCAAGTATTTGTATGGGAGACTGAGTGTGTGTGTGGGTGGCTGGGAGGTGTATGACTCTGTGCATAGATGTGTGAGCAGTTGATTCACTAGATGTATGGTTTCAAAAGTGCATGTGGAAACAGCTGTATGGGCGGTTGACTGTGTGCATGAGTGTATTGGTGAGTGAATGGATATCTCAGTGCTACATGTCAAAGTAAGTACATATGTAAAACACAGTACATGTGAAAGTTGACATATATAAATAACTGTGCATAAGAGCCAGTGAATGTGTGAGTGGCGGTATGGATCATTGTGAACTTGTATCAGGGATTGTATAAGAGAGTAAATATGTGTTAGTATATGTTTGAATAAGTAAAGTTTGTATAACTGTATAGTTGAGGAAATGGAGGTGTGATTGATTCTTTGCATGACTGACTAGGTGTGTGAGTAACTCCATGGATGAGTGACAGTCTGTGAGTGTCTGTTTACACTGATTGTATCTAAGGTTATATTAGAGTCTGAAGAGGTTCATCGTATTATCACATGAATGATATCATCAGTGATGTGATCAGTAATGTCAAATGAGATGTCATCAGTGATGTCATTTGAGATGTCATCAGTGATGTCATTTGAGATGTCATCAGTGATGTCATCAGTGATGTCACTGACCATGTCATGAATGATGTAATATGTGACATCATCAGCAGTGGATTGCGGGTGCGCGATATATAGTTAGTGCAACTAACTATATATGGAATTTCAATGGTTTTGTGTGAGTAAAATAAGGTTTTGTAAATGCGAATTCCTAACTATATATGGTCTATAACCTATGGTTTTTTCAGTGAATATATATATATATATATATATATATATATGGAGGAGTAGTGTGGCTCACTGATTAGAGGCGGCAGGCCTAAGAGCAGAAGTCAGCCTGGGACCAGGGTTCAATTCCCAATGCGGCAGGGTCGTGGACCTTGGTCAGCGGACTCGATAATTCTCGCTTCGGTGCTTACTCTAATCAGGGGTTCCACTCGGCAACTCTGGGCATTAGCTTGCCTAATCTCCACAACGGCCCCACCAATTCCGGGGATGCCTGGCTCCACCTTGGGGACTCCCAGCAAGGGACCATCCCACAGGGAAAGCCAGGACGAGTTCCCCAGAGTTATACAGCGCCGGGACGCCCCGTTGCTGGGGCAGCTGTGCGCTTTACAAGTATACTACATTTACATTTACATTTACATTTACATATATATATATAATAGACTCTGCATGTTCCCTCCTTTTCATCACAGTTTCTTGACACTTCTCTGACTCTACTATACGATTGCCTTCTATGTGTCACTCACAGATATCAGAAACTCTACAGTCTTAGTGGAACTTTGCCAGGTTTTCGCAAACAGGATCGCCAGGGGCATAACTCAGAGCCCGAATTCTTCTCTGGTGGCACCTTAATGGAGGGAGGGGTGCATCGTGGGCAGGTTGTGTATTTGAAGATTGACTACAAAAATATCATACTGCCAAATTACCACAGAAATATCAACTGACAAAATCTTCACATGGTAAGATCGTAGGTAAGTATAGATTAACTATTTTTTACTCCAAATGTAGATACCTTGAAGATTTAGGGGGAGTTACCCATGTATACTTACCTTGTTGTTATTTTGTGTCAGGTGCCCCACAAGACTTGCCTTTGCTTGTGAAGCAATTCCGCAGAGACGACAAGACCGCCCGCCCATGTACCCACCTGACCCTCGTGGAATGAATGACCCATCAGGGATGAAATGCAGGGAAGGGAGCCAGGATGCAGAGGCTTGATAAGGGTGTGGAGCTTGCGGGTGTCTCGGTGCCAGCTGGGAAATCAGAAAAGAACCAGATCAGAAAGGAACCACCCCTCCCACTTCCTGCGCAGCCCACCCAAGCACACACAGAAGCTACCTTTTCCAGGAACTCACCAGTGATTCTGTAGTTTGTGGTTTTCAGACTTCAATCTGCTTCTTACGAGGATAACCAAGTCGAGGCGCTCCAGCGCGAGACAACCAAGCTAAATGAAAAGGAAGGCGCTCCTGCGCGTGTAACATAAATCAGGTCTCAGTCTCTAGTTCGGTGGCATCCCTAGTAAGCAAAATATACTATGTAGAAGGCTCAGTCCAGCAGAGCTATTTCTCCCAGCAGCGCTCCTGCGCGATAGAGAAACCAATGTTGAAAATAACAAAAAGAAAACCCTAAAAGGAAAGCACTCCTGTGCTGTTACCCTTAGCCATAAACAGCGCTCCTGCGCGACTAGGGTGCTGGAGGCAGAAACGTGTGGCCCTATATCGCGCTCTAGCGCGGTGACCCACACGGTAAACAAAGCAAGCGCTCCTGCGCGGTGGAAACAAACCAAAAACAAAAGTTCCAGCGCGGCGTATACCAGCTGTGGAAAAGTGCAACGAGCGGTGACAACAGCCGGTGAACAGCGCTCCAGCGTGGTGTAGACGGCTAGGGGAAACGGCGCTTCTTCTCCAAAGCCGTGTCGCAGGATACTCAGGGAAGAATTCGAAGCCCTGAGCCGGTGGGAAACGCAATGGTTATGCGTTTCACCCGGAAGTGCTTCAGGATCCTCAGGCCAGCTGTCCAGGACTAGACCGGGACGAACCTCCGCCCGGAAGTGAGTATTCTGGTGTTTTTGTGCGTGCATGTGGGGATGGCAGGGAGCGGCCAGCGCCGCGAACCATGACAGCACCCCCCCCTAGAACAGAACCCCCCAACACCCCCGGAACCCAGAAAGGAGAGGCTGGGCGAGGGCTCAGAGGGTGACTCAGATGAAAAGCACGGACCAGAACAGGAGCATGGCGTACATGGGACAAGGGTTCCCAGGACCGCTCATCGGGACCGTACCCCTTCCAGTCCACCAGGTAGAACAGCTTACCCCTGGTACGACGAGACCCCAAGATAGCCCTGACCTCGTACTCAACATGGTCCTCCACCACCACCGGAGAAGGAGGAGAGGGAACAGAGCTGCCAGAATGGACAGCATGCAGAAGGGAGACGTGGAAGACCGGGTGGATCTTCATGTGTGGAGGAAGCGATAGCTTCATGACCAAAGGGTTGACCACCTTCTCGATGACAAAGGGACCCACATAACGCGGCAACAGTTTCTTGGGGCCATGTACATTGAGGTGCCGGATGGAAAGCCATACCCTGTCACCCGAGCGGTATGCGGGTTCTTTCTGTCTATGGGCGTCAGCATGTTCCTTGTAGGTGTCCTTCGCCTTGGCCAGTTCGAACCGCGCTTGCTGCCAGAGTCTGCGCAGCGAATCATGATAAGACCGTACTGAGGGTAGCTGGCTGTCCAGGGTTTCCTTCCAGGCACTGGTGCGAGGGTGACGTCCGTGGAGGCAAAAGAAAGGAGACATGCCAATGGCCGAGTGCTTGCTGTTGTTTTACGCGTATTCCGCCATCCAGATTACCTCAGACCATTCTTTCTCAACCGTAAGCAGCAAACAGCGGAGATACTGCTCCATGGTGTGGTTAGTTCTTTCGGCCTGACCATCGGTCTGGGGGTGGTACGCTGAGGACAGGCGTATGTCCATCTCGAGTATCCTGCATACCTCTTTCCAGAAGCGGGACACGAACTGCGGTCCCCTATCCGTTATGACCACTGATGGAATGCCGTGGAGGCGAACCACCTCATGCACGAATATCAAGTGCAGTTCCACTGCGGAGGGCCGTTTCACCAAGGGTATGAAATGTGCCATCTTGGAGAGGTGGTCCACTATGGTGAGTACCGTGGTGTGCCCCGTCTTGGTGAGCGGGAGTTTGACCACGAAATCCATGGAGATGGTGTGCCACGGATACGGTGGGACAGGAATGGAACGCAGAAAGCCAACAGAGGGCTCTGACATGTTCTTGCCTAGCAGACAAACTGCACAGTTCGTCACATGGTTTCTCATGTCGGTCACCATTGTTGGCCACCAGAACCGTCTCCGTACGAGATCGAGTGTTTTGTGGTAGCCAGGATGGCCGGCGAGGACATGATCATGGCACAGGCCAAGTGCTTTTTTCTGTTCAGGCGCCTCTGGAAGGTACAATTGTTCTCCCCTGTACGGTGACCCGTTCACACGTGTCAAGCCTTCTTTGCCTTCATCCAGGACTTTTCGGTCGGCCTGCTTCATGCCTGGTTTCGTGGATGCGACTATGCCCTGGAAGTGTTTTTCCGGTATTATGGGGACCGGCTCGAGGTTTTCGTCATCTTCGTCAGAATCATCTAGACGCGATAGAGTATCCGCTTTGGCGTTGTCTTTCCCCGGCCGGAACGTGATCATAAAGTTGTACTCATTGAAGAACAAGGTCCATCAAAGCTGTCGGGCTGTGAGGGCACGTGCTGATCGTAGAAACTGGAGGTTTCTGTGGTCAGTGTACATGGTTACTGTGTGTTTGGCGTCTTTCAGGAAGTGGCGCCATTCCTCGAACGCTGTCTTGATGGCCAGGAGCTCCCGGTCTGACACGGTGTAGTTGCGTTCCGCGGGTAGGAGCTTCTTGGAGTAAAAGGCCACCGGATGCAGTAGTCCTGTGCTGGTGCTTCTTTGTGATAGCACTCCACCTATGGCGTCCTTCGAGGCGTCTGCCTCCACTATGAAAGGTTGTTCGGTGTCGGGGTGTACCAGGACCGGGGCTACGGTAAAACGCCTTTTCAGCTCCTGGAAGGCGTCGTCTGCTTTTTGGTCCCAACCAAACCGTACCCCTTTGCGCAAGAAGCGTGTGATGGGTGCCACCATCTCGGAGAACCCTGTGATGAATCGTCGGTAGTAGTTGTAAAAACCGAGGAATCTTTGGACCCCTTTCACGGACTCCGGGGTAGGCCAGGATAGGATGGCTTCCACTTTCTTGTTGTCCATTTGGATGCCAGCCGGAGTGATGATGTGCCCCAGGAACTCAACAGACGTGACGTGAAAAACGCTCTTCTCCAATTTCACGTACAAACGGTGTTTCTCCAACTGTTGTAGGACGGAACGCACGTGCTGAACGTGTTCTGCGGTGGTCTGTGAGTATATCAAGATGTCGTCTATGTAGACGATACAGAAGACGTCGATGAAGTCCCTCAACACCTCGTCGATGAAGAACTGGAACGCTGCGGGGGCATTACACAGTCCGAAAGGCATGACCTGGTATTCGAAGAGACCGAACTTCGTCCGGAAAGCGGTCTTTCATTCGTCTCCCTTTCGGACTCTGACAAGGTGATAAGCACCCCGCAGGTCGAGCTTAGTGTAGAGGGAGGCGTTCTTGACCTGGTCCAGAAGATTGGAGATCAACGGTAACGGATACCGATTCTTCACGGTGATGGTGTTCATCGCGCGAAAGTCTATACAGGTCCTCAGATCCCCTTCCTTTTTCGACACAAAAAAAGAGGAGAGGAAACTGGGGACCTGGAGTGTCGAATAAACCTGTTGTCCAGGTACTCATCCAGATAGCAGCGGAGGTGGAGGTTCTCCTTTTCCGTGAGTGAATAAATCCTGCTGCATGGTAACATGGAGCCGGGGATCAGGTCGATTCGGCAGTCGAATGACCGATGGGGTGGCAGCGTGTTGGCTCCCTTCTTGTCGAACACCTCGGCTAAGTCCAGATATTCTTTCGGTATGGTTGCTTGGGAAACCATCCCCATGCCTTGTACTGGTAACGTACGGGCTTGTATGGAGCGAGCGCCTAGCAGGTCGTCCTTTGCGTAACAGGTGCTACAGCAGTGTTCCGATTCTAGGTGTACGGTTCGGGACACCCAGTCGATGCGGGGATTGTGCTTCACCAACCACGGCAAACCCAAAATCACTTTGAATTGAGGGGCGTCGATGACGTCGAAACTGATGGACTCGGCGTTGTTGTTAGACAAGGACATAGTCATGTTCTCCGTTCGGTGTCTGATAGGGCCGGAAGTCAGGTCCGTTCCATCAACAGCCTTAACGGGTTCAGGTTGGGCCTTCGACACTGTGTCAATGCCCAAGGCACGGGAAAACGCTGTATCGATGAAGCAACCTGTCGCGCCGGAATCCAGCATAGCGGTCACCATCCAAGTCCTGCCCGCCAGATTCCTTAAGGACACATCTATGCCGACGTGACGACTACCGTCCTGTACTGCGGGGACCGCTGATGTACAAGAAGAAGAACCCAGAGGACGGATCCCCTTGTCTACTGGGTTGTCTCGTTTCCCGCCTTGTCACCCTTGGTAATGGGCAAGGCAAAAGGCCTTCTGCCCCGAGGTCTCGTTGGTTTCGCCGGGCATTCCCTTACGAAGTGTCCACTTTTGCCACAATACAGGCACTGGTTCTGCTTCCTCCTTTTTTCCCTTTCTTGACTGGTCAAGGGTCGTCTTATGCCACCGATCTGCATGGGTTCGGAAGCCTCACTCTGGGGAGCAGATTCTTCTTTGGCCTTCTCGATGCCCTTGTCCCCAAAGGACAAGAGACGGTTGTCGCTGCTTTTCCCCTTGTCAGTCTTTCTTTCCTGTAGTCGGAAGTTCATTTTCACCACCATGTCGATGAAAGGACCAATTGCATCAGGCGGATCGGGATACTGCGAGATGAGATCCTTCAGGTCATCATGTAATCCCCGATACAACACAGATACTTTCTTATCCTCAGGCCAGTGGGCCTCGATAACAAGCCTGCTGAACATGGTGATGTAATGGAGCAGGTCTTGGTTGCCTTGTCTCAGGCTGAGCAATTCATTGTCGGCGGCTTGCACAAAGGTATGGCGAGCGAACATCCGCCGCATGGCTTCCTTGAACGTTGGCAGGTGGTTGAGCATGGGATCGTCGTTCTCTACCAAGGCAATGGACCACTGAGCAGCGTCCCCGCCCATGTAAGACAGTATGTATGCGACCTTGGATGCATCATCGGGAAAGGCCGCGATCCTAGCCATGAAATGCAATTGGCATTGATGGATGAATATTCCGTACTTAGTACTGTCCCCATAGAAGTGTTCGGGTGGTGCCAACTGTACTGGATGGGGAGTGACGAGCTGAATGGCTGTGTCTTGGTTGGTGGCAGCAGAGGACCCCCAAAGGTAAACGTAGGCTGTCTCAACAGGCCTTCTTGTCTGACTCTAGGACTAGGAGTGGTGCCCCAAGGAGTGGTGACCCCGGCTGCCATTTGGCCCTGTAGGGCCGGTATATCATGGCGCAAGGCAAGGTTCTCGGTCTGCATGGCTGCCAGCATGACAGCTATGTCTTGCAAGGTGACCTCCGGGTCGCCCATGTCGCCTGGGCGGAATTGTTAACATGGGCTTCGAATTCTGTCAGGTGCCCCACAAGACTTACCTTTGCTTGTGAAGCAATTCCACAGAGACGACAAGAGCGCCCGCCCCTGTACCCACCTGACCCTCGTGGAATGAATGACCCAGCAGGGATGAGATGGACGCAGGGAAGGGAGCCAGGATGCAGAGGCTTGATAAGGGTGTGGAGCTTGCGGGTGTCTCGGTGCCAGCTGGGAAATCAGAAATCAGGTCTCAGTCTCTAGTTCGGTGGCATCCCTAGTAAGCAAAATATACTATGTACAAGGCTCAGTCCAGCAGAGCTATTTCTCCCAGCAGCGCTCCTGCGCGATAAAGAAACCAATGTTGAAAATAACAAAAAGAAAACCCTAAAAGGAAAGCACTCCTGTGCTGTTACCCTTAGCCATAAACAGCGCTCCTGCGCGACTAGGGTGCTGGAGGCAGAAACGTGTTGCCCTATATCGCGCTCTAGCGCGGTGACCCACACGGTAAACAAAGCAAGCGCTCCTGAAACCAAAAACAAAAGTTCCAGTGCGGCGTATACCAGCTGTGGAAATGCGCAACGCGCGGTGACAACAGCCGGTGAACAGCGCTCCAGCGTGGTGTAGACGGCTAGGGGAAACGGCGCTTCTTCTCCAAAGCCGTGTCGCAGGATACTCAGGGAAGAATTCGAAGACCTGAGCCGGTGGGAAACGCGATGGTTATGCGTTTCACCCGGAAGTGCTTCAGGATCCTCAGGCCAGCTGTCCAGGACTAGACCGGGACGAACCTCTGCCCGGAAGTGAGTATTCTGGTGTTTCTGTGCGTGCATGCGGGGATGGCAGGGAGCGGCCAGCGCCGCGAACCATGACATTTTGGCTGATGATATTTTTCAAACAATACGTAATTCTCAATGTCCTTTTATTGTACCTCATGGGGCATATCTCTAAAGTGCATGGAGAATGTGGCACACAGAACCTTAGCAGCAGGGGTGCTTCCACAGAGTCTTAGCCAGGACAACTTCGGGGTTAAGCCTTACACGTGGTATGACTTCCAGGACAGGGAGAGTTCCCTCAGGGCACGACTACAAGGTGCCTTCTCCTGAGAATATTTGCCTCATTTGGTTCTAGGCTATCTCAGCTGTTTCACCTACCCATGACGCTGCACTCACTTAAGTTTACAATGCATCCTGCAACTGAAGCAATTAAGTGTTTTTACTCAATTCTGATTGCTATGCATCCAGTATTTTAGCTTATACGTGATCATCTTGGCAATCTTTCCCTAAATAGGTCCTGAATCCTGTGCATAGTTCTCAAATGACCCGAGAATACCATTTCAGTTGTGCTGAGCCTAACAGATGGACACCACTTGGCCGCTGCTGTGTCTTTTACAGTGTCTTTAAGCTGCCCCTCCATCCGCCTTTCCTTTAATGGTTGGATTTTGTGATACTGCTCCTGGTTCAATGTGGGGAAATTCTGCTTTGGCAAATTATGTGAACGTGCACCTTGAAGACTGTTGAGTCTAGTTGCAGAGTCTGTCAAGTCACAGCATGCGCACCTTTTCCCCCATCAATTAGTAACATCTCTTCAATTCCTAGGTCAGACCTATGGACAGAAAAGCTTTGAAAATTAGAATCCTTTGACATCAGTTTAGGGTAATGCCCTCCAAACATTTTAACTCTCGCCCCCCCCCCCCCTCCATTTGTGTGCCCCAACCCCCAAAAAATGACCACATTTTCTCACATATATTGCATAAGAATTTCAATACTTCAAACAAGCGGAACAATTTTAGAGGGGTTATGTTATGTTATGTTAGTTTATATTTGTAGAGCGCCATATCACCAAAAGGTCTCAAAGCGCTTGCACCATAGACCAAGATCCCGGGAATCCCTTATTCCAGCTAGATTTAGCACACAATAGGGTGGACTTATCCAAATGCCTCACTGAATGCCTCAGGGTTGGAAACATACCCTCTAAAAAAAATAGACAAAACTGATTAGCAGTAGTGCCTTTCAGGTAAACAGAATCAATACATGGATATTAAATTAAAGCAAACAAAGGATCTGTTTCTTTCATGACATTTGGAGCTAGGCTGAAACACCTCACTACAGATCATTGTAGGCACTGTCTCCAGTCCCGAACATTTCACCTACAAATCATTGATTTCCGGTGGATTAGTTTAATTAGTTCAATGGAAGCAATGGAAAACTATGACATAAGGAATGGATTAGCTTACTACAATTGTACAACACTGGAAATAGTATCTGAAATGATCTGGAGGGAGATGGTCACCCTATTTCTGCCATTCGTATGAATTGCAATGTAAAATATCATTCAATTACATTTAGTCTTGTTAAACCTGGTAATACCAAAGACACCAATTTTCAGCCAGTCTGCGCCACACAAGTGACACAAGAATCAAGAAGCACTTTAGCAGCTGAGCAGAAAAGGTGCTTTAGGTGCCTAATTAGCTATGACCCAGTTTCCTTCACCTCCACTTCCAGTGTTTCTTTTCTTCAATGTAAATATGGATTGATCAGGACATTTTGTTACTTGAGATTTGTTTCCCTCTAACACCTGCCACAGTCACGTCAAGTGGTTTAAGGTGGTGTAGATGAGATTGAGATTGTAATTGCCTTTATATAGCACTTACTACCCTTGATGAGGCATTAAAGCTGGTTAAGACAAGTAGCACACTACTCGGGAATCCAAAGTGAGTGGATAATCCACTAGGTTATGTTTTTTTGGTTATTGGGATTAGCCTTGTGGTGTCAAGGGACTAATCTCATGCATACTCTAATTAAATGAATACGAGTTTGATGTGATAGATCACTCAGGAGCTAAATGAGCAAATGCAAATGGTTGGTGGGATGAATAATAGGCTAGAGGAAATTATGTATCATTTGATTGCAGGGTTATAGTTATAAAGAAGAAGAGGTTGTAATCTATCAAATTAGGTGTAGTCAATTAGCAGAGATATAATATTAGAGTTTAAGACAAACAGGCATCTGACGTAGGGGCCTATTATGAAGGCGGGTGGATCGCCACCGCCTGGCCGGCGGTGGCAAAACGCCCGCCATCACAACTACATTTACTCCCTGCCATATTACCGTGGCGAGGAGTACAGCGGCGGATGGAAAGTCCACCCGCCACTTTCCCGCTGGTCGGCTATCGTCACAATTGCCGACCGGGTGAAAAAAGACTTCAATATGGTTGCGGTGCCTTGCAGGCACGGCATTTATATTACTATGGCAGCGGGGGATAAGCCTTTGAAAAGGCATACGGAAAATCACTTTGGGGGCCCATTGCGGGCACCCAAGGGGGTGGGGCTGCACTTGGGGGTACCTATGGTACCCCGACATTGTAATGCCCGAGATGGCTGCCAGGTTGAGCATCGCAATGCATAACATGGGTTTTTAACATTGCGTACGGTGCTGCAGGCAGCAGCACCGTCCGCAATGTTGAACTACCCAGAGTGTAGCGGGCGCATCATAATACGGCAGGCGGGACTGGCGCACTTATGGCGGATGGTCCCAGCTCTGCAGGGATGGCTGGCCCACCATCCTAATAGGCCCCTTAGAGTAGACTGTATTCAGGAAGGAGATATGCAGCGGATGGAAGGTAAGGAGACTACACTCAAAGAAATGAGGGGGAAACAATCAAAGTTTTAAGTCACAGCCAATGTTGCATGCAGGACTTTTGAAATATTATGGGAGGGAACTTTTTTGGGATAGCATGCAAACTGAGGATGTAAAATCGTTGAAGGAAAATACATTTTTTGAATGCGAAATAGTATCATATTAAGTAGGTGCTGATAGGTACTAGAATCATTTAACCTCTTCACTGTGGCGGGAATTCCTCCGCAGTGCTGGACATTCCAATCGCAGGCATGGACATGATGGCTCCCGGCCGTCATGGGCACACCCTACCCTGACTCATGACGGCCGGGGGCTGTCATGAGCATGGAAGAGGTTAAACATTTGACCCTGCAATAAAAGGTGTTTGACTACACGAGCAGACAAATAGGCAGACTTGGCCTACAGGTAACCAGAAGTTTTTAATCAAAGAATAGGGCCAAATTGAAAAAAGGGGACTACAATTGAACAACTTGCATGGATACAAATGAAAGAGTACAGTAACAGCACCCCTATAACCCATCAAACATTACTTGTTGTTACAAGTTGTGTAATTCTGTAGGTGTACTAAACGTGTGAGGCTTCAGAATTACAGAATTGTTTGACAAACTAAATTTTAAGTGAGTGAAAACACTTTTCTTGTAGCAGGGCACCTAGTAGCAAATGCAAGCTGATGCTGCCTCCAAAAAATGAGCCTATGATGCCCCTCCTTGATTATTAAATTCTCGTTTAACATTCTTGTATTTTCCCAGAGTGTTGCAATCTATGTTCTCATGGCCTAATTTCAATAATTTGTAGGTCTGGTGTAAGCCAAGGCCATTTGCTGTTTCTAAAACTATCAGTATAATGTGCTTACTTAAAGGGGCTTTCTTTCAGCACCCTTTATTCATTGGTCTGTTGTGTGTCATTTACATTTTGCTTTCACCCTCTACAACATGCAGAATGGTGCAGTGGGTCTGTCCACTGCAGTCACTGGCTAACTTCACTTTGAGGGACGGAATGTTGCCCTTTACAAGATGCTAAACCACAAACAAGGTAGTTTTCAACAGCTTGAGTGTTTTTGTCTTTACTTTATTACTTTGGTGTTGCCTTTGTGTTTAGGACCTGATGTGATAACACCATACTTTTGATGTGAGCACAGGCCACATTCCAGCTTTTTGGTTTGCTTTAAGTGCTCTTGTATGTTGTGTGCACATAGACATTTATCTATTACAGAACTGATTGAAGCTAGGCCGTTTTTTTCAAATCTATCTATCTATCTATCTATCTATCTATCTATCTGTCTGTCTGTCTGTCTGTCTGTCTGTCTGTCTGTCTGTCTGTCTATGTATCTATCTACCTGCTTGCAATATGTATCTATCTACCTGTCTTTGCAAGCCTCTGTATTTATCTATGTTTTAAACCATCTGTAAAGATTTACAGAAACATTGCAAAAAAGAATTAGCAGAGGCAAAAGGCTGTCTTCCAGTAGCAGACCGATTGGCTTTTTTGCATCTGTTGTTAGCCACAACAATATGATTTGATCAAGTATTCTGTGCATTATATAGTTGGTTATAGGGGTTTTCAACAAAACCTCCTCCATTAGTCTGTTGTTGTGTCGTTCATATTTTTCTTCCACCCACTCCAGCATGTATCATGGGGCAGTGGGTCAGCCCACTTCAGCCATTGGCTGACCTCACTGTCAGTCATCGCATACTGCCCTGTCACAAGGAGCAATCCACTCCCAAAGTATCATGCTTTTTTGATACAACAAAAAAAGTTTGCCTTTCAGTCATTGTTTTTTTTCCTTTTTTTTTAGATTGATGGGAGCCTGCAGCTTTCACAGCAATAACGTTTTGCAAAAAAAGAATTGTGAATGCCAAAAGACTAACGAACAGCGCTAGAACTATTGACTATTGCTTGTTATAGAATGGAAGAACAATAACACATTTTCTGATATTTTCCTTACCAATTGTTTATTGTGTCACATTGCCAAAGTAGGGGGATTGCATTAGGCAATGTGCTTGTAGATAGCATGTGCGTGAGTATATTACCTGATTACTACTACGCTTCTGATTTTAGGACCTCTAACTATTTCCATTTTCGGTTCTCTGCTTTCACGTTCATTTTTGGCATAATTGCCACACTTATTTTAATGACATGATATACACTGTGTGCAGAACAAAGTGTTTCACCACACGCACTTATCACACTCTAACGTGCGTTAGTGGGAACATTTTAAAGCACAGGTTTCCATTTTTCTGAACTCAAAGGAACAGTTCAATTTCCAGATGAAGCATTCCTGCTTTTATCCACTTTAAACATAAGTATTGAAATCACTATTAGGTTTTTTTCTGCAATTATCTCTGAAAATCGGAAAACTGGGCAATAATAAGCACAAGTTCAAAGCGCGCAAATGAAAGAGGTCTGTGTGTGCGTGTTTATGCACGTGCATGGGTGTGTGTCTAATTTCTTGATGTCGTTGACAAATAAATTGTCAGAGGACTTATGTCTTGTAGGACAATTTGTCAACAGATACTTCATCTTGTTTGAAAAAGAGGATGCGATTATTTTCAAAGAAAGAGAACGAAGAGATTAGGCCTTTGCTGGGTCCACTGTTTATACAAATAATAATCTTCATAAACAGAAATGTGGAAAGAGATTTTTTTTTTTTTTAAATTAAGCAACTGACTTTTATTTTTAAAAGGCTGGGATGCAGAGGTCTGAAGCCCACTGTATAGTGGTATAAATGATACAATGTGATTGGATGGGGCAGCTGTGGTCAACACTCTGCCCAACCACGCCTCTTGAAATGTTAATTGGTTACCAGACAATTTACTATTTGCTCACGTTCATAAGCTAAACACCACACTTAAAACAGGTTTAGACAGCTTCTGCTGTTTCATGTTATTAATTAAGACTTCGGAATGTCACTAATGGAGTGTTCCACCTAATAGCGACTCAATAAAATTGTTGATAAATAACATGGTAGAAACAATATTGTGATTTTAAGAATAAGATTTTAAGAATAAAGTGGGACTTAGCATCGAAGGTAAACATTTTCTTATCAGTTTCTTTAGCAGTGTTGTAAAAATATCTATTTTCGTTTATGCTCTTTTAAATTTAAATCGTTTGTTAGTCATTTTTAGCTTGACACTTTAATCATCAGTTTGTTGAGTTTGTAGGGGAGTAAGGTGTGAAGTATATTAATATATATATTTTGTTATTTTGTAAAGTGTTTTAATTGTTTATAGATTAATTAGATAATTATGTAAATTATTATAGTTCATTCTTTATTAATAGGTTACGAATATTTTTTTAAATGTTTGTCATTTGTATTTTTTTTATAATAAGGTGTGTTATAAGGGTTATGTGTATGTTTATTTTATGTCTATGTTCTTATAATAATTAAATGTATTTTGGTGTTTATTTACTACGTTTGTATGGTGGGTTGGGTTTATTCTAGAGACTTATTGTAAAATATATATATATTTTTTTTAAAATGTTTTTTATTTACCAACATGATTATACATTACCAAGGAAGAGAAAATTGGATAAATATTTTCTTTGATAGACAACAGAAAAGTTTAGATAATAACAGACATAACTAAGCATTATACATTTTGTACAATACCATATCACAATGTATCTTTATCTTGAAACAATGACCCCCAGATTTTATCAAATTTTCCAACTGAGTGAATACTTCTACCTTTGGTTAAAGCATATTCCATATCATATGTTTCTTTGACTAGTCCCCACCAATCTAAGACTGAAGGTGAGTCACGTGAAATCCAGACTCGAGCTATAGTGAGTCTAGCACAGACTATTAAAATAGTGATTAAATCCAATTGGTTGGATCTTATATTCTGTCCACTCATCATTACATCAATAACTGATAACTTTATTACACTCCCTAATTTCTGGGACATTATTTGACCCACCTTTTGCCAGAATACTGATAGCTTTGATCATGAGTAAAACATATGTTTTAAATCTGCTGCTGCTAGATCACACTTAGGGCATTTTGTTCGATCACTAGCATAGTTGTTAGATGCCCATTTAGATATTCTTTCAGGAGTGTAATATAATAGGCATATTTGGCTATAAATTAAATACGAATAAAACCCAAATCGTAATAAATTATAAACCTGCAATTCCATTGCAGGGAACTTGTAATGTTGCTACTTATTTGGGAGTCAGAATTTCAGCTATAACACAGAATATCGTAACATTGAATTACGAGACCTTATTGAAAGAGACATCTAAATCTCTTAAGAATTGGCACAAAGTATCAATGGGTATTATCGGACGGATAAATATAATAAAAATGAAAATCCTCCCAAAATTTGTATATGTATTCAGGTCCATCCCTCTACGAGTGAATAATCTTTTTTTTTTTAAACGATTGGATGGAGTTTGTAGTAGCTTAATATGGGGGTATAAGAAAGTGAGACGAGCTACTGATTTCATAAAACTTCCATTTAATCAAGGAGGGCTCGATTTTCCTGACTTCAAATTTTACTTTTGGTCAGCTTTTTTGTATCGACTTCGTAGTTTAACCCCTTCGACGCTCATGACGAGCCCAGCTCGTCATGGAGTTTCCATTGACTTCAATGGAAATTACATTCAAAGCCATAAAACACCTTAGCATCCACGTGGTTAATGAATGCTATGGGCAACACTTTCTTTTTGTATTAATTTATGTTAGGAGAAGAGCATAACATGTTTCTCTTTAGAACAAATGACCCGAATTACTACAAGCGAGTCAAATTCAAGACTGCTCGTGATATTGTGACTATCTGGTGGGCAATTATGGCCAAGTGTAATACATCTTTTTATCATACTAAACTCCCTTTATGGAATAATCCTGGATTTCTGGAGATATTTCATGGGGGGGCTGCAAGACGATGGGCTAATAGTGGGGTTAAAAGTTTTGGAGACCTGTACGGTCATAATGGCTTCATTACATTTGAAAACTTGAGGGTGTTATATAATATACCAGGAAATATGCAATTTCAGTATTTTCAAATTAGAGAATATTTCATACGTACTCTGAAACTGTTTAATGTGTTGGATTCTGATATATGGGATTGTTTTTATGGGACTAACAGTACATCCTTGATTAGTAAAGGGTACAAAAACCTTAACACCTATAAAGTAAATGACTGCGCTAGACTTTCAGACCGGTGGAGCCAAAGTATGGGGATATCTGTCTCAGCTGATACCATTTCACAGGCTCTAGATAGCATTAGTAGGTCTGTACATTCGTCTAATCTGCAGCTCTAACAGTATAAAATGATATGCCTATAATATTACACTCCTGAAAGAATATCTAAATGGGCATCTAACAGACTTATTGTAAAATATATACATCAATTTAGAGTTATTAGTCATTTTTTGAATGTTCATATTTATTTGTTATATTATTGAGTATTGTTACATGTTTATTTTAAGATAACATTATATTTATTTTATAATTGTTTTGGCAGGTTGTTGGGTTTGTAGGGGAATAGAGTAGAGCTTTCATATATACACTTTAATTTCATATCAATGGTTATATTTAACTATGTCTTTCATACATGTAATACATTAATGGTAACTTTATTGCATATTTTTTGGATAAATTTAACATTACAATTGTTTTAATTAGAAGCCTTTCCTAGCTTATTTCATATTTTGATGGTTTGTATTTATAATTATAATGTATAAATTGTTTTATTAATTAACTATAGTGTTAATTGTTTTCAACTAATTTTTGTATTCTTTATTCTATTAAATGTATTTTTAAGAAGTTTGAGCAATATAGAATTTTACTTTAAAAAAATATGTTTTGGAATAGTGATTTGTTGAATTTGTTTTGAGCAATTTAACTTTGTAGTTCTCTATTTTTGTTATTGAATTGGTGTCTTTTTTACTTTTTTAATTTTGAGTGTTAATAGGAAACCTCTCTCCAAAAGTCAAAGTCTTGAATGTTATATTTTTTTGATTTTAGAAAAATACTTTAGTCCTGATAATGATGTTAGTGGGCCTACCACCGACAGGCCGTTGGTGGCGGTCTGACAGCTTTTCCAGTGCGGTCCGACCGCCGAGGAAAGGATGTCGGAAAGGGACTTTGAGGGCCCATAGCACTGCCCTGGCCCCCATGGATCCCTGCTATGTGGGCCTGGGGTCAGCTGTTGTGCCCCCACAAACATCCATGCACTGTGTGGCAGGCACAGTGTATGAATGTTTGAAAAGTGCAGATTACCATTGCGGTTTGTGCAGCAGCCCTTTTCCTGGGCCGCTGCTCAAGTCGCAATGGTAAACAGCATTTTAAAACTGCCTCCGCGTGCCCGAAACGATGGTGATCAGACGCTCGTCCAACCACCATCGTAATGAGGGACAATGTTTCTTAGAAGAAACTAGAAGGCAGATAGGTGTAAGTGAGGTCACACTGAAGCTTTTGATTTTAGCGAGAAAAGCTATGAGCGTAGAACATCAAGTTTTGCAGCCAGGGCAGTCTTTGTGTCGGTCTGATACTTTCAGCACCTTTGCATGGTCAATATTTCTACCTTGGGATTTGGGGCCTGATTATGACTTTGGTAGTCTTCCTGTAGGACAGCCGCCACCGCGGTCCCAGGAGCACCGCAAAGCTGTCGACATTCCTGCCTGCTGGATTACAACAGTAATCCAGGGCAGGCAGTGAAGGAGCAGTGATATCACAGTGGCAGTAATGTCTGGCTCATAGGAGAGCCTAAACAGCATACCGCCGCAATGACAGGGCCTATGGCATTTATGTGCATCGCTTGGCATTAACCATGTCATGCATGCCACACAGTGCATGCACAAGCATGCAATTATGAGGGGCACATTCACCAGGAGACCTGTTGGGAGCCTCTTTACATGCCTTTCCGCTACAGCTTTCATGGCAGTGTCCCTGCCATGATATGCTTGGAGGAAAGGCAGCTCATAATCCACTCTTCAGTGCTGATGCCGGCACTGTGGTGATTCTTGCCTGTTTTCCACACCGCTGCGGGGTACCGGATCCTTGCACTCTAAGGTACTTTGAAAAAATGTAATATTGTCTTTGTAAAATTTTATTCAGAAGTATTCATATTACATTAGTGTAACTTTTAAAAGAATAACACCAATTTTAGACACTTGTTGGGAATTGTAATGTTTTCTTGCTTTATAATATTATGTCTGGCGGTCCCAGTCACAGATGGGATGGCGGACGGATTAAGTCCGCCCGCCATCCTAATGACCCCCAAAGACTCTTGTGAGGATGTGGATTTTACACACACAAAGACTCTTGCCACTAGCCTTTATGCTATCTGAAATTTCTTGGCTGCCTGCACTCTATTCCACTAAACAACAAAAGAGAGATGCCAGTACTGATAATCTAGTTCACAAGCCCTTTTATCAACCAGAAAAAAATATACTTCAAAACAAAGATCTCACTAGGCCACCAGGAAGACCTATCGTGGCAGGTTGTGATTCTCTACTTGAGCCAGTAGCCAAGTATGTCGATTGTTTTTTGAAAGAGTTTATGGTCTGTGTGACGTCATATCTACAAGATACAACTGATTTCATCAATAAGGTTGAAATTATTGATTTCAATAAAGGTAAGGATTTGCTGGTCACACTAGACGTGACAGCACTTTATACCCAAATACCCCAAGACGAAGCTGTAGCAGTAGTGGAACACTTTTTGAATTCAAGACCTAGACCGGTCCAGGTGCCTACAAAATTTCTAGTGGACCTTGCCACATTCATATTGAAAAAGAACTACTTTTGCTTTGGAAATTAATTCTATCTCCAAGTCAAAGGAGTGGCTATGGGGTGTCCATTTGCCCCAGAACTGGCGGTATTGTTCATGTCCCTCTACGAGGATACGTATGTCTACAACAACAATCCATTTGCGGAATACATCACGACATGGCTGCGTTTTATAGACAACGTCTTTATGATCTGGACGGGTGGGGAAGAAACACTTACATCTTTCTTCAATTGGTTGAACGCAAGAACACCGGATACAAAATTCTGTATTTCACACTCAAAGAATAAAATTGCATTCCTTGACGTTGAGGTATTCCCAGCAGAAGGCAAACTAGCAACATCATTATTCGTCAAACCGACGGATCGCAACAAGGCTTTACTTTTCTCCAGTAATCATCCTAGGAGTTTGAAGGAAAACTTGACCTTTGGCCAATTTCTACGGGTACGTAGAAATTGTTCCTCTAACGAAGATTACAAGTTTCATGCGGAAAAGTTGGTGTCCAAATTATGTGACAGAGGTTACCCTAAAAAACTAGTACGTAGCGCAATGAAACGTGCCAGGTGGATACCCAGGGAAAACCTTCTGGAACGTAAAAATAAAACGAAGTTAAAACGCCAAGTTTGCGTTACCACCTACTGCCCCAATGCCAATAAATTAAAAAAAATCATTGGACAAAATTGGCACCTAATAAAGAATTTGGATGAAAGCCTGCATGCACCTCTGTTGTTTGCCTTCAAAAAGGAGAATAGTATAGCCAACTATGTTGTAAGAGCTGCTACCAAAAAAGAAAGTCAACCCACTCTAAGACAAATGATGGGGCTAACTCCTGTTGTTGGCCATCATAAGTGTGGCACATGTGTATGTTGTGACCTAACCATCGAGGGAGCCTTATTTCAACATCACGGCATCTCATGGAAACATGAGACCTTTAGTAATTGCAAATCTAAGTTTATAGTCTACGGAATCCTCTGCCCTTGTGGCCTCCTATACATCGGAAAAACCAACCAGGAAATTCGTCAGAGAATTTCCCAACACAAATCGAGGATAAAAAACAAAGTTGAAACCGCACCTTTGGTTAATCACTGGAATCGACATAAACACCAGATAACTGATCTAAAATGGACCGTGATTTCAAAAGTGGAAAAGGACCAACGAGGTGGCGACTGGGATCTAAAACTCTCTAAACGACAGGCACACCTCATTGTCAAGTTTGATACAGCAGTCACAGGACTGAATGAATTATCAGAAATGTATAAACTGTAGAAATCTATACACTGAATATATCCATATGGAATCTCTAACTTCTGTGCATGTCTCTACTTCCCTAGAGACAGGCCTTACACATTAAGTTCTATTTCCAATTTTTATTGCTAGAGCATACTTTGCTCCACGTTCGTGGAGCATCTAACTACGTAAGAAGGCTTGGATAAGTGTGCCCGATTATACCAAAGAGACATGACGATTTGGTATATCGTTATGCATGAATGGTGAACCTAACATCTGTGCGCACCGTAATTGAAGTTTTAGACGGTGGCCTATAATTGAGCATTGTTCCCTGCCAATCCCACAGGATTAATGTGGTGAATGGATACCTGCGAGCTGTGTCTCTGCGCCACCGCGCATGCGCCGGCGAACAGGGTCTGATTATATAGGAACACTACACTTTGAAAACCGGACTGATCTGCGCACGCGCGAAGCGATTAGTGCTGGATTCCACGCCGAAGGATTAGGCGACTGGACGGACCCTTTCAACCTAGGTCAGTTTAGTTACAGAACCTCCCTTTTTCATTGCGAATATACCGGTTGGTGGGGGTATCTATTTTTAGCTTACCAGACCGTTCTATCCCCATACAGTAAGGCACCCATGGCGAATTGATAAGGAACCATACGGTCAAGATCGGACCAGGATTCCATAGCCTCGGGACTCCGGGAAAGATGCGTTCGATTTCACTAACTGTGGCATGACATACTCCACCTATTTAACTGGAATTCGGGACTCATTGTGCGTATTGTCCCACAGGTCCCGCGGCATTAGACTACACCGTTCTTCTGCTATACAGGACACACTGACACCAAGGATCAAGGTAATTTCATTGGACATTCCCGTCAGTTGTACCCGATTCCTTCCCCCGAAGTAGACTCTTACACACATGTTTTTTATGATTTTGCACAGGTTGTCTTCTCCTTTACTTATGAATTTGATCCTGTGGATAGATTCCAATTGGTAAGCTGTTTGGTTTTTATGGGTGTACTCACTGTGGCTAGAGTCCAAAATACGGTGTAGACACGGCGGCAAAGCTTCCAAACTTGTAAACTCGTCAAATCCTGGCAAACGTAACGCGGTCAACCGGCGGCATCAAATGTCAAAGTTCACATCCTCCGCAAAGCCGCCGGGACACTGGGACAGCGGTGCATCACAGGGGCCGAGGTAACCCTGTGTCTTAATTCAGATTCACAGCGCGTAGCCGCCGCTACGCCGATGCACTCTCATCCGATAGAAAATGAACCACTCCAGTCACCATTTAGCGCATTCCATAGATATTTATTAATTCAGTTGCTGCATGTGAAGTACGGGCAAAGGAAAAAAAAACAACGCGTTTCGGCGAAACACTCGCCTTGGTCACGGGTGTTTTTTACAAAAGTGCACAAACAATAAATAAAGTTTCATGTCAAAATAGTGAAAATCAACAGAGGACTCACGCCCGAAATCTCACGGCCAACTTGGAGTGGTGTACCTATATCCACTATAACAGATCGGCTCTCCTAATATTACAAGTGTGCATAAATGAATAAAATCTTCAAAAACATTAACAGATGTAATTGAATAGAGCCGTTCATGTGACCAAATTCTGAACTTGTAGGTCCCATATCAAATACAAAATATATGTTTAGGCATGAAATGTTACAATCCAATCTAAATATAATTACGACTCGTAAAACCTTGATAAGTCATTGCTTGAAATAATCAAAGCATATTAATCTAATGTCGATACAATACAATGCATACACCCCAGTGGGCAACGTTCATATAAGTAATATTTCATCATGTTATTCTTAACCACATAATCAGCAAGTTAATGGGACATAAGTTTCTTCTCCCTAAGTGGGAGTAATCTATACTACTATTATAAAGGAATAACTTTGCACCTTTGAGGCGGGTAAACTCGGGAACCACAGCGCCAATCCACACACCCGATACACCGTTGGAATCATCACGGTGTGTAAATGGTTATAGGCTATATAAATTTAAAAAAAAAAGTTTTTTAAAAATTAACATAAAAAAGTAGTCCCTTCGAAGTAGCACCGGCCGCGACCTGCGTGCTGACGTCAGGAGCGCAGGGAGGAGCGGCGTCCAGGAACGCGGGGAGGAGCGGCGGACATGGCGCGGGGGAGGAGCGGTGACGAACGGTGGAATGGCGGTGAGGACCGGTGGACAGGGGGGAGGAGCGGTAAGCGGCGAGGAGCGGCGGAGCGGTGAAATGAGGAGCGCGGGGAAGGAGTGGCGGCTGAGGTAAGGCTCCGGGCAGGCGGGGGTCGGGGCAGGCGGGGGACGGGACGGGCGGGGGACCAGGCTGCTTGACAATGTCGGGGTGGGCGGGGGGCCGGGCTGCTGCACAATGTGCGGTGAAATGAGGAGCCCGGGGGAGGAGCGGCGGCTGAGGTAAGGCTCCGGGCAGGCGGGGGTCGGGGCAGGCGGGGGACAGGGAGGGCGGGGGCCTGGGCTGCTTGACAATGTCGGGGCGGGCGGGGGGCCGGGCTGCTGCACAATGTCGGGGCGGGCGGGGGTCGGGGAAGCCTGATTGCTCCCGGACAAGGTCGGGACGGGCTGCTAGTCAATCATAAAGTCCATTCATTGGCAAAATATCAATTCATTTTCACAGCCCCAGTGGGAACTCTTATCCAGTAAACAGCTACTCCCCCGATTCCTGAAAAAAAGAGGGGAGCCAATCAGACTTGTGATATACAAATTGCTGTTACACATTCCAAGCGGCCGGTACGGGTCATGAATTGCATTGAAATATAATAGGTGAAAATAAATTGTGTGTGAATAAAATGTGAATGATAATTTAAAATCATATAGGAAGCAAAAACATTGAGCATTCAGCATAACACATAACAGTGTATGTTATTAAAACATAACAGGAAGTTTTTAAAGTAAAACAGTTGACTAGACATTTGAACAGCTTGACAAACTAAAGTTCATATGTAAACTACAGAATTAGGTACACAGCTACAGGGCATAACAACAGGTTATTCCCCCAGATGCCATTTCATTTCTTCCTCAGAATTAAGGCCTCTGGGAATTAGAGTATCTAAGTCAAGGATTTATCTATTTTCTAGTTGTCTCAACTTTCGAATTTTATCACCTCCTCTGTTCATGATTGGGAGTTTGTCAATTACAAAGAACTTGAGTAGATTATGATTGCTCCTATGGAGCTCCTCGAAATGTCAAGCAACTGGTGATGTCTGGTCTTTATTATCGATCGCTCTCATGTGCTCCAAAACACGCTTTTTTGCAGGGAACATTGTACTTCCCACATACTTTTTAGAGCACGGGCATATCAAGACATAGATACAATATTCTGATAAACAGTTCAAATGTTTATCAATAGTTCTCTCTACAGCCTCTACTGAAAAAAAGACCTTTTTGACATTACCACTATGCCTGCACGCTTTGCACTTCATGCAAGTATAGAAGCCATGCACATCCCTGCTTCTAGATACATTGGTGCTCACCTCATTCTTACTGAGCCTATCCCTAAGTGAGTGGGCCTTCCTGTAAGTCATACTTGGACTGTCCCCCAAGGCGTCCAACAAAGTCGGCTCCGTCTTGAGTACATTCCAATGACGTTTAAGGCTGCTTTGTACCTGCCAAGATCTAGAATGGAAGGTAGAAATGAATCTTACTTTGTCTTTGTCTGGTAGTTCCGGTTTTTCTTGAGGAACCAACAGTGTAGAGTGGCTGATCTTACTAGCTTTACTGAATGCACCCTCTATGACCGTGGATTGATAACCCCGTTCTTTAAAACGCTGTTTCATACATTCACTTTCTGTTAGAAAATCTTGATCCGTGCTACAGTTCCTCCGAGCCCGGAGGAACTCGCCAAATGGAATACTCCGGATCAAAGATTTTGGGTGTCCACTTTCAGCATGCAACAATGTGTTGCCGGTGGTGTCTTTTCGGTATAGTTTGGTAATCAATCTATTTCCAGACACTTTGATGGATAAATCAAGTAACACAATCGCCTGAGTACTCATCTGACCTTCCAAGACAAGATTGAGATCATTTCTATTTAGATCAGCAATGAACCACTTAGCTTGGGCCTGTGGGCCCTCGCAGATGATGAACAAATCATCTATATACCGCAGCCACATCCTCACGTGGCTGCGGTACATTGGGTGAGTTCTCTCTACTTGCTGCTCCTAGCTTGCCATGAATAGATTAGCAAAGCTGGGAGCAAAACAAGTACCCATTGCTGTCCCCTGTCGCTGCCTGTAATAGACATCATTAAAGACAAAGAAGTTTTGTTCTAAACAAAAGGTCATCATTTGGACAATCATCTCGGTATGGCTGAGATAAGAGATCGATCTAGTACTAAGGAATTTTCTGCAAGCATTGTGCATTGTGTCTGATTGAAGTGTATAAACTACACACATCGAGTGTAATAAGTAAGTAGTTGTCCTGCCACACAAAATCTGTCAGCTTGTTAATGAAATCTCGACTATCTGTAAGATAGGAAGGTATTTTTTCTACGAAAGGACGAAGAAAATAATCAATGTATTTCGACGTGTTCTCCAAAAGAGAACCTATCGAAGATACAATGGGCCTACCCGGGGAGTTTGATGGGATTTTTGTGGAGCTTGGGCAGGAGATACAGTACTGCCACTTTAGGGTTGCGGTTCAGGAGAAATGCGTACTCATTCCATTCAATGATGCCATTAAGACGCCAACCATTTAACATTTCAAAATAAGTGTTGTTACTCTTTTCAATGGCCTGTAAGGAAGAGACTTCATAGCATTCCATAACATTCAATTGTCGCATACCCTCCATTATGTAATCTTCTACATCCATTAAAACCACATTCCCCCCCTTATCCGATTGGCGAATGACAATTGAGGAGTCATTCTCCAATGACTACACAGCTAATCTCTCTGATTTACTCAAATTATCATTCGTCCAACACTTCTTCTTGGCCAAGTTCCCTAAAATCATTGATGACCAAAGATTCAAATGTATCAATACTGCAGGCAGGCATGGTGGGGTTAAAAGTGGATTTAGGCTTAAATGAATTAGGGCAATTGAGGTTAGTCTTAAAACCCAAGGAAACAGCATCATTTGGGGTATTCACTGGCGTGCCAAACTTCAAATCCTTCATGGCAATCAACGTCTCAACCTCCTCAATAGTCTCACACGCTGGTTCAATGCTAGAGACAGCTGTACAAGCATTCTTAACCTTTAGCTTGTTCCATTTATGCAGACGCAATTTTCTAGTAATTTTATACAAATCTATGTGTTCCTGAGAATAGTTAAAATTGGAAGTAGGGCAAAATGACAAGCCATATTGAAGTACATCATGTTCTATAGTGGAAAGTAAATGAGAGGATACATTTACCACATTGCGTTGATTCATTTTCCTCTTGTTTTTTTCCTGACCCCGTGTTTCCACTCCCACTGGGGCTACGCGCTGTGAATCTGAATTAAGACACAGGGTTACCTCGGCCCCTGTGATGCACCTGTGTCCCGGCGGCTTTGCGGAGGATGTGAACTTTGACATTTGATGCCGCCGGTTGACCGCGTTACGTTTGCCAGGATTTGACGAGTTTACAAGTTTGGAAGCTTTGCCGCCGTGTCTACACCGTATTTTGGACTCTAGCCACAGGGAGTAGTGGGGAGCCTGAGGGTCCTGTGCACCCCCACGCGCCGCTACGTTGTGATTGTGGTGAGTCCCATGATTCTATTTACGTGTGTTGGTTCACGAGCGTGTTACTGATATCTATCACAACCTGACTACCCACCGACTGAACCCTCGCCTGCCGGCGTCTTCATTATGAATGCTCCTTGACAAAGGGCAGCCCGCCCGAAATGCATCGGAGTCTTCATTTAATAACCATTTGTGGATTTTGCCGTAAATTTTGTTGATATGATGACAATATCACGAAAAAACTCTTCACCATAACGAAAATAAATGATTATGTTTAAGACATTGGAATCAATCATTTGATCCGTTCTGGTGTGCCTCTTTGGGATGTACACGCATATTTATGCACACACGACTCCTTCTACTGATATCTATCTGACATCTTGTCCGTCCTGGACTTTAGTGGGAAGGACGTACACACTCACCAAATCACGTCGGAACTATCGACTCGGCTACGAAAATCGATAACGCGACTTTCCCATGCCCGGCCACAAGCGGAGTTACGTGCTTGTGTCAGGGAGCGTGGGTCTCTGATAGTGACCACTGACTGCACTCAAGATCTAGCGCTATTCCGAGTAGAGTACACAAGTGTATGCATAAAGGGAAGTGTTCCCTGTGAGACGGAGCAATGGATGCCGATTCAGAAGCAAAAAGGAGACTAAGGGCACAGTCCATGTTTGTCCAGACTACGAGTGGCTCAGCCAGCAAAGAATTATTAACAACAGGAATGGTGATTCTTAATAAATATCAGAAACTAGAAAAATTAATTAGGAAGGAAATATCGCGATGGTGGGAAGCAATCACCCTCGAAAAATATCAGGAGGAAAAAAGGATCCAGAGAGGATTAAGAATTTTGATTGCCCCATCACATGAAGAACCTGCTATTGAGCCGATCTGTTATAGTGGATATAGGTACACCACTCCAAGATGGCCGTGAGATTTCGGGCGTGAGTCCTCTGTTGATTTTCACTATTTTGAAATGAAACTTTATTTATTGTTTGTGCACTTTTGTAAAAAAACACCCGTGACCAAGGCGAGTGTTTCGCCGAAATGCGTTGGGGTTTTTTCCTTTGCCCGTACTTCACATGCAGCAACTGAATTAATAAATATCTATGGAATGCGCTAAATGGTGACTGGAGTGGTTTGTTTTCTATCGGATGAGAGTGCATCGGCGTAGCGGCAGCTACGCGCTGTGAATCTGAATTAAGACACAGGGTTACCTCGGCCCCTGTGATGCACCGCTGTCCCGGTGTCCCGGCGGCTTTGCAGAGGATGTGAACTTTGACATTTGATGCCGCCGGTTGACCGCGTTACGTTTGCCAGGATTTGACGAGTTTACAAGTTTGGAAGCTTTGCCGCCGTGTCTACACCGTATTTTGGACTCTAGCCACAGTGAGTAGTGGGGAGCCTGAGGGTCCTGTGCACCCCCACGCGCCGCTACGTTGTGATTGTGGTGAGTCCCATGATTCTATTTACGTGTGTTGGTTCACGAGCGTGTTACTGATATCTATCTGACATCTTGTCCGTCCTGGACTTTAGTGGGAAGGACGTACACACTCACCAAATCACGTCGGAACTATCGACTCGGCTACGAAAATCGATAACGCGACTTTCCCATGCCCGGCCACAAGCGGAGTTACGTGCTTGTGTCAGGGAGCCTAGGTCTCTGATAGTGACCACTGACTGCACTCAAGATATCGCACTATTCCGAATAGAGTACAGAAGTGTATGCATAAAGGGAAGTGTTCCCTGTGTGACGGAGCAATGGATGAAGATTCAGAAGCAAAAAGGAGACTAAGGGCACAGTCCATGTTTGTCCAGACTACGAGTGGCTCAGCCAGCAAAGAATTATTAACAACAGGAATGGTGATTCTTAATAAATATCAGAAACTAGAAAAATTAATTAGGAAGGAAATATCGCGATGGTGGGAAGCAATCACCCTCGAAAAATATCAGGAGGAAAAAAAGATCCCGAGAGGATTAAGAATTTTGATTGCCCCATCACATGAAGAACCTGCTATTGAGCCGATCTGTTATAGTGGATATAGGTACACCACTCCAAGATGGCCGTGAGATTTCGGGCGTGAGTCCTCTGTTGATTTTCACTATTTTGAAATGAAACTTTATTTATTGTTTGTGCACTTTTGTAAAAAACACCCGTGACCAAGGCGAGTGTTTCGCCGAAACGCGTTGGGGTTTTTTCCTTTGCCCGTATTTCACATGCAGCAACTGAATTAATAAATATCTATGGAATGCGCTAAATGGTGACTGGAGTGGTTCGTTTTCTATCGGATGAGAGTGCATCGGCGTAGCGGCGGCTACGCGCTGTGAATCTGAATTAAGACACAGGGTTACCTCGACCCCTGTGATGCACCGCTGTCCCGGTGCCTTTGCGGAGGATGTGAACTTTGATATATATATATATATATATATATTCACTGAAAAAACCATAGGTTATAGACCATATATAGTTAGGAATTCGCATTTACAAAACCTTATTTTACTCACACAAAACCATTGAAATTCCATATATAGTTAGTTGCACTAACTATATATCGCGCACCCGCAATCCACTGCTGATGATGTCACATATTACATCATTCATGACATGGTCAGTGACATCACTGATGACATCACTGATGACATCTCAAATGACATCACTGATGACATCTCAAATGACATCACTGATGACATCTCATTTGACATTACTGATCACATCACTGATGATATCATTCATGTGATAATACGATGAACCTCTTCAGACTCTAATATAACCTTAGATACAATCAGTGTAAACAGACACTCACAGACTGTCACTCATCCATGGAGTTACTCACACACCTAGTCAGTCATGCAAAGAATCAATCACACCTCCATTTCCTCAACTATACAGTTATACAAACTTTACTTATTCAAACATATACTAACACATATTTACTCTCTTATACAATCCCTGATACAAGTTCACAATGATCCATACCGCCACTCACACATTCACTGGCTCTTATGCACAGTTATTTATATATGTCAACTTTCACATGTACTGTGTTTTACATATGTACTTACTTTGACATGTAGCACTGAGATATCCATTCACTCACCAATACACTCATGCACACAGTCAACCGCCCATACAGCTGTTTCCACATGCACTTTTGAAACCATACATCTAGTGAATCAACTGCTCACACATCTATGCACAGAGTCATACACCTCCCAGCCACCCACACACACACTCAGTCTCCCATACAAATACTTGGGCAACCAATCAATAACCCATATAGTTACTCATATAGCTACTTATCAACACATGCAACAGTTTACAGAACAACAGACATAATGATGCACAAATTAAGACAGTTTAGTCACTAACTCATGCACTCAGTGAGACACATTTAATCACTCACTCATACAGTCAGTCATGCACCTACTAAATCCTTCATCCAGACACTTATACATCCACTCATTCTTCAATATGTAAGACATATTTTAACTTTACAGAAACATACAGTCACTGGATGTTGTCATCAGTGATGTCATCAGTGATGTCATTTGAGATGTCATCAGTGATGTCATCAGTGATGTCACTGACCATGTCATGAATGATGTAATATGTGACATCATCAGCAGTGGATTGCGGGTGCGCGATATATAGTTAGTGCAACTAACTATATATGGAATTTCAATGGTTTTGTGTGAGTAAAATAAGGTTTTGTAAATGCGAATTCCTAACTATATATGGTCTATAACCTATGGTTTTTTCAGTGAATTTTCAAGGTTTTGTAAATGCTAATTCCTAACTATATATGGTCTATAACCTATGGTTTTTTCAGTGAATTTTCAAGGTTTTGTAAATGCTAATTCCTAACTATATATGGTCTATAACCTATGGTTTTTTCAGTGAATATATATATATACATACATATATAAACATATATCATCTGTATATCTATATAAATACAAACATAAATGCATGCATACATATACTTATATGCATACAGATGCATGTTATTTACATGAAAGTTGAAAAAACACTAATAAAAGCAAAGCTAAAAAGCCACCTCATTACAAACAGAATGGCTTTAACTTAAACGAGGGCGAGATCTATTGCATTTTCAATGCTTGTTTACTTTGGTTCCATCAAGAAGGCATTCAGATGTGTCACACATTTGCCATAAATTCTGAATGTTAGCACTCTAGTTGCACATTAGATCACTGTAGTAAAGCTACTGCTCACCAGGGACGTCTGCTGCTGGTATTCAAAGTGCATGTTTCAGTCTGCATGTCAGAATTTTTTTAATGAAATTGAAGAGGGTTTGAGAAGTCACTCAAAATGTGCCCTAATTTTTCTTTCTGCAGCACTAATCATAATTCATATGGCAAAATATACCCCCTCATTTTGTTCCTTTTTAAATTAAATGTTTTAAGAGTTACCACTTTATTCCAATCAAGATGGCTTCAGGTGTGCCATACCTTTGTAATAAGTAGGACTGTTAGCGCTCTAGTTGTTCTTTAGAACTCTCTGGGACATTCTGTCATTGGGCTATACTTGGGCTACATCTGGGTGATATTTGGGCTACATTTGGGCTCTTTTGTCTCTGGTGGCCATTTTGGGAGACTGCATGTCAGAATTTTTTAATGAAATAGAAGAGGATTTGAAAAGTCACTCAAAATGTGCCCTAATTTTTCTTTCTGCAGCACTAATAATACCTTCTATTGCATAATATACCCCCTCATTTTGTTCCTTTTTAAATTAAATGTTTTAAGAGTTACCACTTTATTCCCATCACGATGGCTCCAGGTGTGCTATACCTTTGTAATAAGTAGGACTGTTAGCGCTCTAGTTGTTCTTTAGAACACTCTGGGACATTCTGTCATTGGGCTATACTTGGGCTACATCTGGGTGATATTTGGGCTACATTTGGGCTCTTTTGTCTCTGGTGGCCATTTTGGGAGACTGCATGTCAGAATGTTTTAATGAAATAGAAAAGGATTTGAGAAGTCACTCAAAATGTGCCCTAATTTTTCATTCTGCAGCACTAATCATACTTTCTATGGCAAAATATACCCCCTCATGTTGTTTCTTTTTAAATTAAATGTTTTAAGAGTTACCACTTTATTCCAATCAAGATGGCTTCAGGTGTGCCATACCTTTGTAATAAGTAGGACTGTTAGCGCTCTAGTTGTTCTTTAGAACACTCTAGGAGGCTGCAGTAGAACACAAAGGAATCAACTGACAGTCTCTGTCCTTGTTGGATGTACATGTTTTACTGAGAATGTCAGACTTCATTTTCACATGACTGAGAAAGATAATGTGAATTTACAGAAAATATGCTTTCAGTTTAGCTTATAGATCCCCTTCCAAACCACTGTGGGAAAATCATGAGATATTAGTTTTCTTTCAAACAATATTCATGATATCACAGCAGAAGGTTTTTTCACATGGTAAAATCACCTTAGAACCCACCACAATTCCTAAAACGAGTATGGTACCATCAACAAATGATTTATAATGTAACTAAAGTCCTAAAACCCTCTATTAACTACAATGCTTTTTAATGAGGTGCTATCATGTATATTGGTCCCAAGATGGCTGCCAACACTTCTTGGATGAAGTGCTGACAGCCAATCAGATCAGATGTGTGGTTAGGCTCCGCCCAGATATATATCTTTTTTTGAACCTAAATTACTCAAAATCCACTGGAGCACATATATTGAGACCTACAAAAGGCACATCGGGCTAACAGTCCCTACAATTTTGCCAAGTTTCGTGCAAATCCATTCAGCCGTTCGGGCTAAAAGTGAGGCCAACCGCCCTATGGAAAACTCAATGTTAAAAACACGTTTTGGGACCCCCCTTTTTTCTCGACCCCCCCTGGACGAACCCCCCCCCCAATTTTCAGGGGCTGCTCAGAAACAAAATGTTCCATTTTCCTGAAAATTTCAGCCAATTCCGTCCACAAACGCCAAAGTTATTAGACATAGAATTTTCAAAAATCCCATAGAGAAAAAATCCTAACTATATATACCTACTGGCGACCGCCAGTAGGTAATATATATATATATATATATATTCACTGAAAAAACCATAGGTTATAGACCATATATAGTTAGGAATTAGCATTTACAAAACCTTGAAAATTCACTGAAAAAACCATAGGTTATAGACCATATATAGTTAGGAATTCGCATTTACAAAACCTTATTTTACTCACACAAAACTATTGAAATTCCATATATAGTTAGTTGCACTAACTATATATCGCGCACCCGCAATCCACTGCTGATGATGTCACATATTACATCATTCATGACATGGTCAGTGACATCACTGATGACATCACTGATGACATCTCAAATGACATCACTGATGACATCTCAAATGACATCACTGATGACATCTCATTTGACATTACTGATCACATCACTGATGATATCATTCATGTGATAATACGATGAACCTCTTCAGACTCTAATATAACCTTAGATACAATCAGTGTAAACAGACACTCACAGACTGTCACTCATCCATGGAGTTACTCACACACCTAGTCAGTCATGCAAAGAATCAATCACACCTCCATTTCCTCAACTATACAGTTATACAAACTTTACTTATTCAAACATATACTAACACATATTTACTCTCTTATACAATCCCTGATACAAGTTCACAATGATCCATACCGCCACTCACACATTCACTGGCTCTTATGCACAGTTATTTATATATGTCAACTTTCACATGTACTGTGTTTTACATATGTACTTACTTTGACATGTAGCACTGAGATATCCATTCACTCACCAATACACTCATGCACACAGTCAACCGCCCATACAGCTGTTTCCACATGCACTTTTGAAACCATACATCTAGTGAATCAACTGCTCACACATCTATGCACAGAGTCATACACCTCCCAGCCACCCACACACACACTCAGTCTCCCATACAAATACTTGGGCAACCAATCAATAACCCATATAGTTACTCATATAGCTACTTATCAACACATGCAACAGTTTACAGAACAACAGACATAATGATGCACAAATTAAGACAGTTTAGTCACTAACTCATGCACTCAGTGAGACACATTTAATCACTCACTCATACAGTCAGTCATGCACCTACTAAATCCTTCATCCAGACACTTATACATCCACTCATTCTTCAATATGTAAGACATATTTTAACTTTACAGAAACATACAGTCACTGGATGTTGTCATCAGTGATGTCATCAGTGATGTCATTTGAGATGTCATCAGTGATGTCATCAGTGATGTCACTGACCATGTCATGAATGATGTAATATGTGACATCATCAGCAGTGGATTGCGGGTGCGCGATATATAGTTAGTGCAACTAACTATATATGGAATTTCAATGGTTTTGTGTGAGTAAAATAAGGTTTTGTAAATGCGAATTCCTAACTATATATGGTCTATAACCTATGGTTTTTTCAGTGAATTTTCAAGGTTTTGTAAATGCTAATTCCTAACTATATATGGTCTATAACCTATGGTTTTTTCAGTGAATTTTCAAGGTTTTGTAAATGCTAATTCCTAACTATATATGGTCTATAACCTATGGTTTTTTCAGTGAATATATATATATACATACATATATAAACATATATCATCTGTATATCTATATAAATACAAACATAAATGCATGCATACATATACTTATATGCATACAGATGCATGTTATTTACATGAAAGTTGAAAAAACACTAATAAAAGCAAAGCTAAAAAGCCACCTCATTACAAACAGAATGGCTTTAACTTAAACGAGGGCGAGATCTATTGCATTTTCAATGCTTGTTTACTTTGGTTCCATCAAGAAGGCATTCAGATGTGTCACACATTTGCCATAAATTCTGAATGTTAGCACTCTAGTTGCACATTAGATCACTGTAGTAAAGCTACTGCTCACCAGGGACGTCTGCTGCTGGTATTCAAAGTGCATGTTTCAGTCTGCATGTCAGAATTTTTTTAATGAAATTGAAGAGGGTTTGAGAAGTCACTCAAAATGTGCCCTAATTTTTCTTTCTGCAGCACTAATCATAATTCATATGGCAAAATATACCCCCTCATTTTGTTCCTTTTTAAATTAAATGTTTTAAGAGTTACCACTTTATTCCAATCAAGATGGCTTCAGGTGTGCCATACCTTTGTAATAAGTAGGACTGTTAGCGCTCTAGTTGTTCTTTAGAACTCTCTGGGACATTCTGTCATTGGGCTATACTTGGGCTACATCTGGGTGATATTTGGGCTACATTTGGGCTCTTTTGTCTCTGGTGGCCATTTTGGGAGACTGCATGTCAGAATTTTTTAATGAAATAGAAGAGGATTTGAAAAGTCACTCAAAATGTGCCCTAATTTTTCTTTCTGCAGCACTAATAATACCTTCTATTGCATAATATACCCCCTCATTTTGTTCCTTTTTAAATTAAATGTTTTAAGAGTTACCACTTTATTCCCATCACGATGGCTCCAGGTGTGCTATACCTTTGTAATAAGTAGGACTGTTAGCGCTCTAGTTGTTCTTTAGAACACTCTGGGACATTCTGTCATTGGGCTATACTTGGGCTACATCTGGGTGATATTTGGGCTACATTTGGGCTCTTTTGTCTCTGGTGGCCATTTTGGGAGACTGCATGTCAGAATGTTTTAATGAAATAGAAAAGGATTTGAGAAGTCACTCAAAATGTGCCCTAATTTTTCATTCTGCAGCACTAATCATACTTTCTATGGCAAAATATACCCCCTCATGTTGTTTCTTTTTAAATTAAATGTTTTAAGAGTTACCACTTTATTCCAATCAAGATGGCTTCAGGTGTGCCATACCTTTGTAATAAGTAGGACTGTTAGCGCTCTAGTTGTTCTTTAGAACACTCTAGGAGGCTGCAGTAGAACACAAAGGAATCAACTGACAGTCTCTGTCCTTGTTGGATGTACATGTTTTACTGAGAATGTCAGACTTCATTTTCACATGACTGAGAAAGATAATGTGAATTTACAGAAAATATGCTTTCAGTTTAGCTTATAGATCCCCTTCCAAACCACTGTGGGAAAATCATGAGATATTAGTTTTCTTTCAAACAATATTCATGATATCACAGCAGAAGGTTTTTTCACATGGTAAAATCACCTTAGAACCCACCACAATTCCTAAAACGAGTATGGTACCATCAACAAATGATTTATAATGTAACTAAAGTCCTAAAACCCTCTATTAACTACAATGCTTTTTAATGAGGTGCTATCATGTATATTGGTCCCAAGATGGCTGCCAACACTTCTTGGATGAAGTGCTGACAGCCAATCAGATCAGATGTGTGGTTAGGCTCCGCCCAGATATATATCTTTTTTTGAACCTAAATTACTCAAAATCCACTGGAGCACATATATTGAGACCTACAAAAGGCACATCGGGCTAACAGTCCCTACAATTTTGCCAAGTTTCGTGCAAATCCATTCAGCCGTTCGGGCTAAAAGTGAGGCCAACCGCCCTATGGAAAACTCAATGTTAAAAACACGTTTTGGGACCCCCCTTTTTTCTCGACCCCCCCTGGACGAACCCCCCCCCCAATTTTCAGGGGCTGCTCAGAAACAAAATGTTCCATTTTCCTGAAAATTTCAGCCAATTCCGTCCACAAACGCCAAAGTTATTAGACATAGAATTTTCAAAAATCCCATAGAGAAAAAATCCTAACTATATATACCTACTGGCGACCGCCAGTAGGTAATTTATATATATATATGTAGGTTCTTTCCAGTAACTCTCTGTCTTAAAACAAATATACATTTGCTTAGAAAAAAGTAAAGAAAGACTGGTTGTTGCACTCGCACATTAACAGTTTTCCCTCCCTGGTATCTTTACCTTTTTTTATTATTGAAAATCAGAGTTACAAGTCGAACAGAAATATAGTTCAGTGAGTTGCCAGGCCTTCCGAAAATAAACATACTGGAAATTAAACTTGGCCCAGGTTGTAGTCACTTACAAACAAATAATGCAATGCTTTTAAATAATCTCCAAAGTAATCGATATGCTCCAGAATTGTTTCCATCAGGCAAGAAGAAAACAAAGCTTTCAAAATTATATTTTCATTTCACATTACCAACTCCCAAATAACTCTGTTGAAAGTCTCCAAACTTAACCTTTGTGAACTCCTCAAGTCAAGCAGCAGGCAATTCATAAATTCAAGGATGACCTTTGCAACTCATCATTTTCATTCAAGCAAATAACTTGTAATTCAAAGGAAAAAAATAAACAAAATGCTCTTATTTGGCCTTTGTGAACTCTTCAAGTCAAGGACCTGAAATTAATCACCCTTAAGGTCTTCACAGGAAAGTCAGCAGAGCAGCTTGCACCAAGATAAACTCACCAAGACCCTATAGCACCTCACTGCTCCAACAGAGACTAAACCACAGTTCCAAAAAGAGCTTCAATGGGGAGCTTGAACCCGTACAGTAGTTCAATGCTGCAATTCATTTTAATTCTGATTTGACTACTTCTCCAAAGGCAATCTTTGAACTGGCATTTGAGAGTTAGGGGCACATGCATCATTGAGACATTTTGCACTTCTTAATTTGCGAAAAATAACGAATCGCAAATTAAGAATTGCAAAATGCTATGCATCATTTTTTTCGGTATTCATTTGTGAATCGGTAAAAATCGCAATTTTTACCGAATCCCAAATAAATACAGAATTCTTAAGTTAATTTTCGCAATTCCCATTGATTCCTATGGGCCTTGGCCCATAGGAGTCAATGGGAAGGCATTAGCAAATTGCGAGTGGCACTTTGAAAATTTCATGGGTGCAGGGGGGGGGTCCAAAGGACCCCCCATGCACCCCTGAAATGTATTTTTCGCATTATGTTTCACACACACATGTGTGTCCGTAACATGAATGTTGAAAAAAAAGCATTTTCAGCATTTTAAACACTTTTTCTAAATTTACCGAGTGGTTCAACCACTCGGTAAATTTGACACCCTAATTGCGATTTTGCACTTTTAAAAGTAATGATGCATTGCTTTAAAGAAATCGCACATTTGCGACTTCTTAAAAGCAATCGCTATTTTAGAACTCGCAAAAATGTTACGAATTCTAAAATTGCTTCATGCATCCTAAAAAGCACTTTTGGAATCGCAAACGGCCGATTTTAAGGAATCGCACCGTTTGCGACTCCAAAAATGCTTGATGCATGTGGGCCTCAGTTTCTTGCTGAAAAGTTTATTTAAGGAAATTATCTTAACTAAATCAATAGATGAGTCTCAGTAAACATTTTCAAAACTTAGGAGCAGATGTATCAAGTGTTTTGCATGTCGCAAATGCAGCGAATCGCAATTTCGAAGCGTTTGCGACAACAAAAAGTGCAATTGGCATGTATCAAAGAAATCGCAACGCAAAATAAGAATTCGCATTTTTTGCCAATTCTTACTGTGCGAGAAGTATTTTTCGCAGAATATATAGCAGTTACTAATTTTGCATGTTCCTAAAATAGCGAAAATCGCAAATAACAAATCGCAAGTTAAGAAATCGCAATCAAGATGTAATAAAAATTTGCAAATAGCGATTTCACAGAATTCGCAAAATAAGAAATCGCATTTAACACCAAATAGAAGCAGGTGGTAAAAAAAAAATATTTAAAAAGGATCCCAGAATGCATTTTCCTAAATTTCAAAATGGCGGGATTGTACCTGATTGCCAGGAGGCTGCGCATTCAAGCTCTTGCCCATAGGAGACAAAGACAGGAGAGAATCTTCAGAATACGCATAACGCTGTTCCAATAGACTCAGGAGGAGATCTATGAAAAATACAGACTACATCCTCTCACCATTTTGGACCAGATTCATGAATTGGAACCTTATTTGGCACATCCAACAGGCAGAACACAATCAATACCAACACATGTGCAGGTATTGTGCTCACTGCACCTTTTGGCTTCTGGCTAATTTCAAAGAGTAATTGCAGAGGTTGGTGGAGTGTCACAGAGTGCCCTATCACGTTTTTTTCATGTGTTCCTGGATGCAATACTAAGGAGACTCCAACATCATATATATTTCTCTAATACACAACAAGCCATACAGGAAACAAAGTTGGATTTCTATCAAATAGCCAGATTTCCACATGTGATTGGATGCATTGATGGAACCCATATTGCTATCTCTCCACCTGCAGCCATAGAATATGTTTTCCGGAATAGAAAAAGCTACCACTCGCTCAACATCCAGATCATATGCAATGCCAAAAACATAATAAATGACATTGTAGCAAAGTTTCCAGGGAGTACACATGACTCTTTCATCTTCAGACATAGCGCAATTCATAGACGTCTCAGTGCTGGTCAGTTTGGAGATGTATACCTGCTAGGTGAGTAACACTCCTGCAAACATCCATCCATCAAAAAGAAATGGAACATACACTTACTATTTTCTCTCTTACTTGCAGGTGATAGTGCCTATGCAGTGCGTGATTTCATCCTTACACCATACTTAAATCCTGCAAATGCAAGTGAAAGACGGTACAACAGGGCACACCGGTCCACACGTGGGGTCATTGAACGTACTTTTGGAATATTGAAAAGCCGTTTCAGATGCATACACAAAAGTGGAGGTGCATTGCAATACAATCCAGAAACATGCTGCAAAATTGTTACAACATGTGCAATGCTGCATAACATGGCAATTCGCAAAGGCACAGGGATTGAAGTGAGTGACTCTGGCTCATCTGATGATGATGATATCCCTCCACCAAGAATGGCAGTGGCAGGAGTAGGAGCCATGGCTGGCCGTCAAAGAAGGACAGAGATTGCACGAAATTATTTTTAGGTAAGAAAAAACTAACTACTAACTTAAGTTTGTAAATGTTGTTTTTATTCGCAACATACAAACTCTTCTGCTTTGAGTTTGAAACATTTCTTTCCAAAAATGTAAATTAAAGTATCCATACATGGAATAAAAATAAACCTTTCACTATGCATTTCAGCTGCATATGTTACTAATCACAAAGTTATTTTTGCGCTGGCGGCTGGAAGCATGTTGCTCCTGTGAAGGCATGGCTTCTTGCTCAGGTCCGGGAGTAGAACGCCTTCCACTTCTGCAATGGCCCATTTGGTTAGTTGAGGTAGGGTTTCTACTACTCCTACTGGAGTTGTCCTCACTTTCTCCAGAGCATAGGAGAGCGCTTGCACCTGAGTTTGTGGTTTGCATACTTTCCAATACCAAGGTCATTTTGTCAACACTCTTCGCCATTTCACGTGTGCAGTCCCTTAATTCTCGCTGCATGTTGATGCTGCGCCTCGTGAAGTTGCTTGTGACTGCACAAAGCCTGTTGATAGCTTTGGTGTAGGTATGCATCCTGACTTGTGCAGCCTGTGCAGCCCTGTTACGTGCATTTTCAGTTTGTAAAAGGGTCAGGCAGAGTTTGTCGATTGATGCAGCCATGTTTTCCTGATTTTTATTAGATTTCAGTAGCTGCCTATTTATTGATCTGAGTGCCTTGTGTTGCAGGCGATGTACATGAAGCATGTCCTGCTCAAGGCCAGCAAAACAGTGCCTCCTTCACTTGGTCCTCTGTTGCTCCCACATGCTTCCAGACGGAATGAGCGTGACCTCCTTGGAGTTTGTGGTTGCTGGTGTGAGTCCTGAGGGGACACTGTGACTGTCTCATTGGGAACTGCATCTACATCAGAATTTTCTTCCACTCCCATTTGTTCCAGAGGTGCAACACGTCTGCGCTTCCTGTGTGTGTTCCTATTTTGTACAGGGGCATCAGTGACTACTTCTTCTGTGTCAGGCGTCACATGAGGAGGAGAACTTTCTATTTCATTTTCTGGCCTGGAGTCTCTTGTATGTTCTGTGGATGTAGAGTGTGAAATATGAATTTGTGTTTCTTTAAAATAAAATGATTTCATTGCAGAGAACAACTTGTACTACACTGCTTCAGCATGCCAAATTAATACTTGGTAAAATGACATGTGTTACTGTGATGATGAATGTGACAATCTTAATTGGACTACAACTCCCATGATGCATTGCTCACTTCTGGTTTTACAGTGTAAGTCAACTACTATTTATCTGACAATGAGTTTCTGCACAGGACACACACACATTCTTTACACACATACATTGATTACATTTGCATTTATCTTACCTTGTGTAGTTGCTGTAGGTTCAGAGCTATCAATGGTGGCCACTCCACTCACACTCTCTGGTAGCAGGGTGGATTCTATCAGTTCCTCATGGGGTGTTGGTTGGTCCACAGTAGAAGTCCCACCACCTGTTTTGTTTGCCTCTTTTATTCTATCAGCAAGTCTCTCTTTTGATCTGAGTCTCATATCGTACCACCTTTTTTTAATTTCATCAATGGAGCGAGTGGTGACTCCTACAGAATTAACTTTTTCCTGGATCTCCAGCCAGATTTTCCTTTTCGTGGAGTCAGGAACTTTGAGTGCTTTTTTTCCAAAAAGGTCTTCATGGTTTCACACCATTTCCTCTATGAGGATTTCTTGCTCCTTTTCTGAGAACTTTTGCTTCCTTTTTCTCTTTTCCAATGCCATTTCCTCCTGTGCCTTCTGTGACTCCATTGCTCTCCAAACAGGTCTGCTCTGCCTCATAACACTCTTCCAACTGCCACTGGGTGTGGCTCTGGGAAGCAGGTGCAAGCAATCACTGAGACTTCCTGGTTGTGATGTCATCAGGCTGTTCCTGCATTGCATGATCCAGTTTTTGCGATTTCTTAAATTGCCAAATTCGCAAATTAAGAAATCGCAAATACAACGCAAAAAATTCTGCGATTTTTAAGGAATCGCACATTTATTGCAGATTTGATCATACATCCCATTTTGCGATTCCGAAATCGCGATTCGCTAAAAATCGCAATTAAAGACTCGCAAAATGGAATCTTGATACATCTGCCCCATAATTTCTTACAACAACCAATACAGAAACTTAATTTATGACATATGTTTTTAAGGATTTTTAATGTTTTTTTGTATATTGTTGTTTTCTTTTATTTACAAGCATCTTACTATCATGGTTTTGTTCCAGATTGCAATTTTATTATAAGACAATAAGTAGGATTTGTTTATATCTAAAGTTTTAAAATTATTTCCCATAACTTTAGCATTTTCCTTGGAGTATTTCGATTTTTGTTTTTACATTAAAGGATCATTTCTGTAGATTAACTATTTCAATTATGGATTAAGGGTTCTTGTACAAAGACTTCAGCTGCTGAACAGTTGGTAACTTTTTTTACTTTACTGTGAAATGGTGGGTGGAATATATGTATTTTTTTACATGAATAATTAATTTCTGGACTATTATATTTTATAAAATTTGTATTGTATTATGGATGTTGGCTTTTGTTATAATTTGAAATGTTAAATCTGTACCAGTATTTCATATTATGTATAGGTTGTATAATTTAGGAGTTATTTTTATATACATTTTTATTGTGTTGTTGTTTGCCTATTTTTCCCAAATATTATAATAGTAAAGCATTTGTCATTCTAATTTGTTTTTCTTTCAAGTTTGTTTAAATATTTTAGATGGATTCAGAATGAATATGCATAAATTATAATTAAGAAAATATATTTTAATGAAGCTTAGTGGCTGTATATTAGGGTTAGGCTCTGTTTGCTGCTGATCATTTTTTTGTTGTGAACTTTTTAGAATAATCTGTGAATTTCGAACTTTAGGCAATGATTCATTGCAAACAGGAGAACTCCACTAGATAGTAAGGATGGTAGTGTCTTATTTGATTGCCTTGTTTATGTTTAATGGCCTCATTATGACCACGGCCACTCACAGTGGTTGTCTGACCACAACCACCATTGCAGGTCCGCTTGCAGTATTTTGAGTGTGGTGGTTGGATAGCCACAGGACCACTGCCTTCACCGGGATCCAGGATCCCACAGTGGTGGCTCAGCGGAAATGGGCACCGCCAAGCGGTTGTGTGATGGAAAAACACACGAGTCTTTACCATGCATGCCTTTACTATGCGATTTTGTGGTAAAGACATGTTTGGTAAATGGGCATGTATGGTAAAGAGAATGGGGGTTTGGAGCACACTGCCTCACAGTCCCAGCACAATTCGCCCCTTTGCATCCTGTTAAAGGCAGTACACAGTTCAAACTTACTTCAAAATTAGCTGGAGTTTTTCAGCAAAGTTGGTGCAGACATTGTTGTATATCTCTATTTTGGGTTGAGCCCGTCTTCAGAAGATAGCAGCAGTATTAGAGAGCAAAGAAAAATCATCTGGGGTTGCTGGAAATGCTGCCAAGTTTCTCTCAGGTCACAGTACCACTCACAGGCACACAGGTGCATCTCCAAAGCTCGTCAGCTTGCTGGCTCAAGGGAGCCTTTTAAACAGAATGGGGGTTGGGAGCACACTGCCTCACAGTCCCAGCACAGTTTGCCCCTTTGCATCCTGGTAAATGCAGTACACTGTTCAAACTTACTACAAAATTAGCAGGAGTTTTTCACCAAAGTTGGTGCAGACATTGCTGATATAATGTTTGGCAGCCTACTCATCAAACCCCAAAATACAAGACTGTATTCTCTACTGACGATGGTTAATAAACCAGAAACACGTGTCTAGAGATCAGCACTCTCTGCGCCAACCTTGGAGAAATACTCTAAAATATCGGGGCAAGCTACAAGAGACTGCATTTCCCAGAATGCCAGGGGCGAACCTTGCCTGGGAGGTCAGCGGTGTGCTCCCACATCCTGTTGTCTATTTGAAGTACTCCAGTGAGTCATTGAGCTGACGAGCTCGTGGATGAAGCACCTGCGTGCCAGAGAGAGGTACCGGACCTGATATAATGTTTGGCAGCCTACTCAGCAAACCCCAAAATACAAGACTATGTTCTATACTGATGACGGCTAATAAACCAGAAACACGTGTCTAGAGATCAGCACTATCTGCGCCAACCTTGGCGAAATACTCAAAAATATCAGAGCGAGCTACAAGAGACTGCATTGCCCAGAATGCCAGGGGCTAACTTTGCCTGAGAGGTCAGCAGTGTGCTCCCACATCCTGTTGTCTATTTAAAGTACTCCCGTGAGTCATTGAGCTGACAAGCTCGTAGATGAGAAAGAGGGGCCCCAGTAAGTACACACAAGATTATTAATAAAATGACAATCAAAATATATACACATACGAGTCAATCAGCTAACACTGTTTTTATTACAATGAAGCTGAGCCAAAATTATTTGGTAACAATTGATGTACAAAATTCATAAATTCTTTAAATTTCCGTGCCCTGGGAAGGGGGAAGGAAGTGTACGGTGAGTATAGTGGGTATAGGGAGGGATAAGTGACATAAACACAAGGGCCAAGAGGGCCACACAATATTATATACACAAGTATTTCAATTTTAGAAATAAATGACCGTAGGTTCAATTGTAACCTAGAAAAAACCAGACTTCATGAGTGTACTAAATAACACAATGTTGAAATGAAGTTGGAAAACAGGAAAATAGTCGACGTTTCGACCCCATTAAAGAAGTAGGCTTGAATAGATCCCTTGCAGTGGGGTCTTCATCAGGACAGAAGACAGGGACACAGACCTGTTTTAGTGGAAGAATTCACAAATTAGGGGTAACTCCATGAAGGTGATTACTCAGAACTACTAAGCACATCCAATAACATGTAAGAAAACAAAAGACATACCAGGATGCTCGTTTCAGGGGGTGGAGAGAGAACTACCCCTCTTAAGATGTAGAATCTGGACAATTGAGTCAACCTCTATAAGCAGGATGAGGACAATGCATATGTTGATAATTGGCATCGAAGAAACGCGTCATACTGAATAGAAATGAAAAGAAAATTACCTAAGGCAGTGCCTAAACAACAGTCTATCAAAAGACAATTGGAAGTTACAATCAGAAAACTTACAGTTAAAATGCAAGTTCAATCCCAAATGTAGTCAGAGGCGATATGGGGACAGACGCATGTTATTGGCAGAGTCAGCACATGAATGTGTGGATACTTGCTGGTTCACTCAACTATCAGAGCGTCTCTGTGGATGTAGAACCAATGAACACTGAACCATTCAAAAAAGCCTAAAAAACACAGTTTGGACAGCCAATATTGAAAATCAAATAGAAAGGGTGAGAGCCTACCGGTAACCGAAGGAATCGAAAGCCGAAATGTGATTTGCAAACAAAAATCCCACGTACTATTCAGTCCAGCATCTGCATGGGATAAGAGAGGAATCTTATCAAGATCGATGGAAAACCACAATATTATAAGGGCTGTTCCTCTTGAACATCAAAGTTACCAGTCATACAATTGCGGAAACATACCCAATGCGTGATTCAGTATCGGGGAGACAATCTGCAACAGCTTGAACGGGAACGCCAAACGCTACTGCCTATGAATGCGATCACGTGGTCTAAACCTGCATCGAAATCGAGGAGGGTAAAGAATGTAGAAAAGCCAATGCACAGTGGCGGACATCTTTAAATGGTTAAAACTTCAGTGAATCTACGCGAAGCACATTGTAAAAATGGAGATCAATGGGTCTCAGTGGGCCTTGCACAACAAACTACGATCAACCAAATAATCACATAATCGGAGATTCAAAGACAGCGCTCCAGAGCCAATCATTACTGTATGAGTAACAATTCGAACTTCAGGGGACTTAGTGTAAGTAGAGCCTACATCAAAGGTGCAAAAAAATATAAAAAAGTTACCAGTGGTTATAAAAGGCAATCCATCATGATATTCATTATAGAACGCATCAAGTCAAATGGAGTAACATACATATAATACAAAATATGGTGTACCTGTCACAGGACGGTATAGACCAATTGACAAATAAACAATTGTGATTAATGATACATACATTATGACACCCACTCTTAAAAAAACGGACGTCATAATGTCGGCGTACCTATCACAAGACGGTAAAGGCCAACACATTGATGGTATCCACATAATATAGATAGAACAGAATATATGGTTAAATTCGAGCAGAGCACATATCAGTCCATCGATACATGGAGATCACATCCACAGTGGGAATAATGGTACATAGTGAAATACAGACTCATAAAAGAAGAAGGGAATAGTCTAATGGAGCAAAGCCAGCTGAGAGAACGAACTATCAAACTCATTGAGTCCCTCATTGATGGAGTTAAAGCGAAATATCCATTTGAGTTCCCTTATATTCAGAATATCAGCAATACTGCCACCCCTGGGGCCCAAAGACACCTGTTCTAGAATGACCCACTTTAGGCTCTCTGGAGAGTGATGGGCAGCTTTGAAATGTTGAACCAAGGGCACCCCTTGAACTTCACAACGGATCTTACTCATATGTTGTAAAATTCGAACCTTGGCTTTCTGCTGGGTCTGGCCAATGTATATCTGGCCACAAGGGCACACAATGGCATAAATAATGTTCGTCGAATTACAATTGGTGTGAGACTTCATAGATGTTTTAATGTTTAGGTGCTCAAATACTTTGGTCTGTATTGTACTGTCACAGGCTTTGCATGTCCCGCACCTGTAATGACCAACAATGGGTGGCAGATTCCACATGTTTGCAAGTGATGGATCTACTGGACTCTGCAGAAAGGATCGGACCACAGAGTCACGCACACTCTTGGCCTTTCTAAAAGCATGTAGAGAAAGTTCTTTATGATCTATATCATCTGCAACAAGTGCCCAATGATGATTAATTGTGCGCTTAATAGCATTGCTCTTTCTAGAGAAAGTAGTTACACAAACTATGCGATCATTCAGGCTGTCGCTCTTTCTCTTTGGGATGAGTAAATCTTCCCTCGGATTGAACCAAGCACGCTTCCTGGCCCGGCGGATAAGTCTCTTGGGGTAGCCACGTTCAAGGAGACGATTGGATAGATCTTCAGATTGTTCCATAAAATGTTCCTTGAACGAGCAATTTCTTCGGATGCGAAGAAATTGCCCAAAAGGGAAATTATCACGGAGTGCCCGGGGATGGTGACTATCTTACTGTAACAATGAATTTCGTTCCGCCGGTTTGCGGTACAGGGTTGTTTTCAAATAACCTGAATCTTCAAAAATAGTAATGTCCAAAAAATCTATTTTCTTGGAATCTGAATGTGTGGTAAATTGAAGATGGAAGGACTGATCATTCAGCCAGTTGTGAAAAGTTGTTAATTGGCTGGGAGGGCCATTCCAGATGAAGAGAATGTCGTCGATGTATCGCATCCAGAGACCGAGGTGGTCTCTGAATGGATTGTGATGGTTTAAGACAACATTCTCCTCGAAGGTAGCCATATAGATGATGGCCACATCCGGTGCAAAGGGAGCCCCCATGGCGACCCCCTTCGTCTATAGAAAAAATTGATTTTTAAAGACAAAAAAATTCTTTGTCATGGCAAGTCTGAGTAAGGCTATAATAAATTCAGTGGGGACTGCCATTGGGGCAGGGCGTTGGTTCAGAGATCTGGTCATCACGGCAAGTGCTTCATCCTGTGGGATACAGGTGTAAAGTGAAACTACATCACACGTGACCAATATTTGGTTGTTAGTATCAAAAGGAAGATCTTCTACAATGCCGATGGTGTGCATTGTGTCCCTCAGATATGTGCTGGTACTTTCAGCAATGGGTTTAAGAAAGTGATCGACGTATCTACCCAAAGGTTCCAACATGGAACTACAGCCGGAAACAATGGGTCTACCAGGGGGTCAGACATGCTCTTGTGAATTTTAGGGAGCGTATATACAGTAGGGAGTCTGGGGTTGGGTTGGTTAAGATACTTAAACTCTTGCTCTGTGAGAAAACCAAGTTCTAAACCTTCCTTAGTTACCTCCAATATTTCAAGAGCCAAAGAGGAGGATGGATCTGACCGGAGTCGATGGTAACTGACTCCGTCCTCCAATTGGCGAAGGATCTCCCTTTCGTACATCGCCACATCCTGAACCACAATAGCTCCCCCTTTGTCGGCGGGCTTAATGACCACCTTATTATTGGACGCGAGTAACTGAAGGGCCATTTTCTCAGATCGACTGATGTTAAATTTTACATACGTTTTTTGGTCTAGTGTTTGACAAACATCTCTCCATACTACTTCCTCATATGCCAAAATTTTATGAGACATGGCATGTGCCGGTGGAACAAAGGAGGATGGTAACTTAAGCCCGGTGTAAGACTGTTTGCCAATGGAAGGAACATTTTTGAAAAAATATTTTAATCTAATCTTACGGAAAAATTTACACAGTTCAGTTTGTAAGGGTAATACCCCCATCCACCCCTGTGGTTAACATATCGTCGTATGTCCTGACCGATGACGAGCAGAAAGTGCTCAATAAAGGGCTATCGTATGTTCCTACTCACATACCTGACAACTTCTCTGTAAAAACTGAACTGTGTACATTTTTCCGTAAGATTCCGTAATCACAATTGTTTATTTGTCAATTGGTCTATACCATTCTGTGACAGGTACACCATATTTTGTATTATATGTATGTTACTCCATTTGACTTGATGCGTTCTATAATGAATATCATGATGGATTGCCTTTTATAACCACTGGTAACTTTTTTATATTTTTTTGCACCTTTGATGTAGGCTCTACTTACACTAAGTCCCCTGAAGTTCGAATTGTTACTCATACAGTAATGATTGGCTCTGGAGCGCTGTCTTTGAATCTCCAATTATGTGATTATTTGGTTGATCGTAGTTTGTTGTGCAAGGCCCACTGAGACCCATTGATCTCCATTTTTACAATGTGCTTCGCGTAGATTCATTGAAGTTTTAACCGTTTAAAGATGTCCGCCATTGTGCATTGGCTTTTCTACATTCTTTACCCTCCTCGATTTCGATGCAGGTTTAGACCACGTGATCGCATTCATAGGCAGTAGCGTTTGGCGTTCCCGTTCAAGCTGTTGCAGATTGTCTCCCCGATACTGAATCACGCATTGGGTATGTTTCCGCAATTGTATGACTGGTAACTTTGATGTTCAAGAGGAACAGCCCTTATAATATTGTGGTTTTCCATCGATCTTGATAAGATTCCTCTCTTATCCCATGCAGATGCTGGTCTGAATAGTACGTGGGATTTTTTTTTGCAAATCACATTTCGGCTTTCGATTCCTTCGGTTACCGGTAGGCTCTCACCCTTTCTATTTGATTTTCAATATTGGCTGTCCAAACTGTGTTTTTTAGGCTTTTTTGAATGGTTCAGTGTTCATTGGTTCTACATCCACAGAGACGCTCTGATAGTTGAGTGAACCAGCAAGTATCCACACATTCATGTGCTGACTCTGCCAATAACATGCGTCTGTCCCATTATCGCCTCTGACTACATTTGGGATTGAACTTGCATTTTAACTGTAAGTTTTCTGATTGTAACTTCCAATTGTCTTTTGATAGACTGTTGTTTAGGCACTGCCTTAGGTAATTTTCTTTTCATTTCTATTCAGTATGACGCGTTTCTTTGATGCCAATTATCAACATATGCATTGTCCTCATCCTGCTTATAGAGGTTGACTCAATTGTCCAGATTCTACATCTTAAGAGGGGTAGTTCTCTCTCCACCCCCTGAAAGGAGCATCCTGGTATGTCTTGTTTTCTTACATGTTATTGGATGTGCTTAGTAGTTCTGAGTAATCACCTTCATGGAGTTACCCCTAATTTGTGAATTCTTCCACTAAAACAGGTCTGTGTCCCTGTCTTCTGTCCTGATGAAGACCCCACTGCAAGGGATCTATTCAAGCCTGCTTCTTTAATGGGGTCGAAACGTCGACTATTTTCCTGTTTTCCAACTTCATTTCAACATTGTGTTATTTAGTACACTCATGAAGTCTGGTTTTTTCTAGGTTACAATTGAACCTACGGTCATTTATTTCTAAAATTGAAATACTTGTGTATATAATATTGTGTGGCCCTTTTGGCTCTTGTGTTTTGGCGAACCTTGCCTGAGATGTCAGCGATGTGCTCCCACTTCTTGTTGTCTATTTAAAGTACTCCTGTGAGTCATTGAGCGGACGAGCTTGTGGATTAAGCACCTGCGTGCCAGTGAGAGGTACCGGACCTGATATAATGTTTGGCAGCCTACTCAGCAAACCCCAAAATACAAGACTGTATTCTCTACTGATGACGGTTAATAAACCAGAAACACGTGTCTAGAGATCCGCACTATCTGCCCCAACCATAGCGAAATATTTGAAAATATCGGAGCGAGCTACAAGAGACTACATTTCCCATAATGCCAGGGGCGAACCTTGCCTTAGAGGTCAGCGGTGTGCTCCCACAACCTGTTGTCTATTTAAAGTACTCCAGTGAGTCATTGAGCTGACGAGCTCGTGGATGAAGCACCTGCGTGCCAGAGAGAGGTACCGGACCTGATATAATGTTTGGCAGCCTATGTGTAGTATACTTGTAATGCTTGTATACTGTCTTCTCCGGGATCCAGGATCCCACAGTGGTGGCTCAGCGGAAAGGGGCACCGCCGAGCGGTTGTGTGATGGAAAAACACACGCGTCTTTACCATGCATGCCTTTGCTATGCGATTTTGTGGTAAAGACATGTTTGGTAAATGGGCATGTATGGTAAAGAGAATGGGGGTTTGGAGCACACTGCCTCACAGTCCCAGCACAATTCGCCCCTTTGCATCCTGGTAAAGGCAGTACACAGTTCAACCTTACTTCAAAATTAGCTGGAGTTTTTCAGCAAAGTTGGTGCAGACATTGTTGTATATCTCTATTTTGGGTTGAGCCCGTCTTCAGAAGATAGCAGCAGTATTAGAGAGCAAAGAAAAATCATCTGGGGTTGCTGGAAATGCTGCCAAGTTTCTCTCAGGTCACAGTACCACTCACAGGCACACAGGTGCATCTCCAAAGCTCGTCAGCTTGCTGGCTCAAGCGAGCCTTTTAAACAGAATGGGGGTTGGGAGCACACTGCCTCACAGTCCCAGCACAGTTCGCCCCTTTGCATCCTGGTAAATGCAGTACACTGTTCAAACTTACTACAAAATTAGCAGGAGTTTTTCACCAAAGTTGGTGCAGACATTGCTGATATAATGTTTGGCAGCCTACTCATCAAACCCCAAAATACAAGACTGTATTCTCTACTGACGATGGTTAATAAACCAGAAACACGTGTCTAGAGATCAGCACTCTCTGCGCCAACCTTGGAGAAATACTCTAAAATATCGGAGCAAGCTACAAGAGACTGCATTTCCCAGAATGCCAGGGGCGAACCTTGCCTGGGAGGTCAGCGGTGTGCTCCCACATCCTGTTGTCTATTTGAAGTACTCCAGTGAGTCATTGAGCTGACGAGCTCGTGGATGAAGCACCTGCGTGCCAGAGAGAGGTACCGAACCTGATATAATGTTTGGCAGCCTACTCAGCAAACCCCAAAATACAAGACTATGTTCTATACTGATGACGGCTAATAAACCAGAAACATGTGTCTAGAGATCAGCACTATCTGTGCCAACCTTGGCGAAATACTCAAAAATATCAGAGCGAGCTACAAGAGACTGCATTGCCCAGAATGCCAAGGGCTAACCTTGCCTGAGAGGTCAGCAGTGGGCTCCCACATTCTGTTGTCTATTTAAAGTACTCCCATAAGTCATTGAGCTGACGAGCTCGTAGATGAAGCACTTGCGTGCCAGTGAGAGGTACCGGACCTGATATAATGTTTGGCAGCCTACTCAACAAAGCCCAAAATACAAGACTGTATTCTCTACTGATGACGGTTAATAAACCAGAAACACGTGTCTAGAGATCAGCAATATCTGCGTCAACCTTGGCGAAATACTCGAAAAGTATCGGAGCGAACTACAGGAGACTGCATTTCCCAGAATGCCAGGGGCGAACCTTGCCTGAGAGGTCAGTGGTGTTCTCCCACATCCTGTTGTCTATCTATGGTAAAGATCACACTCCAGCCCTAAACCCTGAAACACCCTAAACCCAAAATCCCTACCTCTCCTCTACCTCACCCCAAATGCCCCCTCTACCTGAAAACTGCTCTTATCCTGCCCCCTATCCTGAGTTCTACAACTCAGCTCCCTTAAAACTACTGTAAATCCAGCTGCCTCCCTGAGGCCTAAAACAAGCCTCCACCCACTAAACCCTACCCACGTCCCTGAAAAACTGCCTCTCAGCCTTAAAACTGCCCTTTCGTGTCCCATGCCCTAAGGCATAAAACCCCCGACCCCTGAAAACTACCACGATCCTCCACCCCCAAAACTACCCCAACCCAAATAATCTACCCGCACTTCCGTGCCCTGAGTCTTAAAACTCCTGACCCCCCATCGTCCCTATAAACTACCCTAACCCCCTCCCAGCTCTGAAAATGACCATACAAACCCTACAAACTACATCCCACCCCCTCAAAACCTGACTTACCTCTCTGCCTCGTCCCAAACCTTCCTCTTCCTGCTTCCTGCTCTTCCACCTGGCAGCAGCAGGAACTAGACTGTGCATATTCCATAGCCATGCGTATGTGTGGTTAAGGCATATTCGTGGTTTAGACGTGCGTGTTAGTGCCTGCATGGTTCAGCCCCATTTAGTTCACGCTGTGGTTAAGGCTGTTTCCCCTTGCCATGCATATTATGTGTTGTCTGTCCACTGCCCGTTTCATGGCGGTGAGCCTGCCATGAAAAGGGTGGCGGAGACGCAATTAGGGTCCCCTACAGCTCTTAGGCCTTAGGGTGCATGCGGGGGGGCTAATGTTGTGCCTCCCTGGAATTGCACCTCCGTTCCTGCATGGTATGACATGCACCACAGGAACGTACTGCATGCGCTGGTATGGTGGTAGTCTACTGTTAAGGCTCCTCCATGTGTCTAACACAGCCACCGCCGTGAGACTGCTGCAGAGCTGCACACCTGACCGGTATTGAACTCTGAATCCGGCGGGCAGTACACCACAGGCTTGGTGGTTCTCTTGCAGATGCAGCAAAGTTGGTGCAGTAGGCGGACCGCCAAACTCATAATCTGCCCCTTAGATTTTCTGCTAGTCTTAATTTTTGGTAAGTCTTCTACTATTTAAATATCTCTATAAACTGATATTGTTTTGGATGATTCATTCCAATGGTGGCTTGGAACCAGTTGATTCACCTTCTACTACGCTGTTCATTTTTGCCCCTTGGGAAAGTGTACTATTGTACAGAAGCTACCAGGGGAGTTGCAACATGTGTATGCTCCAGTGTCCTGAGTGGTGCAAGTGTCCAATACAAGTGTCCTAAAAATAATTGAATTTTTCTTCATTGCTTCTTTGTTGCTTTTGCATAATGGTGACTCTGTTAATAAGTCATGGGGGCCTATTTTTAAACTGCATTTTAGAGCATGTGTTGTAGTACTATATTAGTAGTGTAGTACAAACATACTATAAAATTATATTTACAATCTTACGTGTGGAGGTTACACCTCTGCCTCTTCTATCTTTTTCTCTTCTGATATCCACCCTGATTGTGGGCTCTCAGCACATGTAAGTATACTTTTTAGTTATAAATGTGGAAAGTACGTAGGGGAGTGGCAGGAAATTGGGGAATACAAAAGAGGAGGGAATTAGGGAGGATTAAAGAGTGGTTTTGGGAGGATTAGTGGGGTTTAGCGAAAAGTGTGCACCCACCACAAAAGAAACAGTCATTGCTAGTCACAAACTGCACTTCTAAGGTTACTACAGCCAAAAAGATACCCACAACAGTAGTAAATTAGCACCACACATGGGCCAACTACTGCTACTGCAAAACCCTCCCATAGCCAATAATGAAGGTGGGGCCTGAAAGTAAAACCCCATAGGAAATAATGTTAAAATATACTAAATATTGTAAAATATTTAAAAATGTAAATACATTACATAGATATAGAAAATGCCGCCAGGGGATTTGGCTCCGCACAGCCTAATATAGTCACTACAAAATACAACATGACAAGTTGATCAACCATTGCCCACCTCAATGGCCAGCTGCACATTGAACTTACATTAAACACATCTATTTATAAAAAACGATAGACAACAGGAACATTTGAAGATAAGATTTCCCATTTTTACTAAATGTTGTTAAGTCTTGAATGATGGTGGAGAATTTTCTTTCTTGTATACTTTCCAGATGGTGCAGCCAACGTGTTTCACCTTAAGGCTTCATCAGGTCCAGATATTTGAACTGGTAACACGAGAAAGCTACAAGTAAGAAAAGGCTGTAACAATGTTCTAAGAGTCCATGCTATTTGGTATTGATATCTGCTGAAAGGTATTTTGTGTCTCATTCAGTAATTGCCGCGTGAGACTCCTGATCAAAGCATGTGTGGCGTACATGTAAGTTATCTAATCATGAAACCATCTAGTAGTTCTTAAAAGAACAAATTTGTCTAGGACGTAGTATCCATTACTTGTTTCTTTGCAGCAATATTCACAAGAAGAACAGCTGGAGGCAACTCAGACTTCTTGCAGTTCTGGATAGCTGTGTACAGCACCACAGATTCTTGTCCTGTCAAATCGTTTCACCTTACAAACGCTTCATCAGGGCTGCAAATACGAAAAATAAAAGTGTGTCAAAGATTTAAAAATGTACAGTCCAACAGCAAAAGTTCTGCTGCTTTGTGAAAGACATATTAGCTATACATAACTTTACAGATGTAGTGTTCTATTTACACAAAGCAAGAAGACATGAATATTGAGCAATAATCACTTAATCCTTATTATGGGAAGAGACAGAATGTTCAGAAAAGTCTTACTATACCATCCTAATGACATTATTTCTCTTAAACGAGTCAAACTACAAATATCTAGCTTTATTTCACCGATAAAATATTCCTTGTTCTGGATTTCCGACTTCAAAACCATTGAATTGGAGTTGGGTGCGCATGTGGTTACATTTGCACTATTCTTTTATGTTTCTTTGTTTCTACTGTACTAACGGAATTATTCTTTCTGGTGTTTCTAAGCACTTGAGCTTACAGTCACACAGGTTTGAGTAGCCAGTCTTATGTTATTAGGATGGTATAGTAAGACTTTTCTGAACTTTCTGACACTTCGCATAATAAGGATTAACTGATTATTGCTCACTATTCATGTATGTTTAGTTTGTGTAAATAGGACTCTACATCTGTAAAGTTATGTATAGCTAATATGTTTTTCACAAAGCTGCAGCACCTTTACTATTGGCGTGTACATTTTGTAAATCTTTGACACACTTGTATTTTTTGTATTTGATGCGCTGATAAAGCCTTTGGAAGGTGAAACGTGTTGACGGGACAAGAATCTGTGGCGTCGTACACGGCTATACAGCACTGTAAGAAGTATGAGGTGCCTCCAGATGTTCCTCGTGTGAATATTGCTGCAAAGTAATGGATAGTATCTCCTAAAAGAATTTGTGCTCTTCAGAACTACCAGATGGTGACATGAGAAGGAAACTTGCATGTGCACCACACATGCTTTGATCAGGAGTATCATTCTGCCATTAGTGAATGAGACACAAAATACCTTTCAGCAGATATCAATACCAAATAGCATGGACTCTTAAAACATTGTTACAGCCTTTTCTTACCTGAAGGTTTTTAGTGTTCCCAGTGGTTCAGATATCTGGCCCTGATGAAGCCTTTGTAAGGTGAAACGTGTTGGATGTGCTATCTTTAAGGTATACAAGAAAGACAAAATCTGCACCATTATTCAAGACTTACAATTTCCCGTTTTTACTAAATGTGGTTATCTTCAACTGTTCCTGTTGCCTCTCGTTTTTTGTATATAGATGTGAAAAATCTAAATACATGTAGGTTGATATCAAAAAATAAATATAACATTATTGAAATATAAAATTAACATTTTTGAATTTTAAAATTAATGTAAGAATATATGTTTACAATATAATTACATTTCTTTTAACTATTTCAATACAACACTTTCAATTATTAATGCATACAAATAGTTTTTTTCCTTTAGGTGGGAAATTATTTTTATAATTTAAACTTCAGAAAAATTAGTTTAATTAATTTTAATATATTTAAAAACGATCAATGATTTAATTCAAAATTAAGTTTAGAGTATTTTACATTTTGTGCTACATTTTAAATGTTTAAAATTCATTTTCAATCATTTTTATCATAAAATATTTAACATTTCTTTAGTTAAATAAACCTTTTAACTTTTCCCTATTCTTTGCTATATGGAGAGCCCACAGTCGGGGTGGACATCTTAGATGGAGCAGTCCTGTGCTAGACTGCTCTCGGGGACTGGCAAATATGTCAGAGCCACATTCCCAGGCATCTTGCTGTTAATACGAGAGATACTTGAATCTGCTCCTGCAGACCCAGGCCCATCTCAAAAATGCTAAATCTTTATCTTGACAAAATGAATGTTTGGAAACCAATCTGTGCATGCTCATTTAAGTATCCGTAAACACAAAATCCCTTTTGTGAGTTTGTACATGTACAAAATGTATCTTATTCCTGGTCTCCACTTGCACAGATCTGGCAAAGGTTTTGTATTGTTGGCCCCTAGATTTTGTTGTAGATCAATAATGTCAGTGAAGAACCAACAGCTAGTTTGAGATAGCAAGTAATAGACCCTACAGAAAGTCTTATGTATTTAGCATGAACCACATTTGCATTCAAACAATGAAGATGGGGTGAGCCATAGATGTTTTAAAATATGTTTATAATGGTCCTCTAATCTTATAGTAGGGAACCCCGAGTTTACACCAGCTCTGAACAATACAGCGCTTCACTTCTGGATCTGGCCAGGATACAGGTCGATTGGCCACTTGTTTGACATGGAGGGGTCCATCCAGTTCAAAACCCTCTGGGCATATGCCGGGAATCGGGATTCATGAAAGTGACCGATAGCACTACACACAAATACGCCAATGGGTGATGCAACGGACAGTCCGCCCAGGGTCACAACAACACCTTACACCCTATGAACGCTGGCTGCTCTCAATCAATATTAACTCACGCTTAATCACACAGCTATATAAATTCCTTGGCCCGTTGAGCACACCCACTAAAACGGCAGGTCAACTCCGATGGGAATCCGAGATCGGGAGGGAACTGACCCCAAAATATTGGATAGATATTCACTACCGCACTAGGCACACTGCCTCTAACATACCAGGGATTGAAACAGCAACAAAGATTATACCATAGTGGTACCTCACACCAACCAGACTCCATAGATTTGCACCATCCAAATCCCGGTATTGCTGGCGGCAGAGTGGCCTCCCAGGCACCTTACTTCATATTCTTTGGGATTGTCCGGTAATAGCCCCATACTGGACAAGGATTCTCAATGACATCGACATGTTCCAGGACACCGAACTCCCGAGATTCGCCGCCTATATCATCTTGGGCCTTCCCAATGCCCTTACCTTTACACTAAAATCATGCAGAGGCAGGCAGATTGGCTTGGCTCTGTTAGCGTCTTTGCAGAACATATTGGCACACTGGGGCACAGATCACACACCAACAGAGCACAGAGCGTGGTATATCATAGGAATGGAACGAGTGAACTTAATATTACTGAATCAAAGTACAGCATTTCAAAAGCTATGGAAGCCATTTCTGAGTCTCCCAGCGTCAGAGTTTCGGGAACTTACCTGCCCTAAGTATCTTCGCTTACTGCAACTCTCAGAGGCACATTATAAGAGGCACAGTTGTTTTTCAGCAGCCGTGGTCCAGAGTGGGGTGGAAGTGGGGCATTCATGGGATGTTAGATAAATGTATGTAAAGCCTCCTGTGGTCACATGCCATATCACTTAAGTTGAGACCATGTTAAAAACTGCAATAATTAGATTTAAACCATATTCGTCCTGTAATACTTCAAACAAGTGCACTGTCCTGCATGGGCTTTGAATAAATTGAAAAGCACATTGACCTGGAAATCCAGTCCTGACCGTCAAGACTGTAAAACGCATAAGGTCAGAACCCTGAGCACCAATCCTTTCTCCACATACAGAATGGAAGAAAACATAATACATTGTGGGATGCTGAATTTCCATGCAAAGATAAACAATGTGCCTAGACAGAGCATGGGGGGATATACCTACACATAAGTGGCTTAGAGCTAAGAAATGAAACACAGAACATATTTCAAAGTTGGTTATGAACTAAGGATCTGCAACCACATTCCAAAACACTTTCACTTCAGAAAGAAACTGAAGCCTTCATCCTAATAATACCTGGTTAGTACTAATGGCTTGAATTGCTTACAGACACTCACAAACGTGTTAACACACACATACACAGATGTGCATGCACAAACACATAACACATTTTTTACTTACTTACCTTCAGATGCTGTCGCGCCTCCTGCTGGTGGTCTGTGCTGCCTCTCCTCTCCTTCACAAGACCAGGTGCCAAAAGGTGAAGAGAAGAAAACAGGGTTAAAACTGTACACTATTTGTTTCAGAAAAAATGGAATCAGCCTTATGGATAATGGAAAAAATTGACCTTCTTTACATGTAAAGTGATACAATGTCAAGCTGATCATTCGTTCATCAGAATTCATCAATCTGGGCCTCATTATGAGTTTGGCAGTGCGGGAGTGGGACCACCCCTCTGCCACACTGCCAAAACAGTGTGCTCACCACCTGCCAGATTTTGACTTTGACTTAATTCTTTGGCGTTCCCACTGCAGTGCCTATCAAATAGGCACCGCAATGGGAACGCCAAAGGCAGTACTTATATGGCATGGAATGGTGCAGTCCATGCAGGTACTAGTGTGCATGCCACAGGGGCACAACATGTGCCCCCATGCATGCACCACATTGGCCAGAGGCCATGTTTCCTCTCCACAGTGGTTTTCATAGAGGAGGAACCGCTATGAAAACTGTTGGGGAGAGGAAACTTGTAATATGCTTGACGGGGATGCAGTGTTCCCACCAAGCTTATTGCAGCCTCTAGACCACCGCGCCACCTCCAGGGATCTCTGATCTACAGTGCAGTACAATGGTGTTCTGACCGCCCTAGTTGTAATAGGGCGGTCAGAAGGCCACCACCACTGCGCCCCACAAGTCTAGCGTCCATAGAATGCCAAACTCATAATCAGGCCCTAAGCATTTATTCATACTGGTCAAGACAGAGTAAATTACATAACATATGGTACGTTAATATGCGTTGCTCCGAAAAAAAAGCCTGAAATGTTTAATTTTGTAGAGCAAGATACACCAGATATATTTCTTTTAACATAAATGTGGCTCAATAAAGAATCAATGCCCGATTTACTAGCAGTTATGCCCCTTGACTACCGTGTTCTTAACAAGAATAGAGCCTCTAATAAAAGAGACGGGCCATCACAGCTATAGTACGGTAACACTTTTCATTTCTCCTTAATACCACTTTAACCGATCCCTGACATTAGATTTTATAGGCTTAAAAATTGATTGTAACAATACCTCTTTGATCTGGTTATAAATATACGGGCCCCCGAATACATGGCCTTTTTTCTCTGCATTTTGTATGGACTAGTATTTTCCTCTTGATCAATTACTCCCAATTGTTAGTGATTGTGGATTTTAAAAACTGGATAAACTACCATAAACCTTGCTCTGAGGGCCAGCGCTTGGTTGAGTTAACGTTATCACTAGCTCTCTAACAACACATAATAGACTCTACTCATAATAAAGGGTATACTTTCAACCTGCTTTTGACCTCAAAGATTAAGTTAACTAACCACAGTGTGTCTTCTTGCTTATGGCCAAACCACCATCTAATTAAATTCCGATCCTTCCCATTCTTTCTATATCAAAAAAAGAGTCATGTGGAGCATATAATTCAGCCTCATTACAGAAAGCTGTCAAACGTCATGTCCATATCCCTCTACAAAGTTGCAGAACTATAATTCACAGCTGGAATTCCAGAATATAAAATATTCCTTAAAACTATATATATTTGCTAGTCCAACAAAACCTCAGAGGCCATCAGTAAAAAAAGGAGACCTTTAAAATAATGAATGAGCTATCCTCCCCTAATAAAGTTACTTTTGCTGTGGTGCCATCTCAAGACTTTTGCGATACCTTGAACTCCTTTTCTAACAATAAAGTAGATTGAATATGAGCTAGTATCACTAAAACTTATTTGGAATTGACCACTCCAGAGACAAAAACACTCATTCTCTCGCTTCCTTTAATTGTTTGAATGAATGTCCTCTTCATGAATTAATGGGAAAGTTTATATCAGGTTCTCCTCAGCTGTATACCCTCCTCGCATAATGAGAAATATGGGAAAAGTCATAGAAGCTAATGTTTAACTCTACTGAATGAATCTATAATGCAAGACTCTGTCTCTAAAGTCTTTAAAAGCACTAAGGTTATCCACTTCTAAAAACTGAAGATCCACCTTAAGATTCTATAAAATCATTGTCCCATATCCCTGCTTCTCTACTCGGCAAAAATATTGAAGGCGCATGTGGCCAGGAAATCTGACTATTTACAAATGTCAGAATATTTGATGCCACAACAAATGGACTTTTGTCCTAGCCATAGCACGGAATCTGCATTTATGGCCATAATGTATGATCTTATCCTTATCCTTGATGGGGGCAATTGACAGATCTGTGCTCTGGTGCTAGTGGACCTATCAGTTTCCTTTGAAACTTTCAACCATAAGATTCTTGTCGACCATTTGGAGGAAGCGGGGCTTAAGAACACCACCATGAACCCAGGTAGGCTCCATTTCGCGCTCCATTTCGAGTCACTTCTAACCCAATTATATAAGGAGTTCAGCAAGGTTCCTCCCTGTTTCTCCATTTATTTAATGTGTATGCTAGAGACCACATTATACAAGGAGTTCAGCAAGGTTCCTCCATGTTTCTCCATTTATTTAACGTGCATGCTAACGCCAAATCAGAGAACTAGTATTCAAGGAATGAAGTGTACAGTTATGCACATGACTTTCAGCTTCTTATGTGCTTAGGGTACCCCCAAATGGTTCGCCTGCTTATCTCCTATTTTTGCTGTATCTCTTTGTTGGCCTTAAGACTCTGAGCTCCTGACCAGTACTAAAGTGCATATGTGTCTACCCTAAAACATGGTAACTTTGGTGTATACACAATTGGCATATTTAATTTACCTGTAAGTCCCTTCTAAAGTAGTATACCATATACCCAGGGCCTGTAAATTAAATGCTACTAATGGGCCTGCAACACTGATTGCGCCACCCACACAAGTAGCCTTTCAAGCCTGTCTCAGGCCTGTCACTGCAGGGCCTGTGTGTACAGTGTACTGCCACTTTGACTTGGCATTTAAAACTCTTTACCATGGCTTAAAACTCAACTCAACTCAACATATTCACCCCTAAGGCAGGCCCTAGGCAGCCCATAGGGCAGAGTGTTATGTAAGTAAAAGGAAGGACATGTACTTTTAAGTTTTGCATGTCCTGGTAGTGACAAACACCGAAATGTGTTTTTCACTACTGTGAGGCCTACTCCTTTCATAGGTTAACATTGGGAATTTCTTAATACACTTTTAAGCTGTAATTTCTAATCAGAAAGTAGTAGCTGTGTCAAGTTGTATATTATTGGAATGGTAATGATGAACACTCTACAGTAGTAAAGTTGGATTTAACATTACGTTTTAGAAATGCCACTTTAGATAGTGCAAAAAGAACTATTGATGGACAGAATGTTGAACAATGTCCAACATTCACCCAAATACAGAGACCTGGGTCTAAACACATTGTTTATTTGCTCCCCATGCCATTCGCGTTTAAAACCCAACCATATGCAAATCAGTCTTGACCCTGCTCCCCATGGGAACAATCCAGCCCGAGCTGCCAGGCCAGGTTCTCCCTGGACAAGAAACAAGCATCCTGGGACCGGTTTTGGGGTTTCACCGCTCATCAGCCAGGCTAGCTTGACTTCAGTGGCATGGGGAGCCTGGGACGAATGTCTGGGCATACCCGTTCCACTCGAGGTGACAAATGCAAAAATAAATTATGGACAGTATGTTGAACAATTTAAAACATTCAGCCCAGTACAGACACCTGGGTCTAATGTGTTGTTTTTTTGCCTCCCCATGCCATTCCACTCCAAACACAGCCATATGCAAATCAGTTTTGACCCTGCTCCCCATATCCATCTTTCTTCTGGGGGTGAATGTTTGATTTATTCAGCATTTCACCCATCATTTGTTGCCGCAGTACTTTTTGCCCTAAGTGGGATGGGTATGCCCATATGTGGGTGCCTTGCTCGCTTTACCACTGGATTCACTCTAGCCAGGATGCTTGTTTCCGGTACAGGCAGAACCTGGCTTGGCAGTTCGGGATGGACTGTTACTATGAGGAGCAGGGTCAAGACTGATTTGAACATGGCTGGGTCCAAACTGGGGTGGCTTAGTGAGCAAAAGAACAATGGATTTAACCCAGATCTCTTGGCTGGGGGAAATGTTTGATTTATTCAGCATTCTGTCCATCATTTGTAACCTCCAGTACTTTTAGAAAGTGGGTATTTCTCTGCTCTTACTGCTCTGTGTGCCTGCAGGCTGTCTCCACAACATGTCCCAGCTTCACTTTGTGCATTACCTCTAGACAGTTACATAACAGAGGAAGGTTAGGTGTGCCTGAGCACTCATCTGCATGCTGATGGCCCTTCTGGACAGGAATGGAGGGAGGAGCTGACACTTGCAACTGAATACATAGTGTCCTGTCCCCACACAAAGGGCTGATTACCCCCTACTGATAGTCTGGAGCCAAGATGGGGGAATGAAGGGCTTCTGTGCACCTCAAAGACCCATCTTTGAAGTCACCCCACCTCAAAGGCACAACTGGCTAGTAGTACTGGGTCTATGATCCCACAAAGGTAGTACACTACTGGAACTGTGAAGAATTCTGCCAGGAAGATGTCCAGTTGTGCTGCTACAAGGACTTCCACTCTGCTGGACTGCTGCTCTCGAAAAATTGCTTTTCTGCCTGTTGTGCTGCCTGCTATGTGCTGCCCTCTGCCCTGCTGAGGAAAGGACTGGACCATTCTTACTTGAACGCAGAATGACTCCAAAGACTTGCTGGCTTTCCCCACCTTTCTGAAGTCTCAGGTCCATCAAAGAATAATTAAATCCTGCAACAGAACTTGGACTCTGCCATCTGTGCATCCTGCCTTACCAAATGGTGCTAACCTAGTCCTGGGACATTGGAAGTTTCTGATCCATCAGAATCCCCTCATCGATGACTTTGCACTGATTGAAACTAATGCACCTCCCTTCGACGCAACGCAGCTGCTGCTCGATGACAGTGCTTTAACGGATTGCACTGCTCGATGGCGACGCATCACCTTTATCGCAAAGGGGTTCATCGAAGGAGTCTCGCTGACTGCACTGATTGGAACATGGGATTGATGATGACATGTCACCTTCTCTGCTCCACGCATGAGGTCTTCAATGTCAACGCTTCCTCCATCCAAGGCACTTATTCAGCAGGTCCTGCATGAGTCCTGTAGCCAGCCTGCGCTCCACCGCTGTCACCCTGCACTTTGGCTTTACCCCCTTCTAAAATGACCGGATATCCCGGTTGATGCTTAATTACCCTAAGCACTATATTTGATTTAACCTTTAAAAAATACATAGCTCTGATTCTACTTATTTGATTTTAGTTGTTCTTGGCTTGTTTTACTCATAAAAATATTATCTAGTGTGGAATATTTTTGTGGTATTTTCATTGTGTTACTGTGTTTGTGTGTGTCTTGCACAAACAGTTTACACATTGCCTCTTTAGATAAGCCTGTCCGCTCTGTGCCAAGCTACCAGAGGGTGAGCACAGGTTATCTTATAGTGTGTTTCTAGCTTACGCTATCTAGATTGGTGGAACCTACTTGGATGACGTGCATACCTCTGCCAACTACAGACACGGTTTCTAACAATAGCCCTTCCTAAAATGCAGTTTACAGGCTCCAGGTCATCCAAAATTAAGCTGCCCACTTCAATTCCAGACTACTGAGGTATTCTCATGTAACTTCCATTCTAAAGCAGTTCACTGGTTGTCTGTAAGGCAAAGGATTCAGCTCAAAATCTGTTGCACGACCTTTAAGGCTATTCAGGGTTCAGCTCCTTGTACTTTTCTACTCAGGATAAGACATTCTAGCACCATTTTCTCGGGATCCCGAGTTAGAAGAAGAAACGCATGGGACATCAAACTTTTTCTGTCCAGGCACTCCCTTGGTGGAATTCTCTTCCAGATCATACGAGGTTGGAAAGCAGTTGTATACCCTTCAGGGAAAGCTTGCAAAATGGGACTTTTTAGATAGAAATACTTGTTTTTGACTCACTTCCTTAACTTAGAACACCCCAAAAAATTGGTAAACATGTGGTTTAGCAAGTTTGATTAACATAACATAACTTTTGTGCTGTCTCACAAAGAAATGGAAAGGCCTTGATGGGTTTTAGAAAGATTCACTACATCAGTGTAACAGCACATGACATCACCCAGTGCTTGTCCCAGCGTCCGTTGTCAACTGACTCCTTAATGTGGAACTCCCAACAAGCAATGCCTGAGCAAGAGTTCTAAATAGAAAACTAGCTACAGAACACACACAATTAAAGAAACAATAATAAGCTAAAATCTAGCAGTAACTCCCCTCCTAAAATTAACAAACCTTAAGACAAAACATAAACCTTTGAGGCTACGCGCACCATCTCCAAACCATAGTGTCCAGCACAAGCCTTAGACGTCACAGTGTCAGAATAAATATCAGACTTATTTGCATTGAAAGAACACATGGTTAAATTGACATTTCCTTCCCTGCTAACCAACACAACCCTCCTTTTGCTCCATCACTTTCCATGTTCCACCAAAACCACATACTTGGATGCTTTCACAACTTTTGTGGTAGGGTAACATTTAGATCAACTCTTACCTGCCCCCAGGGGAGTCTTACAAGATCCCCAGTATGGAAACAAACTTAATTCAATCTTTTTAACTCATCATATCTATATTTGCTCCTAGGCTGGACCAACTTCACTCTGTGCCACACATCATCCAGATTGACCACACTACTGTCAACATGTATATTATCCAAAACCCAAATGGTACACAACTCATTTAATGCATGCCTGCCCGGTATCAACACAAATGAGGCCACCCCCATGGTAGAAAGAAATCTATAAGCCCCACCAGGTATATTCAAAGCAGTGAGAGGTTTGTTTCCACGCGGAATTCCATCTGATGATAAAGCTGATCTTTAATGAATAATGGAAAACACCTTTGCCTTGCCCAACTCTGCCAAAGTTTTTTTAATTTTAGGAAGTGGAAAGCGGTCCACAAGTTTTTTTTTTAACTACATATGGTCCACACATAACCTCAGATACCAATTTCTCTTCTTTGCCACCACAATTAGGGAAGTCCATTGCGATGAATCAACCGGTTCAATTGCTCTTTCTTTACACAGCATATATGATTGCTCTTTCAGCTCTTGTGTGATACTTAACAGCACATTTCTCACTTTGTGTACAACAGGAATCGCCTGATTTATCAAAACTATTCTATGTTCAAAACCTTTCACAGTACCTAATCTGTCTTCACTAGAGGCTTATGGCAATCCAAAAATCTCCTCAGGAGTCAAGTTGAGAGTCACTCACAGCAACCAGGTAAATGGAACATGCTGTATCTCTTTTGCTACTAGTTCCTGAATTAAATCAGTTCCCTAACTCATTCCTTTGCATGTGTTGGTATTATATATTTAAAGTATTCCTATTCTGTGAAAATTGAGTAGTCAATTACATTTTTTATTGTATTTTAAAATAGTACACTGATTTTCCATTAGATTTACAATGTTAATTGTTTTAATATATGGTATGATTAATTATCTTTGGAATTAGCCTATTTATAAAGTTTCCAGAAAGACATTGCATAGACAATAAATATATATACATGTGAATATAATATATTTAATAATTTCCTTATATTTAACTTGCAATGCAAATTATTTTGAAGCTGGTTCACATATATGGAGGGATGTGCAACCACAGAGAAGAGGAAGTGAGAAAAGTAAAAAGAAAACATTAAATGACCAAACAATAACTACTTTGCATAATTTTACCACCCACTGGAAGCCAATACATTTACTTTTAAATAAATGATCTGTCTGTAAATAGCTTCCTGCAACTCTAAAATAAAATGCACTCTTATAAATGTAAATGGAAGATTAAAAATCCTTTGTAGTCTTCCCAAATGTCTCTATTTTAAAAATAGGTATCAAGTGACAGAGAAAATGTTATCTTGCGTAAACAGATGGGGAAAAGAGATGGTGGGCTTAGGAAGGGATCTTTCATTTTAACCATTTAAGCTCCTTTAAAAACTGTTATGTCTCAAATAACATATTTTTAAATAACAATAACTATCCTCACATTTTTTAACATGTTTAACTAGCTTGTTTCATATCTGCAATGAAACCTCAAAGCTCTTTTACTTCAGCCTGTTTCACAGGAAATGGTTTCAGTTCTATAGCTCAGATTCCAGCAACCTGGCGTTCAGGTGTGCCTAACAATGCTCATGAATATAGAATGTTAGCCCTCTAGTTGTTCATTGGAACTCTGAGTTCAAGCTGAAGCAGTGTGCTGGGGAATCACCTAACAGACTTACTGTTGTAAGTAAATGTAAATGTAATTTGCACTTGTATAGCGGTCACCCAGGGGTCTCTAACCGCGCAACACGAATACCGCTGTGGAACCCTTCCTGGCCTGTTCCTGTGAGGTGTCCACTCCTGGGCACCCCCAATGTGAATCCAGGCATCCTAGCATTGTTAGGGCCGGTGTGGAGATTAAGCAAGCTATTGCCCAGAGTTGCAGAGTGAAACCCATGATTAGAGTAGGCACCGAGGCGAGAATTATCGGGTCCGAGGACATTGAGCCCAAGACCCTGCCGCGACGGGGATTGAACCCTGGTCCCGGGCCAGACCTCTGCCTCAGGGTCTGCCGCTCTAATCTGTGAGACACACTTCTCCACTTCTCCAAGTACATGGTATAATCAGCTTGTCATAGATTTTGTCACATGGATGAGGAAACTATTTGTGCATGTATTGAAAATGTGCCCCTATTTTTACTTCAAGGGTTTTATTTCATAATTTTCTTGTTAAAATCATTTGAGAAAAACATTGTCTCTCAAACATGTCTCATCAAATTCCAGCAAAGGATCAGCATTTTTCACAGGTCACTCATCCTTTATAATTGCTCCTTTACTACAATGCATTTCAAAGGGACAAAAATGGCAAAACATTATCACCCAATTTTTTAAAACAAAAATGGCAAAGCATTATCACCCAATTTCTGTTTAACAGGTATGCCTATTGTAACCTTCTACCTAAATAGTCCCATCAAAAACACCCCATTTAGAAGCAATTACTTTCACTCTAAATTCTAAGGGTCTGATTTGCATCAGAAATATTAACGACGAGGCCACTCCCATGTAAATATTGATTGGGGTAGAGTAGGGCCTTAACTTTGCCTCTGGATCCTTTGACTCTGTTGGGATCGAAATTTGATAACATGCATTATTGGCCTAATATATTCAATATAACCTCGTAATTATATAATCGTATAGTCAGAATGTACTGTGATCGCCTATCAACCAGTGGTTCACTTTTGACTTGTTGGGTCTTATTGGTATAACCAGAGCCATTGTGTTTTGTTTCTCTATGTGTAAGCACGGTTTCCCCGAAATGACGTGATTACGCTTTCTGCTCGAAACTATGATGGCAGCCAGGCCGCCTACTGTAGTTGTTAGCCGGTAGCTCAAGGTAACCCAAGGTCACATCTGCCCTTCTTGTGGGATGCGCACATTCTAGCAGGGCCCGTTCCTGTACTCCCTGGGCCACAGATAGACAGGGAGGCACCTTACTGACCTGCCCCCGGAATAGCTTAGGCCTAGGCTACTAGCAATCAATTGTGCCTTATATGGGTATTCCTCTTGGCTTACTGACAAGTTGTATCTTTCCTTGTAGGGTGTCATCTCGAACGCATGAAACGTATATATGCTTTGTATTTTGAACATGTAATCAGTCTCCTCTGCGCACCTCCGAGGGTCGTGTAGACTGAGGCTCCCCTGCCAGGGCTTGTTTTTGATGAATAAACGATTGAACTTTCTCCATTGCCGACTGACTTATTATTACAGAGTAAACGCATATGGGCTATTGGTAAGTATAGCCCGCTAGAATAATTTTGAATCCTTCAGTTGGCGACTCCGCCGGGACTCCGCGATAGGGTCGTCCCCTCCTGTAAACAGGGGTGACGGGACAAGGAGGAGTTCTGGCCGAGTGGGTGGACAGAAAGAGGATCCTGATTCGAGACACCCGTTTGTGGTATGAAAGCAAGCCGTTCCACTCTCGAGCCCAGTATCCCTCCCAGCTACTGAAGACCCTATGCCGGAGTCCTACGGGCTTAACCCGAGAGAAGAACAGACTGTGTCGGTCTGTCTAGGTGTCGGCAGTGGAGAATTCGCAATCGACCTGAGTGCACCAGGTGAGTGATATTTGTGATTGGATGAGGATCACTCAGAGGAAGTGTTTCTTTTTGAATAAACGGTTAACTGTTTTTGTTTGAAGATGGCCGGGGAAGCCGGAACACGAGGGAATCTGGGGATCTACCGTTGCGGCAAAAGGGCTGCGCGGGTAGAGACCCCACGGACTTGTTTGGTGAATAATTGAGTTTACATCTGATGCCTTAGCAGAGTACGGCGTTGCTCGCTCGGCCGAATTCTCTCCGGGAAAGCCCTGGGAGCAACTGGGTAAGCTAGGGTTCTGGAGACGTGCCCAACCAGAACAGGACCATGGGATGGCCTGTGAGAGAGTTCGTGGTTCGCCTATCAGATGCTCTCAGGACAGTCTGACGGCTGTTCCCTTTGGTGAGAATTTTTGTTGGTCTGGAATTCTTTTGAATCGATTCCCCGAACAGGAGTCGACGGGCTCTGTTCGTATTTGAAGACGTAATTTGCATAGAAAAAGTTCTGAGAGGTGTTTGCATTGCACTATTTTACAGCACTTTATTGTAACCATTGAATGACAAGGTGTATGAGTGGATGATGCAAAGGACGCGTCCAAGTATGTGTGTGTTTTGAGATTTTGTGACTAAACAACGTGTAAGTATCATCATAATGTCTTGTTTTAGCAAAATATGTTTTGGGTGCTGTTGTCGGAAGGGTACACGGCTTGAAGAAAGACAGCCTGCCCCTCCCGAGGGCAGCCCTAGTTTTGATATGTATGTCAAACATGGTTTACAGCCGATTTTATTCAATACTCTTTGGAACAAATATACAAAAGATAATTCGGATTTACAATGGCCTCTTACAGGGTCTTTTGATGAGAAAAAGATCAATTATATACAGAATAAATTATTTATGAAGAAAAGTCGTCAGTCAATGTTTGATTCCTTGAACTTATGGTTGAAGGAAGCAAAAGGACGACGAATTCGAGAAGAGAAGCTGGGGAAGATGAAATCGGGTCAGACAGTCACTCAGAAAGCAGTAGCGTGTGATAAAGAAAAGGTGGAAAAAAATATTGAACGGATGGATAGGCAGTTTCGGTTGGAGACCGATAAAAGCTATGTGGCTAGACCAGAGACAGGAGATGAATTAGAAGAATTGCTGGAAGCCCGACCACCGCCTCCTTATGCCCCGCAGGGCTTGTATCCAGCCGTGCCTATGGTACGAGTTGACCAGACGGGAGCCGTTTCGGCCGCCAAACCGCAGACAGGGGTGGTCGCCACAGCCCCCGTTGGTAGATCGGGACCTGATGTTCCGGTTTCCCCTCCTTCTCTTCGACCAACTACCTCACCCTTAATATCCCTTCAGCCGGACGCGGCTGTCCCTTCTCCTTTGCACCGTGTTTCTCTCCCTTCCGACTCAGACTACTTTAGATCTCCGAAATGCACTTAGTCCGGGTGCCACGCCCAAACGGCCATTGTCTGACTTGAGTGATCAGCGAGCTTTCACTCGGTCGTTGTTGGGACAGGAGGAAAGGAGAGCTATTATAATTCAGGCATCCCAGTGGATGCGGAATCCTATTTATACTTTAGAGGACATTTGGAGTACTATGAAGGATTTTGAACCCGTTGCACAGCAGCTGGCTCTAGAGAGCATGGCAATCCGATTGATTTCACTATGGGAGCAGTGTTTTGAGGAAGGATTGCCTCCTCAAATACTGCGTGACATCAGGGATCAAGCTCATAAATTCCATCTCCAAATTGAAGAAGTGTATCAGAATGTGACGACGCTTTTGCATTATCGGGAACGGATGCACCAAAAGAGTGCCGAATGGGGAGCGCAGCACCCCATGAGAGAGGTGCATCCTCTTTTCTTCCCGGAACTACCTGAAATAAAGGATAACGGGGGCAATGTCACCAGAGCACGAGTGGACGCTAGACTTCAGGAACAATGGGTATACACCCCTTGGAAACAAAGTGAGGTCCTTACGTTAAAAGCCCAGCTTCCTGACCCCCGTAAAAACCCTACAGCTTATTATAAGAATTGGCCGAAGCCGCCAACTCCGCCATCATGACCATAGCTGATATCTCGAGCTGTTCTTTGGTCTCCTGATTCCAGTGGATATATGGAGACAAATACATGATACGGACCATGTCCCCAAATTAGGAGGTACGTGGGATCAATTGAAAAATTGGGATAAGGAACGAAAGCCAGGTGAAAAACCCCAAGATGAAATATTAGTAGTACCAGATAAAATTGTTACATACATGAAGACTCTTCTCCCTCCTAGAAAAGTAGACTGGGATAAATTGACAGCGTGTAAACAGAAAAAGGATGAAAGTGTGTCGGATTTCTTTACTAGGTTTGAGAAAGTTTTCATAGATTTTAGTGGTCAGGACCTCTCTACAGAGGGAGGAATTCGATTGTTTGTAAATAGATTTGTTACAAATTTGCTCCCGGAGGTTATGACCCGCCTCCAATCAGTTGAAAGTACGTGGACTACGGCTGCACCCTCCGTTATTCTGAGTATGGCTCAATATTACGAGCATCGAGAAAATGAGAGTAAGGAAAAATCAGAGAAAAAGACTAAAGATCTAAAAACAAGAGTACTATTGCAGCAAGTCAGTAGAGGGCAAAATTCAGGACGAGGAGTGCGAGGCTCATTTCAAAGAGGCCAGATGGCAGGAAGAGGTAGAGGAGGCCCTCCAAATATTGGGATAAACCAATGTTCTTATTGTAAAGAGGAAGGACATTGGAGAGCGGATTGCCCTCTGTTGTTGGCAAGAAACGGACCTAGTAGAGGGCGAGGTAGAGGTCGAGGGAACGTAGATCGCAATAGCATGAGAAGGGAAGAGTCACAACATGAAGGTTCTCATAAGAATTATTTTGATGACCCTCAGAACAGACAATACTACAATGAGACTTATCAGGATGACAGGTATGAGGAGCGGGAATATGCATGAGACAGCCATGGACAGAGCGGGGGCCATATTACAGTACCAGTTGACCAAGAGGGACCTTATGTAAAAGGAGAACTGTTGGGTACATCAGGGAAGTTTTTAGTGGATACTGGGGCGATGAGTAGTTCAGTCGCCCATACACTGGTCCCAGGGGCAGCTCTGTCTGGCCAAAATAATGTGTCAGTAGGATTCTCTGGAATACCGGTAGTGAGCCCCGTCTCAAAACCTCTGCCTTTTACAATAGGTCCCATCTCCATGCACACGCCCTTTCTTCTAACTTCTAATTGTGGTGAAAATCTCTTAGGGTTAGACATTTTGAAGAAATTACATGCACGTATTTATTGTTCCCCTGATGGTGTTTTCCTGACGATGCAGAAACATCCTGTGAAAGAGAATCAATACTTTGCTAAAAATGAGACCTTGCCCCCTGAATTCTCTACCATCCCTCGGGCACTGTGGGCGACAGGGGACAGCGATGTTGGTCTGTTAAGAATAGCTCCTGTGTCAATAACATTGAAACAAAATGCACAGATGCCACCCATTCCCCAATATAAGATTTTACCAGAAGGTGAACAGGCCTTGTTGCATATCATTCGTGACCTCATTAATAGGGGGGTGGTGGAAGAAACAGCTGCTAACGTTTGTAATAGTCCAATTTTGCCGATTCTGAAAAAGACACCAATTGATGGTGCCCCTGATTATAAGACTGCCTATCGTTTTGTGATCGACCTTCGAGCGGTCAATAAGATAGTAGTCCCTCAATACCCAGTGGTGCCGGATATTACAACAATTCTTACAATGATTCCCCCTACGGCCCAATATTTTTCTGTAATAGATTTAAAGAACGCTTTCTTTAGTATTCAATTTCACCCTGATAGCAGACATATCTTCGGATTCTCATTAGGAGGCCGAAGCTTTAGATTTACGCGTGCACCCCAAGGCTATACAGAAAGTCCGAGCATATATAGCCAAGCTCTGAAGGCAGTCCTGGATGAATTAATATTGCCTGCAGGTAATGCAATTATCCAGTATGTGGACGATATTTTGGTGGCCTCCGATACAGAGGAAGGCTGCAAAAAAGCCACTGTGAAATTGTTACATCATTTGGCTGATAAAGGAAATAAAGTCTCCCTCTCTAAATTTCAATATTGTCAACAGGAAGTGTCCTACCTTGGTGACTTACTGTCGAAAGCAGGGAGACGACTAACACCAGAACGAATATCTGTAATTACTAATATGTCTGTACCCCGTACTCAACGTGATGTCCGAGCTTTTCTTGGCATAACCTCTTACTGTCGCCAATGGATTCCTAACTATTCACTCCTCTCTAAACCCTTGTTGTATTTGACTACCAAAGATGTGCATGAACCCCTACCCTGGACGGATGAATGTCAAGAAGTCTTTGACTCTTTGAAATCTGCTTTGTGTACTGCACCTGTTTTCGGTACCCCGGATTACCGGAAGCCTTTTTAACTCTATGTGCACGAGGTGGACGGTTGTTCCCTTTCAGTATTGACACAAGATTTTGGCGGGAAACAGAGACCCTGTGCTTTCTTTTCATCAGTACTAGACATGGTCGCTCAAGCCCTTCCCAGTTGCCTGAGGGCTACTGCCGCGGTAGCAGTGGCCATCCGGCAATCAGAAGGTATAGTTTTGAATACAGAACTCACAGTCTTGGTACCGCATGCTGTGGATATTTTGTTAAATAGAACTAAAACCCAGCACCTTACATGCTCGTTTAACAGGATACGAACTAACATTGTTTGTACCCCACATTACAATTAAAAGATGCGCTACATTGAATCCAGCAACATTATTGCCTCTCCCTTCCAATGATAAAAAGGATGATATCCATGATTGTATATTTAGAACTGAAGCGGAAACAAAAGGGCGTGTAGATCTAACCGACACCCCTTTACTAGACCCCCAAGGAGAGCTGTATGTTGATGGTTCTTGTTTTAAATTACCAGATGGTACTGCCACAGCTGCGTATGCTATTACGACCCTAAAAACGGTGGTGGAAACTGCTAAGATTTCACATCACTCAGCTCAGGCAGCTGAACTAATAGCTTTGTTGCGAGCCTGTGAGATCAGTAAAGGCTTGAGAGTAAATATTTACACAGACAGCCAGTACGCCTTCGGCGTTGCCCATAGTTTTGGGAGGCTGTGGAGGGAAAGGGGTTTCTTTACCACGCATGGCCATAAAATTTAACACGGTCCTTTAATTGATCTTTGTTATTTGCCTTAACACTACCAGAAAAAGTTGCCATCATTAAATGCAGTGCTCATCAGAAAATCATTGATTCTACGGGAAAGGGAATTGCTTATGCTGACTCGGTAGCTAAGGAAACAGCGCAAACTAGGATGACTCCCATGTTCCCCAGTGCTTCAGCCCGGTGGGTGGCGGAAACATCTGTGTTTGACAATACCATTGAAAGCGTGAAAGAGTTGCAGAAAGAAGCGCCCCCAGATGAGGCACAGAGATGGGAACGGGAAGTGGGACAACTGGATAAGAATGAATGTTGGATAGATCGAACTGAAAAACAGCGTTGGTTACTTCCTAATGAATTGGTATATGCTGTAGTGACCATGGCTCATGGTCCAGAACACATAGGAGCGAAAGGTATTTGTGCAGTGTTAGACCCAGTCTGGAATAACCCAAACATTCCTAAAACTGCAGTACATGTGGTTAAGTATTGCCCTGTGTGTTTGCGTTACAACTCAGGAGGTAGAGAATCTGTCCTGAGTGGAAATTTTGCACCGCCATCTCTGCCATTTGAAGTTTTACAAATTGATTATATACAGATGGAGAGAGTGAACAATTTGAAATATGTACTGGTGGTGGTTTGTGCTTTCAGTAAATGGGTTGAAACCTACCCCACTAAAGAGGCCACCGCAGTTGCAACTGCTAAAGCTTTGGTTAAAGAATATTTCCCCCAATACTGTTTGCCCCGGATTATCTGGTCTGATAACGGGACACATTTCAATTCCTTGTTGGTACAGAGTGTTTGTGAGGGTTTACAAATAAGGCAAAAATGTCATGCAGCCAGGCATCCCCAGTCAGCTGGTCTAGTCGAAAAATATAATGGTATATTGAAACTGAAAATGGCCAAAATTTGTGCTAGTACCGGATTGAGATGGCCTGATGCCCTCCCTTTAGCATTATTGTACCTGAGAACAACACCACACACAAGAACGGGGTTATCACCCTATGAGGTAATCTTTAGCCGTCCTGCCAATGTGTGGGGAGTCCCCAGGCCCAGATCCTTTAGAGATATCGATTATCCTTTGATGACAGATTACTTGTATGCCTTGACTATAGATCTGCGTTCTATTCATCAACAGGTATCCGAGACATTGCGGCCGCTACCAGAGGGTCCAGGACATCGGTTGGAACCAGGCCAGTGGGTTCTGGTGAGGAACTATCAACGGAAGTCAAGTTTGGAACCGAAGTGGTCTGACCCCTACCAGATCATACTCGCTACGAGGTCGGCTGTGAAGGTGCATGGACGCAAACACTGGATCCATGCCAGCCACCTGAAGCGCCTCCCGCTCCCTTTGCCCTTTGATTTACAAAACCGTGAAGGAATTCCAAGCCAAGAAGGAGAGTCGCTTCAGAGCCTTGTACATTTTTCAGAAGCCCGAGAAGAGGGACAGCCAAGTGAAGCGTTGCCCTCAGGTGACAGGGCGGCGGCTCAATCAGCGGAGGCCGTTGTTTCTGGTGCATCTTCAAGTTCGAATGTATTAGATGCCCTTGCAACCGAGTTGTTTTCTGACCAGGAGCAGCCTGGTCACTGTAACTATGACCTGCGGCCCCGAAAACAGCGCGGTACCCCAGTCTCTCATGGAAGAAATTAGGGAAAGACTTCATTTGAGAAACATCGGATAGATACACTGGGGTACTGAGCGAGACACTGGACTGAACCCGTTGAGAGCTTGGAACACTGTGTTAAGTAGCTCTGTTCAGAAAGAAAGACTGAGTTGAGGGCTGCGGTTGTTCTGCAGGATAAAGAAAGTTGTTTGCCGTCTTTTCCTTTTAATGGATGACGAGAGTCTTCCTGTGAGGCTCTAAACGGACACAGGAAAGAAGAACCCCTCTGGTGGCGTGCGCGCTTTGTGGATACAAAGATAGTTTTGGACTTCTAGAGAGGGACCGAGTTAGATCTGGACTTATAGAGAGCATGTTTCCTTTTGCTCGATTCGCAATGGAGGATGAAAGGCCACTAGCCCCTCGGCGATATGTGGATAATATGCATTTGTTTTCTGGATGGTCCACCAGAGTGAAGGTGGCATTTGTTGCTTTTAATATTATCATTACAGTAATTATGATGTGTGTGTTTGTATATTTAGAATTTCAGCATCCTGTACAGAAGCTGTTAGGAACTACTGTTGCCCCGGAAGAGCATCCCTTCTATTCTTTGCCCCCTCACAAGGCTAGACACAGAGAGACTTATATAAAAAATGCCTTCATTGAAATGTTGCACCAGACTCACAGCACCACAAACAAAACAAATTGTTGGGTATGTGGGTTACTCCCCTCAGTGATGCACCAGCACGAACTTTTCATCTCCTTACCAATGTCTTATTTAGCTAGCTGTGAAGCTTGGTTCCAACTATTGTCTTTGATGTATTCGCATTATGTAGCCGAACCGAAAATATATACTGAGAAAGATTATGAAGCCATTCTGAAGTATATAGAACAACAACAGGGATTTGATGCAGCAGGAAACGGGGGAGAGGGCTCTTTGGACCCCAATGCTTGCATGAATGTATATACAGATTATAAGAATGTTACATGGTTAATGGAGGAAATGCAGGATTTTGAACTTTTTAATGACACTATGTACTTCCAGCATTTTAAAGAAAGAAATGTTAAGAATGACAAAGCCTTGCCGATCCTCATCATTAATACTACCTCTGCCTTCTGCATACAGGGAAGAGGGTATGTTAAGGTAGGAAAGAGCAGATGGGTTTCCCCGAAATCACGTGATTACGCTATCTGCTCGAAACTATGACGGCAGCCAGGCCGCCTACTGTAGTTGTTAGCCGGTAGCTCAAGGAAACCCAAGGTCACATCTGCCCTTCTTGTGGGATGCGCACATTCTAGCAGGGCCTGTTCCTGTACTCCCTGGGCCACAGATAGACAGGGAGGCACCTTACTGACCTGCCCCCGGAATAGCTTAGGCCTAGGCTACTAGCAATCAATTGTGCCTTATATGGGTATTCCTCTTGGCTTACTGACAAGTTGTATCTTTCCTTGTAGGGTGTCATCTCGAACGCATGAAACGTATAAATGCTTTGTATTTTGAACATGTAATCAGTCTCCTCTGCGCACCACCGAGGGTCGTGTAGACTGAGGCTCCCCTGCCAGGGCTTGTATTTGATGAATAAACGATGGAACTTTCTCCATTGCCAACTGACTTATTATTACAGAGTAAACACATATGGGCTATTGGTAAGTATAGCCCGCTAGAATAATTTTGAATCCTTCAACTCCATCCCGGCACATACATACTTGGAAGCGCCTTCCTCCTAGGATAATATTGCTGAAGAAATAAAGCCCGTTGAATTGTTGCACATATTTAAGGGGTCAGCAGTATTAATTAATTTAGGGATACGTTGTTTTTAAAAGCTACTGTTAAGTATGTTGTCAATAAGATTAAGTTTACATTGGTCTACCTGCAAACCAAGAAGATATATTTATAACATATGAATCTCTATTTCATTATTACCATTTAAGTATGACGTGAAAAGGTAGGCTGTGGCAATCATTTACTAATCCCTACATGTAAAATAATGTTAGCTTCCTTTTCACAGTTAACACACGTTTTAACATAAATACGTAGGAGGTATATAGCTGGTTTGTGATGGAAACACATACTCAAAGGTCTGTCAAGAAGCAAACCCAGTGCATGTTACGTTTCCTTTATTTGAGGCACACGAGGGAAACATCATTGTAAATCTATGTTTTCATTACATTTTTGGATGAGAATCACAATTTCAGTTCCATGGCTAATTTTGTGATATTACAGTCAGTTCTGATGTATTACTGGCAAACACTGGAACATTAAGACGTGTGGATAGTTTGCAAAAGTCTCAACCACAAGTAAGCACTTAGGCTCCATCCCACTTCATACTTTTTTTCGTCAATTTAGCCACTCGAGGGAAGAACCAGCGATATGCAAATCAGACTTGGTCCAGCTCCAATGGAATGGTTTGTTATTTTACCTAATGGGCATAGTGGGAAAAAGGATTTGGAGTGGAAGGTGTGCTGAGTAATTTCCAGTAGTTGGATCTTTTGCAAGCATTCCTCCCATCACCTTTGTGTTTGTGTGACATCCTGAGTGCACTATGTATACCCAGATGTGCTAGCTGTGCCATGGGCCTCAAACTGCTCATCCCCAATGCAGCTCAGTGATCCTAAATTAAGTCTGCAGTGGCCTTTGTTCCAGTCTAGAGGTGACTTGAGCAAAGTACATTCCATTGAAAGAGGCAGGACTAGTGGTGGCCATCTCCTCCATGGTAAAAGTCAGTGCAGTGATTTTACTGAGGCCCGCTAGAATAATTTTGAATCCTTCAACTCCATCCCGGCACATACATACTTGGAAGCGCCTTCCTCCTAGGATAATATTGCTGAAGAAATAAAGCCCGTTGAATTGTTGCACATATTTAAGGGGTCAGCAGTATTAATTAATTTAGGGATACGTTGTTTTTAAAAGCTACTGTTAAGTACGTTGTCAATAAGATTAAGTTTACATTGGTCTACCTGCAAACCAAGAAGATATATTTATAACATATGAATCTCTATTTCATTATTACCATTTAAGTATGACGTGAAAAGGTAGGCTGTGGCAATCATTTACTAATCCCTACATGTAAAATAATGTTAGCTTCCTTTTCACAGTTAACACACGTTTTAACATAAATACGTAGGAGGAATATAGCTGGTTTGTGATGGAAACACATACTCAAAGGTCGGTCAAGAAGCAAACCCAGTGCACGTTACGTTTCCTTTATTTGAGGCACACGAGGGAAACATCATTGTGAATCTATGTTTTCATTACATTTTTGGATGAGAATCACAATTTCAGTTCCATGGCTAATTTTGTGATATTACAGTCAGTTCTGATGTATTACTGGCAAACACTGGAACATTAAGACGTGTGAATAGTTTGCAAAAGTCTCAACCACAAGTAAGCACTTAGGCTGCATCCCACTTCATACTTTTTTTCGTCAATTTAGCCACTCGAGGGAAGAACCAGCGATATGCAAATCAGACTTGGTCCAGCTCCAATGGAATGGTTTGTTATTTTACCTAATGGGCATAGTGGGAAAAAGGATTTGGAGTGGAACGTGTGCTGAGTAATTTCCAGTAGTTGGATCTTTTGCAAGCATTCCTCCCATCACCTTTGTGTTTGTGTGACATCCTGAGTGCACTATGTATACCCAGATGTGCTAGCTGTGCCATGGGCCTCAAACTGCCCATCCCCAATGCAGCTCTGTGATCCTAAATTAAGTCTGCAGTGGCCTTTGTTCCAGTCTAGAGGGGACTTGAGCAAAGTACATTCCATTGAAAGAGGCAGGGCTAGTGGTGGCCATCTCCTCCATGGTAAAAGTCAGTGCAGTGATTTTACTGAGGAGTATGTAACATGTGGTTGGGTCTTCGGGGATGGGATGCAGTGGAATCTAAGCACTGTGGACTGCCAGAGCATCTGGGCCATGCCATTATTGAAGGTGGATGAGATGCATTCAGGCAGCCCCTGCCAAAGGCATTTGCACAAGGGACCACCATCAGATATATGTGGAGTCAGGCAGGGGGTCTCATTATGAGCTCCCTTTTGAATCAAATAACTTACCATAAATATGTGTATTTTAAACAGCAGAGTTCTGAGTGACTGGATTTAGGTGCCATCATGAGCTGAGCTGTGTGCATGTGTGCGTTTATTTCTTGGGTGCAAACTCTTAGTGACCATGGGTTTTGATTTTTTGGGGGGTAGTTTTTTATAGCGCAAACTTGACCCGAAGGCATCGGGTATCAGTGCACTTTACACGGGCACCAGTTGCGTTACATGAGGACACATTCATTTTTGTTAGTCACAGGGAGATTAAGTGATTTGCCCAGAATCACAAGACGTTCAGCGTCATTGCCGAGACTCGAATCCAGTTCCCCAGATTCGAGGTTGACCACCCTAGACGTTAGACCAACTCCTCCTCCTGATGTTCTGGAGTTTGCAGGTGAGGTTCTTGTTGATCCCGGCATAGAGTGTGTTGCCATAGTCCAGTCTGCTGCTGATGAGGACATGGGTGATGGTTTTCCTGTGTTCGAGGTGGATCCAGTTGAGAGTTTTACGTAGGAGGTGGAGGGTGTGGAAGAAGGAAGTGGTGACAGCGATGATCTGGCCGTGCATTTTGGGTACGGAGTCCAGGATTATTCCAAGGTTGCGTGCATCGTCCTTGGGTGGGGGTGGTTTCTCGAGGCCTGGGGGCCACCAGGTGTCGCTCCAGGCATCAGGTTGTGGGCCTATGATGAGGACTTGTCTTTGTTCAGTTGTAGGCATCTATTCTTCATCCATCTGGTGACTGCTTCCATTCCTTTTCGAAAGTTGTGTGGAAGTTGATGTCTCTCAGCAGCATGTAGTCTGTGGAGGTGATGGCATGTGGTGTGAATATGTTGGTGATGGAGTCAGAGAAGGATGCTCGGGGTCCGGGAGATTGGTAGATGAGGCTGCCTCATAGGGTGGTAGTCAGGTTGACCTGTATTTTGAAGTGGAGGTGTTCTATAGGCTCCATGGGCCCTTCAGTGTGCGTACTCGGGTGGAGGTGGGCCTTGTGGGCGATGGTGATGCCGCCTCCGGGATGGTTAGGGCGGTCCTTCTGGGTGATATTATATCCTTCGGTGATGGCAATCGCGAAGTCTGGGCCCGAGGTGGCGCTTGTCCATGCTTCAGTGAGAAAGGCAACGTCGGGAGAGATGCTGTCGAGGAGGTCCCAGATTTTCATGCCATGTCTGTGGAGGGAGTGTACGTTGAGGAGGATGCATTGCACGGTTTGGTCTGCGGTTTATATGCTTCTGATCGGTGGAGCAGGTTCCTGGGTTATGGAGGTGATGAAGGAGTGACAGCAGTTCTGGAAGGTGAAGGGGCCATGGGTGTCAAGGGGAGAGGAGAGCTTGCAGTTGTTGTTCTTCTTGCTGACGTTAAATTCGTGGAGATCAGCTGATCTGTAGCATGGGAAGGTCGAAGGACCACGGCTCCTGGAGCTGGTCGTGGTTGAGTCACGGACAGGTGCAGACGGGCTTGCCTTAGGTGTGCCAGAGGTGCACCACTGCGTGGCCGCGCAGCAGCCTCCATTAAGTAGAGGTCGGAGAGGGTGGGACAGCTGGGAGGCGGAATGGTTAAAGACATGGGAGGGGCTGCGGGGCAATACCGGTGGGAAGCGGCAGAAAAGGGGGGTGTCAGTGGAATGACTGACAGAAAACTAGAGTTGAGGTTGACTGAAAACTAAAATTAGTAGGGAAGCTAAGACTAGAACAGGGGTAAAATAAAGGATAACAAAGGAGGGAACATAAGTACAACAGGAATAGAAAGAAAAAAACCTAAGAATTTAAGGCGGCAGCAGCAGGCGAGGGTGAGATCCGTGGTCTTACACGGGCAGAGCAAGATGGGTCCTTCAAAAACTATGGGGCAGATTTATGATGACTGGCGCATCCCCAGGGATGCGCCAGGCATCCTGCGCCGCTGCTCCGCCACCCATGGTGCGCCGCATTTGCAATGCGGCGCACCATGGGGCAAAAACGGCACAGATGCGTGACGCATCTGTGCCGTAAAGGTGGCGCATTGCTGGTGCTGTGTCGCAAGCGCGACGCAGCGGTGCCCCATCTCCACAATGCTGCGTCAAGACCTACGCCTGCTTCAAGCAGGCGCAGGGTTTTGACGCAGCATTGTCCTGAAAGTGACTGAGTGAAATCTTATAGATTTCACTCAGCCACTTTTAGGAGGTGTTCCTGCGCAGGAACGCCCCCCCCGCACAGGAACGCCTCCTTATGGCGCAGGGCTTTACAATGTGACGCATCTCTTAGATGCGTCACGTTGTAAATAGGGCACATTGTTTGCGCCGCCGTTGCGTCAAATAAAGTGACGCACCGGCGGCGCAAGGCCTTCATAAATCTGCCCCCTAGTATTACCAGAGGAATTAGTATTCTGGATAATACCCCAGTAGTTCCTCATTTTTCCTGAGTTTCACCTTGAAATTCTTCTACTTTCAACTGATGAAATCTCCAGATTAAACAAAACAGATACCCATACCTGCTATTAACATCCCCATAAGATTTAATAAGGAGCTCGTAGTGTGTCCCCTGAGTGACTACACATATTTATGATAGTTTTTATTAGCTCTTGTTATTTTTTTTTTTTATTGTTGAAACCTTTATTGATGACAAGAGCAATATGGCAGTACACAGCTTCACGCCTACAACCTGCGTCAGCAGGCCGGCAGCTATATAAATAGCATCCAAGGGAGGTTCATAAAAAGAATATACAACAAACAATAGATCTTAGACACAGCATGTCGCCTACAACCCAGCTGGGCCGGCCGCGATAGAAAGATGGTATGGCCAGGGAGGTCGTGTAGCATAAACCATAGGGTGGAAGCATACTGTATACAGGCAAGGTGCATTTGAGGCTTCTTTTATCTTTTTTTTTTTTTTAAAACAAAGAAAACCTGAAAAACAGAAACCAAATCCGTAACAAACCCTCCCATGATATACCACCATACATTGTATGTGGAATGAAAGGACCTGGGGGCGAGGAGCCTTAATGCAATGTTAAGTAGTAGGAAGCATAACCTTCATCAGGGGAAATATGTTCCGCGCCTACTGAATACTTCTGGCTGGCACGGGAGGGGAAGAGCAGAAAGGGGAAGGTGGGGGAGGGGGAAATTTCTTGATCAAATCTGTGAAGTCAGTAAAGTACAAAGGTCGTGTAAGTGTGCTACGTGGAACATGCTGGGAACGTGAGTGTGCAGCCCGGTATGAAATAGACGCCGCAGAGCAGCCAAAAGCAGGGCATCAGGATTAGCCAAGAGGGGCAGAGGAATTCCGACTGGCAAAGGAGGCAGGGTGAAGCCTTGGGTAAGGTGCCTCAGGGCATAGTGTGCAGGCCAGCCTACATCCAGGATAGGGTCAAGGGGAGGAAGGGAAAAAGGGGAGGAAGGGGGGGCCCAAAGGTAGGCAGGAGGGCAATTAGAGCGGGGTTGAGGCAAGGGAAAATGGAGAAGGAGGGAGGAAAGGGAGGTTGGGTATGGACTCACGGTTCAGAATGCTCCTCGCTCTGTTGACGGATGAGGTACGCACTGAGGGGGCCCCATAGGTCTTTGGGACGTGACTTGTGTGGTAAGAGTTCGGCATAATTGTGGAGTTGTTCTTGCCAAGTTGACATAGTATTAAGCCAGATCTTAAATTTGGGAGCGCGGCCTCTGCCCCATCTACAGGCTACATGTCGTTTGGCTAGTAGGAGGCTCAGCACAAAGAATTTCCTATGGGACTTCAGTGCTGGGACCATGTGACCTAACAAGGCAGTCTTGGGACAGGGATCTATATCAACCCCAACCATGTCCGACAGCGCTCTAAAGATGGCATACCAATAGTCCGCCACAGCAGGGCATGTCCACGCCAGATGGAAGAAATCGGCACCCTCCGCTCCACACCTGAGGCAATGGTCAGTGTCGCGAAGGCCAAGTCGGAATAGTTTGGAAGGAGTAAAGTAAATGCGGTGCAAGAATTTAAAACGGATCAACCTAAGTCGAGTATTACCTGTCACAGCGTTAGTGTGCGAGCAGCTTTCTTCCCATTGGTGGTCAGACAGTGGGGAGTCTAGGTCGCCGTCCCATTCGCTGCGGACTTTGAGCGGGGGTGGCGATGGGGCTGGCTGGGCATGTTTGTACAGCATAGACACAACATGTCTGGGGTTGTCAGTTTGTAAGAGTGAGTGCAAGGGGGCCAGGGTGTCCGGTTCATCCGGGAAGTTTGGAGTAACTGCCTTGACGTTCTGTCGCAATCGGACGTAAAGGAAGGTATCCATGACTGAGGGGGTGGTCTCTCCAAAGAATTGCGCCGATGTGCGGAACTGCCCCTGGAGGTATAAATCTCCCCATGTGTGGATCGCCAGTTTCGTGAGCAGTTTACGCCCTATCTCTTCACAGGTTACTCGTAATCTGGGGTCGTGTGCTAGGGGCATATATGGTGAGTATAAAAACTTGACCTCCATGTGATCAGCGAGCTGTCGCCAAGCCCGAACTGTGCAGTCCACTGTGGTGGGATCCCGGTCTAATACACCCGGCGAGGTGTATAAATAGCCCGAAGGTTGCACGGGGCGCATATATCCATCTTGCACCGCAAGATGGGCCATGAAGGGGGGAGGGTGCAACCAGTACGCGACGAAGTGGCCCTGGGCACAGTCGTAGTATCACCGAAAGTTAGGGACGTCAAACCCACCCTGATGATAAGGCAACATGAGTGTCTTTAGACTGATCCTGGCTTGTCTGCCACCCCAAATAAGTCTCAACCGAGTTGTTTTCTGACCAGGAGCAGCCTGGTCACTGTAACTACGACCTGCGGCCCCGAAAACAGCGCGGTACCCCAGTCTCTCATGGAAGAAATTAGGGAAAGACTTCATTTGAGAAACATCGGATAGATACACTGGGGTACTGAGCGAGACACTGGACTGAACCCGTTGAGAGCTTGGAACACTGTGTTAAGTAGCTCTGTTCAGAAAGAAAGACTGAGTTGAGGGCTGCGGTTGTTTTACAGGATAAAGAAAGTTGTTTGCCGTCTTTTCCTTTTAATGGATGACGAGAGTCTGCCTGTGAGGCTCTAAACGGACACAGGAAAGAAGAACCCCTCTGGTGGCGTGCACGCTTTGTGGATACAAAGATAGTTTTAGACTTCTAGAGAGGGACCGAGTTAGATCTGGACTTATAGAGAGCATGTTTCCTTTTGCTCGATTCGCAATGGAGGATGAAAGGCCACTAGCCCCTCGGCGATATGTGGATAATATGCATTTGTTTTCCGGATGGTCCACCAGAGTGAAGGTGGCATTCGTTGCTTTTAATATTATCATTACAGTAATTATGATGTGTGTGTTTGTATATTTAGAATTTCAGCATCCTGTACAGAAGCTGTTAGGAACTACTGTTGCCCCGGAAGAGCATCCCTTCTATTCTTTGCCCCCTCACAAGGCTAGACACAGAGAGACTTATATGAAAAATGCCTTCATTGAAATGTTGCACCAGACTCACAGCACCACAAACAAAACAAATTGTTGGGTATGTGGGTTACTCCCCTCAGTGATGCACCAGCACGAACTTTTCATCTCCTTACCAATGTCTAATTTAGCTAGCTGTGAAGCTTGGTTCCAACTATTGTCTTTGATGTATTCGCATTATGCAGCCGAACCGAAAATATATACTGAGAAAGATTATGAAGCCATTCTGAAGTATATAGAACAACAACAGGGATTTGATGCAGCAGGAAACGGGGGAGAGGGCTCTTTGGACCCCAATGCTTGCATGAATGTATATACAGATTATAAGAATGTTACATGGTTAATGGAGGAAATGCAGGATTTTGAACTTTTTAATGACACTATGTACTTCCAGCATTTTAAAGAAAGAAATGTTAAGAATGACAAAGCCTTGCCGAATCTCATCATTAATACTACCTCTACCTTCTGCATACAGGGAAGAGGGTATGTTAAGGTAGGAAAGAGCAGATGGGTTTCCCCGAAATCACGTGATTACGCTTTCTGCTCGAAACTATGACGGCAGCCAGGCCACCTACTGTAGTTGTTAGCCGGTAGCTCAAGGAAACCCAAGGTCACATCTGCCCTTCTTGTGGGATGCGCACATTCTAGCAGGGCCCGTTCCTGTACTCCCTGGGCCACAGATAGACAGGGAGGCACCTTACTGACCTGCCCCCGGAATAGCTTAGGCCTAGGCTACTAGCAATCAATTGTGCCTTATATGGGTATTCCTCTTGGCTTACTGACAAGTTGTATCTTTCCTTGTAGGGTGTCATCTCGAACGCATGAAACGTATAAATGCTTTGTATTTTGAACATGTAATCAGTCTCCTCTGCGCACCACCGAGGGTTGTGTAGACTGAGGCTCCCATGCCAGGGCTTGTATTTGATGAATAAACGATTGAACTTTCTCCATTGCCAACGGACTTATTATTACAGAGTAAACGCATATGGGCTATTGGTAAGTATAGCCCGCTAGAATAATTTTGAATCCTTCAACTCCATCCCGGCACATACATACTTGGAAGCGCCTTCCCCCTAGGATAATATTGCTGAAGAAATAAAGCCAGTTGAATTGTTGCACATATTTAAGGGGTCAGCAGTATTAATTAATTGAGGGATACGTTGTTTTTAAAAGCTACTGTTAAGTATGTTGTCAATAAGATTAAGTTTACATTGGTCTACCTGCAAACCAAGAAGATATATTTATAACATATGAATCTCTATTTCATTATTACCATTTAAGTATGACGTGAAAAGGTAGGCTGTGGCAATCATTTACTAATCCCTACATGTAAAATAATGTTAGCTTCCTTTTCACAGTTAACACACGTTTTAACATAAATACGTAGGAGGTGTATAGCTGGTTTGTGATGGAAACACATACTCAAAGGTATGTCAAGAAGCAAACCCAGTGCATGTTACGTTTCCTTTATTTGAGGCACACGAGGGAAACATCATTGTGAATCTATGTTTTCATTACATTTTTGGATGAGAATCACAATTTCAGTTCCATTGCTAATTTTGTGATATTACAGTCAGTTCTGATGTATTACTGGCAAACACTGGAACATTAAGACGCGTGGATAGTTTGCAAAAGTCTCAAACACAAGTAAGCACTTAGGCTGCATCCAACTTCATACTTTTTTCGTCAATTTAGCCACTCGAGGGAAGAACCAGCGATATGCAAATCAGACTTGGTCCAGCTCCAATGGAATAGCATCACCGTTTGTTATTTTACCTAATGGGCATAGTGGGAAAAAGGATTTGGAGTGGAAGGTGTGCTGAGTAATTTCCAGTAGTTGGATCTTTTGCAAGCATTCCTCCCATCACCTTTGTGTTTGTGTGACATCCTGAGTGCACTATGTATACCCAGATGTGCTAGCTGTGCCATGGGCCTCAAAGTGCTCATCCCCAATGCAGCTCTGTGATCCTAAATTAAGTCCGCAGTGGCCTTTGTTCCAGTCTAGAGGGGACTTGAGCAAAGTACATTCCATTGAAAGAGGCAGGACTAGTGGTGGCCATCTCCTCCATGGTAAAAGTCAGTGCAGTGATTTTACTGAGGAGTATGTAACATGTGGTTGGGTCTTCGGGGATGGGATGCAGTGGAATCTAAGCACTGTGGACTGCCAGAGCATCTGGGCCATGCCATTATTGAAGGTGGGTGAGATGCATTCAGGCAGCCCCTGCCAAAGGCATTTGCACAAGGGACCACCATCAGATATATGTGGAGTCAGGCAGGGGGTCTCATTATGAGCTCCCTTTTGAATCAAATAACTTACCATAAATATGTGTATTTTAAACAGCAGAGTTCTGAGTGACTGGATTTAGGTGCCATCATGAGCTGAGCTGTGTGCATGTGTGCGTTTATTTCTTGGGTGCAAACTCTTAGTGAACATGGGTTTTGATTTTTTGGGGGGTAGTTTTTTATAGCGCAAACTTGACCCGAAGGCATCGGGTATCAGTGCACTTTACACGGGCACCAGTTGCGTTACATGAGGACACATTCATTTTTGTTAGGCACAGGGAGATTAAGTGATTTGCCCAGAATCACAAGACATTCAGCGTCATTGCCGAGACTCGAATCCAGTTCCCCAGATTCGAGGTTGACCACCCTAGACGTTAGACCAACTCCTCCTCCTGATGTTCTGGAGTTTGCAGGTGAGGTTCTTGTTGATCCCGGCATAGAGTGTGTTGTCATAGTCCAGTCTGCTGCTGATGAGGACATGGGTGATGGTTTTCCTGTGTTCGAGGTGGATCCAGTTGAGAGTTTTACGTAGGAGGTGGAGGGTGTGGAAGAAGGAAGAGGTGACGGCGATGATCTGGCCGTGCATTTTGGGTACGGAGTCCAGGATGATTCCAAGGTTGCGTGCATCGTCCTTGGGTGGGGGTGGTTTCTCGAGGGCTGGGGGCCACCAGGTGTCGCTCCAGGCATCAGGTTGTGGGCCTATGATGAGGACTTGTCTTTGTTCAGTTGTAGGCATCTATTCTTCATCCATCTGGTGACTGCTTCCATTCCTTTTCGAAAGTTGTGTGGAAGTTGATGTCTCTCAGCAGCATGTAGTCTGTGGAGGTGATGGCATGTGGTGTGAATATGTTGGTGATGGAGTCAGAGAAGGATGCTCGGGGTCCGGGAGATTGGTAGATGAGGCTGCCTCATAGGGTGGTAGTCAGGTTGACCTGTATTTTGAAGTGGAGGTGTTCTATAGGCTCCATGGGCCCTTCAGTGTGCGTACTCGGGTGGAGGTGGGACTTGTGGGCGATGGTGATGCCGCCTCCGGGATGGTTAGGGCGGTCCTTCTGGGTGATATTATATCCTTCGGGGATGGCAATCGCGAAGTCTGGGCCCGAGGTGGCGCTTGTCCATGCTTCAGTGAGAAAGGCAACGTCGGGAGAGATGCTGTCGAGGAGGTCCCAGATTTTCATGCCATGTCTGTGGAGGGAGTGTACGTTGAGGAGGATGCATTGCACGGTTTGGTCTGCGGTTTATATGCTTCTGATCGGTGGAGCAGGTTCCTGGGTTATGGAGGTGATGAAGGAGTGACAGCAGTTCTGGAAGGTGAAGGGGCCATGGGTGTCAAGGGGAGAGGAGAGCTTGCAGTTGTTGTTCTTCTTGCTGACGTTGAGTTCGTGGAGATCAGCTGATCTGTAGCATGGGAAGGTCGAAGGACCACGGCTCCTGCAGCTGGTCGTGGTTGAGTCACGGACAGGTGCAGACGGGCTTGCCTTTGGTGTGCCAGAGGTGCACCACTGCGTGGCCGCGCAGCAGCCTCCATTAAGTAGAGGTCGGAGAGGGTGGGACAGCTGGGAGGCGGGAATGGTTAAAGATATGGGAGGGGCTGTGGGGCAATACCGGTGGGAAGCGGCAGAAAAGGGGGGTGTCAGTGGAATGACTGACAGAAAACTAGAGTTGAGGTTGACTGAAAACTAAAACTAGTAGGGAAGCTAAGACTAGAACAGGGGTAAAATAAAGGATAACAAAGGAGGGAAAATAAGTACAACAGGAATAGAAAGAAAAAAACCTAAGAATTTAAGGCGGCAGCAGCAGGCGAGGGTGAGATCCGTGGTCTTACACGGGCAGAGCAAGATGGGTCCTTCAAAAACTATGGGGCAGATTTATGATGACTGGCGCATCCCCAGGGATGCGCCAGTCATCCTGCGCCGCTGCTCCGCCACCCATGGTGCGCCGCATTTACAATGCGGCGCACCATGGGGCAAAAACGGCACAGATGCGTGACGCATCTGTGCCGTAAAGGTGGCGCATTGCTGGTGCTGCGTCGCAAGCGCGACGCAGCTCCAGCAAGGCTCGGGGGTGCCCCATCTCCACAATGCTGCGTCAAGACCTACGCCTGCTTCAAGCAGGCGCAGGGTTTTGACGCAGCATTGTCCTGAAAGTGACTGAGGGAAATCTTATAGATTTCACTCAGCCACTTTTAGGAGGTGTTCCTGCGCAGGAACGCCCCCCCCCCGCACAGGAACGCCTCCTTATGGCGCAGGGCTTTACAACGTGACGCATCTCCTAGATGAGCAGAGCAGCCAAAAGCAGGGCATCGGGAGTAGCCAAGAGGGGCAGAGGAATTCCGACTGGCAAAGGAGGCAGGGTGAAGCCTTGGGTAAGGTGCCTCAGGGCATAGTGTGCAGGCCAGCCTACATCCAGGATAGGGTCAAGGGGAGGAAGGGAAAAAGGGGAGGAAGGGGGGGGGCCAAAGGTAGGCAGGAGGGCAATTAGAGCGGGGTTGAGGCAAGGGAAAATGGAGAAGGAGGGAGGAAAGGGAGGTTGGGTATGGACTCACGGTTCAGAATGCTCCTCGCTCTGTTGACGGAGGAGGTACGCAGTGAGGGGGCCCCATAGGTCTTTGGGACGTGACTTGTGTGGTAAGAGTTCGGCATAATTGGGAGTTGTTCTTGCCAAGTTGACATAGTATTAAGCCAGATCTTAAATTTGGGAGCGCGGCCTCTGCCCCATCTACAGGCTACATGTCGTTTGGCTAGTAGGAGGCTCAGCGCAAAGAATTTCCTATGGGACTTCAGTGCTGGGACCATGTGACCTAACAAGGCAGTCTTGGGACAGGGATCTATATCAACCCCAACCATGTCCGACAGCGCTCTAAAGATGGCATACCAATAGTCCGCCACAGCAGGGCATGTCCACGCCAGATGGAAGAAATCGGCACCCTCCGCTCCACACCTGAGGCAATGGTCAGTGTCGCGAAGGCCAAGTCGGAATAGTTTGGAAGGAGTAAAGTAAATGCGGTGCAAGAATTTAAAACGGATCAACCTAAGGCGAGTATTACCTGTCACAGCGTTAGTGTGCGAGCAGCTTTCTTCCCATTGGTCGTCAGACAGTGGGGAGTCTAGGTCGCTGTCCCATTCGCTGCGGACTTTGAGCGGGGGTGGCGATGGGGCTGGCTGGGCATGTTTGTACAGCATAGACACAACATGTCTGGGGTTGTCAGTTTGTAAGAGTGAGTGCAAGGGGGCCAGGGTGTCCGGTTCATCCGGGAAGTTTGGAGTAACTGCCTTGACGTTCTGTCGCAGTCGGACGTTAAGGAAGGTATCCATGACTGAGGGGGTGGTCTCTCCAAAGAATTGCGCCGATGTGCGGAACTGCCCCTGGAGGTATAAATCTCCCCATGTGTGGATCGCCAGTTTCGTGAGCAGTTTACGCCCTATCTCTTCACAGGTTACTCGTAATCTGGGGTCGTGTGCTAGGGGCATATATGGTGAGTATAAAAACTTGACCTCCATGTGATCAGCGAGCTGTCGCCAAGCCCGAACCGTGCAGTTCACTGTGGTGGGATCCCGGTCTAATACACCCGGCGAGGTGTATAAATAGCCCGAAGGTTGCACGGGGCGCATATATCCGTCTTCCACCGCAAGATGGGCCATGAAGGGGGGAGGGTGCAACCAGTACGCGACGAAGTGGCCCTGGGCACAGTCGTAGTATCGCCGAAAGTTAGGGACGTCAAACCCACCCTGATGATAAGGCAACATGAGTGTCTTTAGACTGATCCTGGCTTGTCTGCCACCCCAAATAAGTCTCGACAGTTGGGAATTGAGGCCGCAGAAGAAGTGAGAGCCGGGCTGTACGGTATGTTAGTAAAGAGATATAACAATTTGGGGAGTATTACCATCTTAATAAGGGAGACACCCCCGCCATAGAGAGCGGGAGATGGATCCACTTGGTGATGGTGTCAGTCAATTTGTCAAGTACAGTGCCATAATTAGCCCTGACGAGGGTCTCGCGATTCCGGGAAATGACAACCCCTAGGTATTTTATTTCCTCGGTTTCCCATACCAGGGGATAGTCTAGGGGGAAGCGCACAGTTTTTCCTGTTAATGGGAATAGGGCCGACTTCGATCAATTGATTTGTATTCCTGAAATAGCACCGAATTTGGTCATTTCGCGTAAAAGGGGGTTAAGGTTGTCTTGTGGCTTATTGACGTATAGGGTGATGTCGTCGGCATATAGTGCCACTAGGAGCTGACGCTCAGGGTATATTAGAGAGCGGTGGTTATGATGCTGTCGGAGTTTGGCCGCCAGCGGCTCGATGGCAATCGCGAAGAGGACAGGGGAGAGAGGGCAACCTTGTCTGGTGCCTCTATGGATGTCAAAGGGAGCAGATCGGGCCCCATTGAGTAGGACTGAGGCACATGGTTTGCTATTAAGTAGCTTTATCCAATCTAGGAAGCTGAATGAAATCCCCATGCGCTCAAGAAGGGCCAATAAATAATCCCATTCAAGGGAATCAAACGCTTTAGTGGCGTCCAGGAACACAGCAGCAGCCTCGCATCTGGGGTTAATGTCTTGAATTACGGCGTGAAGGGTGCGCAAGTTATGGGAAGTCGCCCTGTTAGGGACGAATCCTGCCTGGTCAGGTAAGACTAGGCGCTCCATCAGCAGGTTCAGGCGGGACGCGAGGACCTTCGCTAGGATTTTGACATCAGTGTTGAGCAAAGAGAGGGGTCTATAGGAGTCGCAATGTTCCGGAGGCTTGCCGGGCTTCAAGAGAGATGTAATGAGGGCCTCACGAATAGAGGCTGGAAGGGTTCCTCCCTCGAGGGCAGAATAGTCAACTTTCTGCAGTATCGGGGCGAGAATGTGAATATATGCTTTGTAAAAGTCGATTGGCAGTCCGTCAGATCCAGGCGATTTGCCCGACTTCATGGACATGATAGCGTCTTTTATTTCATCCACCTCGAGGATGTGGTGGAGGAATTTTTGTTGGGAAGGACCAAGCCATGCAATAGCTGTGTCGTCCAGGTAGGTATGCAAATTAATAGATGCCGATCTGTGTGAGGTGTAGAGAGTGGAGTAGTGGGTAGTAAGGATGCGGAGTTGTTCAGAGAGATCACGTTGCGGGACTTAATGCTCATCCAGCAAGGTGGTGACAAAATTGTTATATCTAGGGGATCTGACAGCAGAGGCGAGAGCCCTGCCGGGCCTGTCTCCTTCGCCAAAGACGCGCGCAGAGTATTGTTTCCCGAGGAACTTGCACTCCCGATCCGCCGCCTCGGCATACTCGTTCAGCTTGTCCCGAAGGAGGGCATTGGAAGAGTGGTCCCGCGACTCGCGAGAATGGATTTGTTCCAGATCCCGGAGCTCAGAGTCGAGTTTCCGGAGCTCACCTCGCAGGGATTTAAGTACTCCTCCCCCTTTAGAGATACACCATCCCCGGACAGTGACCTTAAAGGCCTCCCAGACCACGGTGAGGTCTGATACCGACCCTACATTCCGGTCAAAAAAGTCTTGGATGTCCTGTTCGAGGTCCGCCCTAAAGGCAGAGTCCGTGAGGTGGGAAGGATTGAGGCACCATCTCAGATAAGGGGAAGTCTCAATGGGAATGCGTAGCGATATAAGGACCGGGGAGTGGTCAGAGAAAGTCCTGGTGAGGTGCCGGGCCCTGAACAGCCAGGGAGTGAGGCCTGCCGATAGAAACACGTAATCCAGACGCGCCCAAGTGGAATGCACTGCAGAGTAGTGGGTGCCCTGTTTGAGGGAAGAATGCAGGTGCCTCCATGAATCAATGTAGTGGTGTTCAGCAACTAAGGAGGACAGGGCACGTTGGGTTTGGGAGTAGTGCGCAGCCTGAGGGTGAGATCTGTCAGTGCTCGGAGTAACGGCAGTATTGAAGTCCCCACCCAGTATTACATGGCCTATGCCCAGTGTTTGAATTTTACCCCACAATGTGAACAGTGAGGAGGTGTCGTCGACATTGGGGCCGTAGTAGCAGGCAAAGAGGACAGTATGTGAGTGTAGTTTACCCCAGAGCATGCAGTATCTGCCACCAGGATCCACCTCTGTCCCAGCAGGAATGAACCTCACACCCAGCTTAACCAAGATCGTAACCCCCCTGGCATAGTTGGAGTAGGAAGCGAGAGCCCTGCTGGAGGCCCACCTGGACGCAAATAGGGACGAGCTATCTGACAATAAATGTGTCTCTTGAAGCATAGCAATGGAGATGCCCTGCCTATCAAGGTATCCTAAAATTTGCCTCTTTTTTCTGGGGTTATTCAGCCCTCGGATATTCCACGATACCAACTGAAACTGGTGCGACGGTAGGGTACCCTCTATGTCACCCATTCAGGAAAATGATAAATCCAGTAGCATGCAACCTCACAGTTAAGACCATAGCACATTTCAACTTTGAACGAAATACAATTCCCCCATTTAAACACCCCCCAAAAACCACCCAGGGACAACAGAGCAAGCAATGCAATGTCAGTAGTAGTGAAGTGAAAACAAAAAACCTTCCCACCCACACCGGCAACCCCAACTGGCCGGGAATTCAACCCCCACCCATCCTCCCAAAAACAAGACAAATTAAAACCCAAAACTAGTATGGCACAAAACCCTACCCACAGGGGGGAAGGGGTGTTGAGGGGTTCGCCCATTGGGGGACCAAGACCAGGGGCAACAGACCAGCCGAACCACCCCCTTAATCACACCCACAGGCAACAGGGCAGAGCCAGTCGTCAAAAGTGGGACGAGGGTGGGTGACCGAGCACTTAGGTAGATCATGGACCGGGAGATCCCATGCTGATCAAGCGGCAACAACAAAATACACAGAGACAGGTACCGTGTAGGCCACGGTCAGAACGCGCTGCGCGAAAAGGGAACAGTACCACAGTGAAAGCTCTCAGTCCTGTTGAGACATTGGTGATTGTGACCTAGATCTGCGCCGCGCCGCATCATCACCACCCTGCTCCCTCCCACAATGCTTAAGGAAGTCTTCCACCTGTTGCGGGTTTTGAAAGAAGTGATGTTTACCCTGGAATGTGACTTTCAACCTGGCAGGGGACAGCATGGCGTATGGTATCTCCTGCGCCTGGAGTTTTTTCTTTACCGTTGTAAATTTGCGCCTAGCTTCCTGGACGGAGGGAGTGAAATCGGGAAAAAAGGAGAGAGTAGTATTGCAATAGTTCACAGTTCCCAACTCTCTTGCATGCTTTAGCACCGCGTCTCTGTCTCTATAGTTCAGAAAGCATACAATAATAGGGCGAGGTTGAGCACCAGGTGGCGGGCGCGCCGCCAGGGATCTGTGGGCCCGTTCAATAATGAAGTGTGCGGAGAAGGATTCCTTCCCAAACAGTTCCATGAGAAGGGTCTCCACGAAGGTCTCCATTTTACCTGTGTTGGTGGATTCCGCAAGGCCTAAAATTCTGACGTTATTGCGACGAGACCTCGCTTCCAAGTCCTCATTCTTGTCAGCTATAAGTTTGAGCAGCCTGTCCATTTGCGTGACTTGTTTGCCCGTTGAGGTGGCACCATCTTCCAGAACAGAAATCCGGTCTTCCGTCTCCTTGATGCGGGTGTCATGCTGCTCCAGCTTAGAGACCACACTGTCCATGCGCACATTAATGGTGTCAATTTTGGCGTCGATAGTGGACAGGCTTTGTTTCATTCCCAGTAGTAGCGCCTTCCAGTCGTCCTCCGGAGGAGTCGGGGTAGGAGGACCGCCGTCAGGTTCTGGCACAGGCTTGGAAGCCTTTTTGGATTCAAAAGGAATTTTGGATTGGCGTGCATCATTGCGGCCCATGTCTCTGCGGGGCGTCCGCGATGTAGGGGGCGAAATGGACGCCAGAGTGCAGGAGAGGCAAAGCGAGGGAGAGGAAGGTGTGCACCGGGCAGTGTCTTCGTAGTGGAGGGCTGAAGGCTGTGGCAGGTGTCTCCGAATGGTCAGGGGGTCATAGGGAGGAGTGGCGGCAAGCAGAGTAGGCCAGAGGGAGCAGCAGCACCGCGGCCGACGTCCCACGCAGCGACCACACTGTGCTTTGATCTTGCGCCAGGCCACAACGCGATCTCCACTCCAGGAGGGGCCTGCTAGGAGCCAGCAGCAGGTCTAACAGTCATCCAGGGCTGGAGGTGGGGGGGGAGGGGAGGGTCCGAGAGGCCAGCCCGCCTCAGGCGAAGTATCCGGGTGTGGACAGCACTACGCTTCAAGATGCTGGCAGGCGCCGCAGCAAGGGACCCCAACAGGGGGGCTCACCGGACCTGGAGACGTCTCCCAAGCAGGGAGGGCAGGTAGACGGAGGAGTCCTGGTGGACGCGGCAAGGCGAGCCAAGTTGCCGGTAGAGGCGGCCAGGAGGCAACAGGCAGGTGGGCGCTAGCTGCAGTGAGGCAAGGAGCTTGGATCTCCGTAGCTGCAGCAGGCAGTGGGTTGCAGCGGCTATCGACAGACAAGCACCACCCCAGAGTCTCAATCGGGGAGGTGCAGTGTTGCGAGGTACACTCTCAGGGCCTCCCAGGCACTCCCGCAGTCAGCCCAAAATGGCGGGAGTACCGGGTGTCAGTAGAGCAGCGGGCACAGTTCCGAACAGTAATAGCGCCGGGGGGGGGGAGAAGCGGCAGAAAATGCCTTCAGGTCGCAGGCGTCTCACCTTGAGCAGAGATCGGGGGGTCCCCCTGGGCACGCAGTCTTCCTTCTAGCGTCCGGTGGGCGGGAATCACTCCGCAGGCCAGGATTCCAAGGCCGCGCCGGACTTTCCCGACGAGGCAAGTCCGCGCAGGAGGGCACACTTCTCTGCCTCGCAGATCGCTCTGGGCGTCTCCGGCCGCCGAGCACACACAGACTAAGGCGTCCGGGGCAAGACAGGTATCGCCGTGATCAGCGCGGTGAGATGAGGAAAAAGGGGCAATATTTGAGCAGATTTTGCCCAGTCAGGATTACTGCAGGATAGGATGAAGCGCTCGGTCGCTCGGGAGCCTCACACCAGTGCGGCCATCCTGGTCCGGCGCCACCTAGCTCTTGTTATTGCCTGGTGTTCCACCCATGAAAATTCACGTGCATTTTACATTTGACTATCTGATTTTTTGACCTTTTCTGTGAGTGAGTCTCACCACCCGACTATCAATTATGGTAAACCCACGGTAAATGGGCTGAGAGGGCAAATTACCTTTTAAGATAAAGCTGCTTCTGCACAGCTAGGGTCAGAGTGTCTGGACTAGCTACACGTGAGAATATACCCACAGCTTACCAGTTTACACGTCTCACATGCCCTGCCAGGTATCTGCGCAGAGGTAGCCTGTCAAAGACGGGACCTTTCAGAGATTAGTACTGTCCTAGTGTAGGCCTTATAGCATTCACAATGAAAGTCTGTAGTGTTTACTGAAGGTCTGTGATGCTTTAACTTTAGCTTTAAAAGTAATGCACAATATAGAAGAAAACTACACTGAAGTACAGTCTTGCCCCACTGAGGCCTACGAGGTCGAGCGAGGCATCAATCTAGCGGTAAATATGTTCCCAGAGTGTGAATTTACAGTCCGTGACATCATACATCCACTCCTTATGAGACATATTAAGAATTGTCATATTTTCCTGGCTTAGCACATACTCAACTTCCAGGCCTTTGTCCCTCTCATCGGGCCAACTGAAGCTGAGTCAACAGGGGCAGAGCAGAGGCTTTCAGTGAAGGTCTTTCCACAGATAATTTGAAGTCACCATATTGATATGACTCAGAGTGCTGTGCAGGAGGGTTAGAATGGATGGATGGATTGATTATGTGGCATCCTAGGATTGGCATGGGGTGCCTGGCTTCTAGAATGGCGAAAGGATGCCCAGCTAGAAGGAAAAGCCACCTGATGCCAGTGTAAGGATGACTTTTACTCCAGCTGCCCCCCGGATTAGGATGGGACTCTCAAAAGCCAATGGTGCTGACCCCTTATACTACCGGGGAACTGTTGGAGGAATGGACCTGCTGGGGGGCCCTGGATGGTGTTCCGCTGGCTGGCTGCTGAGGGACTGTGGAAGATACCCCCACAAGCATGAGGGAACATCAGGAGCCAGCCAGATTACAGGTCGGGCACAGGGAGTCATCAAACCATGCTTCCTACAAAAAGTGACCCTTTAGAGGCCAGGAGGAGACTAGAGATGGCCAGCAGGAACAAAGCAAGTGCAGGTCGGTGTGACTTGGCCCTACAGGGCATGAGGAATCAGCATTTAAACCTTGGTCCCTCCAAGGGAGCTGATCAGAGAACATATATTATCTGAGCTTTGACATGAATTGCTAAATTAACTACAAGGCCAGGGCCCAGGGGTCGGAGCAATCTCTATATTTATAATTTTGATGGGGCGGGTGAGTGTTGAGCCTCTCTCTCTGAGCCAACTATTTGGCCCTAGGGACTCCAGGGCCTAACACCAGTATGAGTGTCCTGGCAACAGGACACCAATGCCGGGTGTGCAGCCCAGTACCCATGCACGTGTCTGGAGTGGCAGGAAGTGCCAGCATGCTGCCTCCTGCCTATACCCACCATGGGTAGGAGAGGACCGCACTGCTACCACCTCCTGGAGGGAGCCAGAAACAAACAGCTTTGCTCCTTCCCAAGGCTGGAGCCTAGAAGAGAATTTCTGGCTTCTGTATGGCAGAAGCCACGGCCAACGTTGCTAGCTCCTGCACTGGGCCAGGAAGGTGCACCATAGAGGCATTTGGGCTCTTAGGGGGGGCCCCATCAAAGGAGACATGCCTATGGGCACCCCCTATAGGACCTGGGCACCCATATCAAAAAAAGAAATGTGGTATGAGCCTGCATCTGTGGGAGAGCTGCTTATCTGCCTTTAATGGATTGGGCAAAGACACGTCCATAAGCTCTTGCAAGGCTGCAAATGTGCATCTTCTTCTTCCTGTAGTGCCTCAAAAGAGGGCCTGGGCACCACCAATGTTGATGTTAGTGTGTTGGGGTGCTGACAGAGGATTAGCATCCCCCTAAATGTTTTTACAACCAGTCCCAAGTCTCCCAAGGTGTTATGTTTATGCCACTGGGAGAGATTGTGTTGACTGGGTCTGTAGTTTTGTACATGGGCTTGCGAGTGCAGAAACTCCTATTGGTGGGTTCTGGGGCTGCAGTAGCAGCCTAGTAAAAGGAGAAGAAAGACTTTGACACATGTTTTTCAATGTAATGCTTTATTGATTCTGCTGATGTTGACAAAGACAAGATTTTAGTGTAATGAATGTTTTTGAATGTTGGAACTTGAATTTTGGGTTATAACTTACTGCATATCGGTACTGTACCCATTGGATTCAACTGTATTACAGCGGTGAAACATAACATGATTTTACTGATGTGGTGACACCCCGAATAAGCCAGTTGGCCTGCCTCATTGCTAATGACACTCTCTTATATTATAGCATAAGGCATTGTGATAATAGGCTTCCATTGCTTGTTAGGGGTGTAATGTCTCATGAGAGCGTCAACGAAGGTCTTTCCTTCCTCAGTGCTCCTGATTGTACATATATGTAATTTAATGCATGGAGTTTAGTAGTATATATGTAATACAAATAATTTTCCTTTGTAAAAGAAAAAGCATTGACTGGAAAATAGTTTATTGAATGTCGTTTCAGCATACCAGCAAGCAGGAGTTACTAGCCCACACAAGCTCTTCTGAAAGGCCCTGGCCTCCTCTGCTTCACTGCACTGAGAAAGTCAAGTGCTCCAATGGGGTACTTGGTTCCCAATAAAGAGAATCTTGCAGACTTATTACTTCTGAAGAACTCACACCCTTTGCAACTAATAACCCAATCTTTTACATCTGACATACATATCTGTGGGGCTCATGGCATTTTTATAGTGGAGGTCCAGATGAGTGTGCTTTGGTGTTATGAGCCCTATTTTGTGGATGACTGGATATTGTTACTGCTTCCAAGACTGCACAATATTTCAACAGGAAGGGTGAATATTGTATCATGCACTTACAATGCAGAGTTTTCCCATAATATACAGCAAATTACTGTACATATTTTCAGATAGTGATAATTGCCTGTTGAGAAGTATGTTGCAAGTGCTGTCATACTCATGTCTTCTTGTCCCCAGATAGCTCGGATGAGGGCTTTGTTCTATAATGTAGTATTTTAAAGCCAAATTGTGTGGTTTAGTAATCTACTGGCATGCCCAGATCCAAACATTTTAGTTATACAGTCCCATTTCATAGCTCTGCTATTCAGAGGGATATTATCCCTGCATAACTACTATTGATGTTATTGCTACTGCAGGCACGAGATTTCATATTTCCTTGTCACATTATTCATCAGTGTTTTTTAACATAATTCACTATTTTCATATCCCTGATATTTCTCATGTCATCCTATATGTTGATGGGCATGGCTTGAGCTCTGAATCACTATTTCACTGCGAGAAACTAGGTTGTTGGTTGAGGGGGGTAAACCCTACTCATGCAACAGCCATAATCATTGTCAGAATGAGACACAAAAAAAGTCACTAAATTCACCTGTGCCTAACCCTTTAGTAGCTTGGCACAAAAGCAGTCAGGCTTAACTTAGAGGAAAGGTGTAAAGTATTTATACAAAACACAAACAGTAATACACAAGAAAAATATTGCACCAATTTAGAAAAATAGAGTAAAATTTAATAAATTATTTGACATCAAAACGATAATAATCCAATAAGTAGAAACAGAAATATGCAATTTTCAAAGACTGACTGTAAGTATAGCAACTAAAATCTCAAAGCGCCACTCGTGGTTATCTAGTCGTGCAAGAACGGGTAAAAGTGAGAAGTTCAGGCTGACTGCCATGCAGCAACGGCCGGATACAGGAACCAGGCTACTCCTGCTGAAAAGGTTCCCTTAAAAAGGTCAGCGAAGAAAGGTCTGTTTGTGGTGGAGGAGGCCAAGAGGAGCAGGGAAAGCATTGCGGATGGTCATCACTATATCACAAAGAGCCGGCGAGGCATCACAGACAGTCATCATTGTTTCTTATCTTTTTCTTGGCTTCTCTCTTTCTTGCCTTCTTTCTTTCTCCTTGCTTCTTTCATTCTTACCTTTTCCTTCTTTATTTCATTCTCTCGTTCTTTCTTTACCCTTCTTTCTTTCTTTCTCGCTTGCTTTCTTTCATTCTTGTCTTCTTTCATTCCTTTTCTTTTTCCTTCCCTCTCTGTCTTTCTCTTTTCATTTCTCTTACCTTCTTTTGTATTCTTTCTATTTCCTTCTCTTTCTTTTTCCCTTTCCTACTCTGTTTCTTTTCTTTTTCCCTTCTCTCTCTATTTCCCTCTCCTTCCTTCTCTCTACTTTGCCATCTTTCTTTTCTTTTACCTTTCCTTTCTTTCTCTTTCCTTCTTTCTTGTCTTTTTTCTTGTTTTCTCTTATCTTTTTCTTTCTTTCTTTCTTTCTTTTCTTTCTTCTCTTTCTTCCTTTCTTTCTTTCTTTCTTTCTCTTTCTTTCTTTCTTTCTTTCTTTCTTTCTCGCTCAAAGGCAAGAGGCTTAAGCCAATGCCTGACTGAGTGACTTTTTTACGTCTGTGTTGGCAAAGACCTTTTGATTATACTAAAAGTATGTGTATATCATAGTTACTTATAGGGATTTCAGCTAGATTCCACCCATTAGTCTGTGGTTGCTGTCATTCACATTATTCTTCTACCCACTCCAGCATGTGTTAAGGGGCAATGTATGAGTCCATTTCAGCTATTGGCTGACTTTACTACAACTAATGACATGACACCCTTTCCTATGGAACACATCCACATACTTGGGGGTCCATTAGGATGGCGATCGGGACCGCCCGCCTAAAGGGCGGGGGTCCCGACATTGGCATTAGGATGCGCCCGCCACAATGGCGGGCGCATTCCTCAATTTAACATTGTGGTGGGCAGTGCTCACTGCACCGCCCGCCACATTGTTAAAAACAAACGCGGTGCCTGCCGCTGCGATTATGCAACTGCAGGGGGGTACCACAGGTACCCCCCCGTGTGCCACCCCCGTTTGCCCGTCACTCTGAGGGCCCACAGGGGCCCCCCAGAGTGAACACCGCATGCCTTTCCGTGGCGGCATTGCAAAATGCCCATTGTAATATGGCTGGCGGTGCCTCATAGACACCGCCACCATATTCAACATTTTCCGCCCCGGCCGCAAGGCGACCGGGGCGGAAAAGTGGCGGGCGGTGTTTTATTCCGCCGTGGTCCCTCCGCCATACTAATATGGCGGGGGGGAATTCAGGGAAGGATGTCGGGCGGATTGCCCCCGCCAGGCTGGCGGTGGCTTCCGCCAGCCTGGTGGGGGCAATCCGCCCGACATCCTAATGGGCCCCAAAGTGTCTCCCTTCAGTGCCAGGGAGTACTATGGTAATGTGTGTTTTTTTAAGACTCAAAAACGTTTTTTGCTGTAGCATATTATTATTGTTTATTTATTTAGATTGAGAGCAAGCAATAACATTTTGCAAAAACTATGACAAAACAAGAAATGCCAAAAGGCCGTTGGCCAATGCCAGACCTATTCGCTTTGCCAAGATATGTTATAGCATACTTTGCTGCACTCCCTTGTGTAGTTACACAGTTGATAGTTTAAACCTGACACATATGGCCAGCATCAGCACGCTGATAATTGTTTCAGCACCACCTTCTGAAGTGTTTGCCTCTGCTGTCACGGTGATGTCTGCTGATGGTGGCTCCTGACTCATTAATTGACCCCTGATACCCTGATATGGACAATGGTGCAAAAATATAGTCAAGTAAGGCCTTTAAGTGTTTGTATTGCTCTGAAATGTTTTACCGAGGACAGTAGTGTTTCATTTCTGCCAAGCCCATTAGACGAAGGCGAAGCACCTGTATGAAATGTATGTAGTGCTTAATTTGTAAACAAAAGGAAAAAAAAAGATCTGAGGTTCGAGATTCTGCCGGCACTGTAGAATGTCAGGTTTTCAAAATACCAAGGCAGCTTAGTCTTGAATCCACCTCACGCCCTTCAATCCACCCAGACACTCCTTGCCCCTCTTTATTTCACTCTTGCAGGTTCATCTTTATACCTACTTTCTCTCATCGTCATGGTTTTTCCATCCTTTCTCCTTTCTTTTCTCTATCTAGGTCGGTGTCAAAGTGTGATGAGGAAAACGAAGTCCTGTCCCCCAAAATATGAATGCATCGGTGGGCTTCATCTGCAACCACTGGCTCAAACTAAGCAATGTGTAGTTGCCATAAGAGGATGACACGCAAAAGTAAATCAGCAGAGTAGAAGGTTTTGAACAATGAAATTAGAGGAACCATATACCTACCGGTAATAGAGCCAAAATAACGCGTGAGTTTTTTCCACTCGTCCCTCTGTGGAGTGTTGGGTACGATTGCAATGACAGTGCGCCTACTTCACGGACCTGCATCAGGGGGAGAAAGGTTTGGCTCAGGCATACACCCATTGCCTTTATAAAAGACAACAGTGTGTGTTTATCTACTGTTAATGGAGAAGAAAACCTTACCACACACACCGGCCCTAAACTCGACATATTTTTCCATTCATACACGTGAGTAAATGTCACTGTGGGTTTAACCCTGTCAAAAAAAATATGGAAGAAGCTGCACTTGTGTTCCCTAGTTATAGGTTGGAAAGCATGAATGAAATGTATTTTTTTTTTGCAACCAATTTAAATTTTTTCTAACTGGTATTCCGTGCTATCAGCTCCGAATCACATAGGTAATATTTTCCTATGGCTTTTAATATTGTTTACAAAACAGGAAATGACTAATAAGTGGCTGAGATGCAAGGTTTCTTACATGGCAGAAGTATTGTATGAATAAGTAGTCACATCGAGTGGCTCTCATGAGGAGCATGGACCGGGGGTGGGGGGAGCTGTTTCTATCAGCGCTTTGAGCCAATGTCCCTCAGTTCTTGGAAAGGTTAACTAGGCAGACTGTATGACGACAATCCTTGTAATTTGATATTAACTCTATGAATAGACAGCTCCTGCTGCCTTCTTCCTTTTTGGTAGAACTATTATAAAAACATACAAATAGATGGATGACTTGAACTGGTGAAAGGCTAAGGAAATAGGAAATATAAACTTTACGTTATAAAAACTGTGATGGTGGCAAATTTGAGTTTTACAACCGGGAATACTTTCTCGAATATGACCTGAGCTATGTTGCATTTTTTTAAGTATGCCCGGTGGCAGTATTAAAACGTGTTGCCCTCTTATCATAAAAAAAACAAAAAACATTAAGGCCCTGATTCACAAAGGTAAACTTAGACTTTTGTGTAGGTTTACAATTTTTTTGCTATTCACAAACTCTGAGTTAATAGTAATAATCCTGGCCCCCTGATATACCGCTGTAAAAAAAATGTTGTCCAGAGGTTTTCATTTTTGATTTGTGTTTTTGGATCATTAGAGAAGTAATTTAGCTTGAGAAGACATTGCTCATCTGATACAAATTTTTCTGGATGACATCTTTAAAAATGGCGGATGTGTTGCAGTGATGATGTAATATTTTAGGAACCATGGGACTTATATACTTCACTTTGGTGTCAAAACATAGGTTTCGAGGGTCAAGTAGTCTTATAGAGACGGAAATTAACTCCTCAGATGAACCCTTCCGCCATTTTCCAAAATGGCAGCTATAATAATTGAAGAAGAGACATATATAGAAATGAAACACATAATAATGGTTTTAATCCTTTTATGTATACACCAAACATTGTTTATGATCTGAATATGAAAAAAAAATGCTTATCACTCCTGTTTTAGACACATTTTCATAGTTCATTTTTTTGGTTTTCAGCAATTGCTTGTGGTGTATTTGCAGACTGTTGAAAATGTGAGAAGAGCTTATCGACAGGAGCATCTTTTTGTAGCAGAGGTTTTGCAAGTACATGTATGTGTAAGTTCTGTGGGTAGAGGCTTTAGAAATTTCGTAGGTTTGGTTTTAGCACCCCATCAATATCTTCCAAACCAAATTCAAACGGATCTTTCTCTACATATGCATGATCCATAACACTTACACATCTTCTGATCAGGGCCGGATTGGGAACCCAAAGTGGCCCTGGCAATTTTGTCAAACCAGCAGGGGCGGGGGGGCCTGGGAGGGGACGGGGGGAGATGCAAGGATGAAGCACTGTTGCTTTTGTTACTGGAGGTTGTTTTCGTAGCTCTGCCGCAAAGCCGTCTGCCAGTAGCAAAACCAGCCCCCCCCCACTATTATACCGGCCTCCACCCATCCAGCCTCCTGGGGAAATGATTGATGCCCACTACGGCCAGTCCGGACCTCCTTCTGATCAAGTAGAATCCTCTTTTAATGTGTCCACGCACAGAATATGGCATCAGTGGAAGCTCACTTAGCGGGACCGATCTCTTGAACTCACTGTTTAGAAGGTCGTCAAATGTGTGACAGTAAGAACTTGTTTTACTCACATGCACGAGGTATTTTTCTACATTGTTAAAGTCAGATACTCCTTATGTCTCTGCAAATTCTTTCAGAAACTTCATAGGTTCAGCAGTTAAAGCTCCAAGCTTTGCTCCAATTTTGCTCCTAGTGTTGTCACCAGCAAGAATATGTGCCTTGATAAGAACACTGGGCATCGCTGAGTCAAGTTTCTTGTACATAATATGAAGTGGGATTAAATGTCTTTTCTCGCCTTTTCCATTACGTATTTCATAGCTCTGACAAGCCTTTGCTTATGAAAATTGAAACAAATCTCAGTAGCACGATAATAAAATCTATGTTTTGTGACAGGACAATGGCTCGATTGGAACCATTTTGAACAGACCACTCAACATGTGGCACAACACAAACATCCACTTCCTCCAATTTTCTGTTAAGTTCTTGAACAATGTGCCCCAGACCTTTTGAATATATCTCTGCAGTCACCAACTCCTCACTGACAATCATTCAACTACCAACATTTGGAAATTCAGGGTTCACTGAAGCATCACCAATGTTTTGGTGAGTTAGCATCTCCAAGTTCATCTTGTTCAATGTTGATGACCAGAATTTATCAAGGTGCACAGGTGTAGGTATCAAATATTTGCTACAGACAAGGCCAATTGTTCCACTTCCAGACATTTACCTGATTCGCTCACATTCTTTGACAGATAGTTCAAGATAACTGCCAAAGACCATGTGCAGTTCTTGCAAGGTGCACGCTGACTTTGATATCTGTAGAGCAGTGTGACAACCTCTCTGTAGTTCTGCATGGATGGAATCTTGACCATTAGCAATTGTGACATATAGTCCACAACAACAGCAGTTTTCAATGAGGACACCTTTCAAATTTAAATTCTTTAGGTGAAAGGGTTTTTTGAGCTCTTGTACGACGAGTTTGGGCTTCACTGGTTTGGTTGCAGCATCTTCATCAAATAATGTGTGTTCGATATGGCCCTTTATGCAGGGTTATCACCAAACTTTTTGCTTCTTCCTCCTATTTTTTCCTGACCTGTTGTTGTTGGCTATAGGACTCTGAGCACTTTACCACTGCTGATCAATGCTAAAGTGCATATGCTCTCTGTGTAAATTGTTATTGTGATTGGTTATCCCTGATTGGCATATTTTTTTTACAAGTAGGTTCCTAGTAAAGTGCGCTGAGCGTGCCAGGGCTGGTAAAACAAATGCTACTAGTGGACTTGCAGCACTGATTGTGCTACCCACATGAGTAGCCATGAAAAGATGCCAATGTGGTGCCTGTGCGCAGTTTGTTAACTGCCATGTCGAGTTACAAGTGCGCTCACTTGCCAGGCCCTAACCTACCCTTTTCTTACATATAGGGCACCCGTATGGTAGGCTCGATGTACCCATCTGGGCAGGGTGCAGTGTAAGTGAAAGGTAGGGCATGTACGTGTGTGTGTAGCATGTCCTGATAGTGAAATACAGCAATTTCATTTTTCACTATTGAAAGGCTATCTTGCCCATAGGACAGAATGGTGAATGCTTTTTTTCCAAGCATATCTTCCCACAGGGATAAGATAGAAACATTGTGTTTGTTATCCCCGTACTCAGGATTTAATAATACATCTTTTAGTAAAGGTGGTTTTTCAATTGTGTGTTTTAAAGTAGCACTTTTAGAAAGTAGCTATGTTCTTGTTCAACCATCCTGTGTGCCTCTGCCTGTTTGTGGATTGTCTGTCTGGCTATGAAGTGACAGGGGCTGGAAGGTGCAGTCGCTCCAGGAGTCTGGATGAGTCAGCACTAGGCTGAATAGGCCTGATCTGCATTTGGAGTGGTGGGAGGAGTAGCACCTGTACCTGAACAGGGCTGTGGCTGCCTTCCACAATGTTGGCTCTGCCTTCCTGTGGAGTGTCTGGGGCCAAGGCTCAAACTGACAATGGATGTTGTTGTGCACCTGCAGAGTGCCCCCAGAACCGGGTTGAACTGGGCTCAGAGCCCCTTGCACAAAAAGAACAAATACATTTTGGGGTATAAGTATTAGACCTAAAACTCCTGAACTTTAGATCATTTCTGGAATTCAAGAGGAACCTTTGCCAAGGAGAAAAGCTTGAGAGACTGGGGAGAAGTACTGCCCTTGCTGTGTGTCTGGGGTTGGCCTGCAGTTGCTGTTCTGCCAAGGGAAGAAGAAGGAATTTGCTGTGTTCTGTGTACCCTGCTTGGAGGAGATCTCCAAGGGCCGGAAGTGAGCTGGCCTCCTGTTCAGAAGCCTCAGGGACAAAATGACTTCACCCCCCAGCTCCCCTGAACTCTTCTGCTGTGAGGTCTAGCCTGACAAGAGGTGCCTGTACCTGTTTTGGGCCTCTGGAGTTCCTGCTGCTGTTTAGGAGCTAGAAGAAAGAAGAAACATGAAGAACTGCTAGAATCGACGCATTGAGGGTTGTGGCTGAAGAGGACCGATGCAGCGCCGCTCGACGCCGCCGAATCGATCTCCGACGTAGCCCGGATTTTCACGCATCATACCTGCGCAGCACGCTTTTCCAACTAATCACCTGCAAACCGGAACCGTCACTAAGAAGCGATGCATTACTCCCAATACAGACCGGATTTGACACAACTCGTCCTCTGCATGTGGCAGAACTGTCGCATCACCTCCAAGGTCTCAGGAGTGTTGCATCTCTTTGTTTTCTGACTCTGCAGCTGTTGGCTTTTGGAACTTTGATGCATCTAGAGGTACATTGGTGAAAAGTCACGCGTTTTCTATGGCACAAATTCTTGAAACCTTTTGAAAGTCATATGCTTAACTGTGTATGTTGGATTTTTGTCGTTTTGGTCTTGTTTAGTTTAGATAAAGATATTTTATTTTTCTAAACTGGTGTGGTGTCCATTTGTGGTGTTTTCACTGTGTTACTGTGAGTGTTGGTACAAATACTTCACATATTGCCTTTGGGATCAGATTGTCTGCTCCTGCCAAGCTACCAAGTGGGTGAGCAGGGGTTATCTAAAGTGTGTATCCCCCTTACCCTGACTAGAAGCAAGGGTCCCTATTTGGACAAAGGTACCTACCTCTGCCAACTAGAGACCCCCATTTCTAACAATGTGTTTGTTGGAAGAAGATCTTGCGATAGAATATCCTTGATAAATTCACCCCTTTCTTTTGTTACATCCACCTCTCTATGTGCTTGCGAATGTTGTTTTTTGTAACCTAAAAGTAACCTAAAAGTTAGTAGTGAAAGGATACAAGTCAGCCAAACCAAAGAATAGTAATGAGGATATTCTACGGGAGAGGGACAAACACAGGATGGACAAGGAAAACAATTGAGTAAGAAGCCAGAAAATAAGTGACAATAAAGCCACAGAGAGGGCTGTAATTCCACTGAAACTTCTTGGTAAGCACTCAATAAGTATTTTTAAACTAGACAAATTGTGCTGTCTGGTCGGTGAGACCTAAAGCAGTCTATGACAAATTGATGGCCATTTTGAAACGCCAGCATTTTCAATTCAAGCACAGAGACCTATAAGAGCCAATCACAACATACATTTTACACAATGTCATAAATATTTGGTGTTAAAAGTGTTAATGGTTTAAACAAAATTGCATTGCATACATTATAAGTCTACCAACATTTATCTGTTGTATTAAAAAATATGAGGAATGATCTGAAAGCATCTAGAGGCAGGTGAACGACAAAATACTAACACAGCAAGATGTCTTAATTTTTCATTGCTGTTGATCCAAAGTACTGTTTCTAAGTATTTCTCCTAAATAACCTGAGTAGTCAAAGAAGACTAAACTATTGCTGGCAGTCTTTCTTGTTTTATATGTAACAATGTTGATCAGAGACAAGAAATTTAAAGCTGTAGCTCTAGGATGAACTTGGTTGGCATTTCTAGTTACACTGTCTTCAACTTGCTTTTCCTTAAAACAAACAGCAGCTGTTGCTCATTTTGTTTTTTAAATACCAGTACTGTGCTTGAAGTTAAACACATTTTGTAGATACCCTTCCTTTTTTTGTTATTCTGACAGTCCATTGTTTACAGTGGTTATTGTACAAAAGCAACATTGTCTTACTAGCTTTCTCTGCCAAGCAGGCCCATATATTTGTAGTCTTCCGTTTGTTAAACCTTGTTGTCGATAAACAATTTCCTGCCAAGCAGAGTGACACAAACACTACTTTGAGTACTGGTGTGACTTGAAAACTATGCTTTCCTGTATTATTGTGAAGTTTAGGAATGATTTCCATTTGTGCATCCTTGGGCAAGATGGCCGCTGAAGCGCTGTAGGAGTAAGTCGCACTCAGACCCCTCTCCGATCTACGCATAAACTCAGGCTCAAATGGAGCTATGAGAGCAGTATGCAACCCGTATCTTGGAAACAGCAAGCAGGAAATACTTATCTGAGATCATTCCACGGCGGAATTGTTGGCCTCACACGCATTCTTGGGAAGGCGAAATCATTATATATTAAGCTCCTCAAAGCATTTATGGCAGAGATGGCAGAGATGGCGACTCGCGGCAAAGATAAACAGCAGCAACAACCACCCATACCTGGCGGAGTAAACAAAGAGATACTACAGAAAGAAGCGGGAAGAGTGGGTACTATTCCGAAAACAAAAGTGCCATCCACTAGCAGAAGAACAACCCCCACAGTCTCCACGATAACTAAAGCACAAATGCGCAAGTTGGAGAAAGCCAGCGAGAAAGAGAAGGGGCTCGGCCAAAGCAAAGACACACGAGGCGCCAATATCACTCCAGCGGCGCGGGACATAGCGGAAAAGAGGAAAAATGATACCGTTTATCGGCAGCCGTCGGTGTCAGAGGTCTTCAGCGCTAAAGCTCATTCAGAGGCGTCAGGAGCTGCCACAGCAACCTCGCTAAACACGGCAATCATGCCGCCCGTCGGAGCAGGTCAGAGCGTCCTCGAGGACGCAAGCGGAGGTGTTGCCAAGCAACCAGGTATCACGGAGATCACGCTTCCCGCGGAACGCCGTGCAGCGGCTCAGGCAGACGGCGCTGAACGCGAACTGATGCAGGGGAGGCAGGACGACCGGGACATGGTAAAAGAGGTGAGAGAGGCTGATGGCGGGGCAGGGATGTCAAATACAGGACAAATGTTAGAGGCCCTTATAGAGGTGGAGGCAGAAATACGAGAGGAGCAGGCTCAAGCTCAAAAAAAAGATAACGCTGCGCTGGGGAGGACACTGCGTGTCATAGACTGCATAACAACATGGCAGAGGTGGATCTTACAGAAGGGGCTGAGGGGGACAGGTTCTTCTCTGTCCCTGAAGAATCTGAATCAACGCTGACAAGCAGTGAAGAAGAGAGGGACTCTTCAGACTCATGCTCGAGCTCTGGTGATAGTGGTAGCTTCAGGGGGAGAGGCACGCAAAAAAGGCGCAAAATGACATCCAGAAAGACAGGCTCCCCCCTGAGCTCGTATAAGGGTACACATAAAAAGCTTGTATGGGATTACTCCGCTACCTCCAATATTTATAAAGAAGATGGGCAAGAGCCTCAAAATGATGGAGGGAAACTGGATATAATGTTTGCCACATTAAAACAGATGCAAATGGAGGCTAGGGCTGAAAGTCGGAGGGCCAGGCATGATACTAAAAAAATCCAAGCGTCAATCAGGAAAATAAATAAAAAGTTTGAGGAAGTGGAGGAGAGAGTTATCGGAGTCGAAGAAAGAACTGGAAGATTAGAGGATGAGGTAACTGATTGGCAATCATCCAGAGAGGAACAGACTAAGATCGTGGAGGACTTACAATGGAAGGTGGAGGACTTGGAGGATCGCCAGAGGCGCAATAATGCCAGGCTTCTTGGAATAGAGGAAGGGATGGAGGGGCAAGACCCCAGAGGCTTTGTCATCAAGTTATTAAAGGGAGCCTTCCCGGAGGTGCCATGGAACTGGGAACAAGAAGTGCAGAGAGCCCATAGATTCCCGCTTTTTGCAAGGAAAACTCACAAAGAGGGTTCAGGGGCTCTCCCTAGGGCCATGTTAGTATTTTTTGGCAACTTCCTGGCAAGGCAAGAACTAATGGAAAAAGCCAGGCCTGATTCTAAAAAAACGGTCGAAGGAATAACATTTTTTGCCAGACCTGACTTTTGTCACGTAACAGTTGAAAGGCGTTGGAGGCTCAGGCAATTGATTTCTGCATTTCAGACCCAAGGGGCAGAGGCTTATCTAATGTTTCCTGCGAAGTTAAAGGTTATCTCTGCGGGTCGTACAAGAATGTTTTTTTCTGAGATCAAAGCAGGGGAATTTCTGGCAGAGTTAAAAGAGCAAGGGGGAGCCAGAAGGAAATAGATAGGAAAAGGGGGGAGTAGGCACATAAAACACATATAATGAAAGTATAATTGCTGGATAACCTACTAAGCCTGACAGTTAAGAACAGCATTAGGCAAGAGGGGAGGAGAGGGGGAGCGACGCTACAACGTTCAGTGGACACGCATAGGTCAGGAGTGACCTATTTGCCTGTCACAGGGGGGGTGGGGCAGCAGTTGGGGTGGGGGGGGATAAAGGGGGGGGAGGTGGAAGGGACGAAGACATTGGTGAAGGTTGGTGGTGTAACACGGTACAGATTTGTAAGGTATACAAGGAAGCAGAAAGAAAATTTACAGTTGAAGTCAAAATAGTAGCTGAGGTGTTGTTAAAAGCAAAACTAAAGGTATGGCAGTTAGGATAATGACGATCAATATCTGTGGTTTAAATAATAAGGAGAAAAGACAGAAGCTCTCTGCATTGTTGCGTTATTGGAGAATTGATATAATTTGCTTACAGGAAACACATGTAGCAGTTAAAGACAAATTTATTTTGGATCAAATGGGATTTGAGGTTCTTGCTTATACGGGACAAGAGGGGAGAAACAGGGGGGTAGCAGTCCTGGCTAGAAAAGGTGTCGCAAAAATCAAAAAGAAAAAGGAGGATCATGAAGGGAGATGGTTAATGTTAGACATAGAAACTGCCGCAGGTAGATGTACACTGTCCTCATTGTATGGATCAAATGAGGACGAGCCTGAATTATTCGAATTTATTGACAACGAATTAGCAGTGTGGCCAGAGCCTGTGATTTGCTGCGGGGATTTTAATATTAATGGCTTGAACGGCCTAATAGATATGAAGGGGGGCAGATATCAAGGGAGAAAAAAGAAGGTGCTCAAAGCGGTACAGAATCTTGCTTACCATAATGCGCTGGTGGATACGTGGGCGGAATTTAACCCTTTAGGTACAGGTAGCACTTTCTACTCAGCTCCACATCAAACAATAGCCAGATTGGATTATTTCTTTATCTCTAGGTCACTTGTTAGCAGAGCTAAAATAGAATGTCTCCCTAGAATAATGTCAGACCACAACCCGCTGGTCCTAAGCTTAGCAGTGCTCCAAAAGACAGAAAGGATAAACTCGACATGGACGTTTGAGAGAGGGCTGTTGAAGGAGGAGGAGTATATTATAAGAATGGATAACGCAATTTTGGGACATGAATAGGTATTCAGCTTCAGCAGACATGGTGTGGGACAGCTTTAAAGCAGGAGTGAGGGGAGAGACATTAAGTTATACTCTGGTAAGACGCAAACAGGAAAAGGAGAAGGTGGAAGAGGAGATCAGAACTCTGATGGGTTTGGAAAGAATGCTAGTGGATGCAATAGGCAGGCAAGACCCCATTGAACAGATCCTGGTGGCTATGGAAGTACAGAAGGCAGAAACGGGGGTTACCCTGGCACAGAAAACAGCAAGGAATTATTTAGCAAAAAAAGAGAAATGCTATGAATTCAATGAGAGGGTCGGCCACTTGCTCGCAGTTAGAACTAGGCAAACGCTAGCAGCAGGTGAGATAAAAGAAATCAAGGACTGTACCGGGGCAATTGTCAATAAAGTGGAGGAGATACAGGAGGTATTCAGAAGGTTCTATGAGGTGTTATATGAACAAGACATTAACAACGAAAACATAGAGGCAGAAAGTTTGGAATATCTCATGCAAGGTTCACAGGATGGGTTGAGTATAGAAGAAAGGGTCAAGCTAGATGCACAACTAACAGTCCAGGAGATAAAAGATGCGATATTTAGCTTACCATCCGGGAAAGCAACTGGTCAAGACCAGATCCCTGTAGAATTTTATAAAACATTTTGGGATGTGCTAGCTAAGGATATTTGGGCAATTTGCTGTTTGGCACAGGGGGGCAGAATAGTTCCTCAGTCTTGGGCGGGGCGGATATAATAGTGATCCTGAAAAAAGACAAGCCCCCTACCGAACCAGGCTCCTATAGGCCGATCACACTGCTTAATGCTGATGCAAAAATATCCTCCAAAGCACTGGCTAATAGATTGAGTAAGGTAATAGAAAGAGTGGTTTCTCCTACACAACATGGCTTCATACCTGGCAAAGGAACTACCCAACACACTAGACAGCTGATCACTATTCTAGACGCTGCAGAGGCCTCAGGAGATCCTGTCGCGGCTATCTTCTTGGATGCCGAAAAGGCTTTTGACAGGGTCTCCTGGGCATACTTATGGAAGGCTATGGAGTGGGCTGGTATAGGCAGAGGATACATAACAGCAATCCAGGCACTTTACAAACATCCCAGTGCTAGGATACGTATAAATAGATCCTATTCCAATGCGGTACAGATTAGACGGGGGACTAGGCAGGGATGCCCAGCTTCACCCCTACTGTTTGCGATATATTTGGATCCCTTTTTAAGAAGACTTACACAAAATATGGGGATTACTCCAGTTACACTGCATGAGAAAGAATACAAATTATTTGCCTATGCAGACGATGTGGCTGTTATAACACCGACACCAGAGGAATCATTGATTGAAATAGAACAGGAGGCAAGGAAATTCGGCGAGGTGTCCGGGTACCTAATAAACAGGGGAAAGACACAAGTAGTACAGAACAGATACACCACATTTGCAGACACAAGAGTAGTTCCGGATGCAAGGTATTTGGGAGTTAGGGTGACGGCAGAGTTAGAGAAACTAGTGGAGATAAATATGGAACCCTTGCTTGGAAAGGTTAAAAGTAACATGGAGAGGGTTAATAACTTACACTTGACTCTTATGGGCCAAATTAATTTTATTAAAATGGTTACCTTTCCGAAATTCTTATATCTGTTCAGAGCAATTCCACTATACTTTGAAGGCATATGGTACAACAGAATAGAATCAACAGTAAATAAATTAATTTGGGCACAGGGGAAGACACGTAGGGCATACCGCTTTTTGACATTACCACGAGAGAGGGGAGGCTGGGGGGCACCTGATTTTAAATATTACTATTGGGCGACAGCTCTACAATATTCTAAAGGGATACTAGGTGGAAGTGCTCAACAGGACGAGAGAGCATGCCCAGCTAATGTTTATGAAGCACTTTTGGGAAAGGCGGCAGAGAACGCCTTAGTAACAACTGTGGACTATGCCTACTTCAAACACACAAGATTTAAGACCCTGAGCGCAATATACAAAGTTTGGAGGGCAATAAAGAAAAAATTGGGGCTGGGAAGATATAACAGATATCTGAGGCTTTACATGAATAAGGATCTTCCATTAGAAATTTTTAGGGATACAGTCATGAGAGAGTGGGATGAAAAAGGGATTAAGAAATTGGGAGACTTAATGGATACAGGAGGAGGGTTTTTAATGTTCCAAGATATACAGTATAGGTATAAAATAGCAGGGAATAGCTTCTTTAAATACTTACAAGTGAGGAGTTACTTTCATACAAAACTGGGGGGAACAGGAGGAATGACAAGTTGTAGGATAATGGATTATCTGGGAAGCAGCTTATTGTGCTCAATTAGGCAGTTGTATGCAGAGCTACAGGTCTATAAAGCAGACGACAGAGAGAGATATAGTAACAAATGGGGCGAACAAGTGAGAGCCCGCCCTGAAGATCTGCAAACCTCATTAGACCTTGGCCGATCCATTTTGTGTTCAGCCACATTACAAACCCAACATTATAAAACAGTCTATTCACTATATCACACACCTGCTAGAATTGCCCAATGGGGGGGAACCACTGGAATAACCTGCCCACGCTGCAATTCAACAGGTGCTAACATCACACACATGTTTGCACAATGCCCGCAACTATACACCTTAAAATTGGCAATAGAGGAGTTTTTGGAAAAATCGTTGGGAATAAAAACTAAACTAACTGATGAATTGATAATATTGGGTATAAGTATAGGAGAAAATATCATGCATCCAGAATTTCTATTTATGGTTACAGCAGTATTTAGGATAATTGTTGCAAAAGCTTGGAAAGAGAAATCAGCACCGTCGTTCCAGATCTGGATGGCAAGATTACTTTCTACATATAATTTAGAGAGGGCTATATACGACAGAAAAGGCAGAAAGGCAAGAGCCTTGGGGGGTAGGATATGGTGTCCCATTGATCAATGGAGGAGTGGAAAGAGTTAAAAGTATGTTTCTTTGCTTCTTTTGTTATTACTTGTGAAATCTGTACAGGCTACAATTATGTAATGTATGATGCATCTTATTCATGTTACTTTGCTATTAGTATTTGTATAATTTTCTAAAAAAAACAAATCTGTACATGGTTAAAAAACTCTTTGTAATGGTAAAAATGTACTGGTTGTAACAGAAAAAATGCGGGGGGGGGAAAAATCGAATAAAGATATTTAAAAAAAATAAATAAATATTTGGTGTTAAAAGTGTTAATGGTTTAAACAAAATTGCATTGCATACATTATAAGTCTACCAACATTTATCTGTTGTATTAAAAAATATGAGGAATGATCTGAAAGCATCTAGAGGCAGGTGAACGACAAAATACTAACACAGCAAGATGTCTTCATTTTTCATTGCTGTTGATCCAAAGTACTGTTTCTAAGTATTTCTCCTAAATAACCTGAGTAGTCAAAGAAGACTAAACTATTGCTGGCAGTCTTTCTTGTTTTATATGTAACAATGTTGATCAGAGACAAGAAATTTAAAGCTGTAGCTCTAGGATGAACTTGGTTGGCATTTCTAGTTACACTGTCTTCAACTTGCTTTTCCTTAAAACAAACAGCAGCTGTTGCTCATTTTGTTTTTTAAATACCAGTACTGTGCTTGAAGTTAAACACATTTTGTAGATACCCTTCCTTTTTTTGTTATTCTGACAGTCCATTGTTTACAGTGGTTATTGTACAAAAGCAACATTGTCTTACTAGCTTTCTCTGCCAAGCAGGCCCATATATTTGTAGTCTTCCGTTTGTTAAACCTTGTTGTCGATAAACAATTTCCTGCCAAGCAGAGTGACACAAACACTACTTTGAGTACTGGCGTGACTTGAAAACTATGCTTTCCTGTATTATTGTGAAGTTTAGGAATGATTTCCATTTGTGCATCCTTTTTTCTTGACACTGAGGCAAGCTTCAATGTGTCCATGAGTACATGCTTGTTTGATGTCATGCTCACTTGCTTGAGGTACAGTGGACTGTGCTATTTGGTTTTGGATTATTATGCCGTAAACTATTAGTGAAGACAATGACAACTACAATAATGCCAGATTGTAAATATAATGGTTGTAATCTTTGAAAAGATGCCTGTTGGTACCCGCCTAAATACCAGGCTATTCTAATTAATTGACCTGCTTGTCCCAAATACATATTCATAAATTATCAATGAGAATTATCTATTACCTTTTTGTCATTTTGATTGTTGTTGAAAATGACTATCTATTGCATGATGTACTCCCAGATTTTCTTTTACCTTGGCTGTTTTTGCTGACTGTAAAACTGTGCACTTTACCCCAACTAGCCAGTGGTAATGAGCCTGTGCTCCCCCTTTCAACCTGATGCAATTGACTTGACCCTAATTGTCATGTTTAACATACCTATGAGTCCCTTGTATATGGTATACCCGGGACTTCTATGTCACCAGAAAACTGAAGCAAACATGTCCCAAGTACTACAGTGACAGTGCAAATATGACTGCAGGCTTGCCATGTGTAGCACAGTGATGCACGCTTTAACTGCAATTCAGATCTGTCAAAATAGCTCCTCACAACAGGCCTTAACCCTCCTTTTAAATATTAATAAATCATCTCTAAGTATGCTTTACTGCCTATTCATTCAGGGTGCATTGTATTTAAGATAAGGACGTGTAAAGATTTCATGTTAAACATGTCCTTAAATTGAAAAGGCCAAAAAACTATTTTCATTGAAAAAGGGAAACTGTTCTTTAGGAAAGCATTGGGATACAATATTACATTTAATATTGCTATCTCTGCTTAGGACTAAACACCAGACTCATTATTGGACTTTTTAAAATATTTAATAGAAACCCCTATTCATCAGCAAAGTTGGATTTGTGATAAATATTTTAGAACAGGTCCTTTGACAAAGTTACCTGTTTACTTTCCTAAAGCCTCTAATAGTCAATTTCCAAGAGCTTCCAACTGTCACCCAGGAGCTGAATAGCCCCCTTAGTGACAGTGTAAACCTGCCTCAAAAGCTCAGACAAAGGCCTTGGGCATACCCTTTTCCCTACCTGACCAGTTCTAACTGGCCCTAACCTGGAACCTGCTGCTGGCGTGAGTGTTTACCCCCAAGTGCTGTCCCAATATCCTGCACTGTTGGCTGGTGTTAAAGTGTACTCAACCTAACAAATCCTGAAATGTAGAAACTTTTCCCAGCTTTTTGCCCTATGAACCGGCAGGACTGGAACATCTTGCCAAACCAATCTGAGGAAGGTGTTAGACCGCTGGGCCAAATATTCTGGTTGCTCCTGCTAAATTCTTCTACACAGCAGCAATTCTGATTCAGCAGGACCTTGCAAAGAATGTATTCGTCCTTGTGGATCCCTCTTTGGCAACAGCCTGCAGCGTTACATAATACAAGCTACAAAAAAGTGACAACGTTTGAAGTAAGAAATCTTCACTGGGCGAAGGAGCGCAAACTATCCAGCCAGGGGGGGGCCTTCTCGTGGCATGAAATTCAAATTTCTTCTGCTCTGATCTTTCCTGACAAAAATCAAAAGTCAACAGTTTCTACGAGACCTTGTCGCCCGGCTATCCCATGATATGGAGCCCTCAGCAGCAACAACCTGCTGCCTTGCCCCACTGAGGATTTTTGACTTCCATTCCACTGGGTCAAACCTGGTCTCTGTATTCCACCTACAGTCCATCACGGTCACCCTTAAACATTACCCATGTCCTAGTCAAGCAAAAACCAATAATTGTGTTTGGAGTTTAATGCTTTTTTGGCACTATTGTAAGCCTTAACTTTTAGAAATTCATAACTCTGGTTCTAATGACTAGAGTTCAATTGCTTCATAGTCATTTGATTTACTCTTTTATTTTAAATTGGTTTGGGTTTTTCTTGTGTTGTGTTTTGACTTGATTACTGTTTGAATTCTGCATAAATACTTTACATGTTGCCTCTAATTTAAGCCTGCCTGCATTGTGGCATAACTAGCGGAGGGTTTATCTCAGGTTATTTTAATGACTTTAGTGGTTCAACCTGACAAGGATTGCGGTTAACATTTGCGGTCCCATCATCCCCATCATCTAGTACCCTACATTTCTCACAGTTGTTTATCAGAATATTGATCATAAATTTATCATCTGGCTCCAATATAGTAACCTAAATATTGTTTACCAGAATATCCCTCCTCTTTCTTTAGATTTCAAATTGTAACTCCGGTGGGCCAATATTTTAAAATATTGAGTACATAATGGTTTTGTCAGATAATATTTAGGCCACTATATATTCTGGTAATTGTAGAAAACTGCCTCTTGACATGGTTAGCCAACCACTTTTCCCTGATGTCTGATGTAGCTTCGAACTGTAAACTCACTGGCTACATGCTAACCAGGCTCCCAGTGCCAGATCTCCTTTCCCTAAAACGGTACCACAATTGGCACAACTTCTGTTTCCTCTATAAGCCCCAGTAAATAGTACCCAGGGCATGGGTACAGAAGGAGGTCCTCCTAGGGACCCCTCACCAGCGATCAGGCGGTGCTGCTATCACAGGCCGCATGTCTAGGTGCAGGACAAACCATAGAGTTACCATGGCACACAGCCCTGTGTGCCATGACACCCTTGCACTGCTTAAGATATAGTTAAGCCACCCCTACTGTGGGCCTTCAGCTCTAAGGCAGAGTGCACTATATCCTATGTGAGGGCCTATCAGCATGAGCAGATAGGTCCCTACGATATCCAGTTCATTCTGTCTGTTACATTGAACAAGAAGGCCATAAAGAGTACATGGGCTGGGTACTCGTCAGCATGAATTTCCTAGCTCCATGATGGGTTCACTGATTTATAATTTCTTTGATACCAAACATCTTGTCCTAATAAATCCTTGCTGGTGGCAGCATTGTATTTATTAATACATTCACACAGGAGACCCTGCTAGAAGGTTCCCTGAAACCTACCAAACCCTGGTGTTGTCCCTGTCTAGTTTTGGCCAGCCTGCTATCAGCAGACATGTTTCAGGTCCCCTGAGTAGAGAGCTAGGGCTCTCCGGATCCAGAGACAACACCTGCTCTGCATATCTGCCTCAGCTGCAGTGGGAACTTCAAAGGACAAGCCAGCTGCACCCCCACCCCCTGTCCTGCTCCACTTTTAGCAGGACGACTGGTGGGAAAATTAGGTAAACAAGGATGTGGGTCTACCTTCACCCTGCACCACCACTCGGGTGGGGCAGACGAGGTAGACTCCATTTTTCACTATCCGCCATCTTGAGGATGGGGATAGTATTCCCACTCCCCACATGGGGTGAGCATAAGGAGGGTGTTGGCAACCTACAGGTAGACAGCCCATTGGCTACTACCTGTCCTCCTCTAAGAACGCCCTTAAAATTCAGTATTTAGATGGCCCCTTGAGAACCTGACTTCTGATTCAAAGGACAGAAGAAGACAGCAGAAGAAGACTGCTGTGGTTCAAGAACTGAGGTCTGAAGCAGAAGAAACAGGCACAAACCCCTGCTGCTGCCAAGGACTCGACCATTTCAAGGTGCTGTCTTTCCTGAAACCTGCAAGGCCTCCAAGAAACCCCAGAGCTGTCCAGCCTCCTGCAAATTTCCAAGAACTTCCCTTTGGGCTAGAGGCTCTATTCCCCGGTGTCCTCAGGCACTGTGGTTGAGATTCCGGATACTCCGTGTCGACGCGACTCCCCACTGAAGAACGAATGTTTCAGCAACCAAGGCTTGTTGGTTCACCAGTCCAGTAGAACCGACTCCTGCACGCCTCCATCAACTCAAGGGATCCTCTCGGGATAACAACCGATGCTGGACACTGCCCCGTTCCTGAGAACCTGTACCCTCTTGCCAGTGGCATTGATGGCATAAAAGCAGCAACGTTGGCGTGACCACATCCTCCATGACAGTCTGCCCTGCATCTCACTTGTGGGAAGACGCTGCCAGTGACCTCTGAAACTAGCACCCATGATCACCGGTACTCCTGATTCAGGTACAACCTGGGTGTCTGCTGTACCCGAGTCATGGGCCCCCAAAGATCTTCATCCCTCTGGTGGAGACGACCTCAGACCTTCCCTTGGACCAGGGTTAGCCACAACTCCGCTGTGGAGTCCTACTTCTAGCGACTGCAAGGGTACCTGAGTCGGCATTGCTTCGCAATCTGAACGTGCGCCATGATCCAGCAACCGTGATCGATGGGTTGGTGGTGTTCCGATTCCATCGACTTCCTGTGACCTGCTGCCAGTGACCACCACAGTAACTGTTTTGGCGTTCGACTGAACTCTATTGAAAACTATATGCTCCATTGTTTTAATGGGGACCGGGATGGTAAATATTTGACGTATCGGCCGCCAAGATACTGAATGTACTGCATACTTTGAACTGCATAACATTTTTTTCAATATTTCAAGCATCTTCCCAGTATTTAATCAAATATTGAAAGTACACAAAGTATATTTCTGATTTGAAGTCTTGCTTCACAAATACATAAAAAAGAAGCTTGTTATTGTTATACAAAATTGGTCTTGGATTTATTCTTGAGTGTGTCTCATTTATTACCTCTGTGAAACAACAAATGCTTAACAGTGTCCTCTGATAAGCTTAAGTGCTCGCCCACACCAGCACAAAAAGATAGTATAATCTAGTTTCTGCCTCTGTCTTCCTTTCGAGATTTCTCACACTCTCTACATAGTGCACTTCATTTTAGTACACTGTACAGAGAATTTTCAACTGTCTATGCTCACATGCAGGTGTACTAGGAATCAATCCTTTATAAAAAAAATTAGAAAGAGGAGGCAGTCCAGTATTCACTTGGTGTCAGTTTTTCGCTGGAATTCAGGCCCGGGATTCAGAAGCTAACCCAGCTCTTCCCCCTTTCAGTCAAATAAGGTCTGTAATGAACTTGTAAAGGTCTTAGTCCTCTAGTGGGAGGGAGGATTTTAGGTTGGCAAAGGTTAGTGGTGTGGAGTTCTCTTCGAGTTGGTATGGGTGTGAGATGCCCTTCCTTATCCAGTTGTCAAAATGGGTTTTTTTGCCCCTGTATGTTATGGCGCTGTTAGACCATAGGGATTCAGCCTTGGAGCCCTTAATGCTCACCTCCAGTTTGTTGTCTAGTTTGTAAAAAAGATATTCACCCTGGAAATCCACCTCCAGAGACTTATGGAAATCATTGGACAAGGCCCTACCAACTTTCAACCCATCATAAGATATGAACAATCCAAGTTTTGACCCCTAGCCAGCAGAAGTTTTTAGGCCTTGCTGTTACCTGTCCTAAGCTATATTCTCCCTTCTCCCTTTGCTTATTCACACTTCTTTCTCTTTCCTTCTCCCTACATTAATCCAAAGTATTACAAAAAGGGAGCTCGTCATAAACCCAACATGTATGATCTACCTATGTTTCCAGCAGGTGGACCCTGGTATACTGTATGTATATGAATAAATACCATAAATAAAATAAATACAAAATTAAGGTCTGTAATGAACTACATAATCTTAAGTGACTGTACAAGGGGACAAAGAGGAAGGAAGGTAAAAAGAGCCACTTGGTAAGCATCTCAGCCCACTGAAATCGTGAGCACAGCAAGGACCCTCGGCCTGCAATTGACTGACAGGAAACTGTCATGCTATAAAACAAGGTACCATGAATTTAAATATACTTGTATGCAACAGGATTCAGTGGCTGGATAGTATCAGTAGAATGATTTACAAGGGTAAGGAAGCAGGGAGGGTGTGACTGGCCCCCAGATGTCCAAGATACAGTCTAGGGAGTAAATAAGTGGGTTTTCCTCCGATAGTAGAAACAGCAGAAGCAAGGATGGCTTAAAGTGTTTGAACTTGGGACAGGAATTCCAGAAGTGGCAGCAGTGTCAGGATTCAGCCTTAGACTAGGGTTTTTCCAGATATCAGATCTACTGAAATACATTACCAGCCTCTTTCTAAAAGTTGTTACAAGCTTCATCAACTTGTATACACAAGCATAAACATCCGGTAGAAGGGTTAGATGGCAACTAGGAAAACTCTTTATAGCTGGGGCTGCAAATCTCTAGCCTTAAAGGGTCAGATTTTAGTTTCATGCCCAGGCTATGAGAAGCAGTGCCAGTTAAAAGATCAGCAAGCATGGAGTAGTGTGCTTAGTAAAAGAGGTTGTTCTGCTTTCTCCACTTTTGATTCAGTTCACACCTGGTTGGCGATCCCACATTTTTTTGGTGCTTTCTCTTTCCCCAGTCCCCATAGTAGTTAGCCCCCTTTTAGGCAGGACTCTACTAGTTTCCCTCTGTTCCCTACAGTCCTGTGATAATCACCAGTTCGCATTTCTCCACTACTTTTTTTTTTTTTTTTTGGTAAGACGTTTATTAGCATTTGCAATCAGTACACAGCATTGAGCCTACAACCCTGAGGCCGGCTGCAACACATCAATGATTAAGGGTAGAAATTATATACAGCTCTTCAGCCGACAATCGTCAGGTCCGGCAGCATAGAAAGTATTACATGCATCACTTGTACCATCATTTCTTACATTACAGTCAAATGACGTCTTAGTTTTATATTTTATAACAACAACAACCAAACTTATAGACTCAATAGTTTTGTCCGTTGGAACACTAATTACGGTGGTATCGGCGAGGTTCTACACCGGTATCTACAGTACGGACGCGTGAGGCAGTCCAATACCAACCCTCCGATTATCTCTGTTCACTTCAGACAGGCAGTATGCCTGCCTCGACTCAAACTGTACCATCATCTCCCCTGCCAATCAGCTAGAGCGGCTCAGTCATCTTCCCCCTCATCACCTCAGTCTTCAGTGTGATCTCCCAGTAATGGGTACATAAATCTCCTCTGTAACTATTCCAAGGCTGCCATATTTTATTCCATTTTCTCGGGTTGGCCCTCATCTTGTACACCGCTCTTTCCGTCACCATTAGTACATCCATGTTTTTACACCATTGCGGTAGAGTAGGTGATTCTGCCGCCCCCCACTTCTGCGCTATGTCCCTCTTGGCAACCATAATGCCCACAATGGCCCACAGCTGACTCTGGCACGTTAGATCATTGGGGTCCGACACATTTAGCAAACATTTACGGGGGTCTGGTGTGAGCGACACCTCCAAGTTCTGGGAAATGGTGCGTAGTACCTGCCTCCGGTAATCTACGATAATCGGGCATTCCCAGATAGTGTGAATGAAAGTGCCTTCTTCCCCACATCCTCGAAGACAGTTTGGGTGCTCTGCCCTATGGAGCTTGTGGAGTGTGGTTCTCGTATAATAGACCCGGTGCAGTATCTTAAGCTGCACCAGTCTAAACCTGGCCGAGATGCCAGCGCCGCATTCCAGTACGTCTCGTCCATGTCTCCCAATTCGCCCACCCACTTTTCCCGCAACTTGGTCAAGGGGTCAGGTAGGTTATTTAATAACTTACGATATGTGAGGGTAGTGGCGCTGGTCTGCATGAAATCAGTGAGTAAGCGATCCTCAAGTGGGGAGGCTTCCGGGACCTCCGTGCCCTCAGGTATTGCTGTCATCAGCGCATGCCTAATTTGGACATATCGATATGTTTCATTGGGACCTAAGTCGTATTGCTGCTGAAGGTGTGAGAAAGGGACCACCTCCCCTTCCGTCCACATATCCCCCACTGTGGAAATGCCAATATTGTCCCACTGCCTGAACCCTTTGCTGTATCTCAGATGACCTAGTGCCTTAGTATCCCACAGAGCGGTCAGTTTCGTGATGACACCTCCCCACTTAAGTCTCGTCTGTGCGCTATACCACAGTGCCACCATATGTTTTGTTGGCCCTATCAGCTTCGCTGCCAGTCCCTTATGATATAGTGTCGCCAGTAAGTTATGTGTGCCCAGTTGTGTCCTGTTTGCGCGATAGGCCGGGTCATCTTGTGGGACGTGCAACCAGTGGTTGATAACTTTAAGCTGTGCTGCCCAGTAGTACATCTGTATATTTGGTAGGGCTATACCCCCCTCGTACCAGCTCCTGTTCAGTTTCACATGCGCTATGCACGCCGAATGGTCTCCCCACAGCAGTCCCGACACCACAGCCGTCACTCGACGAAAATATCGTGGTGGTACCAGGTAAGGGGTATTTTTAAGTGCATACAAAAATCTGGGCAACGCCATCATTTTGAACAGAGCTGCCCTGCCAAGCAGAGTCAGGGGAAGGGCCTTCCAGTGCAGCACATCGCGTTTTAGACGTTCCAGTGGCAGTTGTAAATTTTGTTCATAAAAGTCAGTTGCGTATCGCGTAACATAAATTCCGAAATATTTGAAGGAGGTGTCCGCTATCCCCAGTGGACAGTCCCGGGGGAGCGTCGGAGCCGGGCCACGTAGGACATAGATCACTGACTTTGACCAGTTAATTGTGTAGCCGGACGCCCTCCCGTGGTCGTCACACAATCCCAAAAGCTCTGGGATTCCCCCTTCCGGGTCCATCAAGTAGACCAACATATCATCGGCGTAAAGGGAGACTCTGTCCTCCCATCCTTCCCTCCAGCCGATCCCCTTCAACAGCGGAGTAGTTCTAAGTAAGGTAGCTAACGGTTCCAGGACCAACGCAAATAGTAGGGGTGACAGCGGACTGCCCTGTCTTGTCCCCTTAGCCAACGATATCGTGCGGGAGATGTGACAATTCGCCGATACATGTGCCATCGGACTGGCATACAAGAGTTGTATCCAAGATATTAACTTGGGGCCGAATCCCATGTGGGCAAGCACCGCAAATAAATAGTTCCATTCGACCATATCAAAGGCCATTCTGGCATCTAGAGACAGTATCACCGCCAGCGCTCCATGGACTCGTCGGAGGTTTAACGCAGTGCTCCTATGTGGCATAAAGCCTGACTGATCTGGGTGGATCAAGTGTTGGAGGTGAGGCAACAATCTAATAGCCAGAATTTTGGCTTCCGCATTCAGGAGAGATATCGGGCGGTATGATGTACATTAAATCAGTGGCTTGTCCGTTTTCGGGATCGCCACAATTGTCGCCGTTCGTTGATCCAAAGGGAGGACAGCGAGCTCTAGACTATCCAAGTATATGGCCAGTAGATGCACACTCAAGCTCTCCGACATTGTCTTGTACCATTCAATTGGGATCCCGTTGGGGCCCAATGCCTTGCCAGAATGTAGCGCAGTGATGGCCAATTGTATTTCCCCCGTCGTCAAGTCGGCTTCTAACTCTTCCATCGCGTCTTGCGAGAGAGTCGGTGTCGGTATGTTATGGAGGGCAGCCACCGCTGCCTCCGCTGTCACCTCAGTGCTGGGGGTATATACCTTTTGGAAATGGTCAGCTAAATCGTCCACTATATCTGCCGGACGCTTGTGAAGCGTACCGTCGGCCGCGCTTAACTGCAGTATGTTCCTACCACCTCCCCTCTTCTTGTCTAGCCAAGTTAGCAATTTCCCCGCCTTATCCCCTACGTCGTATATTCTATGTGTGGTCGCCGCAGTGTCATCTATTGTCCAGCGCCTCAGGTGATCATCGTGTTGCTTTTGGCACAGCTGCAGTGCGTGTAGTGTGTCCGGTGTTGGGTCTGCCATGTGCGCCACGTTCGCCGCGTGTAGGGCTAATTCCAGGTTCGCCAATTCCTGTCTCTGCGTGCACTTATGTCCCGCTATGGATGTAATGGCCTGCCCTCTCAAGACCGTTTTAAACGCCTCCCATAGGACTGAGAGGGATTCCACTGATGTCGTGTTTTCCGCGAAAAGTATCGGGTCGTTTTCTTCAAGTCTTTACATATGGACGGAACTTTCAGATATCCCGAATAGATCGGATATATTCTCTAACGGGTTTTTTCTGGACAGGACAGCGTCAGTGTCAGCGTGGAATGGTCAGAGACACCCCTGGGTCTAATGTGTATACCGTCAATAGTAAGGCGGCCTTCGCCTAAGGTCAGGAAGTAGTCTATTCCAGATAAACTAGCGTGCGTAGCGGAGTAGTAGGTGTATTGGCGTGCGGTAGGGTGTATGTGTCGCCATATATCTACAAGCCCTTACGCCTCCAGAAAGTCACCGAGCCGCGAGGGCCCAGTCGCCTGCGCCCGAATCGGGTATCTTTCTTGGGTGGTATGTGCTACATCATTGAAATCTCCCCCCAGAATGAGGTCGCCCTCCGGCAATTCTAGGAGAAACTTCCCCAGCTCTGGAAACGCAATTGCGTGGAGCGCCGGAGGGATGTAAATTGATACAATGTTCAGCGGTTTGCCCTCCCATTGCCCGTGGACTGCTGCGAAGCGGCCCTGTTTGTCCGTTATAGTGCTTTTAAGTATAAATGGGGAAGAGTTTCACAACAGTATGCCCATCCCGCGTGATCCAGAAGTAAACTCTGAGTGCGCCACCATATGGTAGCCCCTTCTATCCATCGCCTGACATGCCGCCCCCGTCAGGTGTGTCTCCTGGAGGAGAACCAGTGCTGGACCTATTCTCTTTATACTCTGCAGAACCAGCCCCCTTTTAATTTTGTCACCTAGACCCCGTACATTCCATGACATTATCTGTAGTGTCATCCCTGGTGCATCTCGGGTATCCCCACCTACGGTGTCATCCCTTGTATCATGTGCCATACCTAAACAATTTCCTTGTGCAAAAATGTGTTCTGGTCGGTAGTGCACATGGGCCACCCCCCCCCCCACCATGACACCAGTGTATCGTTATCGTCAAGTCCTACCCTTACACTTTGAGTCAACAGTACAATAAACAGTACCCCTACATGTGAGGTTAAGAGAACAAGAACTACCCCCCCATAAACTCCCCCCTCCCTGCCTCCCTGCTACACGGACATTGAGCCGCCCGCCCCCCCAACTTAGCAGAGTGCTTAACCCACCCCACACACAAAATACTTGCTTGTCGGGGTGAAGACCCCCCGGAGTCGGCAGTCCCTCATACCCTAAACGGAGTCCCTTAGCCCAGTGTCCAATGGCAGATAGCCGTGCAGGTACCAGTTCCATCGATAGTCAATTAGGTACCGGGTGGTCATTTTCTTGCTCCGACTTCCTCGCTGTGATCGTTCCTTGTCGGCGAGCGCTCCTCCAGTCCTGACGTTTGCGATCCAGAGTGTTCTCCCGCATGCTGATCTCGATTTTTCCTATTCGAGCGGCGAGGCTGATTGACCGGTCTCCACCCCTCCAACCAGTCCTGGGCCACTTCAGGTGTATAAAAAAAACAGGTTTTTTTGTCCGCTACCACTCGCAACCTGGCTGGGAACAACATTGAATACGGAATCTCTCTGGCCCTTAACTCCTTCTTGACATCCAGAAATGTTCTCCGATGATGGGCGACTTCTGCCGTATAGTCCGGGAACAAGGCCAGCGTAGATTTCTGAATCTTGATGGGGGGGACACCCTCGCCGCCTGCAGGATTGCATCCCTGTCACGGAAGTTGAAGAGTCTAGCCAAAATGGGTCTCGGCGCCGCTCCCGGTTTTGGCTGTCCTCCCGGGACCCTATGCGCCCTCTCGACCGAGAAGAAAGTAGACAGGCCTAAAGGCTGGAGCTTCGTTTTGATCAAATCCTCCACGAATAGGTCCGTCGCTCTGGTGCCCTCAGACTCCAGAACCCCAAGAATTCTGACGTTTTTTCTTCTTGAGCGCCCTTCTTGGTCGTCCAGTTTTTCTTTTAAGGATTTGTTTTCCGCCGCCATCCGTTCCATCGCCGTCTGTAGCTCCGACATATCCTCTACTAATGATTTTGCGACCACCTCGAGTGAGGACACGCGTTCAGCCATTTTGTGGAAGTCCGCGCATATTAGGGTGATTTCGGTTGATATCGAGCCTACTGTGGTCTGTACCTGCGTTAGCGCCTTCATAACGTCTTCCAGCGTCACTTTTTTCCCCCATCACTCTCTGTTGGCTTTCCTGAGGTCCTCGAGTCCGCATGTGGCAAATTGGTCTTTTCCTAGGCGAATTTGTCAAGTCGGGCCTGCGTCGCACTGCCTTTTGCACCCCTAACCGCCATTGTTCCACTTGCAGCACCTTTGTAATATTAGGGTATTACACCAGCTCAGTGACGGAAGGGTGCGTGGGGCGAGGGAAAGGGACTCTCTCTGGTTCGTAGTGCGCCCGGGCTATCTGTGTCACCTCCAACCGCTCAGCCTTATTGTGCCGCAGCTAGTGATCACCACTCCACGGGTTCAATATCAGGCAGTCGAGCAGTCCTTTATCTCTCTGGGGGCCCTGCGCCTTGGTATGGAGCCAATCGCGTCTGACTGTTATTGCACCAGTCTTGACCCTAAACACAGGGGTAAAGTTGTCCTTTTGTCCCAGGTTGTACACTTGCGCTGTGGTCTAGGGCTCCGGCACCGCAATTTCCTCCTCATAGGTAAGCACAGAGACCCTGCAGCGTCTCGTGCCTCGGCCGTGCCTCTCCTCTATTATGTGGCCTATGCCTGTGCGCCGCTGTGACTCCCCACTGCCTCACCGCAGTAGCTGTGTCCTGATTCGTGTCGTGCGGGTCCCAGTCGGAGCGCTCACAGCTGATTTCCCTTGCACTTGCTCGTCGCGGACTCTCCGCTCCGATAATTGCCCCGCGTATAGCGTGATACCGCTATTAGTTTGCTCCGATTTGGCCTTGCGGTCACCTGCCGTCACACCACCCGCTAGCGTCCCTGAAGTGATGGGAATCGCCAGCAGTTGCGTCTCCGCAGCCGACGCGGCAGTCCCTGTTGCCGTTAGCTTCTTTAGTGGAGCTCCACCACTCACGATCACCTTGCCCGCAGTCTGGCTGTTAGGTGCGATGGAAGCGCCGCCTCTGCCACATGGTGTTCCGCTCTACTGTATGCTGTATCTCAGGGGCTTCTCACCCCGTGCCAGAAGTCCGCCGCGTCTCACCGCCGCGTCGTCCTCCACATGTCCCGACCGGGGAACTTCCGGTGGGCTCACCCCAGTTCGCAGGCACTTCCGCTCGGCCACCCAAGATACTATAGGCCACGGCTCACCGTCTTCTGTCAGGCCTCCGTCGGACGCCTCTGGTTTGTACCACTCCCGGCCACGAATTCGCCTCGGGTCCTCCGCTACCGACTCCGCCCGGTCCAGGGCCTCGGGATCTTCCCGTAGAGATCTTGAAATGCACGGATTAATGCTCGGATAGACGGAGAAAGCCGCCCTACTCACAGAGCTCTTTCTTTAGGCTGCCACCATGTTAGGCTGCTAGCCACGCCCCCCTCCACTACTTTTTTGTGTGTTTTCTGAAACCTCCAAGATAGAAGCTTTGTTAGACTGATGCTCCCCACCTTTTTGGTTCATTGACTGTATCCTACGAGCTGGATGGCTAGTAACATACATTCTCTTACTCAGTACCGCTAAGCCATTTTATACTGGGTCTGGACTTTGGAGTGATAGATCTGTGTTGTAGGTAGTTGAGATGAATCACACAGGTAAACTTGTAATTATCAAGTTTATTCGCAGCACAGAATAAAAGCCAAGCACCAACTGCCAGAATAACAATTCTTACATAGAATCATGACATCAGGAACACACTAAAGTTCCACATAAGAAACAGAGAAAACAGACTAAATAGATAAAGCTATTTACAACAATCTGCTTATATTGTTTTGTCCACTTTCGATGTTGAAGATAGTTGTGGGAAATTTGCATAAGCTGCTTTTGCGTAATGAGGCAAAAGTTTGGGAAGGGTATGCAACTTTAAGCATAATTACATGAAATGCAAACCAGTCATTTAGCACTATATTTTAGTGTGAAAAGCATATATTTCCTCCTGTAATTTCCAGATGCGAGGATGCATTTCGCACAAATAAAATATGACGAAAGGCCAAATTGCCGCAAACAACACATGTACTGAGTGTTTATGTTGTTCCTGCTCTATACTTTTGCCATGCACCGAAGCATAAATATGTGGTGTGGTATAAATCCAGCATTATTCAGTAGATAGGAATCACAACCATAGTTAGTGATCCCCTCATTTAATGTAACTAATACAATATAGAGAACACTTCACGATTATAACATAAAAAATAAGAAAGGTCTGACAAGGGTTTCTTTTGCTATATATATTCTCAGTAATCATCGGTGTACTTATATGCAAAGTGAAAATGACGCAGCGCTGAAATGAATGTGGGAGTACATACAAGAAAACACAAGAAACTGTACAATCCAGGCTCATCCGATAATTTAAAACAAATATATGTTAGCAGTTATTGCGCGTTCATAATCATCATAATAGGAAAGTGAGCCAAGAAGAATATGTAATAATTGAGAAATCTTCTCTATATTGTAGTAGTGATTACATTAAGTGAGGGATCGCTTACAACAGAGATATTGCGCCAATCAGAACTGGCGCATCCCCCTTTGAAGCCGACGCATCGTTGCTGCTGCACGGACCATGGATATTGCATCACCGACTGTGCAGTGCATCATCTCTAGTTTCCGACGCATAGCTGACTTTGCGCAGCTCGGCTACGACTCATCACCTTCAACCGAGCGGTTCGACAACGAAGCATCTCATCCTTGCTTCCCGCATCTCAACTCCAGAGACTACATATCGAAGGTACGTTGCAGTGAGCCAAGACTGGTCCCTGTATCCGACCCTTGGTCTGTCATGGTTGGCCTAAACTTTTGGATGTACCCTGGTCTAGCACGACAAGATAGCTCCGGTTGGTGCTGTTAAGCTTTTATGCACAATAATTTCATTTTATCTTTAAAAATTAATACTTCCCGTTATACTTATTGGATTTTTCTCCTTGTGTTCTTGTTTCGTTCATAAAAATACTACCTATTTTTTCTAACTTGGTATGGATTCCTTTTGTGGAGTTTTCATTGTGTTACTGTTTGAAGAGTTGCACAAATGCTTTACACGTTGCCCCTTAAGTGAAGCCAGACTTTTAACAAACGGTGAGCACAGATTAATTTATGGTGTGTATCTGATTTACCCTGACTAGGATTGTGGCTCCTGTTTGGACAAGATGCATACCTCAGCCAACCCGAAACCCAATTTCTAACAAGAAGTTATTAAAATTCCAGAATAAAATATAGAACTTTCATTGGATTAAACTAATTGTGTGCACTTACCTCTATACCACAGTTTGCACTCAGATGCTCTATAGAAATCAAACTCCTGTGAGTTTTTAAAATAAAGAGACACAGTTGGCGTTACTGCTACTAAAATTATTGAATAGGTAAACAGATAAAGGTGGCTGTCTTTCTCTACTTCTTTCTAGTCAAGCTGGAGCAGATAGAAATAGACACATCTCAAACGTCTGGACTTCTGTTCAGAACTAGTTAGACATTAAAAGGGCTATTGCCTGGAATAATGGCAATGCATGCATGGGGCACAATTCATAAAAAAATGCAGCTTTCACAAGGTTCTGACTTTTTTGTGGTAAGATTAATATTAATTAAAACATCTCTGGATCCATCGGATTTAGTCAAATTATGTCCCATCATAAATTGGCTTTATCCATCTTACTATTAGAGTGAAAGGTTATTTTGCAATTATAGGGATTTTCTAAGAGACATCACAATCTGGATTATTTCTAAATCACAATCCTGATTCTTTCCAAATAGAGCTTTTATCTGGTATGAATACTGAAGAGGTGGTGGTATCGTCAGTTCTTGGTGAACTGGAAAAGGAGGTGATTGATGGGAGTGTTAGTGCTCTGGTTCTGTTGGACTAATCAGAGGTATTTGACATCATTCACTATCCACTTATTGTGTAGGAGGTGGTGCCTCTCAGTGGGGGAGGCTGCTAGAAAGCATCTGTTTCAGGATGGCAGCACTCGGGGGCTTTGCCCTTCTTCAGCTCCTTCCCTAATGTCAGTCCAATGGCATTCCACCTGGTTAAGCAATCTCACTCTTACTATTCAAGTGCTGTTCCCAAACTATTATTAAAGTGTTGCATACTTACCAAGTTCGTTTTGTCTTTGTACGATGATGACACACAAGCCTTTTTAAATGTGGCTGTGGTGTGGTCAACCCTCTATCAACCATATATGTTGTTGTTTTTGATTAAATGGTGAAAGCACACTTATTTTCTGATGCTGAAACAAATCAGAAAAATGTTCTTAATAATATTCATTTCTTTCTTTGAAGTGCTCATTCCTCACCTACACTGATGGGTCCGACCTAAACTAGATTAACATTGAAAAAATCTTAACAATTCGATTCGATTTTGATTCTAACCTGCCCATAGAAGCTCAGATAAACCTGGTCTCCTGAGTATCTTTCTTCATTACGATACGCAGCATTGTCATAGTTATCTTTTTTTCATCATTGCTCTTAGTGATTCCACCTCTGCCCACATCGGGCAAGACATTACTGTAGTCCCGCCTCGGACTACAGTAATGTCTTGATTATATATGGCAATCTCCACTCTCTATTCTCATCCTCGTACAATTCATGTAAAAGTATGTTTTTTTGCCTCTTGTCAAACCTGCTAAATCCCCAGCTGCTGCTCCCCTAAGGTATTTATTGCTCATATTGTTCCTCTTCCAGGCCTCTGTGTCACTCGAACAGCCTATAACTTCGGGCAACAAGAAGGACAAGCCATGTGCACCACTAACCTCCATCAATGCAAAGAAATGGATGAAAGGATGGGAAACAGAAGAATTTTATGAGGACGAGAAGAAATTATGTTGTTATGCATTTAACAGTTATGATTTTTTCAACTTAAGTTTACATTTTTGTCAGCTTTATATACACAACTAGCAGCCCGTCCCGAAGTTGTCCGGGTATGAAATAGAATGTAATGTGTGTATTTGGCAAGGGCAATTTATTTTAAAATCTCGCGGTAGACAACATTATTTGTTTCATTAGAATAGGGACGGGGAAGGCCCAGCTGCAGCCCTGGTTGATGTTAGCAAGCACGTGTAATGTCGTTGCATGAGAGAGTTATCAGCCGCGGGTAAATCCGTATAATGAGAGAGTTGAGAGACAGCGAGTAGGAGAGGCTGCAGTAATTGTCCCCGCAGACACGCTCATTTGCGTGTTCCCCCGCTTGAGGCCCAGATGCAGGCCTGTTTGATGTTAGCAGGTGCGTGTTCCCCCGCTTGAGGCCCAGCTGCAGCCCTGGTTGATGTTATCAGGATCGTGTAATTAGTGTACTGATCCACCGCGGGAGCCCGGCTAGAGCCCTGGTTGATGGTAGCAGGCGCGTGTAATTTCGTTGAATGAGAGAGTTCAGTAACAGCGCGCAGGAGAGGCTGCAGTAACGTTACTTACCAGGCCTCCAGGTGAACGCTTTTGTCATGCCCCCAGCACACGGCCACAGCAGACGATCTTCTGATTAATGTATGACCCACATGTAAATGTAAATGTAAATGTTTTTGAGCTTGTAAAGCGCACTGCTACCGGTCCATAGGTCTCCTGGCGCTGTATAACTCTGGGGAACCCGTCCTGGCTTTCCCTGTGGGATGGTCCCTTGCTGGGAGTCCCCAAGGTGGAGCCAGGCATCCCTGGAATTGGTGGGGCCGTTGTGGAGATTAGGCAAGCTAATGCCCAGAGTTGCCGAGTGGAACCCCTGATTAGAGTAAGCACCGAAGCGAGAATTATCAAGTCTGCTGACCAAGGTCCACGATCCTGCCGCGTCGGGAATTGAACCCTGGTCCCGGGCTAACTTCTGCTCTCGGGCCTGCCGCCTCTAACCAGTGAGCCACACTACTCCACAGGCATGAAGGGCGGAACGTAGCACACGCCCCCAGCGTTTCTCACTCCCCCAGCGTGCCCCTTGATGCGGCGCAATTGCGTTCACATGGCATGAAGGCCGGACACACGCCCCCAGCGTTTCTCATGCCCCCAGCGTGTCATGCCCCCAGCGTTCCCATTGATGCTGCGCAGCAACGTAATTGGCGTTGTATGTACAACTCACATGGCATTAAGGGCGGACACACGCCCCCAACGTTTGTCACGCCCCTAGCATTTGTCACGCCCCCAGCGCACGCCCACAGCCCACGATGTGATGGCCGTACCACACGCCCCCAGAGTTAGTCACGCCCCCAGCCCACGCCGACAGCACAACGCAGACACGCCCACAAGGGACTACTTTGCTGGCACCGTTCTTTTACCTTTTAAATGTATAGAGGAGTTGGCCTAACGGCTAAGGCGCTCGACCTCGGACCTGGGGATCTGGGTTCGAGTCTTGGTAACGACACCAAACATCCTGTGATTCTGGGCAAATCACTTAATCTCCCCGTGCCTAACAAAAATGAATGTGTGTCCTCATGTAACGTAACTGGTGCTATGTAAAGCGCTCTGATACCTGATTCAGTTTGGGTCAAGTTCGCGCTTTATAAAACTCTGCAAAAAAATATATAAATATATGGTGGCCGTCTGCATAGCCTATGTCCTTCTGCTGCAACTGCCTTTTCCAACGCTGTATTGGGTGTTGTGATTGGTGCTGTGGTTACTGAGATTACTCACCTCAAAGGTTTGGGCTCTCTCTTTATAATATTAGTATGGATAAAGAACAAGGGAGGGATAAAGAGGTTAGGTTCGCTGTAGACTCAGCCTTCTTTTTAACTCGAGAAAAACAAAGAAAGTCTACCCGTATGTCAAGAAATTACTATACTTCCAGTAGTTGCTTCTTGTTTTCAAGAACAACTATGAGTTTTTTTAAAGTAACCAAAAAGGCCTTAAAATAACCCTCAACCACCAAAAGGCCCCTTGGTGGCATGCTTCATCATCAGGTTCTTCCCACCCAGTATGGGAGGGGCTTGCTACGACCGACGGAGATGTGGGAGCACTTTTGTGAAGTGATTACTATGTATTATTGTGAGAGTGGAAGGGTCAAAGAATGTTGTGAGTTAAAAAAATACCTGGCTACGTGGAACCTAGACTTTATTACTTCCTGTGGCTGGTATTGTTAGAACAAAAGGGGGTAGGAGAAATGTACACTATAATGAGTGGTTTTCTTCTTGGTCTACATGTTTCAAGCCTTTCCCTAGGCTTTTCTTCAGGACCAAAGTGGTTGATCCCTTTGACCACTCCTTCATAACCGATTTGGTCTCCCTGATAACTATCAAGGTGGAATGTGCATGTAGACATGCATTAATACTGAACCTAATCGGTATAATCCTTCTAAACAATATGATGGGTGCCTAACTAAGGCCCCATGAGCTTTTCACATGAGGGAAGGGGCATTGTAGTCACACAGTCGTCAAAGCTGCACCCTGACTCTTACATGCCTACCCGTTGCTTCGGTGATAACCAGGTATTTTTTAACTCACATCTTTCCTTGACCCTTCCACTCTCACAATAATACATAGTAATCACTTCACAGAAGTGCTTCCACGTCTCCTTCGGTCGTAGCATGCCCGTCCCACAGCCGGGGGGAAGAACCCAATGATGAAGTATACCACCAAGCGGTCTTTTGGTGGGTGAGGGGTTTTTAAAGAAAACTCATAGTTTTCCTTGACAAACAGAAGCAACTACTGGAAGGATAGACATTTCTTGTCATACGGGTGCACTTTCTTTGTTTTTTTCTCGAGCTTTATCTATACATCATTGATTGTTATTTGCAGTTATTTCATTGTAAGAAGGAGGCAGTGCAGGGTATTATTTTCTAACTTGTCACTACCTTAAACCTCGCACCCTTAAGTCTGGAGTTCACTACATAGAGTTCTGATCTAGAACGTAAGATGCTGAAAACAGTCAGATTGGCAGTGTGTTGAGTTGAGTGAGAAAGCAGGAGAAGAAGGAGCTGGGCATTGCATTTAGGGTTGTTTCAATATCTATGTTTGTCTTGTACCCTCCAAAGAACAACCAGGAGCCAGAAGTAAATTGTAGAGGATTTATTTAATTCAGATGCTTCCCTGCAATAGGGGCATAGCTATCCCCCAGCCATCTCAATCATAACTGACATCACTGGAATGTCAGCTCAATACCCAGGATGCAGAATGCAGGCACACTCCACATTTCTTTACAGAGTTTTATGCATGTGACATACAAGGATGCATAATCACATCACATTCGTCCCACTTACAAATGAATAAAGTATGCAACAAGAAATACAACTGATAGTATAATCAAGACATGTAAAATGAACAAATCACAAATACCCATTTGACATGTCCTATTAACTATTGGACAAAATCCCTCAAATAAACAGGTGGTCTCCAATTCCTGATATTTCTTGGAACAACACTCCCCTCAGCAGCTGGAACTGCCAGTGTGGCATAACCAGCACCCAACGCTGAAGCACTACTGGACTGAGCGTGAGAGATATTCAAATCACTATCAATCATAAGCATGGAAGCGCTGTTGTTTTGCTCCTCACCACATTGGCTTTGACCACCTCAAACATTCGTCAAAGGTCTTGCCCTACTGCAAGCACCTATTCGTGCATCTCCTTCCTCTGCCAGACGAGACATTTGAGATTGTTTGACTACAAGGCTCCCCTCATCCCATTCCTCCATGAAAAAAATAAGAAAATCTGTCCTAAAATCAGTGACATTATCATTGACTTTGACCAGCTATTAGGAACTGGTACAGTATGGTTATATGCTCACTGAGTGAGTGTTGACCCTTTGCATCGGGAATTTAAAAAGGGACAGACAGGATCCTAGCCCTGAAGAAAGCCCCAGACCCTAGTGTGGGCCCTTGTTGGGCTAAAACATGCCAACTTGCTTATCTCGCCAATGCATTACCCGCCCCTCCTTCTAGAAAGACCTTGATTTATGATCTATGTGTATGACAAATTTGGTTTCCCTAAGATAGGTTCTGAAATATTTTGCCTCCCACGTTGCAGCAAGCATCTCACGCTGAATGACTGAGTAATTCCTTTCAGAGTTGGTCAATGTGAGGGAAGCAAATGCTACCGTTTTTTGCCTTTGACATGTACTTGAGACAATACAGCCCCATAACCAGTAGAACTGGCATCCGATATAAGTATTGGTTTCAACTTTGTATCAAAAAGCATAAAAATCCCAGCATTTTAAATTTCATCTTTGTTAGAATCAAAGCTTTGTTGTTTCTTCAACCCCCAATTGTAAGTAACTCCCAATTTTAACAGAGTTCTTAAACATTCTGTTTTGTCAGAAAAACTCTCCACTTGGCATAGTACTCAATGAGTCCCAAAAAGGATCTCAACATATCCTTGTCCGTAGGAGTTGGAGCTAATTTGATAGCTCTCAACAAGTTCTCTTTAGGTTTGACTCCATCCGAGGTGATGCTGTATCTCAAGTAATCCACCTGCTCAAACAAAAATGTAAATTTATCTCAACGTAGAGTCACCCCAGTATCTTTCACCCTGTGCAATACCTGCCTGAGAATCAAGTTGTGTTGCTGAATACTGTCACCAAAGATCAAAATGTCATTTAGAAAGTAAAAGATATTTCTCATGCCCTTAAACTCTTCCCCCATCATTCTCTGAAACGCACTAGCTGCAGAGCACAGGCCAAAGGGCATGTGTGTGAAACTAAACATTCCTTGCATGGTGATGAAAGACGTGAAAAAACTTAAGGGCATATTTACAAGGATTTAATAATAATAGTAATAGGTAATTTATAGAGCACCTGGCTACCCCTATAGGTGTGTCCCCATGCTAGAAGCACATCAGCTGGAGTGGAAAGAGAAACCGGACTAGAGTTGATATAGCCAGGTTTTCAGGCCCCGAAAGGTGGGCTTAGATTTCCCTCCAAGTAGCAGAGGTGGGAGTGTGTTCCAGTTTTTGGCCAAAAGAGCGAGCTCCCATCCTTGCCTTTTTTATCCTAGGTATTTTGAGAAGATACGCTCCTGTCGACCTTAGCTGTTGACTGGGATTGTGCAGGTTTAGGAAGTCATGCAGGTAGCTGGGGCCTTTCCCCTGTATGCTCCGGATTGGCAGCCAGTGAAGGGAATCAAGGGCTTTTGTCATTGAGGCACGTCTCGGTAAATTAAGGACAAGGCGTGCCGCTGCATTTTGAATTTGTTGGTTGCGTTACAGGCAGCATTTTGGTGCACCCAGATATAGGACATTCCCATAGTCAAGTTGCAGGTCACCAGGGTGTTGGCTATGGTTTTCCTTGCTGATATGGGAAGAATGTCTAAGTTTTTTTTTAGCATCTTAAGGGTGCTAAAACATCTCCCTGCTACCTTTCTAGTTTGGGACTCGAAGGAAAGTTTTGGATTGAGCCACACTTCAAGGTTCTTTACCTCTGTTTTGGGTGTAGGGACAGGCCCCAGTCTCTGGGGCATCTTGGCTGCACCCTAGATGGAAGGGGATTTCCCGACGATCATGACCTCTGTCTTACTACCATTCAATTTAAGGCAGTTGTTTGACATCCATGAGGCCAGTTAATTGAGACAGGAAGAAAACCGTAGCGCTGACTCACCAGAGTCTCGCGCAAGGGTCACTACAAGCTAGGTGTCGTCAGCGTATGAGATCTTGTAATTGTTCATAATATCAGCCAGCGGACCGATGTATAGATTAAAGAGGGTGGGGCTCAGGATTGATCCCTGTGGACCCCTTGACGGAGCAGTAGCAGAATTTGAGATCAATGAGGGTGCTGTACAATTTGGAAGCTACGTTCTTCCAAGAAGGGCCGCATCCACTTTAGTGCTACCCCATCTAGTCCGTACACCTGTAGACGCTGGAGAAGTAGTTTATGAGATACCGTGTCAAAGGCGGCACTTAGGTCCAACCGGACCAAGGCCACCGTCTGACCGGCATTCACCATCTCCGTATAGTCTCTGTTCCAAAACAGAGTGCTGATTCAGTTGAAAAGGATGCTTTAAAACCTGGATGTAGAATGTAGAAGGTTGTGTAAGTTGATATGTGCCACTAATTGTTTATTAACAACCTTCTCTGTGACTTTAGAGATGTAGGGTAGGAAAGAGATGGGGCGGAGATTATCCAGTAGCTCAGGTTAGCTGAGTTTTTTTTAAAAGGTATGACAGTTGTGTGCTTCTATGACCTAGGGACCTCTCCACATTTAAAGGATGCGTCTATTAGTTGCTGTATAAAAGGTATTATCAGTTCAAGGCCCTCCCTTATTCTGCTGGGAGCCGCTGGATCGACAGGGGAGTCAGATTTAATTTTTAAGCCCACTTCCTTGAGCTCTATCGCCGGGGGGAGGGGGAGAGAAACTCCCTCAAGGGTGGGAACCCCAGCTCAATAGGTTTCTCTTCTAGTCCGATAGGAACATTTCGTGCTTCATACGGAAAAGAGTTATATATGTTTGATTTTTTTTGAAGGAAGAAATCTGCAATCAGATTGCACCACTCCTCAGAGCTGATAGGTGTAGTAAGTGTTCTCTCAAGAGATGAGAGCTCTTTCAGAGTGGCAAACAGTTCCTTGGATGAGTTTTCTGCCATATCAATTGTCTCCTTATAATACATCGAGCCCCTCTTTTTGAGTAGTGAGTGGTACTTGTTTTGTGCTGTTTTTATAAGCTTCCTTAGATTCTTTAGAGAAGGCTACCCTCTATTTACGTTCTAGGCGATTACAGCCTTGTTTAGTACTTTCCAGCTCTTTTTAATTCCACTGCAGCTTTTTTTTTATCACCATATTTACAAATTACTGCAAAGCCTAGTTAGTGGCATTTTTTAAGTGTTAACATACATTTTTCACAGTGCCACTTGACTTAGCGTAACTTACCAAAAATGAGATGCAAGGTAGGCGTTCCTGCAAGAAAAACTCCTGCAAACCACACCGCAATATTTACAAGGATTTCTTTGTAAGTCGCTAAAGAAGATAAACTGCAGCTAAGTCACATTAGCAGCAGTTTCTTACCGCGAGGAATTGCCTGGTCTTAAAAATGATGCCAACACACTTGTATAATAGGGACCTCATTTATGATGTTTTGGTGGAGGGCAGCTCCACAAAGAATCTTGCTACTCTGCCCTTCATCAAAAGGAAAGTGCAGCAATGCACCGTATCTATAAGACACGGGGCATTCCTTCCCTTTTCCCCAGTGTTGGCGCACAATGGGCCGTCATGGGTCAATTCAGGCACCTGCGGTATGCAGCTGATTGATTTTGTGCAGAAAGGAGAACCTTCCTGATCAAAATCAATCACAAGAGGTGATTTCCTCTTTCTATGTGTGCTGCAAAATGCAGCACACATAGAAAAAGGAAAAAAACAAGGAGAATTTAAAATACTTCCCCTCGTTGCGCCTCCCTAATGCCACCCTTGGGGTGGCATTACATTTGTCATGTATTCCTATAGGTTCTGAATCGATCCCCCTATTCCTGACCCTATTCTAGTTAAACAAACCAACAAGTTAACTAGCAGTCAGCCCATGAGGCAGAAAACCCCCATGATGCAGATACCGTTATCTGACGCAGTCACACTACGGCACAGGAACGTGTTATCTGATTAAGTCATAACGCTTGCGATCTAATTAGACAAGCGATATTCCTCCAGCCCCTGATAAGGCATACGGAGTTCTCATAACAAATCAAACCTATGACAACCTGGGCAAAACCCTGCGGCCATTGTTTTGATTTCACCGAGAACTTCAGTAAAAGAATGTGCTAACGAGCAAGTCGTATGACATCTTTATTGACGTATCTATGTCCATCCTTACGTCAATCTCGGCACCTTAAAGGTATAAATATTACCGATCTTGCCCTATGCAAACACACGCGTGGTGACGAGACGGAGCAGCCATACTTGCCGAAGCCAAGAGCAGAGCAGACCCCGCTGGCAGCAGCCCCGCCTTCCTGACGCGCTGAGAGACGCGCTGCTTTCTCCTGCCGAGAATCCAGCACCGGCGTTTCTGGGTAGCCCTCGCAGGCAGCCTGGAATATCGAGACCAGAGAAAGAGATACCATTCCTCATTCATCCTAACTTCCAGGTACAGAACTGAATAACCCCTCACAGAGAATTCTTTAGTTATTCACTTGGCAAAAACAAACTTAACTTAAACTGTAACTTTCTATTCCCACCCTCGTATTAGGCTTAGGTCAGGTACACGGGGTAGGCGTATCTAGAAACACCAGTTGAGCACGTTTAGTCAAATGTATCTGTGTATGTAATAGATTTTATTCATTTTAAAACATCTTATGGCTTAGAAACCATATCAATGTTTTTACAGTATTATTTTATACTATTGCTTTTAATGTATGCACTTTACTTAACAATAAGTATTGCAATAATATCGATCCATTTCTCTTGTATGAGAAAAGAGACTGATCAATAAATAACACCTTTTTATTGAACACGCCCGTCTCTTCCTTTTCTCTACATTCTGATGAGACTAAGAATGCACGTACTGACTGAGTAAAATAAATTGCCTTTTGTTCACACGACTCTCGAGATATACTCTTGATTAGGGGAGAGCAAAGTTGTCATGTTCTATGGTTGTCAGAAACTAAATCCCTTCTTGTCTAATCAGGGAAGTTAAGTCCTCCTTGAACATTCGAGAAAGTTTCTAGTGAACTCTGAGCCAAGCTGGCAAACCCAAAACTTTAAGTCTAGTATCGACAGTAGTAGACCTAGTTAACGTCTGGCCTAGGCCTTTACTGCTGTAGGTATTATTCCAATGCGCAGAGCCTATTGGGATGATAGGAACTACACTACATGGCGCCCAACGCGTTTGGAAAGGGCGATAAAACTAACGTAAGACATTTAGAGTAACTCAGTCGTGCTTTCTCACTCAGACCCCTTTTCCCAAATACTCCAAAGACGTCTGGAATGGGTGAAAGGTTATATCCGCCAGACCTCGCAGGAGGGAACTCCTATGTATGGTTCTTGGTATAGTCAACGTTGAAGGATACACTGTTCCAAAATATTGTGCATCTAATCTTTGTTTCCATAAGAAACCTGATCTGCAAACAAACAAAGAAATAACCTTCAGGACAGTAAAATGTCAGACAATGAAGAAGAAAGAGAGGCAGTTAGATTAGCAGCTGAACTCGCAGCGGCTGATGCTGCAGCACTAGATGCGGACGGGGATATAATACTCATCCTGGTCATCAAAAGGAGATCTATAACCCTGAAACTTATAGAAAATGGACTGACACCTAGAGGTGGCACAGTCATATTCGTAATTGAGGCACACGAATATCGGCAGACAGAGGTATACTATTCATGGATACATTTTCCAGCAGCAAATGCAGTAACAAAGTACTTCCACTATTACAAAATAGAGGAACCTCCTAATGAGTACACTCCTTTCGAGGAGGTGGAAGTACCACTCAAATTTCAAGAGCATTTGCTCTTATTTGATGGCGCCCTAAAACATAACAATCACATCACCAGGCTCGGTCCTTTAGGTAGACCAGGAGCAACGTGGCCGGTCTTAGCCGGATACACACCACATCCAGACATCAATGGGATGTCTGCAGCAGAGCTGTTAACACAGCTAAAACAATTAATAAAAATTCATAGACAATTAGTTCAGTATGTGATGCGGACATCAACAATTCAGCCAGCGATTAAACTTCCACAGCTGACCCCTCACCAGGGGAACACAAATAAAATTACACCACAGAACATCCAATCCTGCCTAGGTAAAGTACTGGCTAAACGGGAACAAATACCATTCTGGTTGGCACAGAAAATCACCCAAATAGAGGCGGTGTTTCCTGACACCACCCCGCTAGAAAAGCACAGGATTCTGACTATCTGCCTTCCAATGGGAATCGCACCACACATTGAGGACTGTGACACTTGGGGTACAGTCTTTGCTTCCATCTACACAAAAACGCACGGTGTTCCATCCATTTCGGTAATACCAGATGTGCTAAAACAAATTCAAGATGAATATGGTCCTGAACCCGCTTTAACTCTTGGTATGAAATTACTAAAAGACTTCAAGCAGGTCTCGGCTATATTATTAGCCAACATAAAGGGAGAAGCAGCAAACGTGGCGATCCGCCAGAGGTTAAAAGAGACAGATATAGCAGACCAACCAGCTGAAATTGCCAGAATCATAGAAAAATCCTATGAGGAACTAGGTAGAGATAGTTTAGGTGGAATACCAGTAAAACCACAACTGACTGAAAGTCCAGAAAAAATATTTTTTAATAATAATTCACCAAAAAAGAACTGGGATGGAAACAAACAATCCAATCCTAAAGAAAAGAAATTCCAGTCCAGAGGAAGGTCTCCTAGGCGAAGAGAGAAATCTCCGAACCAAAGACACAGGTCACCCCAGAGTGACCCCTCTGGGAAAAGATATAACCTTAGAAATAGGGATAATATAAAAAAGCCTGATAGATATCAAGACATTGATACACGTCCCTCTCAATCTTTTCAGACTTCCTCGCAGAAATCGGAAAGAAGAGGACGATCAGAACAAAGAGAAGAGCACACCAAGTCCAAAGACAAGGAACCTGTTCAGCTAAAAAAGAAATTACAATTTCCAAAAAAGAAGGTAGCCAGTATCAAGGTAGTTAACAATGCCGAGAATACTGAGGACACAACTGAAAAACGGAGAGTGGGCTCAGACAATGCTAGACAGCGCAGCAGAAGTGAGCATAGCTCGCAAAGTCCTAATGAATCATCTGGAGACAGTGGACACGAATGAATATCTTCAAGTGGAAACTGCGGACACCAGAGTTAGCAAACCTCACAAGATATACGAGATAACATTACGTATAGAGGGAGATAAGACTAGGAAAATAAGGGGACTATTTTGGGATAACCTATCCGAGGGCTATGACATCCTTCTAGCTGAAAAAGACTGGCCACCAGAGTTTGTCAGGGAGTGCCCTCATGGCGAAGAAGTAATTATGCCTGCCTTCTCGAATCATATCCCGATTCATAAAAAATACACACTTGCCAGAAAATGGGCAGTGGCTTTAGCTCCTGCCTTATATAAAAATCATGTAGGATGGGATGAGGACTCTCCTCCTCACAAAATCCAGTTAAAATCACAACCAACTGCACAAAGGCAGTACCCAATTAAGCAAGAAGCTAAAAAACAGGTAAATGAAATACTAGATCAGCTAGAATACCAGGGGGTGATTGAAACTTGCACCTCACAAATGAACAACCCTTTGTTTCCGGTCTCCAAACCAGACAATTCATATCGTCTAGTTTTGGATTACCGACACCTTAACACATGTTGCAAAACTTTTGCAGTGCAAAACTCACACAGTGCTGCACTAATGAATAACATAGTGCGCAAAAAAATACAAAACAACATTAGACATCTCTAATGGATTCTTTTGTCAAAACATAGCACCAGAGAGCAGATATTTAACTGCATTCTCAATAAATGGCACTCAAAAACAATTCTGTTGGTTAGCCCAGGGGTACAAGAACAGCCCGGGGGTATTCTCAGCGAGAGTAACAGAATTACTACAACTATATGATGATGAAGCATTATCTTATGTCGATGACATTTACTTAACAGATGATGACTTGGAGACTCACTTGAAGAGAGTGAACACCATAATACTTGGGTTTGCAGCAGAGGGTTACAAATTCAATTTTAAAAAATCCAGAATTGCCCATCTAACAGTCTTGTACGTAGGATATGAATTATCAAGTATAGCCTGGTTGACAATTTTCTAAAAACTAGAAGAATTAAAAAATCTAGAATATGAAGAAACATATCCTCTGCCAATCGATATTCTGCCTTTACGACATTACGCCTGTGTAATTTATACAGACGGACATGCTCAACCTCCCGTTTGGGGAGAACAAGCATACAACCCCACATGTGGGATTACAAAAGAAGTGTGGCGCGGAGGTAAACTAAAACCTCTATTAACAAAAACACACTCAGTAGAAACTAATTCTGAACAACAAACAGAAATAATAGCATTGAAAATGGCGCTAGATAATGCGGATCGCGAATTCCCGACACTTATAGTGTCAGATTCATATTACTGCGTCAAATCATATAACAAGGATTTGCAGACATGGATTCAAAACGGTTACAAAGATGACACAGATGCACCAATAAAGCAGAAACTGCTCTGGGAACAAATAGCTCTTTTACAAAAAGAACTACCAAAGACTCACGTGACACACTCACTGAGTCATCAGCGTGATGGCGTTCACGTTGCAGGGAATTCATTGGCTGAAACAGCCACAGCGGCAGCCACTAAATCGGCTCCCGTAGATCGAAAAAAGCGTACATTAAAATACATTGACGGTGAAACAGTGCTGGCAGTGAAAACGTCATCAAAAGGCGACTGCTCAGCGTTACCGATCAACTATCCACTCAATTATACATACATAATCGATGCAAACTCCGTCCCTTTTGCTCGAATCCCTGGAGTGGGGGATAGAGTGATCCCAAACATGGACAGGAGAAACTTGTTAATCGCAGACGCACATATGGGCGAGGGTCTCAGACACCTCAAACTAAAAGATTCTCTGGAAGAATTACAATCGCGGTACTGGTGGCCAGGCATGAGCCTGCGTCACACCATGTTTGTAAAAAACTGCCCAAACTGCAACAGAGATCGCAGTGGGGAGAGAAACAGTTTAATACCTCGTCGGTTTACTCCAGGAAAAATCAGGAGTAAAAAGGAAGGGTTGCGATTAACTTATACAGGCTAGTTCCACTTATAATGTAGATCACCAGCACTCGGCTGACGTCCGGACTGTTATACAAAGATTTGCGAGTCTAAATGGCATATACGCTAAGAGCATGCTATGTTTGACCATTGTCTCCACTCTAGCCCTCAAGCATGGGGAGAAACATGGCCAAATGAGCATAGCCCAGCGGGAATCTTCTCACTTCCTTCCAGAGGGTACGGGATGGTGTAAAGAAAAAACCAAGGCATAAAGCAATCTATAACGGAAAGGATATTAGGTTCGGGAGCTGGGTGGGTCAAACATCTAATAAGTGTCCAACGTAGTCTCAATAACTTGCCAAGAAATTCTCTGAAGGGATTCAGTCCGTACGAATTATTATTCGGAACTAGGATGATTATCTCTGACCTTGACAGTCAGACTTCAGTGGTGAAAGAAAAAAGCTTTGATATCAAAGACCGTTTGGCTATTTTGCAGGACTTAAACAAAACAAGAAAAGACCTGAGCAACATAAAGTTGAAACAACAGCCAACAACCACTGAAGAACCACCACCTGTCCCAGCAAGACCTGTCTGGATTCCTAAAGTCGGGGATCTAGTCAGGGAGAAGATCGCGGTAAAGAAGGAATTTGGGCCTTCTTACAGAAAAGCAGTTCCTGTCTTGTCTGTCAACGGGACAAGATCAGTTGTACTACCGCCACTTGCTGGTAAAAAGGAGAACCAAGTTGTATCCATCGACCTGGTAAAACCACAACATGTGGCTGATAACAAACAGTAGGCCAAGTGGACTCCCAATAAGTAGCAGAACACCAAGGTTTGCTACCAGTACAGAGGTCCTAACGAAGAGGCTCATCACATTCGAAACGCCTACAGAAGAACAACAAGGACTATGCAACAATGCAATAGAACTCAGACCTCTGAAAACCCAAATAAAAACATTTAGCAGAGACACACCAATCTACAATGAAGTACCAAGTGAAAATGCAAGAAACAGAAATCCTGAACCAATTGGAACAATTGACAGAACTGCATCCGGCTACTTCATAAACTTCGATGATTCCTCTGAAGGCTTCACTGAATCAAAGACACAGCCATCATCAAAAACCTTTAAAGATAAAGCTAAAGAACTTTTGAAACAACTGAAAGAAACATATCTGATTTCTCCATGGATTGAATTTTGGGTGGGTTTTGGCGCATTTATCCTCATACTTTGGCTCATCATGATACTGACATTGGGACGCTTTATTGAGGGAAAATATGCAAAAATGGACACAGCAAGTCAGAAAATCAACTTGATCCTCAAACCACACACATCTTCACACGTCGAGAAAAGAGAACTTTATTCAGCCAACTTCACAGCCAATCCGATACCGGGTGGGGTAGCCTGGGACAACACTGACTATGAAATTTATGGTCCGGTCGAAATCCTGAAATATCCACACCAAATTAAGATCTCCTTGAGTGACTTTGTAAAACCAAACTCATTTGCTGATGATTGGGACTTCGAAAGCATTAATAATATAATGTCTGATTTAGTAATGTCTGCTAAATTTACCAAACATGATTATTTGCAGGGTTCTTCAAATTATGATAGTATGTACTGTTATAACCACTATGGTAACCATTTTTTACATAGATCTGCACAACCTAGAAATGTTTTAAATTATAATCAATGGGAACATTGTGCAACACCTCCAAAAGGGAGCTCAAGAACCGTTTACGACAAATATTCATATTTTTCAGGTTTTAACACAAGTAATGCTGAAGCATTTTATTTTAAATTGTCAAACAAGACAGGGACCAAGACCATGATAACCAACACAAAATTGATATATTCAGACTCATTCTTTGAACAAATGAATACTTTTGGTTTTGATTATTGGGACAAAAATGTTGAATTGAAAAGTGTTTGGGGTACAAAAGATTGGCAAGTACAGGGTATAGAAGCTTTGTTTAGAGCCTGCATGATCCCAGAACAAATGATATTTTTAAATGACACTGTTCAACAGACCACCTGTCTTTGCTTAGCCAAAATCAAAGATTTAAATAAACCGTCTATTCCAAAGCCAACAATGTTTAGCAATAACTCTGATACAGATGAAGAGATAGACGTAAACCATATATTAAACCAAAACAGAACACATCCTGATTGGAAACAGTGGTTGATCTGGCCCACAGATACTAATAACTGTCAATAAAGATTCCTGAACAAAACGCAGGGGTTAAAAATGACCAGGCCAGACCCTAGATATCCTCAAAGACATCACCCAGGGATAATAACCACCTACAGTGTGGGCAAATTATGCCTTCAATGGCTACAAACTTCCACACTGGCAGAAATTAAGCAACACCTAACTTTACTTACTGATGGTGCTGACTTGCATGATTTCACTATGGGACCACGCAAACAGCGTCAAAAGCGTTTCATAGCAGCCTCTGTATATGCAGCATACAATGAGGCCTGGAAGGTTACTCAAATTGAAACAGCAGAGAGAATACGGGAAATTGACCGTATTAATTTGGAAAAATCACTTTCTGTAGTGGACAATGGGTTAATGACTCTGTCCTCCAGAATTTTTTCTTTGGACAGCATTGTGTCTTCAGCAATCGATATATTATCGCAAGACTTACTGTTATTACAACACGGTCAGTCACAATTGCGTTCTATTGTACAGCTTGGCTGGACGTTACAAAATCTGCGTTCAGGCTATGTGCCTTGGCGTCTAATCAACACAACGTCATTATTCCAAATCTTTAACCTTACTGATAGACAAATCAGTATGGCACAAAAGGGTGCTGATTATACAATCTTGAGCATTGAAAAACTCGAAAGATTACCAGTGACAATGTCAGAACGACCTGTCAGTGAATGGATAATACATGGGATAATAAATATTCCAATCTCAACCTTCAGGTTTCAATACTGCCAAAAATATATACAGGCTGGCATGTACGAGAAATTGGGAAAGGGGTACCTTAAAACAACATGGAACCTGCCCTATTCACATGCATGTGTCAGTAATAAAGGACAGAAAGTGTTTCTTAGTGGCAACAATTGTGCGATGTCACTAAGTGGCACACTTCTGTGTAACGGAATTAGTTTGCATGGAGCCTGTGAAGGGAATTCATACAACCTTTCATGTCACCAGCAAGGCGTACCTGCAACAGAAATAGAACCATTCTTTCAAAGACTCTATAATGGGAGTTACATTCTTATTGTAGACCGCAGATGTTGTAGTCTTATGCCCGGGACTCCTTATCTAGTAACTACCACTGCGAAGGTCAAGTGCTGTGGACGCTCGTTGTTCCCCAGCTCCTTCCCAGACAGGGAGGCAAGGGCATGGCCCGATTTGAAAATTACTTCTATTCGAATAGATACTTTAAGCAGAATGAAAACAGTGCTTCTTCAGACGCCTACCAGGCTCTCGTCATCAAAAGAGACGTATGATCTACAAGTCGCAAGGACGACTGCAGAGATACATACATTATTATCAACTAATTCCCCCGTACATTTCGCGGAAATCCTGAATGAAATCTTAAATATTTCTGATACCAATGGGGTCTCAAAGGTATTTAAGACAGTATTTTCAATGGCATTAACACCATTCAAAGCCATACTGGGTATTTTTCCAGATTTCGTCCATTCGATTTTTGGCGGACTTCCCCTGATCTTGGGGCTAATTGCAGGAATCCTATTCTTAGTCCTTATTTTTCGTTATGGCAACCCATGTCACAGACAAAACTCTGGCGACAAGAGAAGAAACAATCCTAGCCATTGGATACCGGGACCGGATATCAAAAATCCTGGGACTCTCCCGGCTTAGAGACCTGAACATGACTTGGTTTCTATCATTTCGACCAATGTGGCAAAGATGTGTTTTACCTGTATTAAGGTGTCTGCTATGCGGAGAAGAATGCGTGTTAGACACATGTCTGACGCTACAATCGGATGCGCCGATGGATGCAGAAACATTGTTGAGCCCGATCAAGGTTCATGCTTTGTGCTGCCCTCAAAGGCTACCAATCCTGATGACGGCATTCGTGGAAGCTTCACCACTGCGATTGATGGGTAGTGAAGTTCAAGATGAAAGCAGCATCGAACAGGTACGACCTTCTGTCAGCAATGCGAATCAGAATGTCAATGGAGACAATCATGCACAAGAATGCATGATTACACCTATTTCCGAGTTAGTGGAACTTTCCCAGGAAGCTGTTGACAGTTTTTTCGAAAGCCTAAATGATATGATGTTCTCACCCGAACAGAAATAGAGACTTTTGAGCAAGCTCGCACACGGCGTTCCCTGAATTCGGCCTTCAAATTTAAATAATAAAGTCACATGAACTATTTTTCACTCCAGTTCACGGACAGCAACTCTTTCAGAAGCCCCAATTCATTTTTTCGGTTTTTCGGGACACTTATCTTCTGCTTAAAGTAAGAAACTATTCCTAAAGAACTAAGATTTCTATTTTTAGATACTTTATAGACTTTAGCTGCCCGCTGGTATGTTCACAAATATTTTATTCTGTGATGGAATGGTCTCGAAACTTTTTTCTGTATTTAAGAAACCATTTCATGTGTAATTCTCATATACCAAATAAGCAATAATGTATACAAATGCGTGATTACTTTAGCATTATTCCATAGCTTGAGTGCATACGATATATATGTCTGCACATTTTCCGTATATTTGAAGAATTTCAAAATGCATTTATGTATTTTGGGGTGGTAAGGTATACACACTACTCTATAGTATGTTGTACTATGTTATACTATGCCTAGATTAGTAAATATGTCCATAGTTAGCGTGGAGTGGGTGTCATGTATTCCCATAGGTTCTGAATCGATCCCCCTATTCCTGACCCTATTCTAGTTAAACAAACCAACAAGTTAACTAGCAGTCAGCCCATGAGGCAGAAAAACCCCATGATGCAGATACCGTTATCTGACGCAGTCACACTACGGCACAGGAACGTGTTATCTGATTAAGTCATAACGCTTGCGATCTAATTAGACAAGCGATATTCCTCCAGCCCCTGATAAGGCATACGGAGTTCTCATAACAAATCAAACCTATGACAACCTGGGCAAAACCCTGCGGCCATTGTTTTGATTTCACCGAGAACTTCAGTAAAAGAATGTGCTAATGAGCAAGTCGTATGACATCTTTATTGACGTATCTATGTCCATCCTTACGTCAATCTCGGCACCTTAAAGGTATAAATATTACCGATCTTGCCCTATGCAAACACACGCGTGGTGACGAGACGGAGCAGCCATACTTGCCGAAGCCAAGAGCAGAGCAGACCCCGCTGGCAGCAGCCCCGCCTTCCTGACGCGCTGAGAGACGTGCTGCTTTCTCCTGCCGAGAATCCAGCACCGGCGTTTCTGGGTAGCCCTCGCAGGCAGCCTGGAATATCGAGACCAGAGAAAGAGATACCATTCCTCATTCATCCTAACTTCCAGGTACAGAACTGAATAACCCCTCACAGAGAATTCTTTAGTTATTCACTTGGCAAAAACAAACTTAACTTAAACTGTAACTTTCTATTCCCACCCTCGTATTAGGCTTAGGTCAGGTACACGGGGTAGGCGTATCTAGAAACACCAGTTGAGCACGTTTAGTCAAATGTATATGTGTATGTAATATATTTTATTCATTTTAAAACATCTTAGGGCTTAGAAACCATATCAATGTTTTTACAGTATTATTTTATACTATTGCTTTTAATGTATGCACTTTACTTAACAATAAGTATTGCAATAATATCGATCCATTTCTCTTGTATGAGAAAAGAGACTGATCAATAAATAACACCTTTTTATTGAACACGCCCGTCTCTTCCTTTTCTCTACATTCTGATGAGACTAAGAATGCACGTACTGACTGAGTAAAATAAATTGCCTTTTGTTCACACGACTCTCGAGATATACTCTTGATTAGGGGAGAGCAAAGTTGTCATGTTCTATGGTTGTCAGAAACTAAATCCCTTCTTGTCTAATCAGGGAAGTTAAGTCCTCCTTGAACATTCGAGAAAGTTTCTAGTGAACTCTGAGCTAAGCTGGCAAACCCAAAACTTTAAGTCTAGTATCGACAGTAGTAGACCTAGTTAACGTCTGGCCTAGGCCTTTACTGCTGTAGGTATTATTCCAATGCGCAGAGCCTATTGGGATGATAGGAACTACACTACACATTCTGACGGAATTCCAGGTTTACAATTTCTGGAAAATTTAGGAATGCTCCCGATTCCATGTGTATTGCATGGGAACACCCATGGAAACCTCTTTCACATAGTGTTCTGAGTGAAAGGGGCACTTATTTACAAGACCATGAAAAGCCACATACTTTACGTGGGGTTGTAGATATGCAGTGGCACATTACGCCACCAGAATGAAAGCAACAGTAAGCTAGGGACAGGGAACCACGGAAAGCCGGAGATTCTCTGGAGCCATCGGGAACCGTGGAAGAAGGAGAGATGCACAACCAGAAATCACTGGGGGAGCAATGACGCCCAACCGGGTAGATTGCTGCTGAAGGCTTAGAGGGGCTCAGGTAAGGTAGCGTAGACAAGGGCTTGCATGTGCAGGTAGTTTGAGAGACTTTTATAGGCTAGCGCTCTAGCTGCTGCACGTGGAGGTGTGCTCACAACGTGTCACCATCAATTAGGCCATGTGTCTATAGTTGTGTGGACACGTGCCCTGGTTGCAAATGCAACATGCTTAATGTCTTTTGCATAACTAATGTTTCTCATGTGTACAATCATTGTTGGACATATCCCGAGTGCACAAACATGTACTTGATGGAACAACCATCGCCACCAGGCATTACTCAGACCAGTAGCACATATGATACATTGTGGATAGTTAAACTGCCAACATCCGGGACAGTTCCCCAATACTAGCACTATTTACACTCCAGGTTGGACAAACGTTAGTGTGCACAATGTGCAAGGACAAGGGGAAGCAGGGTCCTGAAATCACCACGACAGCAGTACCGTAGAAGGGAGTGGATTTACTGCCAGATGATCACCCACATTCACCTCTGGCAAGAGGAGGTTATAGCCCATTACATGCTTAAGAAGGGGTCTATTGTCTGCCTCCTAAACCAGATAGCGCCTGACCTGCAGCACCTGCAGCCCACATCGTAGCGCTGCACCAACATCCCTCAACAAACCAAGCTACTCGCTGTCCCCCCACATGCTGACATCAGGAACATTTCAACCTACCACCGCCAGAGTGGCAGGAGTATGACAGGCATCCTTTTCCAGGTTCCTTTCCACTGTCCTAGACGCCAAAATAAGCCTGGCAGCTAACAACGACATCTCCAAGGGCACATCATGTCAGTGCAGACACACAATGAATGGCTATCAAATACTGTCAAAGCTATGGCCCACACTGGCCCCAAGGTGTATTGCATTGCAATGTATGCAGGATACTTGTTCAGTGGTTCTGTACAACCTCACAACACATCTACTAAATACTGTATAGTGTCACACCGTGCACCATCATGAGTCGTAAAACATCTCACATGGTCGCATATATCCACTTTCGGTCCATGCCTCACCCATTGAAACAGCAAATTCCCAATCAGAAATGTTAGGGATAATCTATGATGAAAGGTCTGAGGCTGGTGTTGTGCAAAAATTAGTAGCACAAAGCTTTGTCTTGTTTCAACACACAGGGATGAGGCATATGTTCCATTTTTATGGTGCATCCCTGTGCATGTTCTTGCAATGGTGCCAGCATATCAGGGCAGTGCCAGTGCTGGCACACTTGTGTCTTGTGGTAAGAGTGACTGTGCTGCATGGTAATTTTTTTCTGTGCATGAAGAGACCTTACAGCACAAAATAATCTAGAAACGGTATTTGCCTCATCCATGTGTGCTGCAGCATGCAGCACACATGGAATGAGCTGAAACGCATGAGATCTACATATATGTCTCCTATTCTTGCCTGTCTCACGTCGCATTTTCAGAGCTGTCAAATTTGACACCCCCCCAGATATGTCAATCTGGAGCTGCATCAAAAGCTATGGATGTTGTAGTGGAATGCCCAACTCCACATCAATTGCGCTCACCCCTTTGCTGTAGCGGACTGCTGTGGTAAGGCAAAAATGAACAAGGAGGTGTAAGTCAAGGTTAACTGGCTTTGCACAACGCTGTAAATATGGAGATGTTTTCAACACCACAAGAATATAAAAGTAATGTCCCATTGGCGTTTGTGCCTTGTATGCATACCCCCAAATCTTTGACACAAGCAGTACATGCTTTGTTGACACATATGTGTGTGTCTCAACCCCATGACAGTGGTAGACACTTTACTTGAATGGGGTAAGTACTTTCCACATATGTAGTTACATATACAACATATAGAAAACAGTGTAACTTGTACCATTGCAGGCATTGTAATCAAACAAAGTGAAGTATGAAGCAGCATGCATCTGTGAATGTTTACATGGGGACATTTTGAAACAAAGACATCTGATCAATGAAAGCCACATACACAACATATGTCACTTGGCATAGCCATAGACTATTGCCAGGCATGTAACAGCAAAAAAGAATAGTACGAATACAGGTAAAATACTACTTAGCATTATTTTATTAACCGCATTACATGTTAGAGTGAAGTTTTCATAACTGAAATAAAAAAAATTGCAAAGTACGTGAGTTGTCAAAATGGAAATTCAACTTTTAACAGTTTTCGGCACAAAAATTCAAACAAACTACACTGGACTGCCACCTCCGGTCTGCAATGCTGCCTATCGATCGCTCTCCTGTTTGTGATTAGGTTTGCTCTTGGCATCATGCTAGCACTTCTTGCAGTCAGTCACTGGCCTCTTGACTTCTGTGATATACTTCACCTTATTGATAATGGACTGCCATACAGCGTTTTTGGTCCCCAATGACACCATGGAGGTGACGAAGGGCTGGTGTTGATGAACTTTTTTGCCACTATACGGCAGACTGTCACTTTTTTCATGCTAACCTGTATTTCTTTATCGCCTTGATGCTAGAGTTAGTGTAATTTTTTCCGGCCTATAGCTGATCCTAACGCCATGTAGCGATGTATTGTAATACGTCGCAAACATATCGTTAGGATTTGGCGATCGGCAGCAGTAAAAACATTGCCGCTAAAAAGCATAAAAATTGCTTAGCAGCAATTCTTATAAATATACCCCTTGGTCCTTGCTGCTCCATTCTGCATACAGGTAATTTTGTTTTTGCTTAGTGGTGTATTTCTAACCTCTGAAAAGTTACATTGGGTTGACTACTGTGAATTTTTTTACCCCATGTTGGCTGGCGTTCACATTTTTCACTCTAGCGTGGATTTTTTATCGCCTTGCAGCTAGAGTTAGTGGCATATTTCGTGGCCGCTTGCTGATCCTAATGCCATGTAGTGATTAACCGTGGGCGGAGAACTCCGCTCCGCCCGCAGACTGTGCGGAGTTCTGCCTACTCCGCATTCCATGGAGAATGCGGAGTAGGCAAAACTCTGCACACTCCGCAGCAGAGCGGAGTCAGCCCGCCGCCCGCCTCCAAACCCTATTCAAAAAATACTTAACAGTGAATTAAAACAATTAAAAAACACACTCCCGCGCTAGCTCAGTTCCTGAGAGAAATGTGCATGCGCAGTCTTCTTCAGCTGTATCCCAATGCGAGAAAGAGGAGAAGGGCAGCCAGAGACGCCGCGGTTAGAGGTAAGTGTGCTTTTTAATTAGTGTAATTCACTGTTAAGTATTTTTTAAATAGGGGTGTGGAGGTGGGTGGCGTAGCGGAGCTACGCAGAGTTCCAAGGAGTTTATTGCCAACTCTGTTGCACTCCTCGTAGCACCGCTACGCACACTACGCCCAGGCTTAGCGATATATTTACAATACATTGCAAACATAGCGTTAGGAATTGCAGCTAAACAGCGTGAAAACTGCTTAGTGCCAATTCTTGTACATATACCCCTTGAAGTCTATGTGTAATTTAACTCGGTGGTAGGCATTTTTCAAGTCAAGCTTAGAAAAATACCTATCACCACCCAAGGCCAAGATGAATTCACTAATGTTGGTTAACAGGAAGGTGTCAAGTACCATGTTTTGATTGAGGAATCTCAAATCCAAACACAATCTTTACCAGCCATCCACATTTTCTGTAATCAGCACCGGAGACACCCAACGGGATGCATCCACTGGTTCAATTACACCATTCACAAGCATCTCTTCCAGCAAGTCCTTAACAGCAGACGAGCAGCCAAGGAAATCCCCATTAGTTTGTGTTGAACAAGCACCGTATGAGATTTCAACACAATTTTATGGACTTACCACTTGAGAAGAACGAGCTCCTCCTTAAGCACTTCTTGTGATCCATCCAGAATTTCCCCAAGTGATATCTCATTAACCACCATCACCTGTTGGGTCCCTCTAGGATTAATAATGATGTAAAGATCATATTGATGTACCCAACCCAATGTAGGGTGTCCATCTTCTGACACGTACACATTTCTTTTCGTTTCTCTGCCTTAAAACTGTGTATCAGCTTCCATATATCCCACTAAATGAATGGGCTCCGCTTGAAAGTGACATGGCTGGATATCCTTGGGTAATAGTTCACACTCTATCTGAACCACAATTTACCATTAGTTCAACATTTCTATCATTAATTCTAAATACAGCCCGAGGTCTTGACAAGTTGACATTCACGCCCTCAATGCAAATGATGTGATCCTCACCCACAGTGGCCACTTTGTATTTGCCACTCTGTCTACACACAGTGGTAAAGTGACCGCCATATACACACTTTCTGCAATCCTTATTGATTTCCACACATTTTCTATAGTCTGCAAGATGATAATTGCTTTCAAATCTATAACAAGTTTTGTTGAATTGTTTATATTTACCACGTGTACTGGAAGATTTGACTACCGCACCCACATCATATTCCTCTTTAGTTACATTTATTACACTACCTGTAGGACATTTCTTTCCTCTCCTTTTCTTTCATGCATAACTGTGAATGTCCAACAACCTTAGCCATATCTATGTCATCCTTCAACGATTGTTTCTTGGCAGCCCTCAGTCTTTCTTGATTTTTTTTGCTTCTCCAAAGAATTATCAATTGATCCCATACCATTTTATCTGTTATTGCCCCAAACATACATTTCATGTTTTGTTTTTTGGGTTTTTTTTGTTGTTTTTTTTAGGTGTGGGGAGAAAAGATGGCGGCCGGTCTGTGAGTCCGGTTGGGAGCTCCATGCCGCCCTATGCTGAAATGACCTAATACTCTGTAAGAAAAACAGCAGGAATCATGCAGGAAGATTTATTCGAGTGACTGCACGCCACAGGAGTCACGTATTTCGGCAGAACCTCTCGCTTCCTTTTTCTTCCTATATCGATTGACTGACTCCCTGAATCAGGAAAACCTCACCCGGAGCACGTCAGTCACTTTGAGCAGAGCCTCCGCCTTTTTCCACCATTCCCTAACAACACACATCACCCTGAGGATCACGCGCAAAGGGAATGCCAAAAATTACATCGGACTTACCTGGCGTCCCCGTCTTTCATTGGAAATATCAGGCGCCGGGTCCCGTGCACCAGGCACTCGCCGGCCGGTGGGAGGCGGCTTCTGAGGCAAACAGGAACTGCCGTAGGGCTGCACAAAGAATCACCATCTTCTTCCGGGGTAAAGGAGGAGGTGATAGCACACACAGCGGGGAGAGCGGTGAGAGCGGAGGGTATACACCGGGACCAGAGCCCTTTGCGGGTTCAAAAAAGTGCAGAACTGACTCAAGGGGTTGGACCAAAGGATCAGGGGCAGCAGAGGAGCCCATCCGAGTCTCTCAAACACCGGACACGGAGGAGAAAAGCTCCGGGGGCCCTAAAGACCAGTACATGATCCGGGTAAGCCGGGGACAAGGTCGGGAGGTGGAGGGAGGAGTGAGGGCTAAAGACGAAGGGGAAAAGGTGGAAAAGCAACAACAAAATAGCCACTTTAGGACTGATTCCTGCGAAAAGGGGGGGAGACAGAAGCTTGGGGGTCAGGAAAAACGGAGGAGTCAGGCCAGACCCCAGAGTCCAAGGGGAGATCTACATACTGTTTAAGAAATAGGCAGTTCTTTAAAACAAACCAACCTCCAGTTACCAAATATCCTGTTCCACCCCGAAGCACTAAAAGAAAATCCAAGAAACGTCCTAAAGTACAAGCGAAGGCAGGAAAATCACTAAAAAATCCGGGGGGTAAAGCAGACATGCGGGAGGGGTCAGACAGTGCGAGGATCAAAATAACTCCCTCGCTAAGATCCTTCTTTAAATTACAAGAGCAAGGCCAAGAAAAGAAGCGGGAGCAAGATTTACAATCAAAACTACCTGGTCCTGAGCAGAAGAGGTCGGGAGACCCCCCTATCTTAACACATACTCTACCCAGGTCCCCAACTGGCCTGGCTATGTCAGTAACAGGGGAAGCAGATTTAACCGCCCAAGCCCAATGCCTAGACCAAACCAAGACTCCAACCCCTATTGTAGTTCAAACTCCAAGTCAGACGAGAACCTCCACTGACATATTCTTAGAGAAAATGATGGAAGAAATCAAGTCGAGATTCATGATTTCAGAAGGAAACCAAAGCAAGATCCAGGAGGCATGCAAACTTCTAGATACAAAACTAAATGCCTTAGGAGAAATAGTAACAGCTGTAGAGGCAGAAGTAGTCTCACTAAGCAGAAGAGTGGAGTCTAATCAGAGAGAAATTAGAACGTTGAGAGAAACAGACAAAATTATCACCGACAAGCTGGAAACGTTGGAAAACCACTCAAGACGAAGTAATCTTAGGGTCCTAAATGTACCGGAAGGTAGGGAAGGTACAGGCATTAAGAAATTCATCGTCTCACTTCTGGAGGAATTCTTCCCGAGGAGCAAAGATCTCGGACTAGAAGACGACATTCAGAGGGTACACAGAGACCCATTTGGAAAAAGTAAGGAAAGGAAGAATCCAAGGAAAATCTTGGTTAATTTTCGAACATATTCTCTCAAGGAAAGACTCCTAAGTGAAGCTTTGAAAACTGGATCATACAATAAAGACGACTGGTCCTTCAGGATACGCTCTGATATATCAAAAGCTACGCACGATAGGCAGTTGGAGTTGGGGCAGATGATGCCTGAGTTGAAAGCCCTTGGCACTACAGTCCAGATGAAATTCCCGCCCTCCCTCCGGATCATGTGGAGGAATAAAATGCACAATATCAGGGACCCTAAAAAAGTCGAATCTTTCCTAGAACAGTTACGTGACCAGACGCGGAAATAACTATCACGGGAGAATTGCTGGAAAATTGCGCCAGAGTATTCTTAGTTTAAAACAAATTAAGGCACGGAGCTCAAAGAGGGCTATTAAAAAAGCTCAGAGAAGAAAAAGGGAGGTTTCTCCAGGGAAGGGGGGACTTAAATTTTCTTTTTTTTAACTTGTACACTATGAAATAAAAGAAAAAAAAACAGAAAAAACTGAAAAAATCATGCACGGGAGATGGGAGCAAGTTAGGGAAAAAAAGCTGAAAAATGTCCTCAGCAACAAACAGAAAAAAAAATAGAGAAGGGGAACTCGGAGGCCCGCAAAAGCAAAAAAATATACAAAAAAATGAAAAAAGATAATATTCATGTGAAAATAACCTCCTGGAATGTCAATGGATTAAGAATCAAGAGTAGGAGAAGGAGAATATTAGAATACTTAAAAACAGCAGATAGTGAAATTATAAACCTCCAGGAAACACATCTGCTAAAAAAAGAGTGGGAAGACATTATCAAAAAATTACATTGGGTAGACTCGTACATCTGCACTGACCAGGAGGGTGTTGTTAAGGGGGTTGCCATCCTTTTTAAAAAGTCTTTAAATGCGAAAGTGGAATCAATAGAAACAGATCCAAAGGGGAGATGGGCACTGGCCAAAGTGAGGATATGTAATAACGTCCTAACTGTGGCAGGCTATTATGGTCCAAACATGGACGACCCAGTCCCGTTACAAACTTTGTATTCGCAACTACTCTCGGTTTCGTCACCCATTATTCTCGGGGGAGACTTCAATATTATGCTCGATCCAAAAACGGACCGTCTCCCCAGTAGAAGACAAACAACCCTGCCAAAAATGAGAGACTGGTTGGGGGTATACAAAAGGGATCTGTGATTAGTGGACATTTGGAAAGAAAAGGGTGATAAACAAAACAATTTCACTTTCAAAAATAAAAAACTCGGAATTCAATCGAGAATAGATTTCTTTCTTTTAGATCAAGGGCTAGTCGAAAAAACTGTAAAAGTAGAACATATTCCTGCCCATCTCTCAGATCACTCGGCGGTCCTGATCACCTTGAAACTAAAGGTTGGTATGGAAGGCACAAGATGGACCTTAGATCGTACAATTCTCCTAGACACCCAGATCGCTGAGCGGCTCAAAGTACAGACCGAGTTTTTCTTTGAGGACAATAAGGACGGCACCTCAATACAGACAACCTGGGACGCATACAAAGCGGTGATTAGGGGGAATATCCTTAGCCTAGCGGCACATAAATCAAAGGGAATAAAACAAACGATCCAAAAATTGGAAGACAAGATAAAAAATCTGGACCTACAAATAGATGCAACTACATCTCCTTCTCACAAAGAGCAACTGGAGGCGGATAGATTAACTCAAAAAGAAAGTATAGTAGAGATCTTGGAAAACAAAGTTAGAGAAAAATGGGAAGCTAGCAAACTCGCAAATTACGAATATGGGGAGGGCTGCGGCAAGATGCTGGCATGGAAAGTCAAGACAGATCAAGCCAGCAACAAAGTTGCTTGTATTGACCCTCAAAATCCAGCCGAGAATGGATCAGAAGAAGCGATAATAAAACAAGAATTTCTCGCTTTTTTCTCAGACCTCTACAAGGAAGATTGTAAACCCGAAATTGGAGAAATAAAGCATTTCTTAGACCCCCTAAATCTTCCAACCTTAACACCAGAATTGAGAGAGGAACTAAATGCAGAAATCTTAACCCAGGAAGTAGAAGAAGTATTAAAAAACCTCAAGAGAGGCAAAGCAGCTGGTCCGGATGCTTTGCCAAACGAATTTTATACAAAACTAAGAGAGTCATTGCTTTCCCCCTTAACAACTCTGCTGAATAAAATCTTCTTGGAAAAAGGTGGCCTCACAGATTCCTGGAACAAAGCCACAATCTCCATCCTTCTAAAACAAGGTAAAAGACCAAAAAAATGCGAATCCTACCGCCCAATCTCTATCCTGAACTGTGATTACAAGATCTTCACACAGATTATGGATAAGAGATTGGGGAAAATAGCAGGGCTACTAATAAACAACAACCAGAAGGGATTTATACACGAAAGACAATTACAAGATCTAACACAGGAACTGTTTGGCGCTATAGATATAGCCACCAACGAGAAACTTCCACTATCAATAATTACTATCGACGCAGCCAAAGCGTTCGATAGAGTTAACTGGGTATATCTCAATGAAGTACTGAAAAAATTCAATCTGGGGATAAATATCTTGAATATGGTGACAAAAATGTATACCTCCCCTAGAGCACAAAATTTAATTAACGGCAACCTCACTACAAATATCCAGATAAAGAGAGGAACAAGGCAGGGATGTCCCCTCTCCCCCTTGCTTTTCAATTTCTACATTGAACCAATGGCAGAGCGTTTCAGAAAAGATCCTTCAATATCCGCTTTCTCCTTTAAAGACTGGTCTAAGAAGATAGCCCTTTATGCAGACGATCTGATGATCTTCACAGATAACCTAAGCAGGTCCCTAACAACAATAGAAGAGACCTTGACCAGTTTTGGAAGATTCTACGGCTACCAAATTAATCAAGACAAGACGGAAACAATGAGCTGGAAGGACAATTCTATCAGTCCCTATAAATCAGATATCTTGGTATAGACCTAGTCAAAGACTTAGATAAAGTAACACATATCAATATTCAAAGAATTGAAAAGGAAGTTAAGAAGTTACTGAAAGTGTGGGGAGGACTACCTCTGACTCTACTAGGCAAATCCAACATAATAAAAATGTCAATTATACCGAAATTTACCTTTGCCTTCGGTGCCATTCCCCTGGAATTCAAAAGAGAAACAATAAAAAAAAATCCAGGGTGAAATCTCAAGTTTTATCTGGTCTTCAAAAAACCCTAGAATCGCCTGAAACAAGCTAAGAAGGAAAAAAGAACAGGGGGGAATTGCTAGTCCCGACCTCTTTGAGTATTGTAGAGCATTCCAATTTAAATCAAGCAGGAAGCTGCTAAATACATTCGAAAACTATCCGCCTTATCTCCAAACAATGACCAATAAAACTAGCCATTTCCTATACAAATTTGGACACCCAGAATTTTTCAAAACAATCAAACTTCAAATGTTGAAGTCTGCGGCCAAATCTTGGTTTGGCATAAGATGTACGCTAAATATCCCCTATTATAGTGATTTGGCCCCTATATGGGACTCTCCGGGCACTCCTGAGTGTCTTAAAGATAAACTAGCACTCCTGATAAAATCAGCAGGAATAACAAAGTGGGGACATCTCATGTCTCAGAATAATCTACTGGATTGGGAGACCCTATCTTCAACAACTAATGCCTCCGTAGCTAAATTCAAATACTACCAGCTATCTAGCTGGGCTAAATCCTTAAAAGAAGTCAGAGCGGGAAACATAACTCTGGAAAAAGAGATGCTGAAAAAGGATGCTACTCGCAAATAAATCTCGTATTGGTATTGGGCCTTGATCCTAGCAGGGGAAGAAGAATTTCAGATACCGGAGAGAGTATGGGGGAAAGATGTGCCGACGCTGGAGTTAAACAACCAATGGCAAGTATCTATGAGTAAATGCTGGACAATCGTAACATCGGCTGCCCTAAAGAGAAACCATTTGTTCACATCTCATAGAGTATACTGGACCCCGAAAAAGTTGTCAAAATTTACTGGGGCGGCAGTGAAGGCTTGCCCAAAATACGGACTGGAAAAGGCCGACGACCTCCACATGTTTCGGCAGTGCCCCCTTCTCGATGGCTTCTGGAATGATGTGGGTAAGACACTAGATGGGGTATTAGGAAGACATCTAAATGTAAGTATGGATTTAATTATTTTTGGGGTAATGAGTCCAAGTGTTCCAGAAAACTTTCTAAAGCACAGGAAAATCTACTTTTCTTATTATTATTATTAGCTAGGAGAGAGATCTGTGTGAAATGGGTGAGTCCAGTCCCCCCCGATACACAGTGAGTGGTTGATTTCAATATTGAGAATATACAAACTGGATAAAAGAAAAGCACCTAGTAAAAAACTTACATTCTGGGAGATCTGGGAAAACTACCAGCTAGGATCAAGCTAATTTGTTTTGGGGGATAATCTATATGGGCATTGTCTCAATGGCTGGACCGGAATAGATCCGTTATGCTATAGTCCAATGATTATGTGTGAGCAATGGAAAGTCAGGAGAAGGCCTGCACGAGTAGCCAGAATGGTTAGCTCCCCCCACGCGCTAAATCCTTCAACAAAGTAATGGAAATAAGGGGACCCTCCTTTCTTCAAAGCAACACAGGGGTACTGTCCAGATTCACACGTTTTGCTATATGACAGTGAAGGCAAAGAATTAAAGAGAGAATGGGGCCCGACAACTCCTTACTAAATAATATTGCACTAATGAGGACTAAAAAAAGGGGGAAAATAGAAAAGCTTTTTTTCTTGCAGCAGAAAACGTTTGACCATCCAAAGCTTCGATGTACATTTCAAATATCTCTATCCAATGCTCCAACTCCACATTTGGGAGGCCGGATTGAGGCAGAAACAGAGTAGGTTTGACTATGGCACGTTGTGTCTGCATAATGAATGCTGTAACAAATAAAGCAGAAAAGTACAACTAATAAAGTTACACTGGGTCCAAGAAAAAAATACACAAGAAAACAATATATATTCTTTGTATCTAGAAATGTTGATTCCTCCTGGATACCATACAATATGTGTACAATAGGTATGTGCATTAGCAATGCACAGTTTTTAAAAGGATATAAAATACCTCTTAAATGGTGAATGGCTGTATAACAGTGAAGTGCTGTAATAATTGATGATCCCTTGATGGCGCAAAACTAACAGGGAGATGAAAAGGCATACACACGTCATGAAGAAACTCGTGGGAATTTCTACTAAACAAACACAAAAGGTGTGATGATGAACATCACCAGATAAGTGAAGATTCATCTTTATTCTGGGAGCCCACACATCAAGCTGGTAGCTGCAGCCCGTCAAGAAGATAACTGTCTCGAACACAGAACATCATTTCAAGTAAAGAAAACGAGGAAACATCATAAACTACATGTAATTGTGAAAGTGAGGCTAACAACATCCTAATATAATGTAGAACTGCTTGTCAAGACCTTCATCTGGATGGTGGTAATGCTCCGCTCCATAACTGCCCAGTCTACACACTGCCCTTCAAGGGCATCCTACTAACAACAGCATGGCTCACCCGTGGTGGCCTGAAGAAATATGATCACATCACTTCAATTCTGATCAAATTCGATTGGCTTCCATTGTCTGCCCACATCATCTTTAAAATCAGAGGCATCACTTACATAGCTATAACAACCAGCACCCCAACTTATCTTCCTGAGAAACTCATGATATATGGGGTTTCTTTGCATACCCACAGCCAGGACACCCTCAGACTGCAGGAAGACTAAGAAGTATTGAACAGAAAAAAGAAGACCACATGTGTGTACCCAGGATCTGGAACAACCCCCTATCCATTAAGGCTGCCCCGATTTAGGAAAGAGTTAAAGATTCACCTCTTTAAAGAACACTACATCACAACATATTAACAGTCCATTACCCAGCCTCCTCTCAAACCACTTGGTGACTTTGTGCTTGCCTTTGACCCTGTATAGCGTTCCACTACCTTTTGGCTAGATTTACACTGTAGAAATTCCACACACATAGAAGCATGCATTCTAGTTGGAGAGGAATATTATGCTCAGAGCATCACACCCAGTGAGTGATGTCCCACACCTGACACCATCATACATCCTACCTACCCTGGAGGTCTTGCATGGCCACTCAAGTTGGTTAAAAGGAGGTGGGCATGCTCATGCACCAGTCTACACTATGTTTGCTACTCATTATCAGAAGCCCTTTCAGAGAGCCACCGGGCACGCAGGGGCTACTGGCCCAATCATGGAAGCTGATGTATTTTTCTCCTGATGTCCTGGGGCCGACCCACTATGGCTACTGAGCAACTGGTCCAAGCACCCGTTCTGCACTTAACTCTCAGTGATAAGCGTGGTCGGGTCATGCTTCCTCGGGGGGGAGATGGAAAAAGGATAGTGAACACGTTCTCACAACTCAACATGCACACAGCAACAATAAATCATTATGCAGCCAAATGCTCACTTTTATGAAACAAGAGAAGTATTTTATTTCGACTGCTAGTAACACAAAAGGAGGAATGTGATATTTACAGAACTTACACAATCCCCTCTGAGGTCAGAGCTCTAGTATTTACTTTGTTGGTTCCGTGTCCCAGTCCACCTTCACTCTAGCAATAGTGGTTATTCCACATTCACTAATGGTATCATCCATGGTATGCCCCACTAGTAGTTTGAGTGTCAACTTCCACTTTGGCTCTAACTTAAACTCAATAGTGGTCCTGCTCTACCGTGCTAATTTAGTCAGTTCCCCTAGGGCTGACAGGCCTGAAACTGGTCTTACCTATATTTGCAGGTGTAAAGTGTCCGGAGTTCCTGAGTGCTCCCCGTTCATGGGCACTCGCAGTGGCTGCAGTTGAGTTCATGTGAATAAGCTGCACGCGGACCAGGTGGCTGGACACAACAGGTGAAGAGTGTCTCACTCATGGTCACACTCCAAAAAGCAACTAGAAGCTCTCTGCAGCCCCTCCTGCAAGGTAAATGTCTAGATTGTCTCTCAGTGGGATTGACTGCAATGACCCTATCAGGGAGCCCTCACCTGGGTGATAGTGCATTCGTGCTCCCATAGCTTCCTCACTTCTCCTGTTAGGGGGTGGTAGAGCAAATCACACGTCCTTGGTGCTCCCAGTGACCACTCTTGCAATCGGGGTCACCGTAGCTCACAGTACACAGACTCATGCCAGACCTGCATGGTGAAATCCTCAGCAGCGGCCCTCTTGGCATTCTGGGTTGCCGCCATCTACTGCACACGGTTGTTGCCCTTACCACACAACAGTCTTCTTTCATAGGGCCCTGCTCTCATATGGGGTCACTACTGAGCGCTAAACACGGGCCCGGCCCAATCGGCACTGCACGGCACACAGCTCAGTTCACGGTGGCCCTCTCCTGGCATACAGGGGTTGCAGACTCTGTTCTACACATGGGCAATGACATGATCGGTGCAGCAGCTGATTCCTCACAACTCGCAAAGGTGATCCGCTCAACAGAGCTCCCCACTGAACCTTGCTCCTTTCAGCGCTTTCCTCTTCCTTGCAGGGCACACAGGGCAAGCAGGGAGGTGCTAGTGCTTAAGGCTCTAGGGCAATTGGTCTTAGTTTCCCAGGGTAATGTCCCTCACCCAGCAGGGAGACTAACAAGCCTTGGCCCCCTAGTCCTGGTCACAGACAGAAGTATTACAAAGCTTCCCCTTCTCACACAGTCTGTCTTAATGCTAGGCAGATGACAATTTTTGATTTTAAGAATCCTCTTCTTTTTTTAAAACCACATTTTTATTGGGTTTTTTCACAACAATAACATGGCCAACAACCTTGCATCTATTCTGTGAGGGCAGTACATCAATACAAGCATTACATTTCCACACCCAACCCATGGTAATCCCACCAACCGTCCCAGATCATCTCATGTTTGTGGGGGAAACCCCTTGCTTCATAAATAGATCACTCCAGCTGTGTACACCAATCCACCACCCATCCTCCACTCCACCACAGATGGGTGATTTGAGGATCTCCACTTACAAGCTATGTCTCATCTGGCCACAAGTAGCACCACTACAATAAAGTTACATTGCAACCTAGGTCCTCCCAACTACTCCAATAGCCCCAACAGAGCAACCCTAGGGGAGAGTTCAATCTGGTGCCCAAAATCGAAGAAATCTTTCCCGACAAACCCATTCCAAAATGCGGTTAGCCATGGACATGCCCAGCCCACATGGAAAAATCCATCTCAGCTGCAGTACTGCGGGCACACCTAAATTGGGAGGCTCCATCAGCTCGATGGAGCCTCCGGGGAGTCATGTATGCAAGATGTAGATAATTAAGCAGTACCATTTGCAAACCAGCAGATATGGCTAGTTTACTGGGGGCCAGCCGGGCCACATGCCAGTCATCCTCATCAAGTTAGCCCACTCAAGCCTCCCGCTGTTTGCAGAGACCCAGGAAGCGTTCTGGGGCATTAAAAACAAGAGACTGATAGATCTGGGAAATTGCACACTTGGACAACTTCCCCATCAGAGTATATCCTCAAGAGGGTTGAACTCCGGGATCTGTGTACCTGGGGAATGCTAGCCAGCAAGGCATGGCACAGTTGTAGATATTGGTAGAGCTGCGTACAAGAGGGTTGGTACTGCTCTTGCAGGTCTTGGAAGGACTGTAGGCCTTTACAGCGCCACTCATCTCCAGGTTGGAGGTTGCCTATTCTGTCCCACCTCGCAAAGCCCCAGAGCCCAGCTGTGTTATGCAGCCAGGTCCACTGCCACAGTGGAGTCAGCCCAGTGAGCTTCCGCTTTCATCAATAAATCCAAGGGCCATCCTCCAACACAGCAGCATTACCAATGTACACTTGGGGAGGGCCTGAGGTTTGGGGCTCCCATAAAGAAAGCTGTATTACTCATCAAGGCCCAGTGTGGAAAATTCCAACTGATAAGCCAGACTGTCCCATCCCCCAATGGAACCAATCATTAAAAACAGCTAGTTGCACTGTTAGGTAATAGCCATAGAGGTCGGCATGCCTTTTCCATCGTCGTATGGAGAGTGATGTTAATTTACACATGCTAAACCCCCCACCAAAGGAGCACTGTGACTTTTGAGGTCAGGACCTGAAACTGCTTTCTGGGAATCAGGTGTGGGAAGTTTGAAAATGTGTAGAGGAAACATGACCGTATCATAATTTTGAACAGGGCTACTTGTGCCAGGCTGTTCAGCGGCAGAACGCCCCACCACAGCAGATCTTTCTTCATTCTAGCAACCAATGGGGTCAGGTTGAGGCTCGCGGTCAAGTCGGGGAGTAGGGAGATGTATATGCCTTAGGGCCTTATTGACAGTGTGGTGGTGCTCTTGTCGAGGACCACCAAGCCCGTTGAGCGCCCGTCCACTGGATTACAAGTGTAATCCATGGCGAGTGGGCTGAGCTGCTCAGTCTGGCGGTTATATAAGGCTCATAGTTGAGCCTTAACTGTAGGCACTGATGTGACAGCCCCTGCAGCACGTTCCTGCATGGTGTGTCATGCATGCCACACAGTGCAGGAACTGGGGTACAATTCCAACCCCCCGCATACACCCCCAAGCGGCAAGGGGCCCCCTTAGTTTTCTTTCCTTTCAGCCACCCTTTTCATGGTGGGCTCACTGCCATGAAAGGAGCGGTGAACAGGCTACTCGTAATATGCACGGCGGTTCTGCAGTGGCACCACCAACATATTGTTGCCCCCTTCCGCTGCATGACCGCCACGAGATCCTGAATTGCAGGCGGGCGCGGTGATCCTGTGGTGGTCCAACTGCCACACGCTAAATACTGCAGGTGACCCCACAGTGGTGGCAGTGGTCAGACTGCCATTGCAAGTATAGCAATCCTGTGGACCCACAAACTCATAATAAGGCCCTAATGCCTATTTGAAGGAGAGACAGCATATTCGGTTAGCAGCACTCCACTAGCAGTAACTCCCTTCGCCACCCTTAGGAATTTGCAGAGATTTAGGTTTGTTTACCTGGAGTCTGGAAGCCTGCCATATAGGCACAGGATTTCTAAACCACATGGACAGGAGGTTAGCGGATGCCCAAGGAACACCAAAATGTCATTGGCATCAAGTGCTATAGGATCCTCCTGTCCCCCATTCCAGGACCACCCCTGTATCCTCTTGTCCATCTGATTAGTCGCGCTAGGGGCTCAATCACAAGAGAAAACAACAGAGGGGAAAGGGGACAGCCTTGGGCCTGTATGAGGAGCATTGATCTAGTGTCTGGCCTTGTTTGGGAACTACAACTATAGTAGCCATGTCCAGCGCTTGGAAAAACTCCCCCAGTTTTACCTCTGCATAAAGTGCTAGGACGCCCTATTTCCTTTTTACCGTTTGTGGCGAAAATTGCGGAGAAGTTAGTGAATAAACAACTAGTAGATCATATTAGAAAAAAAGATCTATTCCACCCCTCCCAATCAGGTTTCAGAGCCGCTCACTAGACTGAGACGGCACTGCTAATGGCAACTGAAACCATGAGAAAGCTTGCCGATGAGGGACAAACGGTTGTGCTGATCCTGTTTGATCTAAGCGCAGTGTTTGATACCGTTTCCCACAGGATACTCCACCAAAGATTGGAGGAGTGTTGTATTAGGGGAAACGCATTGCGATGGATGTCATCCTTTCTATCCACTCTGAGTTTTCAAGTGGAACAGCAATCTTTTAGTTCTAAGAATATGCCCCTGCTTCAGGGGGTTCCACAGGGATCAATCCTGAGCCCCACCTTATTTAACCTATATGTAGGACCGCTAGCAGAGTGAGTTGAGAAGCACAAGGTGTCCATCGTGCCAAATGCTGATGACATACAATTAATTGTGATGCTATCTCAAGATGGAGAACAGGCAGCGATTCAGTTCTCCAAATGCTTAGAAGAAGTAGCAACATGGATGTTCGACCACTGCCTGAGGCTCAATGGTAATAAAGCAGAGGTGATGATCATAGGCAAGACCCCGACCATTTGGTCACCAGCATGGTGGCTTGAAATGTTGGGCAATTTTCCCTCCCCGAAGTCTGAAGCAAAAAACCTTGGAGTATGGTTGAGCTCTGATGTAACGTTCGACAATCAAATCCAGAAAGTGGCAGGAAAATGCTACGGAACCATGGAAACTTTAATAAAGATTCTGGACCTGCTGCCGGCCAAGATGAGGAAAACCATAGTACATGCTGTGGTTACCTCGCAAATGGATTATGGGAATGTTCTGTACCTAGGTGCCACAAAGAAGGGGTTATTAAAACTCCAACAGGTACAAAATGCGGCCGCGCATTAGGTTCTTAGCTTGCCGAGAAGAGCCGCCACAAAGAAAGCACTAGCAGAATTACACTGGCTGCCTGTGGAAAAATGAATAGTGTTCAAAGCAATGTGCTATGGTCACCACATACTGTAAAAAAAAAAAAACAAGATACCTGCATACTCTGTTAACCCAATACTGCCCTGGACGGAATTTAAGATCCAGGGATGGGGCATTGGTGATAATACCCAGAATTTTCAAAGCCAGAATGAGGTCTCGCTCCTTTAGATATCAAGCTGCAAAAATGTGGAATTCCCTTCCAATAGATTTAAGAGTCGAACAATGCGAAACAAAATTTCGCAAACAACTGAAGCCCTGGCTCTTTTCAACAGTGCAGTAAATTTGTGAGATAGGGTGTACATATGCCACAGCCTCCCATATCTGTGTAGAATGCCGTCTATAGCGCGGGGACACACCGGTGGGGTAACCAGGTGCTCTACAAATGGCTAAACTAAACTAAACTAGGAAACGGGGAGTAGAAGAGGGTCAAGTCATTTAGGGAACTCCGTCAGGAATACTTCTGGGCCCATGTCCTCCCAGGAACCATAGCGCACAGTGCCTCCCCAACCTCCTTAATCCTGATCGGACGATGATGGTCCTCCACCAGGGACCGGGTAAGTGAGAGCAATGGGATATCCTGCAAAATTGGGTGTGCAATTTCCTGCAGGGCCCTGGGAGTCTTCAACTAGAGCTGCATTAGAAGTCTGCAACGACCTGTGCCACCTCTGAGGAACACTCTCGGAGACCACCACTAACATCTCAAATCAAGTGCACCACTTTAGAAGTAACCTCCCCCTAGTGGCCAGCCAGTACAGGAGTTTCACAGATTTGTCCCCCTGTTAGTGCACACGCTGTGTAGATGCCCTCCAATAGTGCCGGGCCTTCTCCAGGAAAATCCGACCTAGAGCGGACATTGTTGGAACCAACTTGTGGTCAAGGACTGCTGAGTGCCTTCAGTGCAGGCACTGCTCCAGACAAAGAATCTGGGTCTCTAGAGCAGATTTTTGTGACTGCCTATGCTGTTCCACAACTCGGACCTACCCTTTAATCTGTCCTCTGAGGGCCAGCTTACTGGCAGCCCAGAGAGTCCCCAGTGAGTCATAATTGGAGCGAATTTCATATTCCACAAAGTCTGAATGGTCCTGTCAGGGTGTTTATGTGCCGCATAGTTTGCAGTGCTCCCCAGGGGGACCCAATTTTCAGCAAAAGAGTTGCATAATCCTATATTCCCCTGGGGGGAGCTCAATCTCTGTAACGCTTATATATACCAGACGCCAGGAGCCATACCTGGTTAATATGTGATTGGGCTTGTGGGCTGCCAACGTGTGCGTACATTCACACCCATTAGGGTGCCATATGCGCCATGCATCACCACTGAGTCTGCCCAGAGGATGAGTTGTTGTGTGCGTGCATGATGCCCCTGTCAGGAAGGGTCAGAGGTATTGCAAGAGGGGTCCAGAACTGCATTCAAATCACCTCCTGTCAGTGTGACCCCCTGAGGGACAATCAGCAGAAGGGCATACTGGGTCTGCAGTGTAGACTGGAGTTGTTACTGGGGAACATAAATGGACAGGAAATTATGATGCCTACCTTCCAGTCAACCTTCAATCCTCACATATCAACCCTGAGGGTCTCCATGCAGAGCTGTGACTGGCACTGGGAACCCCCTAGGCATTTCAATTGCAACTATGCGGGAGCCCTGAAAAAATAAACAGCATGAAACTCTCAATCATAGCTAAAGCAGCCCAGGAAGCGGGAGTGAGTGCCCATCAAATGGTTTTCTTGAAGTAGAAGCACTTCCATGACGTTTCTTTTAATATATCAGGGGATGGCCAACCGCTTTATACGATCAATACGATTACATCGCAAGTCGTTACAACGACTTGATGTAGGGGGCAGAAGGTGTTGGATTTACAATCCAAAACCTTCCCTGCTGTTGCACAAACGGGAGTAGGAATAGTAAATTATACTATGCCTAAGTCCAGCGCATCCCCACAGCAAGTTGTTGTAACGACTTTCGATGTAATCGTATGCGATGTAACAACGCGGTTGTTGTAATGACCACGCTGTAATGGCATGCGATATATTGCCTGTGAACTAATGTCATATATTTGTATGCATTGTAATGATATGGATTGTAATGGAATGCGTTGTAATGATAGTTTTTCAAAATGCGTTGTAATGGCATGCGTTGTAAAATCATGCGATGTAATGGTAGTTGCGATGTAAAAACCGCGTTGTAAAAGCATGCATTGTAATTGTTTGCGTTGTAACGTCATATATTCATTCTTTACATGGAGAGTGTTTTTTGCTATTATTTCTCTGACTGTAAAGTTATTTTGTGGAAGTGAGTTATTAGATAACGTTGCTATGGTACAGGGAATGTGAAAGGAAAGGCTATATATAGTATGTCAGTTGTTTTCATACAAACCACAAAATGTGATACCTGTAAATGAACTGTACAATACTTCAAAATATAGCACCAGGAAAGCACAATTGAAGCAATTTGTTTGTAATTCTGGAATGTGATGGAAAAAAAGATTGTAGTAGGATCAAAACAAATCAAGCACTTTACTTGGTGAAGAGCAAATGATACATATTTGTTGAAACACAACTTCCATACATTATCAGTTGTCTGCTGTATAGTTTTCCCACTAACAATGCATGTCAATGCAGATTTTGAGGCCAATTGAATGGGAACTGTGCTATCTGTAAATGGTAGCATGCTACCGCACCATGTGTTAGTAATATATTTTCAAAACTGTACTCCACCTTACACCAATGGCAACATAGCACAGATTTGCCACTCTCCTGCTGAACTGGTACTGGCTCATTAGCTTTACTTGTTCTTTGTGAAACAGTCCCTATGACTTAATGTAGCACTGAAGGCTGCACCCCCACTATGGAAACTGTTCCACCACCACTGGCTGTGAAAAGGAGCTATCTTCATGGGAAGTTAACTGCTTGGGCATTCCTGCTTTACCCCTCCCTAAGTGTAACAACAATGTCAGTGCTTTGCACCTGGATACAAAAGTAGGGAGCCCTTCTCATCTGTGGATACACAGGAGTGTTTTTTCAAAACCATCCTCCATAGCGTGCATCAATGCTCTTTTTAAATTTGGCACAGCTTCCACCCTGCCAAGGAGCAGCTCCTCGCTCCATGACACCGCTGCAGCTCCCATGAAATGCACGAATCAATGGCTGCACACCTAAAAATATCCCTGTAGGTGAAGCTTCTATGGGATTCCGTTGCTAATAGCACTAGCAGTGGCAGGAGAGGCATTTTCTTAACACAATTGATCTCTGAAAGGGATGTTGATTTTCAGCCATCTTAGCGCACAATATGAGGCTGAAAGAAGCAGATTACTGTCATTAAAACGCGCGGAAGCTGGCAGGGAAGCACTGTTTTTTTACAGAGGAAACATCAGAATTTTTTGTGAGCACTGTAATCGTTTCGGTGAACAGATTTACAAATTGAGCTGTTTCCATCTTGCCCCAAATTCTTGGTGTTGTCCTGTGCAAATTAGGAAAGGGGGGGCCACACGTATGGCGGGACGCCGGCCCCCTCCTTCCCCTGACCTCTATCGGTGGTGGGGCGTGCCCCTCCCGCGTCTTGATGACGTGGCGGGGGCGCCCCACCACCGATTGGTGATGGCTCCCTGGTTGACCCGGAAGCAATATAATTGACAGGGAGCAGTGGGGGGCGAAAAGGGGTGTGCTGGGATTTTAACTAGCGTTCATGCACTTGCAAGTTCAGGCACGCATGTTCCATTTGTAACCAACCTTCCCACCTAGAAACAACTTGCCGCAACAAAGGTAACGCCTCTGGAAACAGGGGAAGAATGAAACAGGATTAGGGAGGGAGAACTGCTGGTATCGCATTCACCCATTGATGTTCTGGCTATGAGTCCTTGGCTGAAAAGGTACCCAGTCCTTGCCTCTGCGAGGATGTTGCAAGAAGGTTTTTTGCAGAGCTTTAGGATCGCAGCGGTGGGATATACTGGAACAGCAGAATGTAGGAACCAACTATCTGTTGGAGACAACCCAGATGTGGCAGCGACAAAAATTGCTAAAGAGCGGCGCCTAGGCAGGATAGCGGGTCATTTTAATAACATCCCTGTGCCTAATTTTGTTAGCTCGCCTCTCGGCATGGTGCCAAAGGAGTGTATGCCCATGGGTTGTTCTGTTTCCTGTGCCTACTTTGAGAAATGTAGTTCTTTTCTGGAATGGGTTTTTAGGCAAACGACAGGACACCACCATGTCATGCATCACCAGGATGACTTTCTCTTTCTCGGGTCGGCGGGCTCGCAGGAGTGTGCATGGACATTGCAAGAATTTTGCGTGCTCATGCGGGCTTTTGGGGTCCCACTGGCGCCTGGGAAAACTGTGGGTCCAGCAACCAAATTGGAATTTCTAGGCATAGAATTGGACTCGGTGGAGGGTTTTTTCAGGTTACCGAAATACAAAATCATGAAATTTTGAGCGGCTCTCCAGCAATGTCTGGCCAAAGGCAAAGTGATGCTTCAGCAGCTACAGCAGACTGTGGTCCAGTTGAATTTCGCACTAAGAGTGATACCCATGGTACGCCCTTTCTCTCGCTCAATCTCGCAGACCATGACGGGTCTGTGGGAGAAACACCATCGCACGAGACTGCCGGCTGAGGTCCGCCAGGACATGCGTATTTGGATCGCATTTCTGGAGGGCTTCAACGGCAGAGTAGTGTGGTTCGGTCCCCCCACTACGTCTGCAGAGTTAGGTCTATGGACTGACGCTGCGGGCAGTGTCGGGTTTGGTGCCATACTTGGAAACAAGTGGATGGCACAATGGTGGCTGGTTTGGTGGGAGGAGAGCGGCCTGACAGCTACTATCGGTTTCTTGGAGCTATTTCCAATCTGGGTTGCATTAACAGTTTGGCGTGATCAGTTGTGTAATCAATCTGTAATCTTCTGGTCAGATAACATGATGGTAGTTAAATGTATCAACCAGCAGGCGGCACGGTGTCAATTTATACTTTGTCTACTGAAAGAAATTGAGCTGGTTTGCACGAAACTCAATGTACAGTTTAGGGCCAAACATGTCCCAGGGGTGTTGAATAATGCAGCTGACGCACTCTCTCGCTTTAAGATGCAGGTATTCAGGGAACATCTACCATCCGCAGAGGTGACGCCTACACATTTCCCAGCAACACTCTGGCAAATTGGTGCCCCCAGCTACAGAACCTCGTGGTAGATAGCCTAGCCCCCAGGACCAGAACCGCTTACGAAGGGGCGTTTTTTGTCTTATTGCTCCTTTCTGGGACAGGATTGGGCGGAGAAATGGGATCAGGCAGAGAAATTCACTCAGTACCTAGATGCATTACATAAGGAAGGGCGCTCCGCAGCGATGGCTAGCAGGCACATGGCAGCTGTTTCTTTCTTTGCACAGATCAGGGGGGTCAAAGATCCCACAAATAGTTTCATCGTGAGGAAGGCACTAAAAGGGTGGCGGCCCTTGCAAGTAACCGCCACAGACACCAGACAACCGATAGGTTTGGAACGGCTGGCATCATTATTGAATGCCTTGTCTGACATCTGCAGTTCAGCAGGGGAAGTACTCTTGTTCAGAGCCACCTTTACATTAGCCTTTTATGGGGCATTCCGGGTAGGTGAGCTGGTGGCTAGCAGTAAGCAGGACATGCTAGGTGGAACACACAAGGATACTGGGTAATACGCTGTTGATTACCATACGTAAATCAAAAACAGATCAGGAAGCCCGAGGGGATGGGCTGGTACTCCATCGGGCATGGACTAATCCTTGCTGCCCAGTTTCCATGTAGAGGTCTTCATCAAACAGAGAGCAGGCGCAATGGGGGGAGCATTGTTAATACATGCAGATGGTACCCCACTTACCAGGTTTCAATTCCAAGGAGTATTGACAATGACAATGGACAGGGCTGGTTTAAATCCAAAAGATTTTAGGACACATTCATTCCGGATAGGGGCTGCCACTGAAGCAACTGCTAGAGGGTTAAATGCGAGCAGTGTTAAAAGGATTGGGAGATGGTCCTCCAACTGTTACAAGTGCTATGTGCGGCTGCACATGTTGTCAGGTGGCTGGATAACTTACGCTGACGCCTGTCTTGTTTGTTTGCTTGTATTTCAGTTTCTCGAGCCTGTCACACAGGGTGGAAACTGCTGTCGGATCATCAACAGCAAGTATCTTCATCACGGCGGACCCAGGCACATATGAGGGAGACACAAGTTGTATGGGTTGTTGGTCACTCATTTGTGAAATGTGTTAAATCTGTTTTCTTTGCAGGTAACTATAGATAGAGGGCGGAACAGGGAGGTTTTAGGGTTTCCTTTCATGGTAGGGGGGGCTCTGCCTCAGTCAGTTTAGGGGGTTCTTTACGGAGTTGCTCGATAGACACACCCCGCCACCCACAGTTGTTATCTTACACTTGGGCGGAAATGACCTGGTAAAATTGGGCAGGAGGGCCCTGATGGAAGAGATAATCTCAGAGGTAAGCTGGTTAGCTAACACATGCCAAGGCTGCACCATAGTTTGGTCTCAGAAGCTTCCTAGACTCAGATGCAGGGGAGGGGACTCTGTCAAGGCATTGAATCACTCGGTAAAGAGGATCAACAACAAGATAGAGAAATTATTTCAGTCACCTCAATTGCAGAACATACCACATGGGTGTGTCAGGGGGGAACAGTTCTTCTTACAAGACGGGGTCCACCTGACTAGGGCAGGAAACAAACTATTTCTGGAGAACATCTTGGCATGGCCAGGGGGGTTTTAGGTAGGCATGACCTTTCGGAGGTGGAGGATAGGGGGGCCAGATAGCCTGGCAACTATGCTGGCCTGTGCGGTCGGTAAGGTCATGATCGGTAAGCAGTCAATTTAAGGTCCTTAGGGGGAGGTGCCATTCTTGAATGGGGTCGCCCAGGGGGAGAGACAAGTTGTCTCTCCTAGAACTCCAGGGGCGGTACATCCCCTTGGTTGGATGGGTGCGGGGGAGGGAGGAGTCACGCTTTCTTTGGGCTGGTTAGCCACCCCGCACATGCACTATGACGTCATTAAACGGCGGAGAGTGCAAGGGTTCCCTTTTTGGTTAAATGGAGTTCATGGAGCATGCGGGGGTAACCGGGAGGGGGGGAGTACCCTCTCGGTAAACGGGCCCTCTGCCCATGCGCACTCATACCTGAGGGTGTAGCTGGCTGATAAGGATCTGACACTGGTTAGCGACCTTGCCATAGGCCCAAAAATAGGATATGCAGAAAAATTATATATTAGATTCGGTTAGGAGACATGCTGTATTAGAAATTTGGTAAGGTTTGCCGTTTGATACCTGTCTACATCAATTGTAATCTAATGTCAGTTGATTTTCTGCATAAATGATTGTGTAAATATTGTTTATTTCAAATTTTTAATTTGTTTTCATGTTTTTAATAAATATGACCGGGGGGTCGTGAGACCCCCCGCTTTCCAAAGAAACTCCTTTCATATCCAATTTCTATATAATTGTGGGGGGATGCACAAGACGGGGAGGGGGATGGTCGGTAGTCCCTGACCATAAGGAAAGGGGGGCCCCTCGGCCCCCGCGCGTATGGCGGAATGCCGGCCCCCTCCTTCCCCTGACCTCTATCGGTGGTGGGGTGTGCCCCTGCCGCGTCTTGATGACGCAGAGGACGCGCCCCACCACCGATTGGTGATGGCTCCCTGGTTGACCCAGAAGCAATATAATTGCTTCCGGGTAAAAGGGGGGGAGCAAAGGGGGCTGACCAGTTGCGACTTGTCTGCCCTGGAGGGGATAAAAAGCCGGGGGAGCTCGGGAGGCGTCCTCTTGTTCCCACGCTCCCCAGGCTTGCCCCTTGCCTCAGCGAGGCGCTGAATAATTTTCCCCACCCACCAGCCCCTGAGCAGATTCTTGTGCTTGTATGTTAAGTTGTTGCATCAACTTTTATGCTCGTTTTCCACAGTGACGGTTTTGGTTTGTGTTTTTTCCTTAGGCCTTTTTCCCATTTACAGGTTGTTGTATCGATGTTATGCTCGTTTTTCACAGTAACTGTGTTTTGGTGTGAATTTTTTCCTTAGGCCTTTTTTCCCCATTTACAGATAGCAAAATTGTCATATTTATTGATATTCCTTGGTCAGGCGGTAAGGTCATGATCGGTGAGCAGTCAATTTAAGGTCCTTAGGGGGCGGCGCCATTCTTGAATGGGGTAGCCCAGGGGGAGGGACAAGTGGTCTCTCCTAGAACTCCAGGAGCGGTACATCTGCTTAGTTGCATGGGTGCGGGGGAGGGGGGAGTCACGCTTTCTTTGGGCTGGTTAGCCACCCCGCACTTGCTCCATGACGTCATTAAACGGCGCAGAGTGCAAGGGCCACCTTTTTGGTTAAATGGAGTTCATAGAGCGTACAGGGGTAACCGGGAGGGGGGAAGTACCCTCTCGGTAAACGGGCCCTCTGCGTATACGCACTCATACGTGAGAGCGTAGCTAGCTGATAAGGATCTGACACCGGTTAGTGACCTTGCCGTAGGCCCAAAAATAGGATATGCAGAAAAATGATATATTAGATTCGGTTAGGAGACATGCTGTATTAGAAATTTGTTAAGGTTAGCCCTTTGATACCGGTCTACATCAATTGTAATCTAATGTCAGTTGATTTTTCTGCATAAATGATTGTGTAAATATTGTTTATTTCACATTTTTTATTTGTTTTCATGTTTTTAATAAATACGGCCAGGGGGTCGTGAGACCCCCCCGCCTTCCAAAGAAACTCCTCTCATGTCCAATTTCTATATAATTGTGGGGGAGTGCACAAGACGAGGATGGGGATGGTCGGTAGTCCCTGACCATAAACAAAACAAAACAACATTTGATCGGGGCTGCTGCTCCAAAGGAATAAGCACAAGGCAGCGTTGACTGCTTCCATAGTTCATATAACCTACTAACTAATCTGTATTTTCCTTCAAGTGAGCGAGTCGCGCCATTCAAGATCCCCGCTGAACTTCTACAGTGCGCGCGCCATGCAAGCTCCCAGCTCAGCTTCTATGGTGCGCGCGCCATACAAACTTCCCGCTGAACTTCTATGGTGCGCGCACCATCAGGTCTGCAGAGTTTCAATGGATTGAACTGTTCTCAGGACAGCAACCACAGCTGATATGGATGGACATGTAAATGTGCTTAGTTACAACTGGTAAATGTGATGCGCTGTGTACATTCCACTGTAATGCTTTCACAGTATATATTTGAAATGTTCTATTGCCTCTTGTTGGATGACTATTCATGCCTCTAGAGTGGTTTTGAGGAGTGTGGAACGAGATATTGTGGGTAGTGTCTAGTAAATGTGCTTCAAGTCGAGTTCTTCTCGAATTCTCTGTGGCACTTGATACTGTGGGCCATTCAACAATCCAGGACTGACTCCAAGTAGTATCCTATGCGCAAGACCCTACCTTGCCAAGGTTTAGGGGCTGCCTATAGTCTTCCTCAATGAGTTAAGTTAAATAACTTGCTATACTTCACCCTTGAGGCGGAAGCCGGGGGTACTCTGCGCTTCCTTGCGCTCTGCTTTGAAATCGCTGATATCGTGCTGTTATTGATTGAGAATAACCAAACCCCTTTTAAAAACTATATATATTTTATTGTGAGTTCTTAAACTGTGCCCCCACCTTGGTGCGAGATTGACATCGCCCGCGGCCGTCTTCCACCGCATGACACAGCGCCGCCGTTGCTAGGCGCTGGTCACTTCCTCCAGCAACTTGAGCCGCCATCTTGGGCTGGGGAAGGTTCGCGCTCCAGACCACCGTCCCTCCCGCCCTCCCAGGATATTTAAGGGCGTGGTGTCTTTCCCCCGTGGAATTTGCTAAACTTCACCCTTGAGGCGGAAGCTGGGGGTACTCTGCGCTTCCTTGCGCTCTGCTTTGAAATCGCTGATATTGTGCTGTTATTGATTGAGAATAACCAAACCCCTTTTAAAAACTGTATATATTTTATTGTGAGTTCTTAAACTGAGCCCCCACCTTGGTGCGAGATTGACATCGCCCGAGGCCGTCTTCCACCGCATGACACAGCGCCGCCGTTGCTAGGCGCTGGTCACTTCCTCTAGCAACTTGAGCCGCCATCTTGGGCTGGGGAAGGCTCGCGCTCCAGACCACCGTCCCTCCCACCCTCCTCCCACTCCCTCTTGATGTATATAAACAGCCGACCTGCCCGTACGCGCCGGCGGCGCGCCAAAGGCGCGCCAAAGGCAAGCCCGTCTGCGCCCGTCCGCGCCTGGACCGGGCCAAGGGCCACCCCCCCTGGTCTTCATCCTCTGCCCCCACGAGGCACTTACACTGCAAATCAGCTCCGGCAATGGCGCCCCCTCTGTTTCGATTCCTGCATTACACTGGACCCACTGCTTCTTGCAGGTAATTCCACTCAACATTTTTCGTGTTGTTCTACATCCATACCTCTGCACCTGAAATACCCTCTATGTAATACTAATAAAACACTGAAATCATACTCGATTGCCCTCATTAATGTTCGCTCGCTCGGTAAACACCGACAGGAAATACTTGAACTAATAGAGGACAAAAAGTTAGACTTGTTATTTATGACGGAAACCTGGATGGATAGGTCGTCCGATCCAGATTTGGTAATCGCTGTCCCTAAAGGTTTCTCTATCTACAGACTGGATAGACAGCACAGGAGAGAGGGAGCAACCCGATATAAATAGTGAAGTGAGTGAGGGGGTACCCACTAAGAAGAGGCCAGTAAGGCAGTGTAGAAAGACGGCATTACGTCAAGGGGGACAACCAACTAGCAACTCAGCGGTAGCAATCCCTAGCCACACTACCGATAACATCTGGGCTGCAGCTAACAATCCCTTTGTGTTTACGGGAGCTGATTCAGGCCCCCCCAAGCAAAATGCCAGTAATAATATTACTATTGAGCAGTTCACTGCCTTAATCTCTATTATGGAGACTAGCCTGGGAACGAAGATAGAGGAAGCTCTTAAACCACTTGTGGATAAAATTGATTCCCTTGTAAAAGAAGTAGACAGGCTTGGGGGGCTTGTCTCCTCGCAGCAAAAGGCCGCTGGAGATACTAGTACTATACTAAAAGAAATAAGGTCCACCCAAGCTGAACAGGGGAAAAAAGTGCCAGCAGCAGTTAATTCGGCAGGAGCACAGAGTGCTTCAGGGAATAGACCCCAGCGCCCACTACCTGTCAGTTCCCCCCAATCTAAAGCAGGATCCCTGCAGCCTTGTGTTGGCTCACTTCCAACTACAGGTAACAAAATAGACCCTAGACCTGACAGAAGAAATCATTATCTAAATCTTCCCCCGGATTGTGCGCCTTTTGTGGTGGTCTTAACAAATGTCCCTGCAGTTGGCACCCATCCGGCATCTCCACATGGCGAGTCATATGACTCGCTAAAAAACAAGACAGTCTCATGGCTAAATAAGAACAGCGGTTTCCCCGTTGGGTACTCAGATCAGATAACGCTAGTTAGAAGGGTAAACTGGGTGGGGCCCTCTAATAAAGTGGGTAATGGGGATTGTATTGTGGCTAATTTTAGACACCCCCAACATGTGGCAACTGTACTCCTGAGAGCTGCATCGCTGGCTTACAACGAGGGTAGTATCTGTGTTCGCCCACTGGGTTATTTTTATGCTCACCTTTGCACGGCGTCCCCGCAACTGAGTAGGCCAACACCTCGGTTTGATACTCTGACCCCGAACATTGGGAGTAATGGGATGCAATTTACATACAATGTAGTTAATTCTGGAGGGCAAGGCTTTCCAACTAACCCAGGGAACAGACTTGATCTTGGTGGGCAACGTCAGACGGGCTATAACGTCAACACACATAACAGATACGAACTCTTGTCCGGTCTTGACATGTGTGACTGACATAAAGTACCTGTGGGTAAGGATGGATTAAATGTAGCTGATCTAATATGCATTACTGACTCTACCAACCCACAGGAGCCCAATAAATGTGTGAACATTGTGTCTTGGAATGTTGCGGGTCTAGCAACCAAAATGGCAGATGAAAAATGGGTTACTTTTATCAAACAATTTAAGGTTATTTGCCTCCAAGAGACTTGGGATGTGGAGTGTGAAATGTTCTTAGAAGGTTATAAAGCGTTCTCTGTGCCAGCAACTCCATCTAATAGAGGAAGACCAAAGGGAGGTTTGGTGATTTTTGTCTCTGTTTTGATTACCTCGAGTATCCTCACCACTAATGTACAACGTTCATGTGCCCAGGGTATTGTTATGTCTGCCAAAAGTAATAGTGTTGGATTGGTCAATTTTTACAATGCTACTAATACCATCCCAGCATCTAATGATCTAACTGTACTAGATGAATATATTAATGTCTCCATGAGGAAACACAGCCTTAATTTAATGGTCATGGGAGATTTCAATGTGCACCTCTGTGGCGATCCCCTTAGGAAGTGTATACGGGATTTAAACTGCGATAGAGCAGATGGGCTACATTTTGTACAAACAGCAGAGGGTGAATTTTGCAATTCCATGATGAATGATTTAGTCTTAACAATGGGCATGGAAATTAGAGATCCCTGTAAAAGCTTTGACACTCCGACTTTTAAAGGGCATGGCAGAGGCACCTTTATTGACCACATGCTATTTTCTGAAGCTTTGTTGCCTTTCCTAGAATCCTTTGATATTAACAAAAGTGAGTTCAGTGATCACAACCCCCTTGTGGTTTGTCTCAGGGGTTTTGGCCTCTCAGATGTCATGCCCTCACGCCTTGAAGGCAATCTGACAACGACCGATGGGAGGCGGCGCTTAAAGTGGTCAACTATTACCCCTGACCTTCTGTATAAAAATATAGAGGAATCCTGTGCAGATGAAATTGTTAATTGTACAGGGTTAGATCCGGAGGGGGTGCTTAATGCCTTTCAAGCTTTGGCGGGGAAAGTGTCAGGGTTACTTACGAAACCTTCAAAGGGAAATGTAGAGAAATGCGGGCCAAGGTGGTTTAACCAAGAGTGCTCGAAAGCTGCCCGTAACCTGAAGGTGGCATTGGCAGATGTACCGCGGAATCAGGAGAAAATCCGCCTCTGCCGCAAATTATATAAGTCTTCCCTTAAAACACATAAGGATACTCTGCGTGTGGAGGCCTGGAATGAGCTTTTGGACCCCGAGACCCTAAATAGTAGCACGAAATTCTGGCAGTTAGTAAAAAAACCATTCCTGTCAGAATATCCGGGGGATGGGCTGGAGTGCTGTATAATGAAAGAGGATTGGTTTCGTCACTTTGAATCACTGTACTTTTCAGCCGATCTTGGAAATGGTGTGAGCTATCCTAGTGAATCTAAAGGAGTACTCAGGTTTGAGTGCGGCGAAGTGCTTGAAGCCATAGAAGGTTTAACATCAAATAAAGCCCCCGGCCCAGATGGCATCCCCCCTGATCTATTTAAGTCCAGACCACATTTCTGGGCTCCTATCTTGCAGGCGGTTTTTAACGCTGCCACAGTGGTAGGATGTCCAGTGACCTGGGGGGTGTCAACCATTGTCCCGGTTTTCAAAAAGGGAGATAGGGGTAGCCCACTGTGCTACCGTCCAATCTCCTTAATTGATTCAAAGATTAAAGTTATCGGGAGAGTTCTGTTGAGGAGAATCACTAGTTGGGCAACCGCAAATAATGTCATGTCCATATCTCAATATGGATTTTGCGAGGGCAGATCCACGATAACTCAGTGTCTTAATTTGTTCCTCATACTCAGCAAATACACGGTAGCACAGAAGGGTACGATCCACCTCGCCTTCATGGACCTGTCGTCAGCCTTCGACTGTGTCAACAGGGGGAGGCTGTGGCAGCACATGAGGGCGAGGGGAGTCGACATTGGGATTGTCGACTTCCTGGTGGATATGCACCATCAAACTAGTGCCAATGTAAGATATTCATCCAATGGGGACACCACTGATAAGTTTATGATAAATAAAGGAGTACGTCAGGGATGTATTCTTGCCCCTTTTCTTTTTAATTTTTATATTAACGATTTGGATGCAGCTCTACAATCTATACAGGTGGATTACCCCAGAGTAGGTAGAAGGGGCATCCCCGTGCTGTTATACGCGGATGACGCGGTTTTAATTTCGCGCACAGAGAAGGGGCTCCAGGCACTTTTAACTGCTTTTAATGTTTTTATGTCTGAAAGGGACCTAATGGTCAATAATTCTAAGTCCTATATAATGCAGGTTGGCCAACGCCCAAGAAAGAACTTTGTATTTAAGCTTGATGATAGTCCCATTCCGGTCACAGAGACTTTTTCCTATCTGGGTGTGCTATTTGACTCGAAGTTAAGTTGGGCCCCTCACCTGGTGAAGAAGAAGAATGATATGTTGAGGGTTAATGGGACCATCCTTAATCTTGCGAAAAAGATAGGAAAGAAACCAATATCAGCAATGATTAAGTTATATAATGCTAAGTCTGTAGCCACGGCGGTGTACGGCAGTGAACTGTGGGGCTATGTGTCTAATACTCAATTACAGGTTATCGAAAACACCTTCTTTAAACGGTTACTATGTGTCCCTGCGAGTACCCCGAACCTTGTGGTGCACGAGGAGTTAGGGACACCGTTTTTATGCGATAACCTAGCACTGAAGCCACTGACCTGCTGGGTCTCACTGTGGCTTAACAAGGAGATACCACTCACTCACCAGATTGTACGGGATGTAACATCTCAGGATAGCTGTATGCGCATCCCCTGGCTCAAATACTTGAAATCTTGCTTTGAAATGCTGGGGTGCCCTAAACTGTTTTCCCACCCGAGTGGCATTGTGAAGGGGGACATAACAGCGGTAAAAAGAGCCTATCTCAAGTTTAAAATGGCGGACAGAGAAAGTGTGGAAGTGCTGAAACCAAGTGTTAGAAAGTTTATTATGCTAAAGTCGTGTGGTGGAATGGAGCCCTACTTGGCTTGTGCCTTCAGCTCACATGAAAAGTTTCTGCTGACTAGGTTCAGATTTAACACTTTTCAGCAGCTCTTAATAAGACCCAAATCAGACATTTTTAGTAAACATGTAGCTCCCTGTGGCTGCGACGGGAAGTCTCCCCAGGATTTGCTACATTTTATATTTTTATGTAGGTTTTATGATTATCCCAGACGCTACTTTCTTGTTGATTTGCTGAGATCATTGGATTTTAAACAAATCAGACCTGCCCTCATCTATTTGCAGCTTTTGCACCAGGACTGTGTACTCCATATTTTGTCGTTTTTAAAACTTGCACTGAGAATAAGAACTTGCTTAGACCTATGATCTTTTGTAAGCGATATTGTACTATGTCAGGACCAGCAGGCCATCTTCTGCTAACTAAACAATCATGATGATTTTAATGATATTTGTGTATAATGTTTTTTAATAATGTATTGATGTGCAATTTGATAAAGTAATCAATGTATGTACTTTTTATGGTTTGAAATATTAACCGAAATAAAGTCTTATTTGATTTTGATTTGATTTGATAGACAGCGCAAGAAAGGTGGCGGGATTGCAATTATTGCACGTGACCTATATGTGGTCAGAACCAACACGATCCCGCTCCCCTCCTGTGAAGCCTTACAATTTTCCATTCAGCTGACGCCCTCTGTTAATTTTAAAGGTATCCTCCTTTATCGACCACCAGGGTATAGGTCTGGATTCATCTCCGACATCAGTTCCATCTTGGAAGTGTCAGCCCTCGACAGCTCTTTTACTGTCCTAGGCGACTTCAATTTTCATTTTGACAAAATTGAAGACAATGATACGGCCGTTCTTCTAGCAGATATGACTACTTTTGGCCTCCCTTTGTTAGTGAAATCTTCCACTCACGAAGGGGGCCACATACTTGATGGTATCTTTACCAATTTGGAGGACCTACATGTCACCCAAATCCTTCCCCTTACTTGGTCGGACCATCATGTCATATTGGCATCACTGACCACTAACGACACTGGTGCCCCGGTGTCAATTGCTAACCCTCGTCAGCCGTTCCTGGCATGGGATGACATTGATAGCTCCAGTCTTGAATCCCTCCTGACCACGTCCAATCCTCTCCTTTCACCTGACCCGAATACTGCCATCACTCAATTTAATGAGTGGGTGGGTTCCGCGACCACCTCCCTGGTTCAGGTCAAACAACGATCTCGCAATAGATCTGCTCCATCGGCTCCCTGGTACTCGGATGCCTTAAGGACACAGAAACAACTGTGCAGGAGCAAAGAGAGGTATTGGCGAAGAGACTATGCCAAAGAGGCCAAAACTAAGTACAAAGAAATGGTGGCCAAATACAAAATCATGATTAATGAAGGCTAAGAACAAGTTTTATTGTGAAAAAATTGAATTATCTAAAAATTCCAATAAGGCTTTGTATGAAACCACCAAGCAGCTAGCAGGCTACTCGCCCAACTTAAATCCACCTCCCTCTCAACTGCTTTGCGATGCTCTGGCCAACTTCTTTTTTAACAAAGTATATGACATCTACTCGGCCTTTTCCAACTGTGCTAAAACCCCAACTAACTTGTTCAGCACCCTCGATACTGGTCCATCGCTCCTCCAGTTCTCAGATGTCTCTACATCTCAGATCAGGGACAATATGTCCTCCATTAAAGCGGGCTCAGCTCTAGACCCCTGTCCACTCAAAGTACTACTCCCGGTTATTGAAGTGGTTCTTCCCGCCATTACCACTATTTGTAACACCATGATAAGAACAGGTACCTATCCAGTCACCCTTAAAAAAACACTCATAAAACCCCTGCTCAAAAAACCAAATCTCGATATGGAAGAACTTAAGAGCTATCGGCCCATTGCCAGCCTCCCAGCCTTGGCGAAAATTGCCGAAAAAGCACAGAATTTCCAACTTTCAGCCTTTATAGAGGAACACCACTTGCTTGATGATTCCCAGTTCGGCTTTCGTCAATATCATGGGACGGAGATGGCCTTGATCAAAGCCGCGGATGATATTAGATCCATCCGGGATGCAGGAGGAACAGCAGTTCTTATACTGCTTGACCTTTCAGCAGCTTTCGACACGGTCGATCATATCATCTTGATCGACCGTGTCGAAAGCATGGGCATTCAACAAAATGCCAAGAAACTCCTGGCCTCCTTTCTGGCGGATAGGACCCAGGTGGTTACTATGGGATCGTTCCAGTCCTCCACCTTGTCGCTGCCATGTGGAGTACCCCAAGGCTCATCCCTTAGTCCGACACTTTTCAATATTTATGTGTCGGACCTTGCCAATGTCATCCGAGCTTACGGGATGAGCCTTACCTCCTATGATACCCAGTTGGTCCTTGCCATCAGGAATGACGGCCAAAAAATAGCAGGTGAATTCAATTCGTGCATGCAAGCTATAGGGAACTGGATGGCCTCCAATTGCCTGAAACTGAATTCCGACAAGTCCGAAGTAGTTATCTTCGGACATCTGACTCCGGAATGGTCCTCCCGCTGGTGGCCGTTGTCACTGGGTCCCCCTCCTGCACCTGTGAGCAGGGTGAGGAATCTGGGAGTCATCTTCGATGACCGTCTCATCTTTCTTCCGCATGCCAATCAGATTACTTCTTCTGCCTATCACAAATTACGACTTATCAAAAAAATACTTCCTTTCCTCCCGGCCACAGCTGGCAAAACTCTGATTACGTCCCTTGTACTGTCCACCTTGGATTACTGCAATGCACTGTTTCTTAACACACAAGAAAAAGTTCTCAACAAAATGCAAGTTATCCAAAATGCAGCTGCCAGGCTTTTGGGAAGAGTCCCCAAATATCATTCGGTGTCAGAAACTATCAGAGAACTCCACTGGCTTTCCATCAGAAATAGAATATAATTTAAAACTCTCTGTATAGTTTACAAAGCCTTGCATAACCAGGGACCAGCCTTTCTAATCCAAAACCTTACTCCTCACCGCCCTTCCAGATCTTTACGATCCTCCAATCTACATGAGCTAGTGGTACCTCGCACCAAACTGGTGTCATTGGGTGACAGAAGATTTCTTGTGTCGGCCCTAAACTCTGGAACACTTTGCCACTTGCCATCAAAATCAGTCCCTCTCTCTGGTCTTTTCGTAAACAACTCAAGACCTGGCTTTTTAATCAGTAATCCCTACTTCACCCTCCATGGCTGAATACGGCAGATATCCTAGCGCCGAGATGCCCAAGGGCCTTTGTTTGCGCTCTATAAATGTTGCAAATAAATAAATACTGAAGGTGCAAAAACGCATAATCCGTCAGGAGTCCTGAATGGGTACAACATTCTAAGGCAGAAGATATCCTCATTACAAATATTCCGGAGTCCTTCAAAGGTTTGACCTTGTAGCATCAAAAAGTAAAAGAGCGGATGGCAGAGACAGCCTACAACTCAACTCGAGCAAGACAGAATCCATGCTCTTTGGAACCAAGGACCCGTGGACCATTCAAGAATATCTTGATTCCTTCCTTGACTGGAAAACCACATGTCCAAATTTCAAAAGGAAAAACCTGAACGTCCATGTGGACGTGACATGACGTGCAGCTTCCCATTCATCAGCTGTAGTTAAGGCACTTTATTTTCATTGCTATATGCTCAGAAGTGTCAGTACTTCATATATGCCTAATCTTGATTCCACCTCATGCCTCTTTCTCCCACCTCCCTACACTCCCCTTGTCTTTATTTCCCCTTTCCAAATTATTTTATTTATCCCTATTCTCTCGGTTTGTCATTGTTTCCCTGTCTTTCCCTTCCCTGTCTTCCCCTTCATTACACTGTCCTTCAGACATTCACCCAGAGCAAAAAGAGAAAGGCTAAGAAGAGGTGTGTGTGCACATGAGACCAAAGTGCCTTTTGGCTGTACAGAATGCCCTGATTCTGCACGTTTCTGGCTTTAGAGTCATAGTCGAAGTAATCTTCTACACGTAGTTTAGTTAAATAAAGTATGTACTTTATTGGAAGTGCCAGAGATAACAATGGTGTTCCCACTGCAGCCAGCAAACAACTGACAGAAGGTAAACACAGCTATGTCATCGAACATAGCAACGCTAGAACCATAAATGGAACATTATATTTATAGCACTAGAACAAGATATAAAAGTCATTGCAAAAGGACAAACTAGGTTTTTTTCTCTGAAATTATGGCAAAAGAATACTTGATGACACTATGAAACAAAATGTTGTTGATATTGCACTTCTTTTTTCAGAGCTTCTTTTGAGGGGGCCTTGCAGGGTCTTTCTGAAACAAATATTGATAATTTTGTTTTGTTTAAGGTGCTCTTCTTTTTGAGGTGGCTTTGTTGGGGGTTCTTTTTTTGGGTGAACACTAAAGTCTGGTTAAAAATGGTCTTACTGAACAGTGATATCTTCTTTTCCGACGAAGGAAAGGGGGGGGTGGAACTCTGTGTTCTCAGGGACTAATAGTCCTTGTGCCTCATATGGTGGGATGGGTGGGATGGGGGGTAAGGAGGGGGGGTGGGAGGGTGGTGGTGGTGGGGTGGTGGTGGGGGGTGTAAGTCAGCAGCAGCTATCATTGAGTTGGAATCGGGGCAGATTTTTTCTAAGTTACCCTTGAGGGTGAAGTTTTTTGGCATGTATCAAAATAGGTAAGTCATGTTTATTCTATTCATGATATACAAAAAAGGATAGTAAATTGAAGGTCTGCACGTTGAATATTAATAACCTCAATGATCCTAAGAAAAAGGGAAATTTGTGTAAAATGATTCAGCTATTACAAATAGACATTCTGTGTCTACAAGAGACGCATATCGCTTGGTTATAGAGAGCTTGGCTGAAAAACATAGGTCTAGATCTGTTAGTATGCTCAAAGCAGACAGGGATTAAAAGAGGGGTTTCTATTCTCAGGAAACGGGGTTTAGGGGTTTGCGTTAAAACAGCGGCAGATAAATGAGGGAGATGGGGATTGGCAGAGCTTAAGATTGATGAAAATAGGTTCACTATTTGCTCACTGTATGGTCCGAATTTAGATGACTGCGAGTTAATGAATTTCAATAATTTAGAGCTGGCTTCATGGAGACAATGCTAATTCTCAGTGGGGATTTAAATATTCATATTGATGCTGGGTTTGATATTAGGTCAAGTGAGAAGTACCTGGGTAGAAAGTACCGGACTTATAGAGCTCTCCGTGATTTGATTCTAGGAAATGGGCTTATTGATGTGTGGAATACCTTTCGCTCAAATGAACCTGGATATAGCTTTTTTTCTGCCCCACATCAAAAATTTGTTTGTTTGGATTATTTTTTTATTTCCCAATATTTTATAGAAAAAGCCAATATTGAGATCCTTCCAAAACTTATATCAGATCATAACCCACTAATATTTGAAATACAATTTCCCTCTCAAATAAGGGGTATTAAAACCAATTGGTCGTTCCAAAGGAATTTATAACTGGAGGACGACTATCTACAATACATGGCTAAAATTATCGAGGAGTTTTTTTAAGTATAATAATGATACTGCTTCTGTCCAAATTGTTTGGGACGCCTTTAAATCAATAATTAGGGGGGAAACTATTCAAATTTTCAACGAAAAGCTAGACGGAGTAAGTTTTGGAAGGAATCCGATCTGGTAATGAAGGCAGAGATAAAGCTGGCGGAAAATATTAAACTAGGTCGGGGCATTGAAGATGCCCAACGAGATTTAACCATCAAACGGGCTACAATTTATTCCCATATAGCTGTTCAGATTGTACTTAAGCATAGACAATATAAGACGGAGTGTTACGAACTTAGGGCCCGATTATGATGGAGGTTTTTCCGCATCCTCCGGGCCGGCGGAAGCCACCGCCGGCCCGGAGGATGCGGAAAATCCTCTGCGGACCTACCAAAGACCCACCGCCACATTAGGATGGCTGGTGGGTCCTGGTTTCCGTCCGCAGCTTTTCCGCCGCGGTTGGCTTACAACCGCGGCGGAAAAGCACTAATATGGTGAAGGTGTCTCTCAGACACCGTCAGCCAAATTAGGATGCCCGAAAGAAATGCTTTTCCACGGCGGGTTTTCCGCCGTGGAAAAGCATATGGAGCTTCACTGCGGGGGCCCGTTGCGGGCCCCCTGGGTAAAGGGGGGGTGGTGGGTGCACACGGGGGGTGCCTATGGTACCCCCCTGCATTTGTATGCAGTAATCGGCAGGCACCGCGCGGTGCCTGCCGCTTACTGCATACAAATGCAATGTATGCATTTTTAACATTGCGGCGGGTGCAGCTTGAAGCTGCACCCGCTGCAATGTTAAAGATTGAGGATGTGACCGCCACCCTGGCGGTCACATCCTAATCTGCACGGAGGGACCGCCGCAGCCCCTGCGGACGGTCCCTCCTACTCTATGGTGGCGGACGGACTCAGGTCCGTCCGCCATCATAATCGGCCCCTTAGTGAGCAAACTGGGAGAGTTTTAGCACAAAGACTAAGGCAGAAGGCAGCTTCTAATGATATTTTAAAAATTTGCGATTTAAATGGGGTTGTGCAAGAGACCGAATCAGAGGTATTAAAAGCATTTCGTGATTTCTATCAATTATTATATAATGAGTCTAATGGTGGTATGGATGCAGGAAAGACGGCTTCAGAGTATTTTGAAAATCTTGATAGTGTTGGACTCTTGGAATTACAGAAACCTTTATTAGCTGCCCCTATCTCATGGGAAGAAACTGAAACAGCCATTTTAGGCCTAGCTTCCAGGGAAGGCAATGGGACCAGACAATATACCCCTTGAATTCTATCGTACTTTTTGCAGATTGCTAAAACTCGAGCTGCTAAAAGTGTTTCAGCAAGCTTTTTCGGGCTATCCCCCTGAATCGTGGTCTTTGGCTACCATAGTTATTTTTTTTTTAAAAAGGGAAGGTTGGCACCGAGTTAGGGTCATATAGACCCATTTCTCTCATCACGGCGGATAGCAAGATTTTTTCTAAAATTCTAGCTAGTAGGCTGAACGATTTTATGCCAGCCTTGGTTTCAATAAGACAGCATGAATTTATTCTAAATAAGGATACAACTGATCATGTGAAGAGGATCATCTCACTATTGGATTGGGCTCAAGCCACGGGATCTCCGGTGGCGGTGGCCCTGTTGGATACTGAAAAAGCATTCGACAGGGTCTCCTGGAGGTTTCTGTGGTCCACATTGACTTGGAAGGGATTTCCTAAAGAATATATTAATACAATACAGGCATTATATAATCATCCTAAGGCTGTAATTCGTATTGCTGGCAATGTTTCCGATAGTCTGGCAATAACAAGGGGGACGAGGAAAGGTTGTCCGTGTTCCCCCTTGTTATTTGCGCTGTATATTGAACCTTATCTAAGCAGATTAGAAAAAGAAGCTGGTATCATTCCGGTGAGGATACACCAGACTGTATATAAAGTGTTTGCATATGCAGACGATATCGCCATCGTTACTTCAGACATTAAGTGTGCTCTACCTAAAATAATTGAATTAGCTCAGGAGTTTGGGGGGTATTCGGGATATAAATTAAACGTCTCAAAAACTCAGCTGATTCATTCGGAAGAGGGCCTTCCAAATGATTTGTTTTTTTCTTCTGACACTCTCTATCTCGGCATTATAATATCCGCTAAAATAGACGATATAATACGGCTCAACGTAGATCCCATATTAAATTCAGCTAATAGAACTTTGGAGAGACTAAAAAATTTACACCTTTCATTATATGGCCATACTAACGTATTAAAAATGCTAATATTCCCGAAGTTTTTATATCATTTTCGCACGATACCTCTGTTTTTTCCATCCGTTTTTTTGGCTAAGATAGATAGAATGTCCTCAAGGTTTCTCTAGGGCTACCGCAGATCCAGAAGAGCCTTGAAATGGTGTACTCTCCCAAGAGTTAGAGGAGGCTGGGGAATCCCGAATTTCCGTCTGTGTTACTGGGCTGTCTTATTGAGATATATGGGCATCTTAATTTTTCAAGATGTTAGTTTGGGAGATTCGGTCAGCCCTTCAATTTATGAAATGGTATTAGGAAAGGAGGCTAGACAATGCCTAGTAAGAATAATCGAGCCTAGTTACTACAAAAAAAACAAATTACAAATTATGTTAACTGCCTATCAAATATGGAAGCAATTAAAAAAAAGATTTGGTTTCTGTTTTGATTTGAATTATTATACGCCTCTAGTGAACTGTCAAATTTTACCCGAGATTTTTAGGGACCAAGTGATGATAAGATGGCATTCTGCAGGTGTCCGAATCATAGGAGATTTATATCAGGGGGATCAGGTTGCTTCCTTTTCTTATTTGCAATATAAATATAATTTGAGGAGAATGGATTTTTTTAAATATCGTCAAATACAAAGTGTTCTGGATTCTAAAGGTCTTTATGACCACCCTCTGATGAATAGAATTGATATACTCGAAGCTAGTAGAAGGGAAAAGAGAATTGGCTCAGTGTATCAGGTGATGGTAAACAAGCTTCAAGATGACTTATGTCTATTGGAAAATAAATGGCAAAGAAAACTGGAAATGTATAAAATAGATATGTCTAGAGCAATTGAATTGTCAATTCAAATTTTGTTTAACGGCTCACTTAAAAGCCAACATTTTATATCTATCTTTGATTAACACTATACCCCTGCTACATTCGCAAAATGGAAGTCGAAAAGTGGTGATAGGTGTAACCGATGTGGGTGTATTGCTGCTAATTCCATTCACATGTTTTTTAATTGCCCTAAACTGTCTCAATTTATCAAGGACATCCAATTTTTTTTAAATATCAGTTTGGGGATTCATATACAAGTGTCTGCAGAATTGGTAATTTTTGGACTCCAGACAAATCAAGTTGGAATTAGATCAGCAGCAGAGGAAGGATTTTTATTTATTTGTATGTCGACATATCGATCCTGCATTACTTCTCGATGGCTTGATTCTGATCCACCGATCTTTAATAATTGGCAATCGAAATTACTATCTTTACTATCTATATATCAATTGGAGAACGCAGTCTATAAATTGAAGGGGGTAAAAAAAAGCACTTGGTAGAAATGTTTGGGCTCCTATTTCAAAATGGATTTGATTTCTTTCCTTTGTTATTTATTGATTGTCTTACGAGCCTACAATGCTGTTTGTATTTTTGTGTTATTGTATATAATGATTGTTCACCTGGATCTCTTTACAAGGGAGATTTATTTTTTTCTTTTGTATAACTGCTTGCTGATATGAAATTAATAAACAAAAAAAAGAAAAAAAAACAAGATATTGTACATTGTACCATATTAAGAATACAACACATCCTCTCTCCTTTATCTCCTTTAAATAACAATAACACCTATTGCAATAACAAAGATTTCAATTTTACAAAACAAATAGATGAAATACAAAATAACATGTCAGCGACACATTTCAAAAATCCCCACACACATAATCTTGCAGATATCTGGGAGGACATCTTGATCTTTGAGACATGACCCTATTAGTGATATTATAACCACTATCTCTTGGCACAACAGTAGGTGATCTCCCACAAGCTTCATCATCACTCATGAGAATGGTTCCCACTGCAGCCAGCATACAACTGACAGAAGGTAAACACAGCTATGTCATCGAACATAGCAACGCTGGAACCATAAATGGAACATTATATTTAAAGCACCAGAACAAGATATTGTACATTGTACCATATTAGGAATACAACAGTAAGCCAGAGGTAGACCCTTTTGTGGTCTTGGGAAGCAGAACTGCATTTCTTCAGAATAGTCATTACTCCAATGGCATCCGACAGAATTTGTAATGTCTTCCAAAGCGCCCAGCCTGGTGAACATATTTCTACCAGGCCTTGTCCTTTATTATTGAGGAAAGAATACATTCTTCCTTCCCAATTGAAATTGTTGAACCGAACAGAAGCCAGTGTCATGCTGCGTTGTGACACTGAAGGAAAGAAGGCATGTTTGTATCTGGGTCCAGCCCTCTGGAATTAGCTCCCCAGGGATGTTAGAAGGTAAGGTAAGAGGTTGAATCTCGCCTCATACATTAAGTTATTTTAGGGGCACGTAGTGAGCTGCTTTAAGTCAGTGTCTCAGTGCCTGTGGACTTCAGTGTCTTCACCCATCTTCACTAGAACGTTCCTGGGGGTTCATCTCCTCCATGAATGCTTCACACAGCAATGGTCAAATAGCTTCCTAGACATACAAGAGTGCTAATCCCTGGCAGCAGGCCATCAGGGCCTTTGAAGTCAACATCAACATGACTGAAAACAAAGGTGAGATCAAGCTATTGAAATATCCCAATTTTTTTTAACCTCAGCTGTGCCTGCAAAGGAAAGTAGGAATGAGGCTAGAGGAGAGACAACTGGAATTTGGCATCTCAAAGGCAAAGCAGGCATGTTACAGAGGAATAGTAATTAATTGTTTATACATCACATTAGCTTCTTAATCAAATGTCCAATCCAAGATTGAAAACTAATACCTACTTCTACTCGTGTCTGGCATCTTCACTACATGATCATCCAGTTATTGGATACATCATCCTTTGTCTAATTGATCACTCCTTCAAGATGAAGGTACTAACTTTCTGTTTTACTGCAACCCATCACCTGAAGAAATAGTGTAGTACATATGTATGTTTAAATTACTGTCTTTCACATAGTTCAAATAGTCTTCATTCTTCAATGCTCCTCATACCAAGGGCAGAATTAGAATATATGTTATAATGACTCTCCTCAATTATGTCCCCCTAAACAGATTCAGTTTAACCCATTCCTTTTTGACAATATGGCCTCTAGTAAGCATAAAAGTTCCATCAAGCTTAGGAGCATAACATTTTCTATTCTTTATAATTAAAAGTAGATAGATATGATTCCTGCTGGGGTGGGGGGGGGCGCTAAAATACATTTCTAGGAAAGGTGCATTAAATCTTCTGTCTTTTCTTGTCTGTCAGGCAGTGCTGAAATTGAGCCAGTGGTTTCTGGTGCTCGAACCAGCACTTAATCGTCAACACTGGCACTTATTACAGTTTGCCACATAGTGGCGCCCTCTGTCTAATTTTGAAATTACCACATCAAGAGTAGTTAATCAATTCAATACACATTAAAAAGGGCTAATACCTGCCGCTCAAGCCATTCTTAAAGTGTTATGTGCGTGGAATAGTCTGAATCGTCACACTTGTAGGAGTGTGATGGTTAGTAGTTGTGTTGGTCCTGTCATTGCCAGCGCTGGGAGGGCAATGGCTGTTACAAGCTACAGTAGCCTCCTGAGGAGGGCCCTGGCTATTATTTATTTACTAATTAAGCACTGCAGTCAGGTGACTTTAATTCCTGGGATGCCTTTGTTGACGCTCCTTGAAGAGGGCTCTCATACAGATATAGAAAACTGATGTCAGTCTAGGCCTAGTAGAAGTTGTATTCTTCATGTGCAATGCTCATCTCTGGGGACCTCTCTACCTTTTCACTACACATTGAGCTTTATCACATTCAGGAGATTGCTGAACACACATTTCTTCAAGAGGACTTGTAGCCAGCCATATCAATGCCTCCTTGTATTCCCTTTCTCTACTCGCCCAGTTTACCAAATGCGGATGGACTCTCTGCACTAGGGGCAGAGATCACTGTATGGAAATGTATAGTAAAACATTACCTATACTTTACCATATGGAAACCTCCACCCTGGTGGCAAAGATCTCCATAAAAATGTTTATTAAACGTGGAAAAAGTTAGTAAAAATATTTTATAAGAAATATTATTGTAAAGTAATTTTACATAGTTTTAAAATGTAGATCAAAAGAAATAAATGCAACAGCATAGTTAACTTATTTTTTTAACTGTCTTTACTTAATTTTAATATAAAAAATAAAAATATATATTTTGCTGAAGCTCATATAAAAAAATGAATTCCCCCTAAATTAAAACAAATACATATTTCTAATGTGCATTCCTAATGATAAAAAATGGTGTACAAAATGAGTCAGATTATTTCATTATATTTTAATAAAATATTAATGTTACATTTTATTAAATTTTATTTAGGCCTTACATGATGACCAACATGACCTGTCCAAGCTTAAAGTGCAGTAACAACCCATCACCCACCCTCCATAATGCCAAAATATAGTATTGAAAATAAATCTGCCCTTACCATCACAAACAATATTCTGATAATCCCTAATCACAGAAGCCTATGCGTAGCTGTCAGGCAACTCCTCCCAGGGCGGCTAAAGACCTCCACAGCATCATGCGCAACCGGGTATGCTCTATCCATTACTCCAACCCGTAGAGGAGAGAAGTGGAGGGGCCGTATGGAGGCCGCCAAGCCCCGTGCCGCTCTCCACATGGGCCTTACATTGGTGGGAATCTCCTCCTCCGAGGCACACAAAATATGTCACTGCAAGGGAGCCCAGGGCAAACACGAGCCGGGCACGTCATATACGGTCACTCCCACTCCTCTGACATGGCCTGCTTCCTCTGATTTTGGCACGGTCGTCCCTTCCGGGCCAGGAATTCTGCTTGTGCCTGGGGGCAACCCGCCTCACCCCTGGTGTCTGCTGCGCAGCGGAGGCCACCAGACGCTAGAGAGGGGGAGACAGCAAGACCAGCCTGACCAGGTGGCTCCCACCACAGTCAACACAACAGTCCTTGGGCAGCACCCAGGCCTCCCTCACTGCACCACCCGCTCCGCAGCAATGAGGAATGTGCCCGACGACCGTCACAGGCCCAGCCGGCCCGTGCACCACCTCAATGTTGTCTGGTGTGCGGGCCCAGGGAGCCGCAACAGGCCGCTCTGCCTCATACTGAGCCTCTGTCATTCTCAACTCCCCAACTTTCAGGGGGCTTTCGTCACCAGGATAGGGGAATCACCAAGGGAATTATCATCATCCCGATAAGTTTGGCGGGTAGAATTTTTGACAGATTTTGCTTTTGCTGACTCGGCCACACCCCCACACTAATTTTTAAATGTAAAAAGGTTAATAAATATTTTATCATTAAGTGATAAATATATTGTATTATATGCATTTTTTCATAAAATTGTATCTAATTATTTTTAAACTATTATAAATAAAATATTTTAATGTAACATTATTTCTGATTGGGTTATATTTTGAAACCTACCTCCATTATTTTCTATTAAAGGGTGATACAGTATCAGTGGCTGGTCATGTGTGGTGCTGGACTTACTAGTGTTTCTTTATGGCAGTAGCAACTTGAGATCCAATTTATATGTTGGCAGGAAGCATACTCCGTTGCAAAAGAGACGGAGTATGATTACCGCCAACATAATGGTCCATCCACGGTATTCAGAAGCAGGCAGACCTTGGGTTTAATAACTCCGGAGACTACTCCATCTCCGCCATGATTAACCTCCTCTGGAGTAAGGGCCGTCAGAGGCAGACGTCTAATGCTAGCTACTTATTTTAGATGGGTGGAATTAGAGGTCAGTCGTCATTGCTAGAAAAACCCTGGTTTTCAGGGGCAGTGGAAACTGCTAAATGCTCCTCTCGGCAAGGGAGCATTTTCCTCCCTCGTTCGGATTTTGTTTTTGAAAATAAAAAAGCCAACAGTTAATTGCATAAATTATTGGCAGACATACAGTGCCTCCTTAAAGGGTGCAGGAGTCATTTAAGCTGTCACCCTGGTGAAGAAATGGGCCGGGCCGCAAAATTATAAATCTGGCCCTTACATTTATAAATTTGGGTCCTTCCCCTTTTCCAGCATATGGTGACATATAAGTCTACACTTTTCCGTAACTTTACACTCTGATTTTGTGAATAGCCTGAAGTAATAACATTACTCAAAAATGTAAGATTAAAGTTATACATGTAAGTTACAAATGTAACTCACCTTTGTGTATAGCCACCTTAGTCTTGTATCCTGTAGAACAAATGCCAACACTCTCTCCTCTGAAAATATTCCTACTGTGACTGACTGCTATAAATGGACTGTTTTAGCTATTGGGTAGTGTTTGATAGCAGAACCATACTATGTTACACATTTGTTTATGCATGGGGCAGCTCTAGCTATTAGGCCACATCTCCTCTCCTCTGCTAGCTCCTCTCCTAGCTTAAATGTGTTATAAGTGTTAGGTATCTGCTGCTGGATTTTATATTAGTAAGCATGGCCATGCATTTCATTTACAGACACATTTTCATGTATCACCTTCTTCAATTAGGATGATGTTTCTGTCAGGCACTCTTTATGCATTTTAAAATCTAAAGGCCATTGGCATTGTCAGCACTGTCTCACTGTATTGTGAGCATTTTACTAGTTTTCTTTCTCAGTAAATCAGACCGCATTTGTGTGATGCTGCATTGTGCCTTGAATCACTTGCCAGTTTATATACCACTTAATAATTCAGGGTTTGTGTATGCAGCTAATAGCAGAGCAACAGATAAAGCACACAGCAATACAGTATGTTACCGTTCTTTCAAGTCAAACAACAGTGTGTGTCTGTTTGTCATATATATCCTAGCTCCTTCTCCCAAATATAATAGTTGTTCCAATATGTTTGTCATTTGTAACACTTTCAGGGGAAAAGGCTCCACAATACAGCAATAAAGCAAAGAGAAGCAGTGGTGGACCAAGTGATTGTTAATGGAACAGGCAGGTCTTAAGGTTTTATCTAAATCTGGGGTCATGTTCCTCTGGAAGGGCGGCAAGTAGGAAGCCTCATAACCTTGGAGTGAAGATAAAAATTTATCCAATGCAGGCCCAGACTGGCTACCGGGCTTTCCCTAATAAACAATGCAAAACAAATGCTTTAAAAAGTATGCTTTAACCCCTTCCATGCATCGGATGGCCGGGCCACAGTGGGCGTGTGTGTGGAGGATGTCCGGGGGCCGTCCGAACCCTGCCCACTCAATAAATCACCAGCAGCGCTGCGGAATCCACGCCACGGTCAAGGTGTTGAAGCTATTTGTTTTGCATTGTTCATTTAGAAGCACTGACGGCTCCCCAGCAACCAAATCAGCCCCTCAGCAGTGAACCTTGACCCCACCCTGCCACCCCAGCAAAAAATGCCTGGTAGCCAGTCCGGCCCTGTTCCAATGTCAGTGCGTATGCATGGGGTTTGATATTGTACGTTTCTAGTCACAAAGCAATGGAACTCTACATGGGTTTGAGATGATGGTTGAATTACTTAACAGCAGAATAAAGGAAGAGATGCAGGCAGGAGAATAGGGATGACCAGATGAGATTCATCATCTGAAGGGTAAGAAGTGCATGAGGTGTTGCTTGTAGAGGAGGGTCTTGAGTTCCTTCTTCAAGAACAGTAGATGGGGAACTTGCCACCTGGGTCTGATGAGTGTTCTATATCCTAGGAAGAGCGGTGATGAGGGCTGTGCAACCCTCGAACGATTGTGGACTTGCTTTCCAGTTAAGGTCATTTCCTTGAGATTAACACTTTGTAGATAAAGCAGTGACATTCAGAGAGATGCTGAGAGAAAGCGATAACCAGTAGAGTTCTTTGAGGGTGATGGATATTCTACCAAACGTCCTGAGGAGCCTGATTCAAATAAGGCAGCAGTGTGAAGATGCTCCTCAGAGAGAAAGATGTGTCACCTTTGATTATGAAATACCAGCAGACAGGGTTTTGCCATTTGAGAGGTGAGACAGGACCATTAATTGTCTGTTCTGCAGTCTCCTCCATGGAGAAAAGATTTCTCTCTATGTAGCATGATGAAAGGGTGCAAGGTGGCTATGGTCTTCTTTGATATATGGGCCCTGATGCTGAGAGTTTAGGTACTATGAAATCCTAGGGATTTGTTGCAGTTCACCGATTGAAAAGCTAAGCAATCAAGACTAATCTCTAAGAGTAATTCCTGCTCACATTCATGTTGGTGTCACTGCAAAGGAACACAAACTAATTCTTCCAGAGGTTGAGCTTTTTAGAGATGAGGGAAGTATGGAGGTGAGGCAATCTTTGAGATAGGTGAAACCATCTAGTCAGTGAAATTATGTTTTCATTTACATTTCAAGGGAAAACATCAAACTAATCACTTTGGGCCATATGTAGGTACACTATGAATACCGATTCCTTAATAGCGAATATTACCGATTCGGTATTAAGGAATCAGAAAATACGATGTACGTAAAAAATCTGTAAAATTTACTGATTCGCTAAAATTCGGTAAAAAATACCGATTCGGAAGGAATCGGTAAAAAAAAACGAAACACCAATACCGAATGGGCATTACCGAATCCATTACCGAATCGGTAAATACCGAATCGGTAATCCAAAAATTCGTAATTTGATGAATCCGTCAATCCTGTGTCATCCAATTACCTCCTAAACAGGAAGTGGCCACACCCCGGCAGCTGCACTGAACCTGGAGCTGACTGTGAGGCAGGCAGGTGAGCTGAGGATCCAGGAGCAACAGAGCCTCACAGCTACAAACCAAAAAAAAAGAACATTTGGAAATGGCAAGCCAGGAGAGAGAGAAGGAGGCAACTGAAAGGAAAAGGAAGCTGAAGTTCAGCGAGAAGGAGCTGGAGGTACTAATTCAGGATGTGAGTCAGGACCATGACAAGCTTTTTGGGAAGCAGTCCCTCCATGTGCCCGAGTCTCAGAAGAGACAGATCTGGAGTGGGATCCAGAGTAAAATGAATGCAATAGGTGTCACCTAACGTTCCATTGAGGACATCAAGAAGAGGTGGTTCGACCTCAGGAAGACGGCGAAGGCAAGGAAGGCTGAGAGGCGGATGTATGACGTTACAACGCAGGCTATTACAACGCCTGCCTTTACAACGCGTTTTTTACATCGCATACCATTACAACGCATAGCGCTTTTGGGTGCTGGATAGTGAATAGTTTAATTTACTATTCCAACTCCAGTCCCCGTGGACACTAGGGAAGGTGTTGGATAGTAAATTAAACTTATTCCCTATCCTAGAGTGCCCCCAGCGCAATGCGTGGTAATAGTTTGCGTTGTAATGACCGCGTTGTAATGGTAGTGCGTTGTAAAAGTTTCGTTATAAGTGATGTTTACCGGTTCCGGAGAGTGTGAGTGGTATGGAAGACGCAGACAGCTCTGCCAGTGCAGCAAGGAAACAAGGTAAGATGCATGCCCAGCATGCTGTGCTACCCCCTCCCCAACCCCAATCCCCATAGTGGCATAGGGGCTCCCACTCCACTCCATGTCTTACTCATTACCTGCTATGCATTGTGGGAGATATAGTCCTAGGGAACTGATGTATAGGACAGTCAGCCTAGCAAACACAATAGCATGTGAAAGTAATTAGCAAGCTCAGGACAGTCTAGGTGATTTGTAGGCATGATGTTTAATGCAATGCTAAAATGCAGCCAGAGAAGTGAGTATATCTACATTCTGTCATTACAGGCAAGACATCTCGCAGTGCTGCAGAGGGGAGCAGACCAAAGACAGCCAGGCCAGAGGGGAGGCAACATGATAAAGAGAGTTTGCCTGCAGGGCACACAAGCTCCGCACAGCCACCACCACCACCAACTACTCCTTCACAGACATCACCACAGCGCCAGGGAACGCCGCCATCTCCTCATACTCAATCCCCACTGCAACAATCACCAACACCACCACTACCACAGTCAGGCAGGAGGCATGCCGTGGCCACCCACCAGCAGATGGAGGAGTCGGAGGAGGAGGGCACAGGGGGCCAACAGTCTCCAGTCTATGAGGAGGGCAACATAGTGAGGGCTGGTACTCCATCTGAGGGCGCCCACACTTCATCAAGACGCCGCAGGGCAAGGCCAGACAGTCCTCAAGGCTTCGAACAGGGTGAAAGTGTCTTTGCTGGACTGGAAGACAACATGCTCAAGGTCCAGCGCCTGCAACGGAGGGAGATGTGATCATTGCACAGAGAGGTGGCCCACATGAACAAACACATGTACAGGATTGAAAGGGGCATTAGTTCAATGGGCGACAACATGCCTGAGGGAATGAGGGAAATTGCAACCTCTGTGGACAACCTCTGCAGCCAGTTGGAGCAGGACTGTCTTGGTAGGCGCAGGGAGAGGCAGAGACTCCAGGCCTATACCAAGGCAGTGAACCGGCTGGCCACTGCTACCTCCCTAATGTGTCGAAGGTCTATCGCCATGCAGGAGGAGCTGGTGCATTGTAGCAGGGACGTGGCAAGGGGCATGGTCTCAATGACCTCTGCATTGGAACTGCTGCAGAATGTGAAGGCGGCCACAATGGAAGGGGGGGGGGACAGTGAGGAGGCTACCAGCCGTGGTAGCATTACGCCCTCTCCCAGCGAGGGCAGGAGGCGCAGCGAACGCCACAGCGCTGCCCAGGAACATTCTGACACTACAGACAATGTGGCCAGGGAACGTGGATATGCAGCGCGTGGGCGCAGAAAATAGGTCCTACTGCTATTTGTCAATCATTAGATGGGTGATGTAACCCATGTCTTTATGAACACTGCTTTCAATCCTGGTGGTATGCTGATTAAACACCATTACACAAAAACTGTTACTGGCTCTATCTCGTTACTCACTCAGAAATAGTTGGACGTTATCTCTGCTCATCTGTGTCTCCCATCCTGTTCTACTGCAACACCAGCTGCGCAGGGCTCTGGCTGGGGATTGTCCTCGCCCTCATCCTCAGAGTCAGTTAGTTCCACTGCTGTTCCTTTTTTTGGGGCTAGATTATGTAGCATTGCACATGTTGCAATTATTTTGCAACATTTGATGGGGCTGTATTGACGTGCACCTCCACTTTTGTGGAGGCAACGGAATCTGCTTTTAAACCGTCCAAAGGTGGGCTCCACCACGTTGCGTGTGCTCTTATGTGCCACATTGTATCTCTTCTCCCTTGGGGTGGATGGGTTGAGATATGGTGTGAGTAGGTAAGACCGGAGGGATATGCGCTGTCACCTAAATGCAAGAGAAAGTGCCATTAATTTGTGTCACCAATAGGTTGAGCCAAGGTATACATCAGGGTGTGTCACATTAATTTACCTAGTAGGTATCCTTTTCCAAATTCACCAGCAGCCAGACGTGTATGGATACCACTGTTCCTGAATGTGTACGAGTCGTGGGTACTCCCTGGGAATTTGGCCACAGTGCCAGTTATGATGAACTTAGCATCACATATCACCTGCACATTTATGGAGTGGGTGGATTTGCGGTTGCGGTAAATGTATTCTGTTGCTGCAGGTGGGCAGATTGGTATGTGGGTCCCATCGACGCAGCCAATGACGTGTGGGAACTGTGCCAGTTGGTAGAAATCCAGCTTGGTCTTCTGCAGCTCTGCCTCTGTACTGGGGAAGGTTATGTAATGATGCATTCTGTCCATCATGGCATCCAGGAAGGTGTTGAAAAAACAAGATAGACAGCTCAGTGACACACCACCCACTGCGTCTATCACACCCTGGTAACTTCCTGATGCCAGGAGGTGTAGGCAACAGATCACCTGTACATGGGTGGGTATTGCATGCGCCCTTGGTGTCTGATACTCAAGGTATGGTTTCAGGTCCCGTATGAGGTCAAGGATGGTGTGTGGGTGCAGCCTGTAACTCTCATGGATTTCTGGTTCAGTCAATTGGAACAATGTGACGCGCAGTCTGTACACCTGCTTTTCCCGTGTACAAATCCTCACTCCTGCTGCTCTCAAACGTAGCAGCCTTGCTATGAGGTAGAGGCCCGCCATTGTGTTCACACTGTTGCATTTTGGGGCTGTTTTTAAGCACTGCACCTGATTACCACCTGCTCAGGATCAGGGGTAAATACTGAATCGTTAATACCGAATTTGGTCAAATTCGGTATTACCGATTTTTGCTACATCGCATTTTGGGATTATTACCAATTCGTTATTTACCGATTTGGTATTGTTTGTTTCGGTGTTCACCGATCGGTAAATAAGGAATCGGTAATGATTTACCGATTCGTTATTACCGATGGCATTCGGTAATACGTACATCGCACAGGGCTAAATACCGGTCGGTAAAGCTAAAATTTACCGAATTTCGGCTTTACGGTATTTGGCCACCTACACACCACTTTTATGTTTGTGGAGTTTAAAAAAAAAATCTTTATAGCACTTAGGGGCATCCAAAACTGCTTCATGGCACCTTTTGCCATGAACCTGAAATCCTATCCAAAAAAATGTACAAATTGAACATAAGCGCAGCTGAAAATAACTTAAGGAGCTTTTGCAAAAGATGTAGGGTCTGACTTAATGTTTGGCAGACAGAGTAAGTACCGTGGCCATGGGTGAGTAATTTACTTCTGCCATGGTGAAGGTAGTCATCCCGACAAATTTAGAGAAGTCTGCCGGGCCAAAGGCCATTTCTTGCATTTCAAGGAACTGCGGTTTCTGTAGATGCATTGAAGGTATGACTTTCAATTTCTTCCTATTTTCGAATACAAAATGCAAAAACAAGATTTTGTTTTAAAAATTTTTTTTAAATGCAGCCTCTATGGGGAGCGAATTAAGTGTAGAACTACTTTTTTGGGGTCAAATGAAATGCATGCTTGTAAGAATATATTATGTTTGCATGTCTAGAAATATTTTTTAGTCCGCTCATCACAGACATTTGCTCCTGGAGTCATTGGTCTGCCTGCTTATAACCCAACACATTGTTATTCTTTTCTGTGTTAACACAAGTTGCAGTCTTATTCAGTGTGTACACATTATTAAGAAAGCCACAGTGATGTATAAGAAAAATGTAGATTTCTTTTTTTAAACAGATTTTATTTGTCAAATATCAAATATCATGCGGAGCTCTGTATCCCAGAGAAAGTTCGCCACCCTAAACTTACATAGTCATGACTTTGACCTTTAGACAAAATGTTCAAGGAGAAAAGGAAGGAAATACAGAAAAGAAATTAAGTAAGAACAAAATAAAAGGAATCCACAGCATAATAACCTCCTCCCATTTTACTATTTACCTTCCCTTAGCCTGTTCACCACTCTTGCACCCAAACCAATATGTAAAAGAAAAATGTCGAATTTTAAATTCAAGACTTCCAGAAATGGGTGCACCTCCAATTGGAAGGTCTTGCTTAGGAATCCACAATAGTCTTGGTCTAGTTCAAGATGCATATTTAGAGAATCCTTTTTTTTCTTGAAGAAAATTCCATCCATTTAGGGACTAAAAAACTGCCCATAATTGCTTTAAACTAATTGGTAATTGTTGATATTAAATGGTGTAATTGTCACAGCCAATAAACTGGCAGGCAGCTCCTCACCTATTAATTAAACCTGTAATTTGAAATACAGGAACACAATCACCTTTATGCTTCCATATTTATGGAGACAACTGGAGTATTTTTGTAGAACAGATAAACTTCACACTATTCCATACTGAGTAAGACTCAGCATTCTCTTCCACACAGTGAAATCCCCAAAATGTGTCTTTTTATGGGTGGTGTGAGCAGAAGATGATAGTGTCTTCTACAGGTGACTTTGTGGTAAACAGATGTCTCCCATCTCTCTTTTTGAGAATGATGGACTCTGAGTAGTGTCTAATTTGAGACAGTGGTTTCTGGTGATCGGTACCCTCACATAATTGTCAACACCGGCACTTATGACAGTCTGTCACATGGTGGCGCTGTCTGTCTTATTTGCAGACGAGCACAACCATTTTTTATTAATTCAATACACTTTAAAAATTACTAATACCTGCCGCCCAAGGCAGTCCTATAGCTTTGGGGGTCCTGAATTAGTCTGAATTGTCACACTTGTAGGATGTTGATGGTTAGAAGTTTTATTAGTACTGTCATTGGTAGCGCTAGTCAGGGAAATGGGTGGTGCAAGTTGCAGAGGGATCCCGACGAGGACCCTGGCAATTAATATTTCGTAAAATTAGCACCGACTCGGATGAAATTAGATGCTCTGACTTCATTATTAACGGTAAAGATGGTGTCTTCAGGGGAGATTTAGCAAAATGGTGTCAACTTGAATCTGGATGTGTGTGCCTAACATGTTCTGCAATCTTGCCTAAATAGAGATAGTGAGGTATACTGGACAAGGGGCTTACACCCAACCTGAGCAGAGGGCTACTTCTCATACAGAAGAAAAACATATTCACTCTTTCAAGATCCAAACCAGAACTAGCAAACCTATTAGTTCACTCTTTTGAAAGACATTAGCTGACCTTGTGAATTTGACAATGCTTGTTGCCAATGCTGCACCAAATCAGTAAAAAAAAAAATAGTGGACATGGTTGCCTCAAAGCGATGATGTATACTTGTGATTGCAGCATCACTCATTTTCCTGTAGAGGTCATGAATCTCACGCAGTTGTATTTTTTTATTTTTTATTTTTATTTATCACTCTAAAATGGCAATCTTGGTGCAGTAAGAAAAAATATATATAAAAACTATGCCAAAGCCCACTATAGAGCCCTTCTTGACATATACACACACGTATCATCGGGTATACACACGTATGTGTAATACTGTTGTGATGGTAACAGTGGTAAATATTTTATTTACCTGTTCCCATATTGGTAATGCCCATCCTGGAGCGAAAAATAAAAACATATATAGAAAAGGTTGCTAAGACCACTGTGGGGGAAGCGATAATGAGCAGAAGGGATGAGGAGGTATGTGAGGCCTGAAGGTGTAAGGGGGAAAGAAAGGCGAGTAATAAGGGTAAGGTAAAAAAAAAGTCCACAAAAGCAATGGGAGGTGAGCCAACGAACAATGGCGGAGTGAAGGGATAACAAGGGTGTGCAGGGAGGTGTCAGATAGCAATGGAGGTGCCAGGTATGCAGAGAATTAAAAACAGATTGAGATGGAGGGGGGCAGGGAAACAAAATTCACACGGAGGTGAGCAACACAGGGATCGGGTCGGGGTGGGGATGTTTAGGAAGAAGCAGCCTCTCACAGTAAGAGTCAGAAAACACATGCATCCCATGGTGTGCTGAAAGAAAAAAAGTAGTTCCCAATGTTAGCCATGGATGGGTTAAGTCCACCAGTCAAACTGATGGCGAAGAGTAAAGGAGCTATGGTCCATGGGAGAACTAAACTTAAGAAAGGAAAGTTATTGAATAAGAAGCAAGCAAAACATAGACAAACCAATCATGAGAAATTGGCTGGCCCAAAGCCTATTTTATGTTTATTGCACTGTAGGCAATTGGTCTTTCAACAATAGACAGCTAAAAGCTATCTGCAGAAGAGATCTGAAAAGAAGGCTAGGAATTACATACAATTATATGACATGGTCCCTGTACTGCATAAAACTATCCCGTCTGATTATTAAGCCATTACACATAACCTTGAAGGAAAAAAGGAGGCACCCTAGCCATTGTAGTTAAGGACACCATAGCTATCACCAATGGAAGAGGTACCTATACAAAGTTGTGAAATCCTTCATTCTACAGCCCCTCTCTTTCACCTGCCACTTCCTCTTGCTCCACAGACTTCCACCCAACAATGGATGTTTTCTTTAAAACAATTTCAGATTTATCAACAAAACTGTTAATTATATCTATACTTGGTGACCTAAGAACCTCGGTTGATAAACCAAATATGCCTCAATTAAATGCTATCATAACAGGTCTGAAAACACTCAATGTACAACAGATCATCTCTGGGCCCATCCAGATAGCAGGTCATACATTGAATGTAATTTCCCCCAATCAAGAGCTAACCACTACTTAACAAGGTTCACCTGATACATGAACTGATCATCATATTGTAACCCTCTTCTTTGAGAATCCACATAGAATATCAGCTAAAGCCCACCAACTTGCCATAACCAATAGAAAGTGAAAAAAACTTAACTTGCTGGTGTTGGAATCAAAACTAACAATCAACACTCAACTGGAAACAATATACTTAGTTGAAAAAACTCTTATGAATGGATATTCTCGGCCTTTGACATACTAATCCCAGAAACAACTTTAAAACAAGGCAGAAGGAAGAAGATAACCCTTTGGATGAATGGAGAGCTGAAAAATGAAAGGGCACCTTTCAACACTTCTACACAAATGGCTCAAATCCAAGAACTCGTAAAACAAAATATCTCTGCAAAGACACTATAGAATCTATAAATGATATGTAAAAGTGGCCAAAAGAATCCACTACTCAACCAGGATCGGCAATGACAGATGCCAAGCCAAGGAAATCTATTGGGATTTCGCAATCCTTATAGCTGTCAACCCTCCTCTCCACCTTCACAAGAATTCTGCAATAAATTAGCAGTGCATTATCTAAACAAGCTGATACACTGGCTTCTTTCTTATCTAATAACCAAGAGAGACAACTCCTGCTCTCCAGTATGGTCAACAACAATCACAGCCAATACTCAACCCCTGTCTATGACAGTCTTCTAAGAAATTATAATCTCAGAAGAGCTATTAAAATCTAGGAGTCCAGGTGGCTGTCCTTCAGACCACTGCTGTTAAACCTTTCAGCCTGAAGCTGGTCTTCCTCAAAACCGTTTGCCCATTTTTGCTAACCTTGTTTTGGTCATCTGAGAGCTCTTTGCACTTCACCACTGTTAACTAGTGCTAAAGTGCATATGCTCTCTCCCCTAAGCATGGTAGAATTTGATTGTACCCAACTGGCATATTTAACTTACTTGTAAGTCCTTACAAAATGGTGCCACATAATCCCAGGGCCTGTAAATCAAATGCTACTAGTAGACCTGCAGCACTGATTGTGTAATCTACCTTAGTATCCTTTCTAAACATGTCTCAGGCCTGCCATTGCAGCCTATGTGTGCAGTTTTAAACTGCCATGTTATCTTGGCAAGATAAACCTCTTGCCTGGTCCAAACATTCCTTTTTTAAGACATATAAGTTATCCCTAAGGTAGACCCTACACAGCCCAGAGGGCAGGGTGCAGTGTGTTTAAAAAGTGGGACATATACTGTTAAGTTTTATGTGTCCTGGTAGTGAAAAACTCCTAAATGTTGCTTTTCACTACTGCGTGGCTTAGACCTCCCACAGGATAACATTGAGTTACCTTATTATATTTAATATGTGATAATTTTCAATTGGGAACAGGTGGACAGTTCTAGTTTGGTATCTAAAGAATTGTAACTAAAGACCTTCGTTAATGGTAAAATCTGATTTTTAGTTACACTTCTGAAAATGACACTTTTAGAGATTTGTAAAATAACAAGGTGATGGCTGGAATGCTTGAATTAATATCAGCCACAGGCAATCCCTCGGGCCGCATCCCAATAAATAATTTTTCACCCAGCCATGTGCATATCAGTCTTGACCCTGCTCCAATCATAACAATCCAGCCCAAACTGCCATCAGGTGCTCCCTGAACCATAACACAAGCAACCCAGGAACGGTTTTGCCCTTGTTATGGGCTCATCAGCCAGGTCTAGCTTGATTACCAGGGTGTAGGTTAGTTACCCATCACCTTTTGTCGGGAGGGCCGTGTAGGAAAGTCATCTTTTTTTACTTGATCACCCCTGTTTTTTGACAGATACTGGTGGTTACTGACTTTGAATGTGCCTTGAGCTCTGCTAACCAGACCCACAGCCAGAGCTCTGTTTTAAAGGTATATGATAATTGGTGTAATTACAATTGGTTCAGACAACCTACCTGTAAGTCCCTAGTATATGGTAGGGCATGAAAATGTAAAGACCACAGTGGACTGAATGCACTTAGGTGTGCACTGCTGTGGTGTCTGGTGTCACTTTAAAGCTAGCCCTGCCTTGCAGGCTGGTTATAAAATATAACTGTGTCCAAATTCATCTTTAGAATTAAAGTATGGCTAAGTCTAAAATTACTTGTGCCCCCCTTTGCAGGCCCAGAATAAGGAGTAAATATGGGAGAGCTGCAAAAGCACCTCAGATCCCTTGCTGAAAAAATCTGGAGAAGAAGGACTGCCCGGCTCGACCCTTGGACTGCACAAAAGAGAAATGCTGTCAGAAGGACTACACTTGCTGCACTCTCAAGGCTTTACAAATTGACTTTGCCTTTCTTAAAAGGTACAGGAGTAGACTCCCTGATCGGTAACAGGTTAAAAAGTGACGGAAGAAGCTACCTGCAGACATGACCTGCAACATCCACAACAAGGACAACTCCAGCTGACCAACTTCATCTGGATTTTACTTGGAGTGACCAGGTGCATTGTGGGAGTTGGAGTCCCAAACACCAAGAGGCAAAGCAGAGCTTCTGAAACCTCGGCTGGTGCTGTGTACCACTATCTCTGACCCCTAAGGAAACTTTCAGATGAAGATCTGAAAGTCTGCCAACTTTTGAGAAAAAGTCCATGAGAAGACTGGCATCGATAATGAAAGTCAAGACATCAATGTTGGCCTGATCGCATAGGTTTTACCCGCTGAAAGCCGTGGAGATCCTTGCTGTCGACGATAAATAGAAAGACCTCCAAGACTCACCAAGCCGTCATCGTCAAATCGAAATCTCGATCAGGGGACCCGATCGCTCAACGTCAAGAAAAAAGTCAGAAGGTAAAAACTTGACAGGGCCCAACCACTTATTGTATCTGACCCGCTCTACTGTGGTCAGCCTGAAACTTTGACTTTGTCCTGGCGCAGCACATACAGATAGCCGCGTTGTCGGTTTTCACTTTAAGGCGCTAGAAAGCACATTTCTTTATTTCAACTTTAAAAATTCATATTTTTGGTTCCCTACATTGTATTTTGTCGTTTTTCTCTCATTTTAAAGATAAAAATATTCTCTATTTTTATAAAGTGGTGGTGCATTTTTATTTTGTTGTGTATTTTTCTTATTCCCTTTTTCGTGATATTAATACTTTGCACACCTGTCTGCTCGTCAGCCAATCTACCAAGGGTTGAGCAAGGTTTCATTTATTAAGACTTGACTGGACCTTATTTGTGATTGTGGTGTTATTACTAGCTGTAGGCACCTACCTGCACCTACAAATAAATCATCTTCCAACAGTATGTATGGCTAGTTTTTATTTAGTGACAATAATGCTGAGCGCTAATAAAAATTGTTTAAACTGAATGAAGAGCAATATTAATATATTAAAATAATAAACAATATATGATTAATTAATATTAATTTATTCTTGTCACGAAGATACATTTAATAAAAAATGAAAATTAATCTATTAGTAAGAAGTGTGCCACCCACGATCCTTTTCTTATGGTACTAATGCTACTGTTTACCACCCACTAGGACCCATCTGAGATAAAACAGCACATACGCGATATTCGATCCTCGTCACTGACTTGCAAAAGCTGCTTATGTCAATAATGATGTCTGGGTTCATAGGTTCTCTGAAAATGTTGAATTGTCTATACACACATACATGCCTACCAATGCATCATCTTAGCTGGTTCCTGCACATAAAGAATTATAGCACTTTGACCCTCTTAGGTGACATATTAATCCTTTTATAAGAAGACCTTATCTTAGACACAAGCCCATTAAAGCCCTCTAACATGAAGCTGGACGAACTGAAACCACAAGGCACCTTGAATGTAAAATTGCTTGGATTTATCATTGGCCTCGACCTTGCACTCACATCCATTATTATAAAGTAAACACAGACAGCATGGTATCAACTATCACCCCTTCCCCGAATCAGCACATACGTCCATGAAAGGAACCTTAGAACTAAACACCGGTTCCTCTGCCTCTGCCAAAGACTTGCTCCTAAGTTTTCCCAACCCCATCCTTGCACTGCTGAAGTACATCAGGCACCACACTACACATGAATGGAGTAATCTGCTCCCATCTCTCCCTGCCTGGTGCCGGCAGCCCTTCCAAACCCATGTCTTCCCTAGGACTTGTATCATCATTATCAGAACAGAGACAAACAGGTTTCTACCCAACTTCGGGAAAACAATCAAAACCTTGAGGGGCTGAAGCAACATAATAGGTCTGGGCAATTCCAGACCCGAAGCGTTGATTTTGCAAAATGAAACAACTCAGAAGTGTATCGTCTCCTTCTGTAGGCCCACAATCCCCTGTACCTCAGGCAGCCCCTGAAAGACCTTAAAGGTAAGCCAGGAATCATTCATCCAGAACAGGTGCTGGGTGTTGCTTGTGGGACAGAGGAGCACGGCTAAGAATTGAATAGAGGCAGAAGAATGCCCTGTTCGACCTATTGAATTAATTATTTATCCATACTGATCTAACAGGGACAGGGCGACAGAATGTATACCACTAAAGCAGCTGTACGTTGTATAACATAACATGTGTATTTTTAAAGCGAACGTTCAACCAGAGGCATCTTGACACTGAATAACAGATGTTTATTGTTACCCAACTCAATGGTACTCATTTTATCGACCTCGGATGGATGAAAGGCTGAGTGAACCAGCTGGGATTTGACCCTGTGACCATGGAGGTCGAACACAGTTTTATAAAGTGGATGCATCAATCCACTGAGCCACCAGACCCGGCTCTGTGATGTTATTTATTCTGAAGGGTTTAGTTCTTTCCTCAAATTTGCCACATATCGAAGGAAAAAAAGACAAGCTCTTTGAAGAAAAGAAATCTTGGATGATATGTTTATTTACTATCATTTTTGACAGAGACTGCACGAAATGCGCCTCAATGGAGACAAATCCATAGCCTATTTGTTTGCAATTTAATAAAATGTTCCTGTGACAATAAGTTTTTCTAGCATAGTTAGAGAATGTCCTTGTGATATTTCTATTGTTATGTGACTGAACAATTTGTCTTCCAGATTTTATAAAAAAACAAATGTAGATAAGACCAAAATGTGGTGCAATCTGTCACAGAGCAAGCAACAAAATACACTTCCATAAAATGAAATGTGGGGGCAATACAAATGCTATCACAATTCAAAGGGTGTTCCAGTGCTTTCTCATAAGAAGCAGGCTGTCATGAGTGAAAGGCTGTTGTTTTGAAAGATAATGGCATCTGCTTGTAAACATTCTTGAAAGATATTTTCATATTCATGTTTTTTATGGAATCTATGGTAACTTACAAGCGCCTGGGCCTTGGCCAAGGTAAAGTGGTGCAGCACCAGCCAAAAAAAGAAGCAGGAAGGAAAATAATCTCTTATTGGAAAAACACCAACAAGTGACAGATTTCAGATTGCCTTGAGACCAATTTGCAATGCATCTCCTCTCAATGTAAGACTCCTTGTTGCACGGCTATGGGAGAGCTAAGAGAACAAGCAGAAGATGAAACTAATTCTTATCAATGTATAAATTAACCCATTGGTTCAAAACCATCCCAGTCTAAACAAAGATGTTGTCCTGGCTTGACTTTAATGAAACTAGCATTGACAGAGCTAATAGGTTTAGATGTTGTTAAAGTATTAGCATGTAGACATGAAGACGCACATTCATGCACACATGCAAATATAAAAACAATGGGAAACCCCCATGAAGACACATTCATGTTCTTCTCTCATTGTCACTAATTTGCTCTGCTCCTTCTCACAATATCTTTCTATTCCTTCAATATCACTGTTCTTCTCCCTCTTTCATCATCTTTTCTGTCTCATGTTATTTCATTGCAGTAGCGTGATGCAGAATTTCGCTTTTTACAGGGTGGGCTTAGACTTATCCCGCTGACTGAAGTGTTATTGGGTGGGACAGAAACATGTTATCTGCTACTACTGATTAGAAACCACAAGGCACTGCTGGGTCCACTCCCTGAAAGGGCTAAACGCAAACTGCATATGTGCCAAATCTGTCTCAATGGTGCCTCCCAGAATTTAGCAAGGTAGGGTGCAGAATAAACATTACATTGGGGATCTTTATGTAGCTAATACACTACGAGCATTTGAGAACATAGGAGTGAAGTAGGGGCTTTTTGTCCTTCACAAGTAACAGCTCCACTATTGTCTCCTTTTTAGGAACCATGCACTCCATTGTAGCACTTGACTCTCTCAAGGTAGTGAAGTAGAGCAGTCCAAGCCCTACTAAAGGGAGGCAGTGTGGGCTAGCAATCCAAATTCACTGCCATGCAACAACAACACTCAAACTGTTTTTCAGTCTGTGCTTTTTCTTTGAAGAAGGCAAACAAAATGTATTACACATGCACTACTAATTACTACACATTAATTTGCAGATCTGCACATCAGGTAGATGGAAGAACTTTGTGACACCAATGTATCACGTTTGACTCAAAGTGAGTATGGCTGCCATAATCACCATATTCTCACATATACCAGATGCAACATCACTATCTAAGGTGGTGTCAATAGAAATGTCAGACCTATTGGTCTGTCAAAGGGTCAATGTATCAAAACCAAAAGCAGGTTTACTGGGTTTCACAAGGGTCATTGCATACATAAAAGCAATAATCACATGTTAGGAAATAATGCAGAAATGCATTAATTTTGAATATAAATATTTTAATGTTTGTCAGTGAATCAGTCAGTAAAGCCAACAAGAGCATTTTCAACAGGCGTCCAGACCTTTAAAGGGGTGCACTTAGCTGGAAGCTTGGGTTTGCTGGGAATAGTATCACAGAGAACAATTGCCCAAGAGCTTGCTTGACTCTGAATGTAAAGCTGACATTTTCATGAATCAGCATAGCTATATATATATATATATATATATATATCAAAGGTATTGCTCAAGCATCTCCTGCCCGCTCCAAACCGAAAGTTGTATCGTTGCAAAGGACTTCTTGGGCTAAGTCCTAATAATCAGGTTCAAGGAAAACGATACTTGTGGGATTTTTAGAAGTTCTTTATTCCGCCGCCGCCAAACGCGTTTCGACTGCCAAGCAGTCTTGCTCACTGGACAAGAGGCAAAAGCGCGCGGCCATTTTTAAATAAAGAAGTTACACGTAATGAACTACATGTCAGCAGACATGAAAGACAGACTCGTAGTTTTTCTTGTAATCATAACAGTGTTAGCACGATCATTATTATTCTGCGGCAAAGCAACATGACGATTAAATAAATCACATCTCTGTGTTACCTTTTAAGCTTGATTGGTAAAACGGACATGTTTGCATGCATTTGCGCGTATATTTAAAATCTGTCAACAAACTTTATCGACAAACAATAGGATGTACGACTCTGTTCTCGCCCTAGTGGGCTGTGCACACATAAATGTGGATAAGCGAAGGCTTACAATGTAGCTCAAGTGAGCAAATACATCCTTTTAAGTACATTGACCTGTTTAACCATGTCACATTTTAGCTGAATACCAATGTCAAAATTAAACCGTCTGTTTTGCCAAAACTCATTTTTTTAATAACATTGTTTACCAACACTGTATACCACCAATTCAGCTAATCTTCTAATAGTCTGTCCAAAAGATTTTCTTATTCGTGAACAGATAAATACATCGGTTACAGATAGCTTCTCTCATTGTATTCACTTACTATAATTTACAGGTGTGTGTGTAAATCTTCCTCCATATTGAGACCCTTCGGTTGTTTTGAATCTAGCTTTATTATATAGCGAGATTCCAACTGTCTTAATTTTTTTAGACGGTTACCACCTCTTTGGCTTGCAGGAATTGAGTCAATCACATAATATGTCAGACCACTAGTGTCCTTGTTATGTGACTTCTCAAAATGCCGTGCTACAGGGTAGGATCTATCAGAATTCTTAATGGCTCTCAAATGTTGCAAGATACGCTTATGTACCTCATTGATTGTGCTCCCTACGTACCGCAAGCCACAAGGGCATTGCAGCACGTAGACAGCAAAATCTGTCTTGCATGTGTATTTGCCTTTGATTTTTTCAACTCTGTCACCAAGGCCTAATTTGTACTTGTTACAGTTTATCCCATGCGTGCATGCTTTACATTTTAAGCATTTTACAAAGCCATTTTTCTCTGATAGCCAATTCTTCTTTGGACGTGGTTTTTTAAGTGTGTTGCTCACTAGGGAATCTCTGAAGGATTTTGATTTTCTATAGGTAATTTGCGGTCGCCTGTCTACCTCCTTCCCAAGAATTGGGTCATTCTTAATGATATGCCAGTGCTTGTTGAGTATTCTCCTCACCTCAACATGTTGTTTACTAAAAGTGGTTATGAACCTACACTGGCTCTGTTTAGTTTGCGCAGTCTTCTGATTAGAAAACAGAATTTCCTCTCTATTCTTTTTTGATGCTTTGTGAATTCCCTGATCGATCCAATTTTCAGGGTACCCTCTATCAGTGAATCTTCTTTTAAGCACCCCTAATTCTTTTGCTGTCTCTTCTGGGGTACTGCAGTTACGCCTAACCCTCAGGCTTTCCCCATAGGGGATGCTACACTTTAAATTTAAAGGATGAAAGCTCTGTGCGTGCAGCAGAGTGTTGCCGCTTGTGGGTTTTCGATAGAGACTGGTTTGTAACCTTCCATTCTCTACATAAACTCTAAGGTCTAGGAAATTAACACTGTCCCTACTGATGGAACTGGTGAACGTGAGGTTTAGGTCGTTAGTTTGCAGACTATTAATAAAAGCCTTGGCTTCGCGCTCTGTTCCCCTCCACACCACAAATAGGTCGTCGATAAAACGACTCCAGTGAACTATGTGTTCCTCCCACTCTTTCTGGTACTGCGTCCGGACGACCTGCTCCTCCCACCAGCCCATATGCAAATTAGCATAGCTGGGGGCGAAGCAGGTCCCCATGGCAGTGCCACATGTCTGGTGGTAGAGTTGGCCATAGAAGAGGAAAAAATTGCTGGTTAAACATTTTTCCACCATACGTAGAATCATTTGAGTATGGGCCCACAGTGTAATCGACCTAGTTCCCAAAAAGTGCTTCACTGCACGTAAGCCATCGCAATGCCTTATACTGGTGTACAGTGTGGCGACATCAATTGTGACTAGCAAATAGTCATCTTCCCAGGGTATATCATAGATCCTTTTAAGGAAATCCCCAGTGTCTAGGGTATCAATTATACTAGATGGCTTACGTGCAGTGAAGCACTTTTTGGGAACTAGGTCGATTACACTGTGGGCCCATACTCAAATGATTCTACGTATGGTGGAAAAATGTTTAACCAGCAATTTTTTCCTCTTCTATGGCCAACTCTACCACCAGACATGTGGCACTGCCATGGGGACCTGCTTCGCCCCCAGCTATGCTAATTTGCATATGGGCTGGTGGGAGGAGCAGGTCGTCCGGACGCAGTACCAGAAAGAGTGGGAGGAACACATAGTTCACTGGAGTCGTTTTATCGACGACCTATTTGTGGTGTGGAGGGGAACAGAGCGCGAAGCCAAGGCTTTTATTAATAGTCTGCAAACTAACGACCTAAACCTCACGTTCACCAGTTCCATCAGTAGGGACAGTGTTAATTTCCTAGACCTTAGAGTTTATGTAGAGAATGGAAGGTTACAAACCAGTCTCTATCGAAAACCCACAAGCGGCAACACTCTGCTGCACGCACAGAGCTTTCATCCTTTAAATTTAAAGTGTAGCATCCCCTATGGGGAAAGCCTGAGGGTTAGGCGTAACTGCAGTACCCCAGAAGAGACAGCAAAAGAATTAGGGGTGCTTAAAAGAAGATTCACTGATAGAGGGTACCCTGAAAATTGGATCGATCAGGGAATTCACAAAGCATCAAAAAAGAATAGAGAGGAAATTCTGTTTTCTAATCAGAAGACTGCGCAAACTAAACAGAGCCAGTGTAGGTTCATAACCACTTTTAGTAAACAACATGTTGAGGTGAGGAGAATACTCAACAAGCACTGGCATATCATTAAGAATGACCCAATTCTTGGGAAGGAGGTAGACAGGCGACCGCAAATTACCTATAGAAAATCAAAATCCTTCAGAGATTCCCTAGTGAGCAACACACTTAAAAAACCACGTCCAAAGAAGAAATGGCTATCAGAGAAAAATGGCTTTGTAAAATGCTTAAAATGTAAAGCATGCATGCATGGGATAAACTGTAACAAGTACAAATTAGGCCTTGGTGACAGAGTTGAAAAAATCAAAGGCAAATACACATGCAAGACAGATTTTGCTGTCTACGTGCTGCAATGCCCTTGTGGCTTGCGGTACGTAGGGAGCACAATCAATGAGGTACATAAGCGTATCTTGCAACATTTGAGAGCCATTAAGAATTCTGATAGATCCTACCCTGTAGCACGGCATTTTGAGAAGTCACATAACAAGGACACTAGTGGTCTGACATATTATGTGATTGACTCAATTCCTGCAAGCCAAAGAGGTGGTAACCGTCTAAAAAAATTAAGACAGTTGGAATCTCGCTATATAATAAAGCTAGATTCAAAACAACCGAAGGGTCTCAATATGGAGGAAGATTTACACACACACCTGTAAATTATAGTAAGTGAATACAATGAGAGAAGCTATCTGTAACCGATGTATTTATCTGTTCACGAATAAGAAAATCTTTTGGACAGACTATTAGAAGATTAGCTGAATTGGTGGTATACAGTGTTGGTAAACAATGTTATTCAAAAAATGAGTTTTGGCAAAACAGACGGTTTAATTTTGACATTGGTATTCAGCTAAAATGTGACATGGTTAAACAGGTTAATGTACTTAAAAGGATGTATTTGCTCACTTGAGCTACATTGTAAGCCTTCGCTTATCCACATTTATGTGTGCACAGCCCACTAGGGCGAGAACAGAGTCGTACATCCTATTGTTTGTCGATAAAGTTTGTTGACAGATTTTAAATATACGCGCAAATGCATGCAAACATGTCCGTTTTACCAATCAAGCTTAAAAGGTAACACAGAGATGTGATTTATTTAATCGTCATGTTGCTTTGCCGCAGAATAATAATGATCGTGCTAAAACTGTTATGATTACAAGAAAAACTACGAGTCTGTCTTTCATGTCTGCTGACATGTAGTTCATTACGTGTAACTTCTTTATTTAAAAATGGCCGCGCGCTTTTGCCTCTTGTCCAGTGAGCAAGACTGCTTGGCAGTCGAAACGCGTTTGGCGGCGGCGGAATAAAGAACTTCTAAAAATCCCACAAGTATCGTTTTCCTTGAACCTGATATATATATATATATATATATATATATATATATATATAACCTACTGGCAATAGCCAGTAGGTATATATAGTTAGGACCTAGCTACCTTAGGAAATCCGCAACATCCTATTGGGAATAACTTTGGCGCCGGTTGAGGAATTTGCGTGTAATTTTCCAAAATATTGGCCAGCTCTGCTGCGCTCCTTCCCTGAAAGTTTCGGGGGGATTCGTGAAGTGGGGGCTGAGGAAAAAGGGGGGTCCCAAAACGTGTTTTCCCCATGTTACTTTCCATAGGACGTTCTGACAAGGCTACAGCCCGAACCGCTGAACGGAATTACACCAAACTTGGCAAAATTGTAGGGACTGGTACGCAGAAGTGCCTTTGCTTGGTGAAAATTGCTCCAGTGGTTTTTATGAAAATTAACTTCAAAAACACATATATATCTGGGCGGAGCCTAACCACACATCTCATCATGAGATCTGATTGGCTGTCAGCACTTCATCCAAGAAGTGTTGGCAGCCATCTTGGGACCAATATACATGATAGCACCTCATTAAAAAGCATTGTAGTTAATAGAGGGTTTTAGGACTTTAGTTACATTATAAATCATTTGTTGATGGTACCATACTCATTTTAGGAATTGTGGTGTGTTCTAAGGTGATTTTACCATGTGAAAAAGCCTTCTGCTGGGATATCATGAATCATGTTTGAAAGAAAACTATTATCTCATGCTTTTCCCACAGTGGTTTGGAAGGGGATCTATAAGCTAAACTGAAAGCATATTTTCTGTAAATTCACATTATCTTTCTCAGTCATGTGAGCATGAAGTCTGACATTCTCAGTAAAACATGTACATCCAACAAGGACAGAGACTGTCAGTTGATTCCTTTGTGTTCTACTGCAGCCTCCTAGAGTGTTCTAAAGAACAACTAGAGCGCTAACAGTCCTATTTATTACAAAGGTATGACACACCTGAAGCCATCTTGATTGGAATAAAGTGGTAACTCTTAAAACATTTAATTTAAAAAGGAACAAAATGAGGGGGTATATTTTGCCATAGAAAGTATGATTAGTGCTGCAGAAAGAAAAATTAGGGCACATTTTGAGTGACTTTCCAAATCCTCTTCTATTTCATTAAAAAATTATGTCATGCAGTCTCCCAAGATGGCCACCAGAGACACAAGAGGCCAAATGTAGCCCAAATATCACCCATATGTAGCCCAAGTATAGCCCAATGACAGAATGTCCCAGAGTGTTCTAAAGAACAACTAGAGCGCTAACTGTCTTACTTATGACAAACGTATGGCACACCAGAAGCCATCTTGATTGGAATGAAGTGGTAAGTCTGAAAACATTTAATTTAAAAAGGAAAAAATGAGGGGGTTCATTTTGCCATAGAAAGTATGACTTCCCTAGTGAGCAGTAGCTTTACTTCAGTGATCTAATGAGCAACTAGAGTTCTAACAGTCAGAATTTATGGCCAATGTGTGACACATCTGAATGCCTTCTTGATGGAACCAAAGTAAACAAGCATTGAAAATGCAATAGATCTCGCCCTCGTGTAAGTTAAAGCCATTCTGTTTGTAATGAGGTGGCTTTTTAGCTTTGCTTTTATTAGTGTTTTTAAAACTTTTATGTAAATAGCATGCATATGTTTGCATATATGTATATGTATGCATGCATTTATATTTGTATTTATATAGATATGCAGATTATATATGTTTATATATGTATGTATATATATATATATATATATATATGTATGTATATATGTATATATATATATATACACATACATAAATGCATATGCATATATATGCATATATATATATGTGAATATGTGTGCGTGTAGAGAGAGGTAGAGAGGTAGAGGTGTAGAGGTAGAGAGGTAGAGGTAGAGAGGTAGAGACTAGTAGAGAGAGAAATAGAGAGAGGTAGAGAAAAGAGAGTGAGTAATAGAGTAGAGAGTGAGTAGTAGAGAGTAGTAGAGAGCAGTAGAGAGAGTAGTAGAGAGTAGTAGAGAGTGAGTAATAGAGAGTGAGTAGTAGAGAGTAAGTAGTAGAGTGAGTAGTAGAGAGCAGTAGAGAGTGAGTAGTAGAGAGTAGTAAAGAGTGAGTAGTAGAGAGTAGTAGAGAGTGAGTAGCAGAGAGAGAGAATAGTAGAGAGTAGTAGAGAGTGAGTAGTAGAGTGAGTAGTAGAGAGTAGTAGAGAGAGAGTAGTAGAGAGTGAGTAGTAGAGAGTAGTAGAGAGTGAGTAGTAGAGAGTGAGTAGTAGAGAGTAGTAGAGAGAGAGAGTAGTAGAGAGTGAGTAGTAGAGAGTAGTAGAGAGTGAGAAGTAGAGAGTGAGTAGTAGAGAGTAGTAGATAGTGAGTAGTAAAGAGTGAGTAGTAGAGAGAGAGTAGTAGAGAGTGAGTAGTGGAGAGTAGAGAGTGAGTAGTAGAGAGTAGTAGATAGTGAGTAGTAGGGAGTGAGTAGTAGAGAGAGAGTAGTAGAGAGTAGTAGAGTAGTAGAGAATGAGTAGTAGAGAGTGAGTATTAGAGAGTAGTGGAGTAGTAGAGAGTAAGTAGTAGAGAGTAGTGGAGAATATTCCAAAGTTTGGCACAGCACCACTTGCACATGCTTTTATTTTCCTTAAGTTTATGTGCCACAGCCAGCTGACGCGTTTCGTTCTGTACAACAGAACTTCTTCAGGGCGTTCTTATTTCCTTCAAATTATGTCGGTATCCTGTTGTCATATAACTAGCTATTTCTTCCAAATGTTAGACGAGACGTAAGTACATTCTTATTCAAAGTGACTAGGTATCAATTTTACCCACACAATTCGGGAGGACTTGAGTAATTTATAGCATCCTCAAAGTCAGTCTTTCAAAAATTCTAAAGTATAGGACATGATAATCCAAATCCAAATGTTTCTCAAGAAAAGTCATTTTCAATCGTTCGGAATTTCGGCGTTTGGGCAGATATGACCCAGGGACCCCCAGTATGCAAGGGGAATTAGTCCCCCCTCTGCAAACGCGCCAGTGGCCTGCGTTGCAGAGAGGTGTAAAAAGAGGCATAGCCTCATTACACCTCTGTGCAATGCAGCCCCCTGGTGCATACTGGAGGTTCCAGGTGGGCTAGTTGGCCCCCAGGGACCCCCAGTATGCAAGGGGAATTAGTTCCCCCTCTTCAAACATGCACGGGTGCTGCGTAGCAGAGAGGTGTAAAAATGGGTGTGGCCTCATTACACCTCTCTTCAATGCAGCCCCCTGGTGCATACTGGAGGCTCCTGGTGGGCTAGTTGGCCCCCAGGGACCCCACAGTATGCAAGGGGAATTAATTCCCCCTCTGCAAACGCGCCAGGGGGCTGCGTTGCAGAGAGGTGTAACAAAGGGCATAGCCTCATTGCACCTCTGCAATGCAGCCCCCTGGCGCATACTGGAGGTTCAAGGTGGGCTAGTTGGCCCCCAGGGGCCCCCAGTATGCAAGGGGAATTAGTTCCCCCTCTTCAAACATGCACGGGGGCTGCGTTGCAGAGAGGTATAAAAAGGGGCGTGGCTTCATTACACCTCTCTGCAATGCAGTCCCCTGGCGCATACTGGAGATTCCTGGTGGGCTTTCAGGTCTTATATAGTTAGGAATTAGCATTAAAAAAAACTTTGAAATTCACTGAAAAAAACATAGGTTTCAGGCCTTATATAGTTAGGAATTAGCTTTTAAAAAACCTTGCAAATTCACTGAAAAAACCATAGGTTTCAGGCCTTATATAGTTAGTAATTAGCATTTAAAAAACCTCTAAAATTCACTCAAAAAACTATAAGTTTTAGGGGTGTTATAGTTAGCTGGACATTTCACTCATACAAAACCATTGAAATTGCTCCTATATAGTTAGTTCTACTAACTATATTTCGCGCACCCGCAATCCACTGCTGATGATGTCACATATTACATCATTCATGACATGGTCAGTGACATTACTGATGACATCTCAAATGACATCACTGATGACATCACTGATGACATCATCCACTTGACAATCACATATACCTTTTCATACACTAGTAAAATCTTTCATCACTCTTTGTAAAATAAAGAGTATCATATTTGAATCCATTGTTACAGCAATACAAGTATCTAAAAACCCACTCAGTGATTTTAGATGTATACACACATCTAATCACTTACCTGTAGATTCACTCATACATGCTGTCAATGAACAATAGAACACTATCAAAAATACTTATACACCTAAATCGACATTACACACCAGCACATATCCTATTCACATATGAAGTCATCCTACTCACTTATGCAAACAATGGATCATACTTACATATTTACTTAGCTACACACTTATTCCAACACAACTTCATCTATTCATTTAGATAGTAAGTCATACTTTGTGAATTATAAAATCATTATTACAAGTATAAAGTTATCCATACAGTCACTCACACAATCATTGAGTCTTATGTATACTTATTAATATACAACAACTGACACATACACTGCCTTTTATTTTTCTAGTTTGTTGGACATGTACCATTGAGAAATATATTTGCTCATCACCTCACCCATAAAGATATTCACTCACCCAAACAACTGTTAGAACATGTAGTTTTAACTTCATATATCTAGTGAATCAACTATTCACACATCTTTGGGCAGTCACACACCCCCAACCGAACCACACACACATTCACTCTCCCATACAAATACTCAGTCAACTAATCAATAACTAATACAGACTTTCACATAGCTAGTAACCAACTGGAGAACCAGTTTACACAACAACTGACAAAGTGATACAGATATTCAAACAGTTTAGTCACTATCCACTATATTTAGTGAGACACTATAAATTGGTCAAGTAAACAGTCAATTACACTGCTACTAAATCCTCCATCCAAATATTTATTTTTATATATCCACTCATTCTTCAATGCAAATTGCTATATATATAATGCATATTTAAATAACGAAGCAAACCACATTCACTGGATGATGTCATCAGTGATGTCATCAGTGATGTCATTTGAGATGTCATCAGTAATGTCACTGACCATGTCATGAATGATGTAATATGTGACATCATCAGCAGTGGATTGCGGGTGCGCGAAATATAGTTAGTACAACTAACTATATAGGAGCAATTTTAAGGGTTTTGTATGAGTGAAATGTCCAGCTAACTATAACACCCCTAAAACTTATAGTTTTTTTAGTGAATTTTAAAGGTTTTTTAAATGCTAATTCCTAACTATATAAGGCCTGAAACCTATGTTTTTTCAATGAATTTATATATATATGTGTGTATATATATATATATATATATATATATATATATATATATATATATATATATATTATTTTTTTTCACCTGGGAAGATGCTAGAGTGATGAATAACGTAATTTTTTCCAACAATCAAATTCAATGGCGAATGTAGATTTTTGATAACTTTTTAAGAAAAATAATAGTATGAAAGTGTACTTGTTGATGCCTAAAAAAAACCAACATAGAATTAGTTTGCTTCTCAACTCTACTCCAGAAACCTCATAAAATTGCTTTGCTGGCTAGTAACAACCCTGCTCAAGGAGGACATTGGCTTAAAAACTGGGCCAAGAAGTCAAGGGTGTTGTAAACTGCTACCATTCATTTCAACAACCCTCTGTGATTTTCTGGCTCCAACCACAGCCTGCTGAAAGAACAATTCTGGTCCTGTCAGAGGGGAGAACACCTCATCTACATAGGGGAGTTGCTAGTGGAATAACAATAGCTTTTTCAAGCAGAAGATGATTAGAGTCATCTTGTTAAAAGGTTCATGGGAAGGTTTGCAAAAAACTAAAAGAGGAAGTCCTGCTAAAGGAGGCGGAGATTTTGCAAGAAAATAGGATTGAGTGGAAATAATTATCTAACTGGCTAGTTCACAACGTTAGACTGCCCCCTGTCCATTACCTCTCCACTACCCCCTCAGAATACTCCTGGACTTCAAATGAAAGTATCTTAAAGAAAGAAGGCTGCTTCTCAAATGGAAAAAGAAACATTAGTGGCTAATCTCCTGTTTGCCTTCTTCAAAAACACAAAAGTCTTCTGACTCCTAGAGGATTGAGGTGGCCACTGAGGACTGGGTCTTGAAGAAGTCTGGCTGAGGCAAAACCTGGTGCCTAGAAGCTTGTCCTAAGCACTTGAGTGCTGTGGAGTGACTTTGAGAAATTTTCCAAATGACTGGAGAAAAGTGGGACTTTGTTTTTTAGAGTTTTATATAGTGTGAACTAGACCCAAGACATCTGTCACCAGAGCGCTGTACATGTGCATCAGTATTGTTACAGAAAGACACAATAATTTTTGTTAGGCACAGGGAGATTAAGAGATTTGCCCAGAAGCAAAGAAAGTTGAGCGTCGTTGCCGAGACTCAAACCCGATTCCCCATCTTCGAGGTCCACCGCTCTAGTCGTTAGGCTACATCGTCTCTCCATATCCATAGTGTTCTTTCCTACCTGCAGATGACTAGGATAAGGTGCTGAGGCTTCCCCAGGCAGGGCACACTCTCAGAGAGCAGGCAAACCAAGTGTGATCCACTTGGAACTGTTTGCTGAGCAGCTTATGAGGACCTTACAGTTAATGTACCCAAGCTTGTGGAGACCTGCCTGGCTACAGCTTACAGCTTTGCCCAGCTGGTAGATTTGGAGAATCAAAAAACCGAAAAGTAACTAAGGAAAAAGGTAAAGTCTTGGACTGGGGCAAAAAGGCAAATCTAATCCAATGTTGAAGTTATCCAGTTTTATCCCATCTGAGCTTTTGGTACCAAATCCAATAGCGTCTTCAGAATCTTGACAATGTTGCATAAAACTTTGAGGGACTCACACCGGCTTCAGCTTTGGACCATGGTCCTGTGGAAGAATTTGAGCTCCAAAAAGTAGAACAAGCACCAAAGTAAAATAATTGACAGGCGTGGCCTGTTGGTGTAACTGACCCCCAATCCATCATTTTGCCAAGGTCTCGGGCAACCTGGAACTGATACTTTAAAATGGCGCTTTGCATTTTCTAGATGCTTTTTTGCATTCAAATTGTTTTTAATAAGCATATCTCAGGTTCCCCTAGGCTGATTTTGACCCTTTTGAAGCTGTTTTGCTGATTAAATTGTTCTATGCGGTTTAAAATGTGCTTGGGAATTTTGGCACCTCCAGCATACCATTTGCGCTGGAAGCTATGAAGTTAAATATTTAAGATATAAATGTGAATGGTTGAGACAGAACATGTTCTCTCTGTATATGCCTACCGACAGCCTGTTTCTAGTTTCTAATTTCCAGTCAAAGACTTTTAGAAACGTTTTACTAATGGCTCTGGTAAGATGTTTTGGCTTATAGATACGTGGAAGATTTGGAACATTTTATTTTGTTTATTGGTTGATTGATTTATTAATTGACTGATTTCATCCAAATAGTGCAGTGAATGTTGTTAGTCCTTCTCAAAGCAATGGGAAAACCTTGTGTGTCTGCATGGGAATATATCAAATGTATTTCTGTATAATAGACACTGTCATTCCAATTTAATTTTCTCCTCGTATATGTAATCATGTATTCGCATTTTTCTCTCTGATTTAAGATATTTCAATTAACAGGGAGCTACACAATTCTAGTCTGATATCAGAAAGGCAGAGACTTTTTCCGAAAATATTTAGATGAAAAGGTATTCTTAGTCCTTGTATTGTTTGTTTTGGACAGCTTACACAATGCTTTTTTAACTAATCCACTAAAAGGCTAAATACTAAAGACTTACCTTTTTCTTCAATTGTGGTCAGTGTTTGCTTTCTGATATATCCTGCACTTGATATATTGTTCCTTTATGTATTCAGTACATCTAGGGTCGAAACGTCGACGTTCTGTCTATATATCCGTCTACACAGAGTTTCAACTAACTAAAGAAATAATTTATTCTCCTGAGACTATTGTGATTAACAGTGGATATTTTGGATGTATTTTTTGTTTATATGTATGATTTGTTTAGTATTTGTTTAATCATTTGGAACACTCAGTCGCCAGTCACGACTCACTCACTCAATGTAGTCTTAGTCCTTGTATTGTTTGTTTTGGACAGATTGCACAATGCTTCATTACCTGTTGAGCATTGTAACAAAGAGGGGCTCTGTTCATTGTGGCAGTGTTTCCCACAACTGTGTTTACAGCTATCCAATTGTGGTGGAAGAAAGTTGCATTTATTGTCTTACAGAATACTAAGACCAGGCCAGGAAAACTCTAGTCCAAGCTCTGATAATAAGTTGCATCGATTAAGGAAATGCCTTATTGGTGGGAACAAATTAAAGCCTTCTTGCCAGGTTCCAGGTGGTGTAGAATACAGCTGCACGCCTTATCTTGAACCTCCCTCCTCGCTCTCCATCGGAACCCTTGTTGCACTCCCTCCATTGGTTACAGATTTAAAAACGTGCTCTTTTCAAACTTCTCTGTCTAGTCAACAAAGCTCTGCACGGAAATGGAACGTGTTACCTCAAAGATAAACTACAGCCATATATTCCTGTTCCTCAACTCAGATCCAGAGAGCTATTATTACTACGCCCTAAATGTATTCGATCAACCAGATTTGGGAGCCGCTCCTTTTCATTCCTGGTACCGCATCACTGGAACCCGCTGCCCTTGTTCATCCGCGCCTGTTCCGGTCTCACTCTCTTTAAAAAACTCCTGAAAACTTGTCTCTTTAACCTGTAACCCTGCCATCGTATGGCAACATGTACCCTGCTGCCATGGCACCTAGACATCCCTTCGGGGATGATTTGAGCACCCAATAAATAAGCTGTGCAAATACATATAATCTTTTTTAATCATATTATCAGACAACCTCTGCATTCCTTTTTTAGCGTAAACCTTGACTCTTTCCTCAACAATTTCTTATTACGCTCACCGCTATATGATTTGTTAGGAGATACCCTGTAATTAGAAGGCAAGATACCAATACAGGAGTTAACGATTCCTTCTAGTACCACCCCATTACTGGGTTTCACACGTTTTTGGCCACGGAAAATGCATGTGTGATTCAGAATTATCACATCATGTGGTTCAGACACTTTCCACCAGCTTTGGGCAGGTTGGAAACGTCTACAGAAACACATTTGGGTTTATTGGGTTTGTTCCTACTCCACCCATGTTAAGACCTGACTATGTCCTTGGATCCTGGAGCACATTCTTTTTGAATAAGTGTTTGAGGTTGCACACCTGTGTGGCATTGTCTGATGCCTGGTCTTGACCTCCTATGAAGCAGCTCAAGAACCCACTACCTGGGAGGCTATAGGTTGGAAGTACATCTGGCACAGGTGTATAGAAACATTTTGGTGTGTGTAGCTCGGGCAAGCATTATTGGCACATTATTATATTAGCCGCATGGTCCTTAATCAGGTTTCTGCTCTTTTTGGATGAATAAGTTAAGCACTTTAGATGACTTTTGCACTTTAGTGAAGCTCTCTAAAGAAACTGCTGGTCGGATGTCCATAGGATGCAGGGTCATGACAGTATACGAGCTTGTTAGGCACCTATTAGCGCTGTTGGCACTTTGGCATACCAGGCTGCAGTTTTTTAAGTAGGTTGCTTACAAGGTAGTCAAAACAAGGAGAGATGACCCCACGTGTTCCAGGGAACAGGGTACAATAGACACAAGAAGCCTCAAACCTCATTTTAGTGTGGGATTATATTGAGGAATCATTCAAGCGCCGTAAGAGTGACGAATGTGTGGTGTGAAAAGTACAAAGTTGTAGCAAAGTAAAACATTTAAAAAAAAAATGTATTCTATTAACATTTCCTGGGATTTTTCTGAGGCTTCTTGCTTACAAGGTAGCTCATAAAATGCACTGTAGCCAACATTTGCACTTTTTGAGTTTTAATGGGGTATTGAAAGGTGAATTGGTTAAACGGTTGCGTATATTGATTCATATGAAATTGTTGCAATTATATGCGCTTCAGTGTGGTGTACAGTATAAAGCTGCATTCCCTGATCAATAAAAAAAATGCCACTCATTGCAACATCTAAAATACAGAAACCAAAGGCTCTGATTAATCCTACAGCAGGTTACAGGTATGTATAGAAATGGAGCTGTCTTGAAAACATATCACTGATTAGATATGTCTTTGTTTTACAAGCTAATATGTCCTTTGACATAGAGCACCCCTACGTTTCCTTGCCCTCTTTCCGACTTGCAAATAGAATGAAAGCACAACTGTAGTAATATTCAGGCATGGGTGGGTTGGGTTGGTTTAGATTTGCTCTGCTGAGATTAGGTTTATTATTGCCGAGATCTCATACAGCAGCGCACAGAGCACATGGAAAATTAATATTTTTTAAGATTGAGTTTTGTAGTTTTAATAAAGGATCCGGTTCTGTATCTTAGAATTTGGGGTTCCTAATTATGGTTATATTCTAAATAATGCACCACTGACAACTATAGCAAGAGGTGAAGCAACTTGTCAGTCATTTTAAAAAGCAACATTTATCTTAAATTTAACTTTTATTTATTTTTCTTACAGGGAGAGAGTATACAATGGGTTGGCAGCATGGTTTATCAAAAAGGAGCATTTGGCGCTAAACATTTAAAAATATTTTAGAAAGCAAATTCATTCCTGTGGATCAGAGATTAAATATTGGAAAATATAAAGGCAGCATTTGTAAGTATTTTAGCTTTTTTTCAAATATTGACCTCCTAAGTCAAATTCAGGGACATAAACACAGTCTTGCATCTATTCATTAGTAGGTGAAAGTTCTATAAGACAGTTACCCTATGTGCGCTCATATGAGTTTTTGTACCAAATCTAACTACAGGGCTTATGGTCACTTGTAGACGCTGGATTACATACTCAGGGGGAGATTTACAAAAAGTCACACAGCCTAGCGCAGCCCCCCTCGAGCCTGCACTGCATTGCACGACAGGGAGCGAGCAAGAGAGCACCATATATTCAGAGATATGGCTCGCTCTTCCCCTTTGAAACATCTGTAATTGATAGAATACACTCCTCAATTTAGTAATGTTTTTATTCCAAATGCTTAAAGGCCAATAATTAGGTGTGGAAGCCCGATATCGCGCTCCGTCCATGCGCATAGAATAAACCTCAAAGAGATCTGAAACCGTAACATGTGAACCAGACACGGGATGCACTACCGTAGTGCGACAATATATAAATTAACTTCATCCAACTTCTTCACGTTTAATCCAGTCTGTATTCAAATGCTTTTCTTCCAAGTTTCAAGTTTATGTAGACAATTCAATAAAGTGCCCATCCAGGCTTTCCTCCCAACAGCGTATGGCAGTTCACATTTCTTCATAATTCAACGTAATGGGAATCTACCCAAAGCATTTCGTGCCATTGCCCTTTGTGAGGGGTAACTGAAGTACAAAAAAACGTATGTCAGAACAAACATTCATCGGCTATTGATTCTGTTGTATATATCTTTTTTCTTGCGCCTTCACTGATTTCACTATCTGTGCACACGCCTTAGCGCCATAGCGCTAGGGTGTGTGCATGAGTCTAGCATAGGTTTTGTACAGGAAGGGTACCCTTCTGCACAAAATACCTTGCCTAGACACAATGGAAGCGTTTTCCACTTTGTATACATGCTGCACAGTGCAGGTGCATGCAAAGTTGGAAAAGCACGGAGAAATGAAAGCATTTCTCCTGTTAGCGCCTCCTTTGAAGGGGCGTTACCTTTTGGCATAAAACCATGTCTACAAATCTTTGTAAATATGGTTTTGTGTCAAAAGGCATGGGTGGTTGCATGGGAACGCCCATGTTCCATCCATGTAACTTCCCCCAGCGCTAACATAATGCAAAGCAGTGCTTCATGCTGCTTTGCCCTACATTAAGGGTGCTTTCCAGCCCAAAACAAGCTTTGCGCTGGAAAGTAAATAGCAAAAAAAAACATTTTGCGCTGGTGCTAATCTACTGCAAAATGCAATTCCCTCCCCCCAAGTTTGAAAGTGAATGCCTTCCC